>NC_066585.1:522733831-523425081 GCF_024323335.1 Lathyrus oleraceus | reverse complement strand
GATATTATTGTGCTTTAAAGTTTAAATTTAATTAACCTGGCTAGAACTTAAGGGGAGCTTACAAACCTCACCCTCTGAACTATTAAACTCGAGAGAAGCTTACAAACTTCAACCCCTGAAGTCAACTTGTTAATTAAATTAACAACCATTGTTCTTAAATACTTGTGTTTGTCATCATAAAAAAATGAGAGATTGTTAGAAAAAAATTGGTTTGTAGCATATCCCTTAGGTTTTGATGATAACAAAGTATTTAAAGAACAATTGGGTATACTAATATTTGTCCAAGTGTGCAATACCATAGACTAAAATTTCAAGAATAATCTACGTATTAGTTCTGATATTGAACATCTAAAGAGAAGATTAAAGACCAGAATCTGAAGGATCAGAACCTGAAGACCAGACTCTAAAGAAGTCTACTTTTGAAAAAGTCAACATCTAAAGACTAGAGTCTGAAGAATTCAACATCTGAATACCATACTCTGAAGAAGTCTGTCTTTGTTGACCAGAACTTGAAGCTAGTCAAAGCGTAAAGTCCAAGGAAACTCTAATAGGTCACTGTTAGACTCTGGGGCTACTTTTTCTTCTTCTGGTCACATGAAGACCTAAGTTTTTTTCTCATATAGTCAGCTTGGATGTAACTGATAGTTCCTCTTGTAGCAGAGGAACTTCAAACAAAATTTTAACGACATTAATCATTTAAAGAAACATCTCAACCTCTCTAATCAAGCTTCTCAAAGTCTCTCTTGTGCAAGCTCTCCAACGACTCTTTTCCTTTTCTATTTAAGGAGATGAAGACTTGAAGAACAATAATGAATTATTGACATTCAAGAGCAGTTACTCTATAAAAACATAATCACAAACTTAACTTGAGATTTCTTATCTTTGTATATTCTAGAAATCTCCAAGTCTTAAAAAGTCTTATTGCATTTTATTATGTCTACACCCCTGATTGTCTCGTTGCATTGCGTTGTGTTAGAAGTATTTTACTTGTTGTTTGAGTATTTGAAGTTTCTTGCTTATGTGCTTAAGCATTTGAAGTCTATTGCTTGTGTGCTTGAGCATAAAAGTCTTTTACTTTGTGTTTGTGCACTGAAAGTATCTTGCTTATGTGCTTGAGCAAATTGTAATCCTTTGAGATTATAGTGAACATCTCTTATAAGTAGAAAAGGATTGTACTACTCTCGATTTGTGAGAGGAACTAAGATAACTTTGTGTATCTCCTTCTTTCTTTCATTCTTTGTCTGTTGCTTATCACCCAGCTCTATTTGGTTAAGATTCTAGATTTTATGTTTTAAGTTTGGCTAGAGTTTTAAAAAGAAAGAAAAGGTCAACATAATTCACCCCTTCTTGTGTTTTTATCACCTTCAAGGTGGTCTTGGGATGAAGAGTATAGAAGAATTCAATCTAGCTTTGTTGTATACATGAAGATGGAAGATTTTAGTGGAGAAAGAGTCGATGTGGTTGGATATTTTGAAGGCTAGATATGGGAATATAAATCACCAAGTTTTAACAGGGGGAAGTAGAAGCGCAAGGATTTCTGAATCCTCTTGGTGGAAAGATTTAATTAACACTGACAAGAGGCATTCCAACTCCATTTTTGTTTTTGCAAGTAATTTTCAATTTAATATTGGAGAAGGTTGCATCACTCCTTTCTGGTATGTTGTATGGAAAAGAGGTTTTAGTCTCAAGTTTATGTTTCTAGATTTGTATCAGTTGAGCAATAAAAAGGAAGAGGTGGTGTCGCTACCGAGAAGGTAGAGCAATAATGTATGGGAATGGGGAGATTTATGAATTATTGGTTTAATGGAACGCTCTTTACAAGATAAATTGAAGCTCTTGATTGATTTTGTGGATAACGCAGGTCCTAAAAGAGGTGTATATGACATTATAGTATGGAAACAAAATCCAATAGTTGGTTAATCTGTTAAATCGGGGTGTGATTTGCTAGTTGCGGATAGACCCACTGAAGATCAAGAAAAAGGCATGAAATCTATGAAGCTTTGACACGTCATTCACACGGTGTGTCACCGTGTGGGACACATGTCCGACACGGATACACGTACGACACGTATCTGGCACGTTTTTGAAGTGTCTAACGAAAAAATAAAATTGAATCACAGCGGACACGGATACGACGCCTTATTTCAAATTAAGGACACAACCCGACTCAAAAAAAAAATTAAAATTAAAAAAAAATCCAACTAAAATTTTTTCAAAATTAAAAAAAAAGGATTTTTATCTTTCATATTCCACCCCCTACTATAAAAACAACACAGTTAGGATTCCTTATTCTTTCACATTCCACTACTTCGCTTCCGTTGAAAGAAATTAGAGCACATATTCATTTATCCATTATTTAAAAAGAAACAAGATGGCAACACATCGAACAGAAGTTTTAGTATATGTGCATATTAACCTTACATTTCTATCAATGAGCACTCCCCAAGAGGAAACTAAAATGTGGAATGTCGTCGGAGATGAGTTTGGCTCATTAGATGACAGTGGACTTCTTGAAGTTGTTGACTTGTCTTTGAATAACCAGACTTAGATGCTGGTTTTCTCAATGTGAAGTGACTATGATATAATTTGTATCATTTTGTTTGGGTGGATTTATGTCTTTTTTTCGTTGATTGAAAGTACTAAGTTTAAATAAACATAAATTTTGTTTCTTATTTTAAACTCTTTATAAATTATGCTTATAAATTGCATTATTGTATTAATATGTAAAATATATATAGTCGTGTCCGTGTTCTATGTTTTTTACATTAGTGAAGTCCTCGTGTACGTGTCTGTGTCGTGTTCTGTGTCTGTATCCCAGTCCGGACTTCATAGCATGGAATAAGCTTATATCAAATTATGGAAAGTTTCAGCCTCGTACGGAGTGAAAACGTTCATGGTAGAAGAGCTTTCAAAATAGGCTCTTGGCTAAGGATTAATTTTGAGAAGGAGAGACATTTTATCATCTCCTCACGATCTTGTTTTTAAGAAGAGAAAGTTTAGAGCATTTATCAATTGTCTCGTAGCTAAGAAGATATGGCAGAAGGTGGAGAAGTTGATATGTATTCCAATGAGGCTAGAAGAGAGTATGTGGAAAGATTTCTTATGATGGTTCAATATCTTAAAGATTAAGAAAGTTAAAATCGGAAAGGAAGGGGTAGTTTAGTTGGCGGTTCTTTGGAGTATTTGGAAGTGTAGGAACGAGATTTTATTTAAACGTGCATTTTTGGAATATATATATTTAACTTGGGAAATTAAGCTGAGAGATTCAAAATCATCTTTTATAAAATACTAGTAAAGGACCCGTGCGTTCGCACGGGTCGCGCAAGTGCAATAATTTATTTTAAAAAAATTAAAATATAATATATTTTTTTGTTTATATATATATATATATATATATATATATATATATATATATATATATATATATATATATATATATATATATATGGTTGGATCAACATACACAAATTTATTGCATAAGAGTTTTTTTTAATGTAATGGATGTTAAATGATCAATAAATGGGTTCAAAAAATTTCCACAAATAACTTTTTCCAGTTTGGGACATAATAAAGTAAAACATTATTAATTTATAGTAATATAATTTGCTTAATTTTTTTGTATCTATATTAAGGAAATAATCAAAAAATATAATACAAAAATATTTTTACAATTTATTGGTATATTGATATATAATAAACATTCCATTGTTAATGTTATGAATAAACATTTCATTTATCATTGAGATTTTGGACATAAGAAATAAAAATATATTTATTTAGTAATGGATGAAATTTTTCAATCTTTTACTAATTTGAGGTATAAAAGCGCAAATATTAACCTTCATAATAAATGATTATTTAACCAAAATACATAAACCATGTAAAAGAAATACCAGAACCTCATTTGTTTTAAAATATAGTAATGAATACTACCAAATGTTGAAATTAATTGCAATTGATACAGTAAGGTTTAATGCAACAAAAGATATTGAAACAAAAGATTCACAATTTTATTTAAAATTGTGAGAAATAAGTCCAGCAACAAAAATGATTTAACTTCGTACAATTCTTTGGTCCTTAAAAAACTGAGTTTATACAAAACCTGCCCGCAACCTTTTAGGAAGTGATGATTCATTACCCTGTAAAAAACAATTACATCCATATAAACAAATGTTAAAACATAATGTAGATTTTATACAACTCATTCAATAAAATTCTAATAATAAACAACGACATTTGTTGATATAATATAACTAATGAAAAACTTACGTTCTATAAGTTTTCAAAAACTTATTTGAACACAACGTTTGTTGTAGAATTCAATGGATGGTTATCCTTGTCATGGATTAATATCTTAAGCCCTTTTTTGCTTTTGACCCTTGATATTGCAACATATAGTTGACCATGACTAAATACACTTCTAGGCAAATACAATCCAACATAATCCAATGACTGACCTTGAGATTTGTTAATTGTCATAGCATAACATATAGTTATGGGAAATTGCCTTCTAGTCATTTTGAATGGCCACGGAGATTGTGTTGGAGTCATATCCATTCTCGGAATATAGATAACCCCTCCAATATTCTTTCCAGATATAATCTTTGCCTCGATAACGTGGTTTGCCAATCTTGTAACTATAAGCCTTGTCCATTGCAGAGACCTTCAGGTTGATCAATGTTTCGAAGCAACATAATAGGGGTCCCAATCTTCAATTTAATCTTGTGGTTAGGTAGACCGGAAGTTGTAAGTGTATTCAAAAATTCCGGGGTCAAAACATCAAAAGCTTCATTTCCTTCACCGTCAAAAGTGTCTACAGAATCAGAACTTAAATATTCCTTTTCTTCACCTTTGGGAAATTTTTTGAAATTTTATTATTATAAATCTATGTTAGTACATATAAATATATGAATGTATCTATAAATATGTTTATAATGGATAACGCATACCTGGTATGAATCCCAAAACGTATTGATTTATGATGTCAACCATTTCAATTGTTCCTGCCAATATAGCTCTTGATTGCAAAAATTCTGGATTCTTGTAATTGTTAAGAAAATTCGGATATGTTTCACTAACAATGGCTTCTAGTGGATCATCATAGTTAGAAATTAAGAAATCATTTGGAATAGGAATATCCGTGTAACCATCGTTAGGTTCTTCCAATTTCCCATCGCCAACTTTTAATATCCAATTAGAAAACAATTCTAATTCAGATGTACTTGAAGTATTGTCGGCTTGTTGGAGTCGCATGTTCTTTGTAAGCTTCAGCACAACACAATGATCCCATATGTATGATGAATTTATTGTAGAATGTATTATATCTGAACGGCTGCCCCTTGGTACAACTGGTAATATTTGCCGAAAATCTCCACCAAATACAATTACTTTCCCTCTGAATAATTTGTCAGAACAATTGGAACACCCCATTATGTCTTTAAGGGTTTTATCAAACGCTTCAAAACAAAATCTGTGTGCCATTGGAGCTTCATCCCAAATTATCAACTTTGCTATTTTTAGTAGCTCTGCACGATCACTACCTTTGTCGATATTACATGTAGAAGACTCCATTGTAGGTATTGGAATCTTGAACATTGAATGAGTCGTTCGACCTCCTGGAAGTAGTAGTGAGGCTATGCCCGATGAAGCAACAGTTAAACAAATTTGTTTCTTTGATCTTATGTAGGAAGCTAGAGTTCTCCACATGTAGGTTTTCCCTGTGCCACCGTATCCATACAAAAAAAATACGCCTCCTTGTTGATTGTTTACTGCTTCCATTATTCGCTTGAATACACCTCTTTGCTCATCTAATTTAAAAAAAATACATAGCAAACATGCAGTGAATAAATTAATTATACATTAAAAAAAATTGTAAGATAAAATCATACTTTAAAAGTTAACTTTATAAAATTATGACAAAACTTACAAACATTTAACATATTTACCTGTAAGATTTAAGAACAAATTATTGTATTCTTGCAATTGTTCGGCTGGATTGTAACTCCGCTCTTCGTATATGAGCTTATTTCCCAACTGCTCAACCACATATCCACTTGGATAAGGCATTCCAGCAAATTCCTTTAGACTTCGGCTCTTCCTTTGAAGATTTCGTTCAATCTCAATTAATGTTAAATTCATTATCTCTTCATCCGACAACCTCAAACCTTTATACAATAGTAATTATAAGTGTAAACTATAAAACAAATTTACTTTTAAGAATCAAACAAATAAATATAATAAAAATTCACAATATAGGAAAAATAATACCTCTATTGTTTGCAATTCGCTGTTGAGCATATAGTATTCCATCAGCTAAGAGATGATATGTTTTACTCCATACATGTTTTGGCCTGTTAATACTGCCTGATAATAACATGTGAACAAATAGTAATCTCAAATATTGACCTGAACCCCAATGATTTGCCTCTTTAATAGCTGCAATGAATTCTCTATCATCGCCGATAAAACCCATAGCAAAGCAGGCATCCCGGAAAGTATCATATTTTACGTTATTCACTGTTTTTATATTATTATAACTGCGGGGGCCTTTGACATGTGTGAGCATCAATCTAAGATAGTACAATTCGCCAGTTATTGGAGGAACCCATATAAGCCTACCAATTGTGTAACCTTTTTGACGGGGTTTCCATTCTCTTTTTTTCTTAACATAAACAAATTTTGAAACAAATTTGCTGTAAGTTAAATTTTGTGTTTCAGGATACTTGCAATTTGCTTCGAACCATGATGTAAACATCGATTCAGTTACACTTGGTTTTTCCAGAACTGTATTGATACGATCAAAATCAGTGTAATATACCGAATTTTGACCTTCACAATGAAAGTACAGTCTCTCAACAACTGGTTTTCTACCATGGATTGGAAAGGAGAATATCCTCCAAGATGCTTCACTCGGAGAAACGTACCTACAAATAATATAATGAAAGGCAATGGATTTAAAATTAATAGAATGATTATTGTAGACAGAATATATAAATTTTATTATAACACATATAGTCAAAACAGTGTACATATAAAATTTTCTACACCATGCATGTAAAGAAAAATTGCACACTTTTAGTTGAAATAGATAAATTGCATGACATCATATTTCAAGTGATATATTAGAAACGTACCTACAATCAATATACTGTTTGATCTCATCAATATTTTGCGGCTGGTTGGAAGTTTCATCATCATTCGGTACAATGGCAGCGGTGATTCTGTCGTAACCTTTGTTGATGTACTTGAATAAGTACTTAATCGATGTACTTTGATTGCACCATTCCATGTTTATGTGAGCTTGGTACTTTATCAACAACTTTGCATTGTATGGAACAACATTCCGGTTATCGACTTGAATTCCATTCTTAAGAACTGTATGTCCATTGTCCCTTCTTCTATATACCGGAAACCCATCTTGATCAACAATTGTTTCGGGCTGAAACTGTTTTGGAAAATATTTAGAACATTTTCCATCTTTCATGCACGGTGAAGATCGATTTGCAAATCCCCACGGGCCATGAATCATGTGAGTTTTAACCAAATTATACAACTCTTCATTGGTATCTTGGTCAGGTATTTCAACTGAAATAATGCGATCAATATCACTTGGAGTTGGATATTTGTTAGATGGATGGAGGAAAATTAAGATGTGAGCATGTGGTAATCCTCTCTTTTGAAACTCAATTGTATACATATCTATAAAAATAAATATATAAAATATATACAATAGTCAGCACACGAATGATAAATTTGAAAATAACAATACGATTAATTGAATATGGAATAAGTTACTCACATGTAAGAACTTACATGTGAATGTAATGAAAAGATCTGGAAATCCGACATAGCTGCATATTGCCATTCCGTCAAAGTATAATTGATCCATATATCTACGACTACCAACGTATGAAGAAGGTAGCACAACCCTCTTACCTGTGTTTGACCCGTGCGTTTCTCCATTTGAATTATATTCATTCAAATTGTGATACTTGCCAACCCTCAGTTTTGACTGATTCTTTCGAAGCCACCTAAGTCTTTCTGATTCCATCATTGTAAAACCATCTACCAAAAATTGTTGATAAAGTCTCCTTGATCGCAACAATGTTTGTGCTTCATTAGATCTTAATTGAATTCTAAAGTCCAACCACTCTCTTATTGTAAGTCGATTTCGCTTTGTTGCTTCTTCCCAAGGAATATCTTTATTGTTCTGTTCTGACTGTGTTATGTCTATGAAGTGGCGAATATTTGTCCCTTTATCACGGTGCCTCACATTAGGTCTATATCCATCCTCACCATATGGAAATAATAATGGGTACTGATATCCTAAATAACTGGTATGATACTCATCTATCCTTTGAAGTTCGCCACATTGTTTTTGCACTATAATGTCTCTTTTTTCTGCAGTGTCGACATCTCCAACAATTAAAGCAGCTACTTCGAATACAGTTGGTTGATTATATATCCTTCCATCATTTCTTTGTTCAGATATTAAACGAAGTTTTAAATCAGAAACACCTTCTTCACAAAGTCTGTCCCTTGCCATGCGAAATGATTGTGCATGAACATTATGTTCATATAACCTTTCAGATAGTTTTCTCACAATATTAACATCAACTCCACTTTTTGACCTATAATGAAAAGAGTTGAAACAGTTTATTGCAAGTTTCTTAAATAAATAAATTTAAAGTTTGGAAAATAATAGATATCTAACCTGAATCCATGCATTCTGTTTTCAATTTCATTCTCAGTGTCATAAACATATAGTTGTGCAAATCGTGGATTTTGACCTGGCATCGGTAACATGCTTCCTATTCGGTGACATGATTGACCTTGGATACGAAAATTGGAAGGGCATCTACTGTTGTTAAATCGATTGTCCACTTTCGCACCGGGAGATGTAAATGCAAACATAACGTTGTACATTCGAATTTGTTGTTGGAAATTTTTTGATTCACATGATTCGTTGTCAAACAACAAATGTTGTAGAACTTTAGGAGCGGGTTTTAACAAAGGTAACTGAACTTTTCCTGATCCACAACACATGGAAAATTTAGGATTGGACGCATGACGACATTTGTTTTTCCTTTCCGAATACCACATATTTGCACCACAATATTGACATTCAATGACAGGATCCCCTATATCATAATACCCTCCTGATCATCAATAGTATTTAATTCATATGTTAAATGAGTTGTATTTCATAATAATAAAATATTATTTATAGTAAATCATTTTAAAATACCTGATGTAATTTCAAAAGTTCCCATAGCATCTGTTCCATTAGACATTTCATCTTCATCAAAACTTGAATTTGTTGCTGAACTGTAACCTTTTGACATAACATTTATTGTGTTAAGAATATTGTAATATTCTATGACATATCATAAACAAATTAACTCAAATGAAAAATAATTAAGAATATACTGTCAGATTCATCATTCATATTATCGTCTCCACTATCAGATGCAAAAAGCTCATTGAGTTGCAATTCTAGTATTGGATCTTGGTTTGATGTTGTTGCAGCAAATGTATTGTCAAACCTCTTAGATAAGTTAACTCCTAATTTGGTAATGTTTCTGCTTGATATCATTTTTGATCTGATATTATTATTGATACTTGGCTTAGTCTTTAAGGACGAATGAAGTGTTTCTTTTCACATGTAAAAATAACAATAAGTTGTGATTTAGTATAGTTTTAATATTTAAACTAAATTCATAAAAAAGTTGTTCTTTAAATGATTATAATATCTTAATATTTTAGAGTAATTTTATTTAAAAATTAAATAAATATTTTTATTTATTAGATTTAAATAAAAATGAATTATCTTATATTTTTATTAGAAACGATTAGGTCAATTTTCGTTTTTGTATCATTATTATTGTCACATTTTTAACTCATAATATAGATTTTAATATTATTATTGTCACTTTACTTAAAAACGTTGAATATCTTTGTATATAGATAAAAAGAAGTCAAACAAATTTTAATAATAAAGATCCATTCGAGTCATTTTTTCTTAAAAATGAATATCAATAACACTTATATGTAATAAAATAAAAGAAAGAAACATATATATTTATAGTCTTACAAATAATGTAGTTATATCATAAATATTAAATCAATTTTACTTTTTTTATAAATAAGACAATTAATTTTAATAAAGGATAAAAAGATGTATTCTTTTCTCTTATCACCCTAATATTTTTCACATATTTTAAAAAAATAACTAATAAATCTAATTGATATCTTTTCTTTACTAATCTTTCAAAAAAAATAATTTATATATTAATAAGTGTAATCAATTATTATTATTATTATTATTATTATTATTATTATTTATTAAATTTGAAATAAAATAAATTATTTTAAATTCTTATTGGAATGAGGTAAGTATTTTCTTTTTTCCTTGTACCACGTCATAATATCATATACGATTTTTATATCAAACTATATTTTAAAAATAAAGTCAATAAAAATCAGACTTAATTGATTGAATTAACTTTTATGTAATCAAATCATATGATTAAATAAAAATGAATTATCTTATATTTTTATTAGAAATGATTAGGTCAATTTTCGTTTTTGTATCATTATTATTGTCACATTTTTAACTCATAATATAGATTTTAATATTATTATTGTCACTTTACTTAAAAACGTTGAATATAAATAATATAAATCATATGTTTCCTTTTATAAAAAATAATATCTATGTATATAGATAAAAAGAAGCCAAACAAATTTTAATAATAAAGATCCATTTGAGTCATTTTTTCTTAAACATGAATATCAATAACACTTATATGTAATAAAATAAAAGAAAGAAACATATATATTTATAGTCTTACAAATAATGTAGTTATATCATAAATATTAAATCAATTTTATTTTTTTTATAAATAAGACAATTAATTTTAATAAAGGATAAAAATATGTATTCTTTTCTCTTATCACCCTAATGTTTTTCACATATTTTAAAAAAATAACTAATAAATCTAATTGATATCTTTTCTTTACTAATCTTTCAAAAAAAAAATTATATATTAATAAGTGTAATCAATTATTATTATTATTATTATTATTATTATTATTTATTAAATTTGAAATAAAATAAATTATTTTAAATTCTTATTGGAATGAGGTAAGTATTTTCTTTTTTCCTTGTACCACGTCATAATATCATATACGATTTTTATATCAAACTATATTTTAAAAATAAAAAGTCAATAAAAATCAGACTTAATTGATTGAATTAAATTTTATGTAATTAAATCATATGATTAAAATATTTTATATGCTACGTTAAAGCAGATTTCTAAAAATAAAATAATATTTAATTTAATCTACTTAAAAAATTAAAAAAAATTATATAGAGAAAAGGATAAAAAAAAAAAAAAAAGAGAAAGAGAAATCCTTTAATAACAATAACCCCTTAACTAATAAAAATTTGAATATCAAACTCTTCCATTTTCATTTATAAGAACAACATGAAATAGAGTTAGTTAGAATATTAAATAGAATTTAGTACGAAATTACTTATAGGAACATGAAATTAGCTGTATTATGGTGATAATTAACTTAAAAATAATGTTACTTTAATTCAAATTTATTTGGAGTAATTATGTTACATTAATTAATTTTATTGGTATTATATTGAAAAGATACAAAATAAAATCAAAAATCACTATGTAATGTTGAGTGATGAGAAACAAGTTGTCATTAAAATAACGGTTTGTAATATTGTATAAAAGATTACATTAAACTACTCAAATTGCCATCAAATTGTTACACCAATATAATATAAAGAATATATTTAGTTAACTTGAAAACAATAATAAATATAAACATATTATATTGAATTAATATTTTTTATAAAAAATAAAGAATTTGAGACAAAAATACTACAAAAAATAACGAGATACCTGAAATAAACAAACATACTATATTTATCCTTTATAATTTTATTATAGAAATATTTTTTTTTATTAATTAAAAAAAGTAAAACAAAAATTCCGGTTCCAATACCATCGTAACAACTTTACCGACCCTCCCTCCTGGTTCTACTAGAACCTTCCAATTCCGTTTCATCAAATTAGGGTTTTTTTTCTAGGGTTTGATTATTCATCCCAAAATAATCCCAATTCTCCTTCAAACAAAGCTTTCTAATTTCTTATTCAATTCAGTCAACCAAATGGTTCGCTCTAGTAGCATCATCCTCTTTACCCACCTTGCTCGTCGATCACTCTTTCACGCCAATGATTCAGTAAATACCTTTCTTCTTCTGTGTATGAGTGCGTGTTTTTTAGACATTTTTCTATGAACTATGGTTTAACAAATTAATGGATTTTTTTTTCAATTTTTTGCAGGTATATGAAGTAGCTTTCCAAAGGGGTTATAGGACATTGAATTTAGGATCATTTAGTTCATCTAGAGTTATTGGTAGTAATGCACCAAATGGTATGCCTTATCTTATTTTATTTTAATTTTTGTTTGGTAATTTGGTTGTGTTGAGAATATATCAAGTGTGACTAGTATGGAAAATAGTCTCACATTAGTTGTAAATGTGGAGACTTGAGCATTTATAAGTGAGAGAATCCACCCCTCTATCACTTTAAGGTTTTAGGTGAATATGTTGTGTGTTTCTCACAAAGGTGTTGCTCTAAAATAAGAAGTCCCACAATGTTCAATGCTCTCTAGTGACAAAAACTCCCCCAACAAGTTGTATAGTTATTTCGGAAAGGTCAATAAGTTGCTATGTTAATTGACCATTGATCCTTTTCTTGTTTTTGTTGGAATTTAAAAGTGTTATTCTCTTTAAAAAAAGGTTATACCACCATAGTTTTGTATATTGATTTTGATTACCTTCCGGTTGCGTAGTTGCTGTTAGAGGCGGTGTTAATTTGAAGAACTGGTTGCTATGGGGAGCAGCTAATTCATATTTGGGGGCGTCTAGATCAATTCACGGCTCAGGTATAAATTAATAAATCATGTGTTACATGATGCATGTCAGCCCTGTTTTATTGCTCATGAAATCATATGGACTCGCGTTTGAGAGTTTTGTTGTTGTTGTTGTTATTATTTATAGCTTACATGCTGTCTACGGTACTAAATTATATTGATTACGATTTACTAGAATGGTAGATTTAGGTTTAAGTTCTTTCATTTTTCATTGAAGTATGTCCTTGCTTCCTTATGCTCAGTTGTTTATTGTTTTATGCATGACACTGACTTGTTTTTTGCACACTCAAACTATTTTATAGCATCATTGGCAAGGGACTATTATGATGTTCTTGGTGTGAGTAAAGATGCAAGCTCTTCTGAAATAAAGAAAGCTTATTACGGGGTAGGTTATTGTTCCTCATAATTGTCCATGTACGTGAGTATAGGTATTGGAATATGGATTTGTGTTTTTTGTAAGTATCTAGCTCATTGCATTGTTAAACTTCGTCGATTCATTAAGTTTCTTAACATAAGAATATAATAATCATATGGAAACTCAATCCTTTCCCATGTTGTGGGACTGAGAAGAGTTTGTTTTATTTTGAGTAATTTCACATTATTATATACTAGCATGGAGACCATAGCCAACCTCTATTGTGGTTAAAATTAAGATGGAAGTTTTGGGAGAAATTCAATCATTTAGTATTGTTATTTTTATTCCAATTATTATATTCTTAATTCAAAATTGAACTAGGATTAGTTTGCATTTGATTTGTTAAGATTAATTTAAGGATTCGATTATATTTGATTTAAAATTGAAATTAAGATTAGATCAAGTTTGATTCAAATTTGAAATCAGGATTACTCATCTGCTTTTGTAATTTATTATTATTCCTCATTTTTCTTCTCCATTTTCTGCAGCTTGCAAAGAAGCTTCATCCAGACACAAATAAAGATGATCCCGAAGCTGAAAAGAAGTTTCAAGAAGTCACAGTGGCATATGAGGTGTACTATTGTTGTTTTTGCTTGTCATACTGCTCAGAGCCATATATCTATCTATCTTTAAGTATTCAGAGGTTAACAGGCATACATTGTCTGTGTAAAAGTTTTATATTGACATCCAATGAGAGATCGCCATTTTCCATTTCATACCACCAGTTTCAAAATACCCTTAAAATGCTGGGCTGTTGTAGGAAAATAGTAGATTTTCATGGATGTCGATGGAAAACTGTTTTACATTGACCATGCATATCCCCTAAATCCATATTCATGTCCCAAATTATTTGACTGCTGACATTCCCTTTTATTGTGTGTAGGTTTTGAAGGATGAGGAAAAGCGTCAACAGTATGATCAGGTTTAATTCCTTACTGGCTATTTCTTAGAAACTTTGTTGTAACTACCAAATTGGGACATATTGTAGGATAAGTTCATGTGAATTCTAATGAATGAGAAAGTGTACTGTAATGTGAATTTTAATGCCTATAGAGGGGTGATATGATTTTAGTGCTGCCCTGTTTCATGGAGAACTATAAATTTTTTAAAAGCTCCTTAATAGAAAAAGAAAGATGGAGAGAAACAGAAATGCCTAGCTCGTTTTATTTTAGCTTTTTCGTGGTTTCTTCCCTTTGTTTTCAGTTGACATTTCCCCCTTTAAAGTGGAAGGAAGAAAACTTTATTAATAGGCATAGTAGATCGCTAGAAATTTTATGATCTTCAGCAACATTTTATAGAATGTAGGTGTATTTGTTTCTTTGTTTATGAACGACTTATGCTTAATGTACTTGCGAAGTTGTCCATGTTTCTTAGTTGATTGTGTATTTTATTGAGTGGATTGTTGCTTTCCCCCTAGTATCTACCGCCTCTCGTTTGAGTTACTTTGTCATGAATGCGTAGGTTGGACATGATGGCTATGTAAACCAACAAAGCACTGGTTTTGGAGGCGAGGGTGGCTTCAATCCTTTCGAGCATGTGTTCAATGGCTTCAATCCTTTCAACATTTTCCGTCAAAGTGCAGATGTCAAGGTTTTCTCTTTCCTCATATTCAGACATGACTAGTGCTAGCAAAGAAACACTATCCTTGCAACACTCACTTATTATTGGATGAAATACATTACATGCAGGTTCCATCACTTTATATAGACCCATTTCCTAAATAGTAGGAATCACGTGTATTTTACCCAATACGAGTGTGTTGGAAAGAGAGTGTTGCCATCACTCCTTTTCATGCTTTATTAAGCATGCTTAGTGATTGTTAAATGAAAACCATATTAATATTCTTTTTGATCTTTTTTATCACAGACTATCATTGAATTATCTTTTACCGAAGCTATCCAAGGGTGCACCAAAACTTTGACATTTCAAACAGATGTACTTTGCAATGCTTGTGGTATGTTTATAAATAAGCTCTGAATTGTTATCCTTCTCTGGTATTTTGTCTTCATTTAGGTTTGATTCTCACAAGTCAATGCTCCTTAAAATTAACACATCTCTCACTTGCCAAACTGATTCAGGTGGGAGTGGTGTTCCTCCTGGTACAAGACCTGAAACTTGTACGCGATGTAAAGGATCAGGGGTGGTCAGTATCGTGTTGGAAATAATTTAATTCTTTTACAAGCTTCAGAAGTGTTGTTCAATTGATAATTTTCGAGATGTCCAGATATTTGTGCAAACTGGAATATTCAGAATGCAGAGTCCTTGTGGTACCTGCAATGGAACTGGAAGAATTGTATCGGTATGGTACAAATTGCCCTCTCTAATTTGCAATATTGATTCTTTTCTATTTAATATGTTATATATAAAGATTCAGAACTTCCAATATGATATATGAACTTCTTGTGTTTACAACTTTACATAACTTGCTTATTGTTTTTGTATCCATTTACCCGGTAGTCTGCAGTTATTTGTTCACTCTACCATTGATTTTTGTAATTAAAATTAATGCAATGAATATGGGGGTTTTCATACTAATGTCAAATATGATATTGAGATGATATATTGGTTTTTGATGATTTTTAATCTTTTGTTATTGGTATCAGAATTTCTGCAAGTCTTGCAAGGGTGCGAAAGTTGTCAAAGGAACAAAGACAGTAAAGTTGGATATTATATCTGGTAATTATTTCAAAAATTTTGGAATGCATTGTTGTAATATGTTATGTAGGCCGTGGTTATATGGCACAGAGATAAATGTTTCAAGGATGTGTGATTTTTCTTGCATTTGCAGGAATCGACAACAATGAGATTCTAAAGGTGTATGGAGGTGGAGGAGCAAATCCTGATGGACATCATTCTGGTGATCTATATGTTACTATCAAGGTACTTCGGTAGCTTAGAAATTACTGCCATTTTTAATTATTTCTTTATATGTTAAAGCCAAGTCAATTAAATTTCTTTCATCCATGCTTTTTGCAGGTTAGGGAAGATCCTGTTTTTCGCAGAGAAGGGTTAGATGTTCATGTGAATGCTGTTTTAAGTTTTACTCAGGTAATGTTTCATGAAGAAAATCTTGAGCATTGATTTTACGGGTTATTGGGTTGGGTATTTTGCAATTAATATAATTGTAGCTATTAATTATATTTTTTAGGAGTTATCTTGCTTATTAATTATAGTTTCTGGAACATTATTGATACTGTTAGTTATAATAATTATAATAAGAAATATAAATAAACTAAATAGTTGAAATTTTAGTTTTTCTTTTAAATATTTATTTCAGGCGATTTTGGGGGCAACCATTGAGGTCCCGTCTTTTACTGGAAATGTAATGCTTAAGGTTAGTATTACAATTTACAACACATAATACAGAGGTGTTGGCAACATGCTTAGATGCTCTTTCTAACACTATTATTGGCGAAAATTCATGTGGATTCTACTAATATATCCGGGTCTCATTTCCTATATAGCGAGACAAATTTTCAAAATAATGCGATCTGTATGAATTTTAGCCAATAGAAAAAGTGATGGGAAGAGTGTGTTCCTAACACTCTTTTGTATAATATTATTTCTTTTGGCATGTCTGGTTCTGTTTGAAACATGAGTTCTGTTTGGCAGGTTCCCCCGGGCACCCAACCTGGTCAAAAGGTGGTTTTGAAAAGGAAAGGTATAAGGAAAGGTATGCAAGGTGATATTATTTAGAGAAATTTATTATTTTCTAGAAATCATTTTGGGAAAGTGCCGTCACAAGACATGCAGTACTAAAGCTGTTTAGATTAGCAGCCACAATAACGGCGCAGTGCACCTCATAATGAGATAAAATTCCAAAAAGAAACCCTTAAAGTAATTGTTAGGGCTTTTTTATTAGGTATTTTAGGACTTCTTTCAATTAAAAAACATTGAACAGCATTTTAGCTTCTCTCTTACTCTGAAATTTCAAAATAGAGGCTATCTTCTATATCGATTTTGTGATTGTTGATAACTCTGATTTGGAATATACCGACATGCTACTGGAATTTTTAATAGATTGTTTCAGTAAACAGACTTCTTTCATTGATCGTGACTTGTTTTTTTCTTTTAACAGGAACAAATACTTTCAAATATGGGGACCAATATGTTCATTTTAATGTCAGCATTCCAACGTGAGTTTCTCATAATATGGCGCAGTGTTATTTATGAACTGTGTTTTTCTGATTTTCTCTATGTACTACTGCTTGGTTTGAAACAAAACTGAGCCCAACCATAAATTGGAGCAACATGAATCTTGGATACATTTTGATGAATCTTGGTTTATTATGATGTGATTTTACAGAAGCCTGACAGAGAGACAGCGTGAATTGATACAAGAGTTTGCCAAGGAAGAGCAAGAGGAATCGGATAAACGGAAAGCTGCTTCGGCTTCTAGTTAAAAAATTTGCAGATTTTCCACTTGTCATTATTTATTAAGTACTTCCAAGCCATGCTCAACTAGGTCGGAACATACTTGCTGATGAAGTTTTGTAGGTGCATTCATCAAGGTTCACTGCTTTGTTTGACCCCTTCCACTTGGAAAGTGTGTATTTTTTGGGTCATATAAGGGATATTCACAATTCAAATCATAAAATCTAGAACATAGATATCAATATTCTCGTATGCTTGTGCATTTGTAGAATTGTAGTTAATGTTGTACATAACTTCTCTTAATAAACAAAAGTTGTGCAAGACTCAAATTACTAATTCTTTTTGTTCATAAAAACATGTACTTTCATGGCAACCTCATTTGTGTCCTATAGCTAAAATTAGGAGTGTATGGATTCTGTGTTTGGACTGAGGATTGCTGTAAATAAAATATTCATAAATTCATATATTTGTAATATACTTTTTTTTATGTAACGTGTAATATTAATTTTAGAAAATACTAGTAGTAATGTGAAATTTTGCTTAAACTAAATTAATGTGAAACCATGTATGTATGTATGTTTAGTACAAATAAAAGCTATTAAAAAGTAAGTTATTTATGGGTTGGTTAAGTAGAATTTACTTATAAAGTTAAGTAGAATTTACAATATTATTAGTTAAAATTAAGCAAAACTATTTTATAAATGATTTACTTATAAAGTTAAGTAGAATTTACATTATTCATAGAAGTTATTTCCCTCTACAAAGAAATAAAAAAAATAGGATTTATGTTTTAATCTCTTGTTCAAAGATATATTCTATATTTCAATTGAACTCTTTTAAATTTTAACTTTTTTTAGATAATTAATTTTTGTATGAAAATCAAAGTTATAAACAATATAAATGTTTTAACTTATTTTTTGTAAAAATAATTTGGTTTAAACAAATGAAATGGAACTGTTTTTTATGATTTTTTATTTTTTATTTGCTTAAAAAATAATTTGGTTTAAATGATTTTTATTTTTAAATTGATCCTCTTATTTGCTTAAAAAATAATTTGGTTTAAATGATTTTTATCTTTTACTTTATTTACTTTTAATTATTTATTTTTTTTATAAAATTTCAATATGTTGAAGAACCCATTTCGAAATACAAAAAATAGTGACCAATTGTAGTACAATGTTAAATTTTAGAGACCAATTTCAAAATAATAAGGATTAATTCACAATTTTTAAAACTTTTTAGATATCAATTTTAAAAAAATATAAAGACCGTATAAAAAAAATAATGAGAGAATTTCAAATTCTTGATTTTTAAATAAAATTTAGAAGTTTCTCAACTTAACTTTGATAAAAGATTTTATAAAATCTTCATTTTTACAAATTCTCCAAAAGAATTATATACAAAACGTGATTTGGATAGAAGAATTTGAATTTTTCTCATTAGACTACATTGCCTCATTAGAATCCACTATTCAAATCAAACACACTCTTGAAAATCAAATATCTCTACCACTATATAATATTCAAACATCTGAAGGATCATATGTAAGAAGTCCAATTAATCTTAAGAAACGAATTCAAATTCTCTAAACTAAGATTCAATGGCATATAATCACTACTTAAACACAATCTAAACCATTTAAAGTTCAATGTTATCTAGATAGTTCATAGTTAGATTTACATACACGAGATTTATTTAATCAAATTAACATCAAAACATAATGTTTGATGAATGATCTCAGCGAAGTTATATACCAATAAAATGGAAAAAACAGATAACTCATGTTATATATATAGTCTAGCCTCCAAAACCAAGGACTTTTGATGGTAAAAAAAAAACTATGCTTAGAGCATGAAGCATGAATTGGTTACTAACTGCTGCAACTAAGAAGACAAGATGTAAATAATTTCCAGCATCTTGGGCATGTTTTTGTCTTTTTACAAGTACCGATGCAAGTTTATAAGTGTAAAACTACATGAAGACGAGAACAAGTATTTGTTAGATTGAACCGTTCCATTCGTCGTAGAACTCTTTCACAAACTCCTCCATGAACTTGTGCCTTATCTCAGCCCTCCTTTTCCCAGCCTGAAATAAATGGCTTAAATTATAACTCCTAGACACATTTTAATGCACAGGGATATACTTGACAAACTTGTTAAATTAATGTAAATATTTTTTCGAATACAGCAGAGAATTGTGAAATTTTGATAAGGTCGTCGAAATAGTAATACAGCTGTATGTACCTTGGTTTTCATCATATCTTTAAGCTTGAGAAGCTTCTCATGAAAATGATTAATGGTAGTTTGTTCCTCTTTGTTCATATATTGTTCCTTGGATAAATCTGACCTTGGTAAAATGGCTGGATCATGCAGCGACCTCTTCTTACTCCCGCCAAAGGTGAAGCACCGTGCAATTCCTAAGCATAGGAAACCTTGATTTAAGTATATCACATTTAAGTAGCAATTCCTAATATCGGTGTTGTGTCAGACACCAGCATGCGTCCGAGATAAGACATTGCAGAAATATGAAACCTCGAAAAGCCGTCATATTTCTGCGATCAAAAGAGAATTATTATTCCCCGTTTTCCAGTAATATGATACCAGATTCTGTCAAATACCTATAGCACCAATAGCATCAAGTCTATCAGCATCTTGGACAACGCCAAATTCTGGACACCATTCGGTATTTCCTTTTCCAGTCACCTCCTCTTTAAAACCTGAATATTGGAAGCAGCATCAACAATGAGTCTTTGAAACTATATCAATTTCAATTTCAGTTATGTCCTAAATTAATGCTTAACCATATCAATTTCAATTAAAAAACATGAAAAAAGTAAGTACATATGAAAAAAGTATGAAAAATTTAGCTTTGCCAACTTACCCATTCCTTTAATGATTTCCAAAATTTTTGATTTCTTATTCTCCTCAACTCCCTCTTCTGTGAGAAAATTTTCAACAGTTTCTTCCTCAGATGGGTCTCTAAATGACATTGTTAGCTCACATGAGGAGAAGGGGAAAAATATGAACAAAATGAATGACAAAAAAAAGAAATTCCTAAAATCAACCAAAATTCCTAACCTTAGGTATTTGTAGTCACCTGCAAGTATCAACAAAGAAGTGAATTTATTAGTCAACTACAATTTGAGTTTTATTGATTAAAATAAAAACCACGCACATGGTTATACGGACAAACAATTCTGCCAACAATTATAACTGATAATTGATAATTGCTTACCTATATCATGGAGAAGTGCAGCAAGCTCTACCTGAAATAGAAAAACAAGAATGAGGCGAGCATAGAAAGATTAAAAAAACAAAATGTACATTTTATAATGGTAAAGTAGAAATAGGAAGAACGTAGGATAGTTACGATTTCCATGGAGTGCGGATTAGAAGAGAGGCCTTCCTCAGAGGCAAGGGAGAGAGCAAGGTCACGAACCCTCCAAACATGCGCTGCATCATGAGAAGCATCATTCCCTTTCATTGCTATCTCCACCAATGCCTCAGCTTTTCTTACCCTCTCTTTCCTCTCCATCTCCATCCTCTCTCTTGTTCCAGCCACTGCAGCTGCACACCTCACTCGGCCAATATACGTTCTTCTGCTATCTTTGCAAAATAAAAATTTGCACCCTAGTTCATGAAACAGTTAGAGCGGTCAGTTAAACTAACTTTATCCAACTCAACCCGGGCCCAATGCATGTCAAAGTCGTCAAAAGCAAGACCGAAAGCCTGTTTCAAATCATACAAAAATTTGCAACAAAAAAATAATTATCGTCAAACTAAGTAGCTAAAGAAGTAAGTAAAAAGAAAAACAAAACTAAAAACAAACAAGTTCTTTATTGAGTATCTACCACAAGTTGGAATAGTATTGTCAAATAGCGGCACTATAGCCTGCAGTTTTGCGGAATTTGAAGAAACCACTATTGTTTAGCAATATACTAGTATTTAGTACAAAGTGATGTCAAATAATAGTGGAATTTGAACAAAACTTCTATATTCTGCAAATCCCGATTGCCAACATTGACCAAAAAAACAGTTATACAAGTAGGGAGTCACTTCATGATGTACAAATTAACCAAAAAAAACATTGTATGGGGGCGTTTGATATCATCCCATACATGTCTACAGAATTGCGAGTAAAATATAATTCAGTGACATACTTGAATTCACAGTAAGGCTGTTAGTTTTCCGGAGTATGTCAATGTTTCCCACTCTAGTCAACAATAATGCAACTTTAGTATCCTGTTTAAAAATCAAAATCAAAATCAAAAGTCTCTCGGGTGTTTGATCATTTCAATCCTAATGAATGGATATAAAAAAATTACATATAAAATGGAGCGGGGAAATGATACATTCAAATTATCATGAGTATCGTCATGTCGTGTTAGTTTCAGGGTCGTATTCAGATTCAGAGTGTCAGTGTTTCATAGGTTATTATTATAAACTTACATAAACATTCTCGAGAACAACTAACATTCAGATAAACAACAAATTCCAAAACAAAACTAGCATGGTAAAAGTGATTTCATTTGCACGGAATCAAAAGAAAAAACCTTTTAATCAAATTGACCCATTCTTTTAGTAAGCAAAGTAGAAAGATATATTTTACCTTACAGAAAGAAAACATAGAAGTAGCACTGCAACACAAAAACGCAGATATTGTTAAACCCTAAAACTAAAATTGAAATTGGAGATTTGTTTTATTGGTGTGGAAATTGAAATTGCAATAGCATATAGAAGAGTGATAGTTTGATTTACTTTATTTTATGTTTTCAATTAACTTTCTTACTCTCTATCAATTAACTTTCTTTCACTCAATTTCTATCATAAAAAAAATAAGAGTTTAATTCAGTGGAAAACCATAATAAGAATATTTCATGATTTATATGCAATCAAGGAGAACGGGTGAAATTGTTAATTGAGAGAGAAAATAGAAAAGAAAAAGAGAAAAAAAATACCAACGGCGGCGGATGCAACGGCGGCGAAGGAGTGGAAAACGGAGGAGAGGGAAAGCAGCTGAAGCAGGCTATGAACAATGGAATGGAAGGAACTGGCGGCAGAATAAAGGTAGATAGTGAAATTTGTTTAAAATTGAAAGAAAACATATTTTTTTAAATCATATTTATTATGATGAAATATTAAATAAAATATCAAGAAATATTAGTAAGAATCATATTAGTTATGGAGTTGTAATAAAAAAATTAGAAAAAGATATATTAGAATTTAATAACATGATATTTTTATTTATTACCAGAAGTGAGTAGACTATTTTTAGTAAGAATTATGTAAATTGTTAAGTGGTCATTTATAACCATTAAATTTAATAATATCAAAAGCTAAAAAGAATTTAATTATTAACATAAATTATAAATTATTTATGTAATTTAATCTCTTCTCATATACTAATTAATTTTTGTACATTTTATAGAATAAAATCAAAATAATTATGCTTATGCTTAAAGAATATTTTATGTGATTTTAATCACTTAAACTTTTTCATGAGTAAAAAAGAGTATATAAATCAATTATTTATTGATTTAACGGTGTTTGACGTTAAATTTGTTAGGGAGGACGATGATTCGATCTTCTTGCAATTATTATCTCGAGAATGCTAAAATCATTTGAGGTTAGAAATGACTTCTAAATCAGATTAATTAGGTCAGTAGATACTATGAGAACTATAAATATTGATTATTAAATTTTATACTGGCCGGAGCCTCACATATCATGAAACTCAGTCTCAACTGAATCGTCATCAAACAGCCAACCATAGGCATAACACAGACTATCAATTAAAACTGATATTCCATAATAGTGAGGACCGTAGTATGGATCGAAGGTCAGATGTTTTCTGATACACAAGATCCTCAGTTGAGGCAGGTGTAGAGCATACTTGCATCTACGTGGGGATTATGATATGAATATAGTAACTAAAGCTTTTAGGGAGAAAGAAAGAATATTTAGAATATAGTTGTTCTTGAACACACAAAGAGTTTTTATTTGTGATTGCTTGATGAAAATAGTTTACAAGAGCCCTCCTTTTATAGGCAAGGAGGAGCATAAAGGACAAAAGCAATACTATTACAAGCATGGCATTATAGAAATGTCTTTTCCAAAAGTCCGACACCCTTATCTCTAAAGCATACATAATGAAATTATTTTTACACAAAAAGACGAGAAAATACTATTCATAAGCATGCTAATGGCCCATAAGGGACACTTGTCACCTAGTCTTTGAAAATGGGTTCATGAGATGGGGACATGTTCTGATCGGATAAGCTTTCATCAGAAAAGCAATCTCCATAACGTGATGACTCATGTTGCCAGATGTCATCCATCATGTAAGTGTGATCCATCAATTTTCTATTAGCTTCTTCCAGTTGTCCTTCTGAGAATTCAGCTTCCATTGGAGAATCTGGATTCTGTTGTATGGCTTAAGTTGAGCTTTCTCCAACTTCTGATCTTCGGAATTTTCCATGACTTATACAAGTTGTACTATCATCAAGGTTCTTTGGGTCATAAAGATTGATGCAGTTGACATATTCCATTAATTCCCTGGTGATTTTTAGACTGGGAGGATAATCATCAATTGTTTCCCATAAGTGAACATAACTCTTGCAATTAAGTAACTTTGTTTCAGGATCTGTCTGATAAGGCATGTGTAGAAAGAAAACAGACTTGAGCTTGTTAATAGCTTCTAAGGTTAATCCTCTCTCTTTGACCTCGTCTATGACTGGTTTTAATTGATTCCTCCACCATTGTAATGGAGAATACCATTCAAGAGTAGTCCAAATCAAGGACTTGTGATTTTCGGGATTCATCAAGTGTTGATACATGGCTTCGGTAGGAATAAGAACAGGCATAAAATATAATATTGTGGCACACCAGACATACCATAAATGGTTTTTTGTGAATTTGACATTTGGGTTTATTAAAATTGGTAGGAGGAAAGGTGTGTCAGGAAAATAAGGAGTATGATCCGGGAGTTTATTCCTTATGATTTTTGTCATGTAATAAAAGAGATTGTTCCTGGCATACTGTTTGAGCTGAGATGGTGAAGAGGAGACTGTTATTCCTGGAGGAAGATTTCTGGTTGTGGATGCATGAACTGGTAGTGGTCTGACCATAAGAATCAAAGGGAAAGTGTGTTTGGCTGTGATGATCTGGACAGGTTTCATAGGTCGGGATAGTAGATCCGGAATCACATTTTGGGTTCCTTTGATGTGTTTTACCGAGAAATCATATCTGGAAAACCAATCTTTGAGGCGAAGGGTTTGAGGATCGGGTGGCATCTTATTTTTGAATTCAAGGATCTTGGGAAAAGAGGAATTATCCATCTGTACTTCAAACTGGTAGCCTCTTAGGTGGAAGTCAAACTTTTGAATTCCCATTTTTACAGCAAGAGCTTCTTTGTAAGTGGTGTGATAGTGTTTTTCTGCTTCTTTAAATTGGCCGCTGGCATGACCACAATAGTATCTTTTCCCTTCAAGTTCCTCTATCAAAACTGCTCCCCAATAATGATCACTAGCATCGGTCTGCAAGATTCTTTTCCCATTTCCAGGGATTTTTAGGGCAGGTGGAGTTTGTGTGATCTTCTTCAAGGCTTTTACTGCTTCAGTTTGCATTGTTCCCCACGGTGGGGGGGTTTTCTTTAACATTTGTGATAGAGGGCTTGTGTATTTCGCCAGTCTTGGAAGGAAATCTCTTATATAATTAATTATACCAAGAAATTGTTGGATTTGTTTGACAGTGAGATTTTCATCAGGAAAGTTTAACAGTTCTTTGGCAATATGAGGTTGAGGTTGATATTTCCCTTGGGAGAAATGCATCCCTAAAAAATCAATCTCTGTTTGGCCCAATTGACTTTTCCTTTCAGAGAGCATTATTCCATGTTGTTGGGCTATTTGATGGAATCGGCCCAATAATTGTTTATGGGTCTTTTCATCTTTTGAGAACAATGGCACATCATCAATATAGATGAGGATACTATTGAGAATGGGTTCAAAAATTCTTGTCATGGCCTTTTGAAAGAGTGACGGAGCAACTTTAAGCCCAAATGGTAACACCGTCCATTGGTACTGGGCGTTAGGAATGCAAAATGTTGTTTTGTACCGATCCTCTGGGTTGATACCCAATTGCCAAAATCCTGACTTAAGATCAAACTTAGAATAGATTTGTGCATCTTTGATGAAAACATTTAAGGACGAGGCCTTTGGAATGGGAAATTTATCATCTTAGAGAAAATAATTTAGAGGTTTGTAATCAATTACTAGCTTTTTTTCCCTCTTAACTTTTCAGATCTTTTCTCCATATAAAATGCTTGACAAGCCCATTCTGATTTGGTGGGCTCTATCAGACCTTGCTTGAGCAACTGGTGGCATTCCTCCCTTGACAATGAATAATCTGATGGACTCATTCCTGGATGAGTGGCCTTGGTTGGATTAATATCCTCATTTAGCTTAAAAGGAAGTTGAACAAAAAAGTCCTTATTTTTCCATAGGGGTTTCGGATGGCGGAATTCTTCATGGCTGTCTGCGCAGAGTTTGAATAGGTTGGACTTGATTTCTTCATAACCAATAGGGATCTTAGACAAGGAATATAGTTTCAATATTCCGGAATAAGGCTTGAATTCTCTTTTGAACTTTATTCCTATGGGGAGAATTTGAAGTCTGCTTGCTGCTGAATAGACATCCATTCCTACTACAATATCTTTGTTTGAAAGATTACTGCCAATGACCCTGGTCCAGACAATGCAGTCGGGGAAGAATTTAATTCCTATTTTCTCCTTGGTCATTAGATCTGTCTTAAAAACCTTCACATCTGTTGCTACAAAGTATGCGACATGTGTTACCCATGATTCGGCTGGGAGAATGCTAGGGTTCATCATTGCAATCTGGGCCCTAGTGTACATATAAGCTATAACTTTCTTTGGACGTGAAAACTTCGTCGCGAGGACATGAACTTCAACACAAGGGAGATGTGGAGTAGGAAGAGAACTTCCTATCTCTTTGAAGGAGTAAACAGGGAGATATCTGCCATCTTCCGACTCCGAAGATGATGCCTCATCAAGCGAAGAGTCTTGGAGGGCAAAAATTGTTTCTTCGTCAGCAGAGCTTTGCTCAGAATACAACGATTCTAAGTCTCCTTCTAAAGGTTGAAGAGAGTTGATCAGTTTTGCGGCTTTATGAGTATTATTAGGACATTCTTTAGAGAAATGTCCCTTCTTTCCACAAATAAAACATCTCTCATTTTTCCCTTCTCCTCTAAAAGGTTTTCTTCTGAAGAACTTCATATTCTTCCTTTTCTTTCCCTTGAAGGTCCTATGAGATTTGGTGTATTTTTGTTGATGGTGTTTCTTTTTTGTTGTATAGCTACACCTTTTGTCTTTACACTTAATCTCCAGGTAGGGTTTTCTACACGCGTGAGTGAATTTTGACTTTTGTTTTATAACTTCTGAAAATTGGTGATGAAAACTGCAAAGCTTTTCAAGTGCTTCTATTGTCACCTGGTGAATTTGTCCAAGACTCATGGTTTTGATATCTCTTTGAGTTGTGGCTAACATCCTATGGATTTCTGGCTGGAGTTCTTGTGGTAGAGAGGAGACATAGGTATTCTTGAGACTAGGGTCATTATATCCATTAAGGACATAATATCTCTGTGCCATCCTGTGATAGTGTCTGTCGAGATCCTTTGTTTTGAGGGAACAACACTTCATCTCAAAGAATTCTTGTCTATTTTTCCTATCAAACATCTCCATATCACCGATAAATTCACGATGAAGCACACCAAGAATATTAGTTGTAGTTTCTAAACGGTGTAACTCATCTTGTTTGAAAGTTCTAAGATTGTGATACCATTCTTTCATTGTGCCTGTCATCCTACAGCAAAATTCTTCAATGATCTTATAGCTATCTGCACTTGTTTTCATCATCTGGGTGTCAAGCCAAGCTCCAAATTCAAGTAGTCTTTTTCTCCAGCGACTGGGTGGAATGTCATCAAAGGTGAACCAGGGACCGCCATTTGGTTTAATCCTTTCAGGGATCAAAGTTTCTTCAGGGGACTCTTCTTCAAAAAAGGAATCTTCCTCTTTTATATTTGCCATGAAGAGTCTTGGGATATAGTTGTCTTCAGATTCTGATTTTGAGGAAACAGATCCTGGTGTTTCATCAGTAGATGTTTCTTGATCCGAGTTATTGTCATTATCTGTCGATGACTCATCTTCCTTGCGTGCCGATGTTTCAGCAAGGTGGTGATTTTCCTGGGAAGATTCTTACCTTCTAGTGATCGCCATAGCTTGGAAACCTTTATCTGGAGTTTCTTCTTCCTTTTGGATTTTTGGAGGAGGTGTTTTAGGGATATCCTGAGAGTCTGAGGATGAGGCGCTTAGGCAGGAAGCTTTTCCTTTTGTCTTGGAGGTCGAGGGAGTTGAAGTTTTAGTAGATTTTGGCCTATAAGTTGTAGGTATGTATCTAACCTGATCTGGTGGTGATGAAACATAGATAGGGTAGAAAGGAGAAGGCCTTTCTGGTTGTTTGAAATATGTAGGAAAAGCAGGAGGGTCAAAGAAAGAGTTTTCAACGGGCTTGGGCTTTCTTTCATGAAAGGCTCTTAAGAAATCATCTATCTCTTTTACTTGGCCTTGTAGATTTCTGATCTCTCTCTTTCCTTTTGGTCAAAAGTTTTGCCAACAGTTCTCTCTTCTAACATCTGCCGCAAATCACGATCCAGCTGAGATACTTGGGCTTTTAAGCTCCTGTAGTGCTTCTGCATTTTTTGGGATAAAACCTTGAGATTGTCATCTGTCTCATCAATTTTCTCAGCAATCTTATCCACCCTTTTGTCAAGGCTTTGGAGAATCTCATTTTGAGAAACCATGTTTTCAGATTGCCAGTTTAGCACTTCTTCAGCTTGAGTTAAAGGCTTAAGTTTCCCATCGGGCTGGACTTCACTGGAATGAATGAAGGGTTTAGATGTTCTGCCTGTGATTGGATCCATTTTCCTTTCCAGGGAAGGAAATTGTCGTTCGTACTTTGGAGTTGCAGCTGAGTACATAAAACAAGGAATTGGTTGGACAACAGTTGGAGGATGTAGTGACTTACAATGGTTTGTTGGTGACCAGGTAACAAGAGTTGGATCATCAGGTGGTAACACTCCTTCTTTCCTGAGGATTTTTAGTCCTTCCTCATAGATAGAGAGGGGTTTCTTTTTCCCATGGATTCCTACCCATGGACCATTGTCTGGATCAAATCTTCTTTAAGGAGGTGGAGAGGGTTTACATCTCCCTTTTTTATTTGTTTTGGGAAGAATGATATCTCGGTCAATATCATTGTCGTGCATCCAACAGTCACAATCTGGGTCACATCTTGTGGGATCAACATCCCAGATGAAGTGGCCATCTATTTTATCAGTGTAGATGGGTTTTCCTTCTGTTGTAACAGCATGGACAGGACACCAATCTTCTTTTAAAACTGGTTGGATCATCATTGTCTGGAAGATTGGAGACATTGAGGTCGACCCTTCGTTTGGCTTTTTGAAAATCGTCTTGACCGTCTTGTCAATAGATCTTCTGAAAGTAGCCTCTTGGGATTGGATAGGTCTTCTATCAACATGAAGTCTCTCGTAGTTGGTTATCCATTCAAGGGGAATTAGTTGAGTTAACTCTTCCCTTGTAATTCTTCTCGGAATTTGGACTATATATGGTATGTCTTCTTCTCTATTGGTGACAACCAATAGTGAATCAGAAGAGCAACCTGAGAGAGGGAGATCTATCGAGTGATTCTGCAAGCGGTATATTATCTGGTGTTGGAGAGTAGCTGACATAGCTTCTGGTACTTGGTCAGTTTCAGTGATTTGAACCTGTACTTTTAGTCTCGTGGATAAAGTATTATCACTGAGACTCACGTTATAATTAAGAAAAATGGTGAGGACGACACTCCCTGCATGCAACGTGGTGAGAACAGTTCCTATCACATCATTTTCATAGTGGAGATAGCTCGAGTCCAATAGAGCTATTTTGCAAAAGACAGGTTGGTTCTTCCTTCCGTGTAGGGAAAGAATGAGCCTGACATCCCCAAAGTGTAAGGTTGTATATCCTTCAGTCTTCCAGTGATTTATGAGATACTGGGGAATCTCCAAATCTACGTACTACTCCTGGTTCGTAGCTCTTAAGCTACATTGGTCTAGTCTAGATGACTGGACATATTCTTTCATATGAGGGCGGTTCGTAGAGATAAGATTTCTGATGGTTCTGGTAACACTTCTTTGTCTTTTGAAGATGTTGTACGGGCTTAATAAATGAGGTATTATTTCGGAAATTTGAGCATCTTCTGGAACATGAGAATACTCAATAAGGTTTTCTATTTTATGCGAATTTATCTTTTTACAGAGTTTACGGAGCGATAAAGAAGAAGTAGTAGTAATAGGTTGAGTGTTTGGTTCAGGTGTTTCCATGTGTAAGTGGTTTTCTCCCTTACTTACTTTCTTTACTAATATTCACACCATATGCACCCCTTCTTTTTAACGAGACTCTGATACCATACTGGCCGGGAGTCTCACATATCATGAAACTCAGTCTCAACTGAATCGTCATCAAATCGAATTCAATTATAAGTAATAATTTCACTTTTCTAAAATATTTGTAATCGAATAAAAATATAAGTAATAAATAAAAAATTCTAAACTAACAAATAAATAAACCAAATAAAAAATAGGAATAATTTTACATTCTTTCATAATTTTATAATATGTGTGTTATATTTATAAGTGTAATGCTAACTTGTGTCCCAAGGGAATAAGTTAATAGATGAATATAGAAATAAATTCTTGAAAAATGTGTATTGAATTCATTAGAAACTTATCATTAATAATTTTTTTTATTTTTCCAAAACAAATTTTTTATTTGTGGGTTTCTTAACATGTGTCATTGGGGCACAAGTTAGCATTACCCTATTTATAATTATATAATGAATAAAATTATACATGATCTAAAATATAAATTAAAGGCTATGTTTATAACATTATTCAAAATTAAATAATGAATAAAACTATATTGAATTTAAAGTATAAAAAAATATATTATAAATAAAATGAATTTTTCCATCAAAAGAGACTATAGATCAAATTAAAATCTATAGTTTAAGAGTCAAAGTGAAAATAGAAAAATATTGTGATAATATTTAAATATTAGATATAATATTTTCGAAAAAGATTCCACTATTATTGTGATAGTATTTTAATAATCATAGCAAATAGAAAAGATTTTCATTTTATAAATTTTTGGGGATTTTTTATGGCACCATATAATTTTTTACGAATGTCCCCTTGTTTCTAGAGATGCATCTGCGGACGCACCCAAATGTAAATTAACGTTTAAATGATTTCGGAGATGCATCTCCGGATGCACCAAAATGTAAGTGAATGTTAAAATATTTCGGATAGGCATCTCAAGAATATTTTAGAGCATAAGTCGCGACAAACACTTCTCCTTTCTCATTTCACAGTTTTCACAAACCTCTCACAAAACACTTCTCTACACCCCAGTCATTTTTTATCAAAAAAGGCTCAAAGGAACTCAAGGGAACATCAAACTTCATCTGTAACATCATTCAACTTCATCTGTAACATCATTCAACTTCATCAAACATCAATTTCAAGTAAGTTTTTTGAGTTTTTGATAAATACTTGAGTTTTGGTGTAAATGAGTAGAAATTACACCTAACATAGTTTAGACATAGTGTATTAGTTGTTTGTTAGCTGAAAATGGTGATCATAACAAAAAAATTGACCTTGCATATGGTACATTACGCCATTGATGTTATTCTGAGTTGCAGAAAATTTTGGAGATTCAACTCCGGAATTGTTCATTGTTTAATATTCTGCAAATGATTCTGGAGATGCATCTTCGGAATTTTCTGCGTGCAATATGCCTTACTTTAACTTACCAAGATAATGGTTGATAGACATGACAGACTGAGGCATGCAGGGTTTCTCAGGACGCATTTGTTTGACAGAAGCAGAGCCAACAGGTTCCGGAGGCTCTAGGTCCCTCTGATCAGGCAAAGTCGTCTACTTATGGGGCTCGTGCTTCTGCTTAGGCCATTTCACCTTCATCTTCACGTAAGAGAAGAGAGTCACCATCTGACGCATCGCTCCCCCTATCCTCCCGCCGACGTCAGGTTTCACCCTTGCCACCTCCTACGGATGGTGCTGTTAATCCAGTCTCACCTCCTAATGATGATGTTGCTGATCCAATGCCACCTCCAAAGGGTGATGCTGTTGCAAATTCCGAGCCAAAGGCTTTTAGAGGTCTATTTGATTTGTATTTACTGTCTTTATATTCAGACCATACTTCCAGACATATATGGGATGGAGATGTAGCATTTCTGACATTAGTTTGATTCTTTATTTTTTTACGTAAAATTTTGACATTGATTGATAATTCTTAATATTGATTATTTTCTGACAAATTTCAGGAGCGTAATCCCCATAAGTTTGTTAACCACGGGAGGAAGATTGTTGCCTTGCCTCAGCAGGAGGCAGATTGTTTCAGTCTGTTGTGTCCTTATCTGGCCTGTCGGCCTTGTGCATAACCAGTTACACTACGATCAACCACGAGATGCTTAATGCATTCATGGAGAGAGGAAACTCTGAGACCTCGTCATTTTATCTCTTGCATGGTGAAATGTCTATTACACTAGACGATGTCTCATGTCTGTTACATCTTCTTATCAGAGGGAGATTCCTCGATCATGGGTGGATTACCAAAGACAAGGCAATAGAGATAATGGTAGAGCATATGAGGGATGATCCAGAGAGGTTATGAATGAGGTGGATAAGACCAGGGGTGCTCATGTTATATTTGAGTTCCTGAGGAAGATCTATGTGGCTAAGATATAAAGAGTAGAGTAGCCGATGGTGATCATGAGCAGGTGGTGGTCCACATATCGCGTGCATTGAGAGCATACCTTTTATTTTGTTGGCACTGCTGTTTTTATGGACAATAGTGTCACTTATATCGACGCCGTCTACCTACAGTACTTCGTGAATCTCGAGCAGATCCATGAGTACAACTGAGGGGCGGCTTGCTTAGCCTACCTGTATTTGAAGCTGAGAGGGGGTTGTATGTGGAAGACGAAGCAGGTCACTGGCAATGTGACACTACTAACGTTAATAAGTTTTGGTATTTGATTGTTTTTTTATTTTCATTTGATACTTGCAAAGCCATTACCGATGATTCATGTGTTCCAAACTTATTTATTCCAGGCTTGGATCCTCAAGCACTTCTCGCGCATCTCTGTCTGGGCGAGTGTGCCTAAGTATACTAAGGATATGTCGTGCGCTACTGCTTTTATCCCGCTCATAGGGAACCAGGTGACCGAGCCTTTCAGAGTCTATCTTGATCGTTTGGTTGCTGAGGACATACGCTTCAACAGCTATGTTGATCAGCGTCAAACGCGACCATTTGACGAGATGGTGTTATACTCTGGATGATTAGCCTGCGGATCGCGTCTCACCGTTCCTCTTCTGCCTGAGTGCGTCATCCGACAGTTTGGCTATGTTCAGACCATTTCCAGGAACCTTGTTGTCTCTGCTCCTTCTGCCTTGACACATGGACAAATAAAGAAGATGTTTTATGATTACGAGAGTCATCTGGCACCGGAGAAGGCACGAGTTACCATAGCTAAGAGCGGAAGGAGCTATGCAGACGGGTACATCAGATGGTTCTTTAGGGTGTCACATCCGTACATAGTGCATGCTTCTCCAGGAGATCCGTTGAGACCAACTCATCAAGAGATATTAGAGAAGGAGCAGACTTGGTTAGATCATACTGATGATTTCTTGCCTAGGTGTCGTCACATAGTGGAGATTGCGCGGGCAGACATTAACGAAGGTATCTTCCCTGGGGGGTTTAATGTTAGAGGAGTCCTAGATGCCATCATGACGGAGGCACAAATGGCATTGTTGTACCAGAGACATCGTTGGAGGACATATGGGATTAATGGTCGAGGAGGTAAACGAGGTAGAAGAGGTACATGAGAGGTTCTCAGACATACATTGTAGTAGTCTGTTATTATTTCGTTGTAGTATTATGTTTTATACTTTATTTTGACGGTCTTACTACATTATTGATCTCAATTGTATGCATTTTTTTATGTATATTGCTATTTTATTTTTGTATGTCATTTTTGGTCCATCTGAAATTATGTACATCTATTTATTTATTTTCGGTCATACGTTATACTTCATCTGAACACATATAAATAATTTATAACATGAAATACCTGTTCTGATACATTTTAGAGATGTATCTCTGGAATAATCACGGAGATGCATCTCCGGTACCATTTAAATGTAAGTGGCACTCGAGTGGGATGTATTTAATATTTAAAATTATTCCAAAGATACATCTCCAAAATATTTTAACGTTTATTCAGAAATAGACGTGTCTGAATATCTAGAGATTAGCTACTTAAATTCAGAAGGCAAGGAATCTAAAGTAAAAGACTCTAAAGACTCTCAACCCAAAATTGTTCAAACTGAATCAGAAGCTTTTGTCCCACCAACACCTCTGAAGAATCAAAAGGCAAAGATCTTCACATCTATAAGAATTGCTTATAGGAGATAAATCAGAACCCATCAGAACCATGTCCTCATTTAAACCATTTGAAGAAGTGCTTCTAGGATTGGTGTTTTTAATAGAATATATTTACATTGATGAAGCACTTCCAGACACATATTGGATTATGGCTATGTGAGAAGAGTTGAATCAAATCTCTATAAACAATGTATGGGATCTTGTGTCAAGATCCAAAGGAATCCATGTTATAGGAACCAAATGGGTATTCAAGAACAAGTTGAATGAGCAAGGAGAAGTGGTAAGAAACAAAGTCAGGCTGGTTGCACAAGGCTATAGTCAACATGGGGGAATTGACTATACTGAAACCTTTGCACCAGTGGCCAGGTGAGAGTCTATTTTCATCTTAATTTCCTTTGTTGTAAATCAGAACATCATTTTACATCAGATGGATGTTAAGAGTGAATTTTTGAATGACTACATTACTTAAGAAGTTTATGTACATCAACCTCCTGATTTTGAAAATCACAAAAACCCAAAATTTGTTTACAAACTCAAAAAAATCTTTGTAATGGTCTCTGCTAAAGCATGGTATGAAAGACTAAGCAATTTTCTTTTGAAAAATAATTTTACAACATGGAAGACAGATACAACTTTGTTCTCTAAAACATTCAAAAATGATATCTTAGTTGTGCAAATTTATGCTGATGATATTATTCTTGGTTCTACTAATGCTACTCTTGCAAAGAATTTTCTAAGTCTATGCAGGCAGAATTTGAGATGAGTCTGATGGGAGAGTTAAAGTTCTTTTTGGGGATTCAGATCAACCAAAATTCAGAAGGAACATATATCTATCAAAGTAACTATACAAGGGAACTTATGAAGAAGTTTAACTTATCAGAATGCAAACCATTCAAAACTCTAATGCATCCAACATGCATTATGGAGAAAGATGAAAGCAAACAGGTAGAACAAAATGTATATAGAGGTATGATTCATTCTCTCTTATTCTTGGCTGCTTCTAGACCTTATATTATATTCACCGTATGTCTTTGTGCTAGATTCCAATAAAATCCTAAAGAATCCCACTCAATAGATGTTAAGAGGGTCTTTAAATATATGCAAGGTACTACTAACCTTGAGTTGTTTTATAAAAAATCCAAAGAATTTGGGTTTCCATTCATGACACGGGATGCCATAAAAACAAACCCATGTCACCCTTTCATTATCAATATCATTAGGTTTCCATATCCTGATTTCCTTGAACCATTGTTTCAACCATTCAGTTCCTTCATTAACAAGAGCTTTGAGTTTACCTTCCTCATGCTCCTCCACCAGACAAAGGTTTTCTCTTAACGATGTTAGTTTTATTCCCAAATAATCTTTCTTTTCAAAAAAGTCTTGGATATTGTATGACAAGCCTATAACTTCCACCACACCTGTATATGCTTTCTACAAATGGTTGAGGTATTCTTCTTTCTTGATGTTGAACTTTAGATGATAAAAAATCGATTTGATTTATTTTTGGTGTTTCCTTTATGTATCCAAAGTGGTTTGAGTTTATTTTGTGGCGCGTTATTATTCAACACATTTGTGTAAGACCCTGCATCTCTTTTCCCTCCCTCACGATGAACATTCTTATTATCCATCCCTTATGTTCATATTTTCCTTTTCTGATGCCTTTGTATTTATCTATATCCTTCTGATCATATTTTCCTTTTCTCCTTTTTATGACTCTTCCTTCGATATGCCCCTTGCTAATGTAACATCTCTGACTTTGGCGATTCTACGATACCCCCACCTTACTCCTTTGAAACCTAGGTATGTTGACAAATATCTTTAGGTTCCTTATGAATATGTTTTCCAGTTTTTCTTTCTAGCATGTTTTCATCTTCCACCTTATATCTCTCTTGTTAAGAATAATCATTTCATTTATGTCTCTGTAGACCCTGAAAGCTTCGTACATTTCCTTCGCCCTACACTCTTTTGATATGGATGTAAAGAAGAAAAATGTTTTCCTTTCCCCTTAGTTTCGATGCCTTGCATAACCTTCATTTCCCCATTGTTTCTCCTGATTGAACCCTTTTATTATGTTTATTACATTCCTCCATTCACCTTCATCTACAGTGATTTCTCTCATCTTCTTCATTTATAAAAATAGGTGATTTTAAAACCGTTTTTCAAATAATCATCCATATTTATCTTTTAAGTAGGCAACCATAATTATCGTTAGGTGCAAAAAAATCAGAAGAACAAGGCTCCCATTCATTAAACTTATAAATTCAGTCACAATTTTTTAAAAATAAAAATACATGTTACTAGCAATAAAATAAATATTCTAGTTTCGTGTTGATGTCACCGTTGGTAGTAGCTTCAGGTGGATTGAACATGCGACTCAGGTTAGTTTTTTCAGGCCTCTTAAGACTTCCTACGACACATGGATGTAATCAAGGGATCCATGTGTTCTTTGTTTGTCTTTATTGAACTTCACTCTACAAGACTTTCCAAGTACACATAGTTCACAAAACTTCAGCTTTTTGACTTTCTCTCCCCCAAGTAGATTTTGTTTCCCCAATTCAACCAGACCCCTTTCACTGACATGGCCCAATCTCTTGTGCCAAAAAAATTTCTTTGGCAAAATTTCCGTGGATGCAACAATTGTAGAACCATTGGCAACTTCAGTCTCAGGGGTATACAAACCTTGCTTCTTCACGCCTCTTAAGACTTCCTTTAACCCTTTCATGACTTTTAGAATACTTTTGTCTCCTTGGAAAACATGTCATTTCTTGTCGAATTCACCAAGAGAAATCAAATTTCTCTTCAAATCAGGTACATACCTGACTTCGGTCAACAACCTTATTGACTCATCATGGAGCTTGAATCTTACAGATCTGTCATACCCCAAAATTTGCCCATTAATATTTCAAGACATTTTTCAAGGCATTCTGACTCATTTTTATGACACTGATCTTAAAGGAACAAAGGCCCAGCTCACGAATGGCCCAATCCAAAAAATGGCCCAAACTGGCCTGTTCGCTACCAGCTCGCCTAGCGAACGTTACGTTCGCTACCAGCTCGCCTAGCGAACGTTCGCTACGCGTTCGCTACCAGCTCGCCTAGCGAGGCTGACAGACAACAAAAAATTTCGGGCTTCGTTCTGAGCCCATTAGGTCATGAAAAAGGGCATTATAAATACCAGCACTTCAGTAATGAAAAGAGGACGAAAAAAGGAGAGAGGAGAACCCTAGCAAGCAAACCCTAGTGCTCACAGAAGGAAACCCTGAAGGAAAAGCCGGCGGCACCAAGTTCTACCGCCGCCCAATTCAATCCGATTTTCCGATTCGAAGTCACAACTCAGCTGTTAACAGGTTTACATTGCTATCATTGTTTTTATATTCTTAATTTGCATATGACTTTATGATTAGATTTATGAAATACCTTAAGCTTGGCATGTGAACTTTAGTATATACCATGCATACTTTAAATGATTAATTGTATAATTGCAGTAATGAGATCCATAAGGCATAAAATTGGTTGAGATTGTACTGATATCATATTCAAAAACCAGCAGCGCTCGCTAGCACATCGCTAAGCGAGCCAGTAGCGAATACTCGCTAGGCCTTCGCTAGGCGAAGCAGGGGCGAATGGGACAGTGGCTGTTTCAATTTTTTTTGGCGGTTCTATCTTATGTTATTATAATTCTGCATCATTTGATTTGAGTTCATGATTGTTGTGTTTATTTTATGGTGCAACTTTCAATTATATTTTATCTCGATGCTCTAATCCGTGTGTTGAATTGTGTAAAGGTTTACATGTTTCCAAGAAAAAAGACCGCCGTTAGGTCTTCCACTTTATTTGTGGGATACCCTTGTGGAGACTCACCCTAAATCGCTTAATTAATTTTAATGTGTTAATTTTAATAATTAATTTTAATGTATTAATTTTAATGTATTATTTTTAATGTATCATTTTTAATGTATTGATTTTAATGTGGAGATTCATCATAATCACCTAATTAACTTTAAAATGTGGCCTTTAAATATGTGATCTTGGACCTCTCTTTTGCCTTACGATATTACGGTATAACGGTCATGTCCCGCGAATGTAGGGATACACTTAGCAAAGACCCTTCGATTAAATCATCATAAAATAAATCCTGGTCCCTCGGATGTTGCCTTCGAAAATACGATTTTGTCCCTCGATGACCCTTCGGTGTAGCCTACGGTTAAATGATGATCGTCCCTTCGAATGCTAAGGTATCCTTACAACTGTTGCCTTCAATGACCTATCGATGACCCTACGATGACCCTTAAACATCCAAAGGGTAAAATTACTTACTCCTCAATAGTAAGGACAGTTTTACCCTCATAAGGATAGGAAATGCCCATAACGACCTTAGGAAGGTATAACTCTCAATTACTGGATCATAACCTAAAATACTTTTTACACCTCACACATTTCTAAACTATTTTTTTAAACAATTTTCAAAACTAAACGAGATAACCACTTTGTATATATTCATACAAGAATCATTACGAAGTTAAATTCTCTTTTCAAACATTTTTCAAGCAATTCACCGACACTTTTTCAGACAAAAAGATAAGTGATCCAGCAATTAAGAGCCCATGGATAACCATGGATACAAAGGGTGCTAACACCTTCCCTTTGTATAATGTACCTCCCGAACCCAAAATCTATTGAGGTCTTTCCTGTTCTTTTCCACCTTTCCTTATTGGATAAAAGAAAAGTCGGTGGCGACTCTTGCTATCCGCGACATTGCGATAAAAAGCAAAACACCCCAAGTCAGTTCACCGTATGACAGAACTGGCGACTCTGCTGGGGACTTCTTTAAAAAGAGAGGTTACCTTAAAAACAAGATCACTTATTTAAAATTGTCTGATTTACTTTTAAGGGATTGCTTGGGTATTCTTGAGTGAAAGATCCTACACCCGGATCTAGTGTACCTTAGGTAAGTAGCAATAGATCATCGCGACTATCCGGCGTATACTGGAATGGTTAAAATGATGGCTACGGTTAATGTGACACTTTGGTTGTCCTGATGTTCCTCATGTTACTTGAGGAAAAATTTGGCTTCCGCGTGGTGTCACCAAAGCATTAACCAGACCTTTAGAACCCTAATTGACTCATCCTGGCCATTAGAAAGTAGTGAGATAACTGACTTCGGTTCCGACTGGGGTTGGTTGATACTCGATACTACACTCTTTGAGATTGGACTTTAGGGAAGCTTCGGTCAACCGCTTGGTGTTGCACTGAAGTGGACTTAAAGGAAGGTCGATGATCTGAGATCCTTCTAGAACCCGGTTACTATTCTAGGACAGGTTGAACCAACTAAACTTCAGTGGGGAGGGTACTTACCTATGGAACTCATGCAAGCCTTAAAACCTAGGAATGATGGTTGTGTGACTTGCTTGTGCTTGTTATTTATTTAACCTCATAACATCATAACATCATAACATCATGACATCATAACATTGTACTAACCATTTCAAGGACTTAGGGATTTAACTTTGCTCTGTTTTGTAAGGCTATGGCTCCCAGGAAGACCATCCGGATCAATTTTGTAGCAATCTCTCCTCAACTCAAGGATTTAGTGTCAGAACTTCCTGATCAGGCTCAGTTCATCAAGAAACACGGTTCTCTCCTCAATTTGGTTACCACTGGTTTCAAAGAAGATATGATGAGAGTCCTATTCCAGTTCTTCGATCCTAAGCATCATTGCTTCACTTTCCCAGATTATCAGTTGGTACCCACACTAGAAGAATTCTCCAAGCTGCTTGAGATACCTATCCTTGATCAAATACCTTTCAGTGGTCTGGAAAAGATTCCGAAGTCTGAAGAAGTTGCCGCAGCTTTACATATGACAAAGTCTGACATTGAGACTAATTGGGTAACAAGAAGTGGAGTTAAGGGTTTACTCGCCAAATTTCTGGTAGGTAAGGCCCGAGAATTCCTGAAAGTTATGAAGGTCCATGCTTTTGAAGATGTTCTAGCATTGCTAATCTATGGTTTGGTGCTATTCCCTAATCCGGACCAATTCATAGATGTGAATGCTATTAAGATATTCCTCACTCGTAACCCTGTGCCTACCTTGCTTCGGAGATATTTTGCATTCCCTTCACACCCGTACTATGAAAAGGCAAGGGACTCTCATGTGCTGCGTACCTTTGTTGTCTAGGTGGTTTATTTCGCACCTCCCTCAATCAGTCTTGAAGAATGATCAGAATCTGAAATGGTCTCAAAGGATAATGGCACTCTCCCATTCAGACATCCGATGGTGTTCTAACTTCAGAGAAAATGTTATCATCATCGACCGATGTGGAGAATTCCCTAATGTACCACTCATGGGGATAAGAGGAGGTATTACTTATAATCCCGCCTTAGCCCTACGTCAGTTTGGGCATGCTCGAAGAGATGGTCCACATGAAATGATCATTCAAGGTATAGTGTTTGACTATGACAATGACTCTCAAGGTCTCCGCCAAACGTTTGTACGAGCTTGGGGCATGGTGAAAAGAAGCAATTCAGGAAAGAAAAACTCCATTCCTATGGAGCCTTATCTCCGATGGGTACGAGCCAGAGCTCGTGAGTTTGTCATGCCATATCTTGCAGTCGGACCATTGATGGTTGAATCAAGTGTCGAAGGAGGTACTACCCAGATCATTTCTTATCCAGATATACCTACTGAGGTTGAGGAACTAAAGAGATCCTGGACCCAGTTGAGAGAGGAGAGGGATACTTTCGAAACTCAGTTCAATGCAGAAAGGAAGAAAGTATTAGGGCTCACCAGTCAGCTTAATGAGGAACGAAGACTCAATGCATATCTTCGCCCAAAAAGAAATCGCCCCTGGGAGACTTGAGCTTTCATTATATTTTGCTATTATTCCTTTTGTAATGAACATTGATCAAAAAAGTAGCAATAAACATTTCTCTCTTGTTGGTGATTTATGCAAAGTTAAATTCCAAAAGTCCTTGAAAACATTTCATGCATTGCATCGCATAACATAACATTGCATAACAGGTATTCTAAAGGACCATATTCTTACGGTCTGCCTCTTAAACAGAAAAATGGATCTCGAACAAACTGTCAAAGATCTCCAGACTCAAAATGCTCAGTTCAAGGAGATGATGCTAAGCTTATCCAAGGGGCAGGAGGAACTGAAGGCTCTTTTGGTCGAAAAGAAGAAAGACAAGAAGGCTGTGAGTTTCATTAACCCAGGAAGAAGGCGTAAAGGACAGGCTACGGGAATCAAATTTGGAATCCCGAATGGTCCAGAAGATGAGGCGGAGAATGATTCAGAGGAAGAGGATGTTGATTTCTCCAACCCTGATGATGATGATGAGAAGTATGAAAATGAACAGTACTCTCCGAGAGATGATAAGTACAAATTGCTGGAAGAGCGCATGCTAGCCATGGAGGGTCAGAAGACGCCCGGTCTGGATTTCGAAAGTTTGGGTCTGGTCTCCGATGTGACCATTCCTCGCAAATTCAAAATCCCCACTTTTACTAAGTACGATGGTGCATCCTATCCTCAGATGCATTTAAGGGCTTATGTGAGAAAGATTCAGCCGCATACCACTGATAAGAAACTGTGGATCCACTTCTTCCAAGAAAGTCTGTCTGGCACTCAGTTGGAATGGTATTATCAGCTCGAGAGCTCTAACATCCGCACCTGGACTGATTTAGCAACAGCTTTCTACAAGCAGTACCAGTACAATTCTGAATTAGCGCCTACTCGGCTACAGTTGCAGAATATGGCTATGGGATCTAAAGAAAGCTTCAAAGAGTATGCTCAGAAATGGAGAGATTTGGCTGGCAGAGTCAAACCCCCTATGACTGACCGAGAATTAGTAGACCTGTTCATGGGTACCCTGACTGGCCCATTCTACAGCCATCTACTGGGGAGTTCTTCATCAGGTTTCACTGAACTTATACTGACAGGTGAACGGGTGGAGAGCGGCCTTCGAAGTGGAAAGATACAGGCAGCTACCTCTACAAGCAGCAAAAAGTCCTACCAGGGGAAGAACGAATCAAATGCTGTGTACGGTCAAAAGGGTCGTAACAAGAAAAACCGTGACCACGACATTGGAGCAGTTACGATTACAGCACCACCATCTCAAAACTTCCAGCCCAAACAAGACAGGCCAAGAAGGCAGTTCACCAGGATCAATATGACCTTGGCACAGGCACTGCAGGGAATGCTAAAGGCAAATTTGATCACCCTCAGAGATCCTCCTACAAATCCCAACACTTCCTCTTCTCGTTATAATCCCAATGCCAGGTGTGCATATCACTCCGATAGCCCCGGGCACGATACAAACGATTGCTGGCCATTGAAGAACAAGATTCAGGATATGATCGAAGCTGGAGAAATTGAGTTTGAGCCTCCGGAGACTCCTAATGTCATCACTGCTCCTATGCCTAACCATGACAAGACTGTTAATGCTGTAGATGACGGTTCTCTCATTTCCAATGTGGCGGACTTAATATCTCCCCTCCCGATCATAAAGAGGAATTTATTGCAAGCTGGTTTATTTCCAGGTTGTGCTGAAGATTGCAATCTCTGCATACTCCGGCCCGAGGACTGTTTGAAATTGAAGAATGGTATTCAACGGCTGATGGACGATCGTACAGTTCTCTTCGAAGGGATTCCTAAGGCGGAAAACTCTATTGAAGAAATATCTGTGGTTTCTAGGTCCAAAGTTCCAGTGAAGATTACCGCTACCAGGGCGCCTGTGAGGATTACTGTTGAGCCCAGGGTTGCTCCCCTAATCATCACTGCACCTGGCCCGATCCCGTATTCCTCAAGCAAAGCTATTCCGTGGAATTATGGCGGTGATGTTTACGTCCATGGCGTGAAGCAAGTGGATGATGCTGCTAATACTAGTGGCATTGTGGGGACCAGTAAAATTACTCGAAGCGGAAGGATCTTCTCTCCAGAAATCTCACCTCCTGTCCTTGAAACTCGGGGAAAGGAACCAGTCAACCCTTCCCAGTCAGAGACACCGGTTGAAGTTACTCCCGAAGATGTTGCCAAACAAGAAATGGAAGAAGTGCTGAAAATCATTCGCAAGAGTGATTTTGATGTTGTAGAACAGTTGGGGCATACCCCGTCTAAGATCTCAATGTTATCCTTGCTGTTATCTTCTGAATCTCATGCCAATGCATTGGTAAAATTCTTGAAGACTGCTCACGTGCCTCAGGGAACATCTGTTGATCAGTTCGAAAATTATGTTGCTCACTTGGCTGTTGACAATGGCCTAGGCTTTTCCGACGCTGATCTGACACCAGCAGGAAAGAATCACAATAAAGCCCTGCATATCTCCATTGAGTGTAGGGGAATCACTTTGTCCCATGTGTTGATCGATAATGGCTCTTCCTTGAATGTGCTGCCGACAGCTGTGCTGGATAAGCTGGATTGTAAAAGCATTGAGCTGAAACCTAGTGACATTGTGGTACGTGCTTACGATGGTGCGAAGAGTGTTGTCCATGGCGAAGTAGTCCTCCCTATCAAGATAGGACCTCAAGTCTTCAATACTACCTTCCATGTAATGAACATTCGTCCTGCCTACTCCTGCTTACTGGGGCGCCCTTGGATCCATATGGCAGGTGCTGTAGCTTCGTCTCTCCATCAAAAGTTGAGATATCCGATAGAGGGTAAGATTGTCACCGTGTGTGGAGAAGAAGAGTACATTGTCAGTAGTGTGCATACCTTCAGATACGTCGAGATGGATGGTGAATTCATTGAGACTCCTTGTCAGTCATTTGAAGTAGTTCCCCCGACCGTTCCTGTCCTTAAGCCAACTACCTGTGTACCCAAGGTTATTCGTGCTCCTCCTGCTATGATTTCTCTGAAGGACGCTCAAGCCGTGGTTGAGGATGGTGGTCGTACTGGCTGGGGTCAATTGATCGAAGTACCATACAAGTTTGACAAATTTGGCCTGGGGTTCAGCCCTGACAAGAGTCAAATTAATGCTGTAGAAGATGCTGACAGTGATTGTGACCTGGATAGCTGGATCTACCCAACAATTGGCGACGGACTCAATAATTGGAAGGCTGAAGACACTATCCCGATCTCCTTTAGTCAGGAGTAATTGTTATTGTCCATTTAGTATTGCAAATCTTTAATTTTAAAGCATTGTGTCTACGCCCGGGGCACAATAGCTAATTTGTTAAGGGTTTTGTCATTTCATAAGCATATTCATATTCAATAAATCAATGGACTTTTTTCGCATTCAAATATTGCGCTCTTTATTTTTTCTGTCGTCTTTCAAACAAGCTATGCTTTCTTACACACACTCACATAACAAATTGCAGATCCGTATCCACTCTGGATCCTATTGATAATAATTCCGCTACTGTTCATTATGACTTTGAAAATCCGATCTACCAAGCCGAAGATGGAAGTGAGGAAGATTGTGAAGTCCCTGGAGAGCTTGCCAGACTATTACTGCAAGAGGAAAGGACTATACAGCCACATGAAGAGTCCCTCGAAATTGTAAATCTGGGTACTGAGGTAGACAGAAAAGAAGTCAAAATAGGAGCAGGATTGGAAAGCAGTGTCAAGGAAAGATTGATTCGGATGTTACATGACTATGTAGAGGTTTTCGCTTGGTCTTATGAAGACATGCCCGGGTTGGATACTGATATAGTGGTGCATCGGCTGCCTACGAAGGAAGACTGCCGTCCTGTCAAGCAAAAGGTTCGCCGCATGCGTCCTGAAATGTCCGAGAAAATCAAAGCCGAGGTTATGAAACAGTTCAATGCCGGTTTCCTAGCCGTTACTTCTTATCCTCAATGGGTTGCTAATGTGGTGCCAGTGCCAAAGAAGGATGGTAAGGTACGAATGTGCGTAGATTACAGAGATTTGAATAAAGCAAGTCCCAAGGATGACTTTCCACTCCCGCACATTGATGTTCTGGTAGATAACACCGCTCAACACAAAGTATTCTCATTCATGGATGGATTCTCGGGTTATAATCAGATTAAGATGGCACCTGAGGACATGGAGAAAACTACGTTTGTGACGCAATGGGGCACTTTCTGTTACAAAGTAATGCCATTCGGTCTAAAAAACGCCGGGGCAACGTACCAGCGTGCTATGGTGGTTTTGTTCCATGATATGATCCATCATGAAATAGAAGTATATGTGGATGACATGATAGCCAGATCTCATACTGAGGAGGAACATCTCGATCATTTATACAAACTGTTCGAGAGGTTGAAGAAATACAAGTTGAGGTTGAACCCGAACAAATGCACTTTTGGAGTAAGATCCGGTAAGCTCTTGGGCTTTATTGTCAGTGGTAAAGGAATTGAGGTTGACCCGGCTAAAGTGAGAGCTATTCAAGAAATGCCAGTTCCCCGTACGGAGAAAGAAGTCAGAGGTTTCTTGGGACGCTTGAACTACATTGCTCGATTTATCTCCCATTTGACCGCTACCTGCAAACCCATCTTCAAATTACTGAGGAAAAATCAAGAAATGATATGGAATGACGAATGCCAAGAAGCTTTTGATAAAATCAAGAACTACCTCCAGGAACCTCCGACTCTGATGCCACCAGTTGAAGGAAGACCTCTAATCATGTATTTGACCGTGTTAGAAAATTCAATGGGGTGCGTATTGGGGCAACATGACGAGTCTGGTCGAAAAGAGCATGCCATATACTACCTGAGCAAAAAGTTTACCGACTGTGAAACAAGATACTCACTGCTCGAGAGAACTTGCTGTGCTTTGGCCTGGGCTGCTCGCCGACTAAGATAGTATATGTTGAATCATACCACTTTGTTGATTTCTAGGATGGATCCCATCAAATACATGTTCGAGAAGCCTGCCCTCTCCGGAAGAATAGCGAGATGGCAGATGATCTTAACAGAGTACGACATCCAGTATACTACCCAGAAAGCAATCAAAGGAAGCGTGCTAGCTGATCATTTGGCTCATCAAGCGGTGGACGATTATCAATCTATGAATTTTGAGTTTCCAGATGAGGACGTCATGTTTGTTACTGATAATGAAAAACCTGAACCGGATGAAGGACCCGAGCTGGGATCCCGATGGACTATGGTTTTTGATGGATCTTCTAATGCGTTGGGCCATGGTGTTGGGGTTGTACTTATTTCTCCCGGAGGTTACCATACACCTCTCACTGCTAGACTATGTTTTCACTGTACCAATAATATGGCTGAGTATGAAGCATGTATTTTGGGACTCAAAGCTGCTATAGATCGGCGAATCAAGTTTTTGAGCGTGTACGGAGATTCAGCCTTGGTAATCAGTCAGATCAAAGGAGAATGGGATACTAAACATCCAAATCTCATCCCTTATCGAGAGCGGGTGATGACATTAATCCCATACTTTGAAGAGATTACATTTGAACATATTCCACGAGAGGAGAATCAGTTGGCGGACGCATTAGCTACCATGTCATCTATGTTCAGAGTCAGATGGGGCAGCGAAGCTCCCATGATTACCATTGGACGGTTAGATGAACCGGCATACTGTTATGAACTTAGCACTGAGAGGGTACAGGAGAAACCTTGGTTCCACGACGTAAAAAGATACTTAGAAGATCAGGAATACCCTGAAGGGGCATCCGTCAATGACAGAAAATTCCTGAGGAAGTTCTCCGCTAAATTCTTTCTGAGTAATGGAGTATTATACAAACGTAATCATGATTCAACTTTGCTTCGCTGTGTGGATAAAAAGGAAGCAGAAAGGATTATGGAAGACATGCATGACGGTATTTTTGGGACTCATTCTAATGGACATACAATGGCCAAGAAGATTCTGAGATCAGGGTATTATTGGTCTACCATGGAAGCTGATTGCCACCATCACTCCAGAATCTGTCACAAGTGTCAGATCTATGCGGATAAAGTACATGTGCCTCCTGCTCCATTGAACGTGTTAACAGCTCCTTGGCCCTTTGCAATGTGGGGCATCGATATGATCGGAGAGATTAAACCTACGGCTTCTAATGGACATCGCTTCATTCTCGTCGCTATTGATTACTTCACAAAGTGGGTAGAGGCAGCCTCATTTGCTTCTGTCACCAGGAATGTGGTGGCACGGTTCATCAAGAATAGCCTTATTTGTCGATATGGCATCCCTGAAAGAATTATCACTGACAATGGTACTAATTTGAACAACAAGATGATTACTGAACTCTGCACGCAGTTCAAAATTAAACACCATAACTCCTCTCCGTACCGGCCAAAGATGAATGGCGCCGTAGAGGCTGCTAATAAGAACATCAAGAAGATCATACAAAAGATGACAGTAACGTACAAAGACTGGCATGAGATGCTACCGTTTGCTCTCCACGGTTATCGCACTTCAGTACACACTTCGACAGGGGCAACTCCTTTCTCTTTAGTCTACGGAACGGAAGCTGTTTTGCCAGTGGAAGTTCAGATTCCCTCTCTAAGGATCATGAAAGAGGCAGGTTTAAGCGAAGATGAATGGATTCAGACACGACTCGATCAGATAAATTTGATTGATGAAAAGAGACTTGCGGCTGTTTGTCATGGGCAGATATATCAGAAGCGCATGACCCAGGCATTTAACAAAAGAGTCAAGAGACAGGTGTATCGAATTGGTGACTTGGTGATCAAGCGTATCATTCTACCCCAAGGTGATCCCAGAGGCAAATGGACTCCCACATACGAAGGGCCATTTGTAGTTAAGAAGGTATTCTCTGGTGGAGCCATGATACTTGCTACAATGGATGGCGAAGACTTCCCGCATCCCGTGAACGCGGACATAGTTAAAAAATACTACGCATAGCAGAGACCCGCTAGGTCGATGTACCTAGGCAAAAGTAAGGGCATCCCGGCGAACCAAAAGGGTTCGGGCAAAAATTAGGGATAAACATATAAAAATGTACACCCGGCAAGTCGAAAACCTGAAAAGGCGGCTTGGGCAAAAAAGGGTATCCCGGTGGACTGAAAACCTGAAAAGGCGGTCCAGGCAAAAATTAGGGATTAACGCGTATGACTATGTCCCGTTCTCTGTCAGCTTCAACCAAGTTCAAGGAACCGAACAAGCCAATCACTTCTATCCGCCAGCAGGAGATGAGATGCTCGAAGACATGATGACAGTAGTGGAATTAAAATCAATAGGACTTTCTCTGCATAGCTTTCTCTTTGTGTTCTTGACAATTTCCTCTTACTAGGATTTTTGTCTCCTTGTACACAGATTGCCTGTTCATAGGCCCTCTTTCAAAAAATCAATGCAATTTTATTTCACTTTTACTCTTCTGTTTTGTTTGCATAAATGTCCATTGATTTGATTTGAATTAATATATGCATTTGAATATGATCAATGTTTATCAAAATACATGCATGGAATGGCAATAGCAATTACTACCCGAATTCAGGATCAAGGAGAAGGTCTAACCATGCTTCCAATGAATCCGCTACCAATCTTATTCTCCCCAGCAAGCTTGTTTTTTCTCAGGAGAAATTGGCATTATTCCCCGGGCAAAGCCAGCTATTTCCCAGAAGAAGTCGATATCATCAGACAGATTGATCCTCTCTTTCATCCCTAGCCAGGCTCTGTTGAATATTTCCACCATCAGACCGAAATCAACAACCCCCTACCGAGAAAGGGTCATCATTACAAGTATCTCCAATCAGTAGATGGGGATTTATTTTCCCCAGTAGAGTCTCCAAGCAGAACTTCTCATACGCATAACTCATTCATTACATCATTTCACAGCATACGCATGCATACAACATTCGCATTTATTTCTTGGCATAACACGAAACATCTCATGCATCATGACATGGCATGAAGCTAATTTTATTTTTCAGGTCAATTATCCTCCTGACATAGTCAAAACAAAGGTCTATTCAAACAGACATCTTTATCAATTACATTCAAGATGCAACTATATCCCTCAGATGCTACCTAGTGTACGGTACATTTCTGATGCTACCATGTCACCCTTTCATTATCAATATCATTAGGTTTCCATATCCTGATTTCCTTGAACCATTGTTTCAACCATTCAGTTCCTTCATTAACAAGAGCTTTGAGTTTACCTTCCTCATGCTCCTCCACCAGACAAAGGTTTTCTCTTAACGATGTTAGTTTTATTCCCAAATAATCTTTCTTTTCAAAAAAGTCTTGGATATTGTATGACAAGCCTATAACTTCCACCACACCTGTATATGCTTTCTACAAATGGTTGAGGTATTCTTCTTTCTTGATGTTGAACTTTAGATGATAAAAAATCGATTTGATTTATTTTTGGTGTTTCCTTTATGTATCCAAAGTGGTTTGAGTTTATTTTGTGGCGCGTTATTATTCAACACATTTGTGTAAGACCCTGCATCTCTTTTCCCTCCCTCACGATGAACATTCTTATTATCCATCCCTTATGTTCATATTTCCTTTTCTGATGCCTTTGTATTTATCTATATCCTTCTGATCATATCTTCCTTTTCTCCTTTTATGACTCTTCCTTCGATATGCCCCTTGCTAATGTAACATCTCTGACTTTGGCGATTCTACGATACCCCCACCTTACTCCTTTGAAACCTAGGTATGTTGACAAATATCTTTAGGTTCCTTATGAATATGTTTTCCAGTTTTTCTTTCTAGCATGTTTTCATCTTCCACCTTATATCTCTCTTGTTAAGAATAATCATTTCATTTATGTCTCTGTAGACCCTGAAAGCTTCGTACATTTCCTTCGCCCTACACTCTTTTGATATGGATGTAAAGAAGAAAAATGTTTTCCTTTCCCCTTAGTTTCGATGCCTTGCATAACCTTCATTTCCCCATTGTTTCTCCTGATTGAACCCTTTTATTATGTTTATTACATTCCTCCATTCACCTTCATCTACAGTGATTTCTCTCATCTTCTTCATTTATAAAAATAGGTGATTTTAAAACCGTTTTTCAAATAATCATCCATATTTATCTTTTAAGTAGGCAACCATAATTATCGTTAGGTGCAAAAAAATCAGAAGAACAAGGCTCCCATTCATTAAACTTATAAATTCAGTCACAATTTTTTAAAAATAAAAATACATGTTACTAGCAATAAAATAAATATTCTAGTTTCGTGTTGATGTCACCGTTGGTAGTAGCTTCAGGTGGATTGAACATGCGACTCAGGTTAGTTTTTTCAGGCCTCTTAAGACTTCCTACGACACATGGATGTAATCAAGGGATCCATGTGTTCTTTGTTTGTCTTTATTGAACTTCACTCTACAAGACTTTCCAAGTACACATAGTTCACAAAACTTCAGCTTTTTGACTTTCTCTCCCCCAAGTAGATTTTGTTTCCCCAATTCAACCAGACCCCTTTCACTGACATGGCCCAATCTCTTGTGCCAAAAAAATTTCTTTGGCAAAATTTCCGTGGATGCAACAATTGTAGAACCATTGGCAACTTCAGTCTCAGGGGTATACAAACCTTGCTTCTTCACGCCTCTTAAGACTTCCTTTAACCCTTTCATGACTTTTAGAATACTTTTGTCTCCTTGGAAAACATGTCATTTCTTGTCGAATTCACCAAGAGAAATCAAATTTCTCTTCAAATCAGGTACATACCTGACTTCGGTCAACAACCTTATTGACTCATCATGGAGCTTGAATCTTACAGATCTGTCATACCCCAAAATTTGCCCATTAATATTTCAAGACATTTTTCAAGGCATTCTGACTCATTTTTATGACACTGATCTTAAAGGAACAAAGGCCCAGCTCACGAATGGCCCAATCCAGAAAATGGCCCAAACTGGCCTGTTCGCTACCAGCTCGCCTAGCGAACGTTACGTTCGCTACCAGCTCGCCTAGCGAACGTTCGCTACGCGTTCGCTACCAGCTCGCCTAGCGAGGCTGACAGACAACAAAAAATTTCGGGCTTCGTTCTGAGCCCATTAGGTCATGAAAAAGGGCATTATAAATACCAGCACTTCAGTAATGAAAAGAGGACGAAAAAAGGAGAGAGGAGAACCCTAGCAAGCAAACCCTAGTGCTCACAGAAGGAAACCCTGAAGGAAAAGCCGGCGGCACCAAGTTCTACCGCGCCCCCAATTCAATCCGATTTTCCGATTCGAAGTCACAACTCAGCTGTTAACAGGTTTACATTGCTATCATTGTTTTTATATTCTTAATTTGCATATGACTTTATGATTAGATTTATGAAATACCTTAAGCTTGGCATGTGAACTTTAGTATATACCATGCATACTTTAAATGATTAATTGTATAATTGCAGTAATGAGATCCATAAGGCATAAAATTGGTTGAGATTGTACTGATATCATATTCAAAAACCAGCAGCGCTCGCTAGCACATCGCTAAGCGAGCCAGTAGCGAATACTCGCTAGGCCTTCGCTAGGCGAAGCAGGGGCGAATGGGACAGTGGCTGTTTCAATTTTTTTTGGCGGTTCTATCTTATGTTATTATAATTCTGCATCATTTGATTTGAGTTCATGATTGTTGTGTTTATTTTATGGTGCAACTTTCAATTATATTTTATCTCGATGCTCTAATCCGTGTGTTGAATTGTGTAAAGGTTTACATGTTTCCAAGAAAAAAGACCGCCGTTAGGTCTTCCACTTTATTTGTGGGATACCCTTGTGGAGACTCACCCTAAATCGCTTAATTAATTTTAATGTGTTAATTTTAATAATTAATTTTAATGTATTAATTTTAATGTATTATTTTAATGTATCATTTTTAATGTATTGATTTTAATGTGGAGATTCATCATAATCACCTAATTAACTTTAAAATGTGGCCTTTAAATATGTGATCTTGGACCTCTCTTTTGCCTTACGATATTACGGTATAACGGTCATGTCCCGCGAATGTAGGGATACACTTAGCAAAGACCCTTCGATTAAATCATCATAAAATAAATCCTGGTCCCTCGGATGTTGCCTTCGAAAATACGATTTTGTCCCTCGATGACCCTTCGGTGTAGCCTACGGTTAAATGATGATCGTCCCTTCGAATGCTAAGGTATCCTTACAACTGTTGCCTTCAATGACCTATCGATGACCCTACGATGACCCTTAAACATCCAAAGGGTAAAATTACTTACTCCTCAATAGTAAGGACAGTTTTACCCTCATAAGGATAGGAAATGCCCATAACGACCTTAGGAAGGTATAACTCTCAATTACTGGATCATAACCTAAAATACTTTTTACACCTCACACATTTCTAAACTATTTTTTTAAACAATTTTCAAAACTAAACGAGATAACCACTTTGTATATATTCATACAAGAATCATTACGAAGTTAAATTCTCTTTTCAAACATTTTTCAAGCAATTCACCGACACTTTTTCAGACAAAAAGATAAGTGATCCAGCAATTAAGAGCCCATGGATAACCATGGATACAAAGGGTGCTAACACCTTCCCTTTGTATAATGTACCTCCCGAACCCAAAATCTATTGAGGTCTTTCCTGTTCTTTTCCACCTTTCCTTATTGGATAAAAGAAAAGTCGGTGGCGACTCTTGCTATCCGCGACATTGCGATAAAAAGCAAAACACCCCAAGTCAGTTCACCGTATGACAAGATCCAACACCTACAATCTTAAAAGCTTTGTTGTTTCCAAGCAATACAGGTCCACCATATTGATCACATAGTTCCTCGAACAAGTTTATATTTGGAGTCATATGTCAAGTGCAACCTGAATCCATAATCCACTTTTTACTTGAGTCGACGCTTGAAACCACAAGAACATCATATGAGTCGAAATCATCTTAAATAATGGTTGTGTTTCCATTATCCTTACCTCCATGATCTTTCAGGCGTTCAGGACACACTTTTCTTGTAGGACCCTAATTCTTATAGTGATAACATCGAATACCAAATGCATCACCACTATAAGACTCCTGTTGACTTTTACCCTTCTTCTTGTCGAACTTGCCATCTCTCTTTGTGAATTTTGTCTTAACCGACAGGCTTTCACCAGTCAAAGATGGATTGTGTTCCTTTCGTTCGTTCAAATCCTTAGAATACAAGGCTGATTGAACTTCTTCAAAGATCAAAGACTCCCTTCCATACAAGAGAGTTTCTTTGAAGTGGGCATGTGATATGGGAAAAGTACACAACAATAACAACGCTTGATCTTCATCCTCGATCTTGACATCAATATTTTCAAGATCAAGAATCGGCTTGGTAAACATATCCAATTTCTTAGCCAAAACTTTGTCTTCACTCATCTTGAATGAATACAGAGCTTGCTTCAGGTAGAGGCGATTGACCAACGATTTGGTCATGTACAAACTTTCGAGTTTCACCCATAACCCTGACGTTGTCGTCTCCTTTGAAACCTGTCGAAGAACCTTATCACCAAGGCTCAATAAGATGGCGTCGTGGGCTCTTTCTACCATAATTATTTTTTCTTCGGCTCTATTCAACACTTCTAAACAACACTGCTGAACTAGCAGGACTTTCATCTTCAAGCGCTACATGTAACACCCTTCTAAAATACCCCAATAATTAATTAATTCAACAAAATATAAATCAGAGTAGATATGCAATTTAAGGGTGTCACACTTGACACTTCACACCATTCACCATAATAACTTGTCATGCTCATTTATTAATCAAAATAAAACATTGCACAATTCGCAGCGGATAGAGATCTAATCAATCATGTAAACCATGTAATCACATTACATGTAAAACTGTTCAACAACCAAAAAGGAAGACAAAGTAAAACATCCCGTCCCGATGTTACATATACCAGAGCATGACCCACTAAGGAACTACACTAGACTCCAAGCACTAGCTTCTACTCAATCACTGCTCGTTACCTGAAACATAGTTGTAAGGGTGAGCTCCTCAATCGATATAATAAGCATTATAAAATATCATGTAATGCTAAGTAAATTAACACATTCATCACCCTAATCAGATCACACATTCAGCAACGGCAACATCAACTCAAAATCATACTCAACACAAACACAAAACACACGTATAATATTGGAATACATCCATTCATATTATACGCCATACATACATTATGCAATGAGACTCCATGCATGCGGTACCGACTATTCGTGAACACATAGTTCAACCTCACCGATCAAGTCCAGATACGGCTACCAAGCTCACTAGTCCCACTCATTTGAGACCTAGTGACTCACTCACTAATTCCTCACCATGGGAATTAGCTACCACCCCAAGGGCTATGCTATGCACGCTAAATCACCTAACATGCAAACATCAACAACAATCCACAATAACTCACTCACTAATTCCTCACCATGGGAATTAGCTACCACCATAAAGGCCATGCTATGCACGCTAAATCACCTAGCATGCAAACATCAACAACAATCCACAATAACTCACTCACTAATTCCTCACCATGGGAATTAGCTACCACCATAAAGGCTACGCTATGCACGCTAAATCACCTAGCATGCAACCATCAACAACAATCCACAATGGACATATGCTCACACTCTAAGCCATAAACAGTCCATCATACATCATACATACATCACACTCCAATCCACAATAGATATATTCACAGCATTATGCACACCATCATACATCATCAGCATATTTATCACAGAATCATATCATGTCATGTCAAATAATAAATCACCGTATTAGCACACTCTACTAATACCTATACTGTTCAAAACAACGGGAAAAGGTCCCTACTATATCATACACCGATATAGGTCAATCATCAAATTTTCACTTTTCAAACAGTGTTAACCGGTTAACGCAACACAGAACACGCTTTCTGGCAATTTTTAACAGTGTTAACCGGTTAACGCCCTGGGTTAACCGGTTAACGCAAGACAGACAGCAATTTCTCATAATTCATAACAGTGTTAACCGGTTAACACCCTGGGTTAACCGGTTAACGCAAGACAGAAAGCTGTTCCTGCGCTAACACGAACAGAATGCAGAATCCCCCGCATTTTCGCCGTCGGAGGACTTCCGGACCTCCGATTTCGATTTCGTAAAAAGCTACACGTCCAGAAAACTACGACTCACCCAACTATAGATTCAATCACAGTTTTTAACGTAATTTGGTCATCACAATTTGCAACATTCATCATCCAAATTAGGGTCAATTCAATGGCTTATTACTACCCATTACATGTTAACCCATAATACCCATTAAACGACGATAAACCCCCCTTACCTGAGTTAATCCGGCAAATCCTTTAACTTCAAGCTTTTCCCTTCTTCAACCCTTGTTCTCTTGCTCTTCCTCTTTGCCCTTTTCTCACTTTCTGTCGCTTCTCTGGTTTTCACGTGAAAAACCCTTTTTACCAAATGGAACTCTTTATATATATTCCAACTTTATTATTCCAATAATAATAATCCAATAATATTCCAATTATTTAATTAAATTAATAAATATACTATTAACTTAAATTAAATAATTATCATATTTTATCGGGGTGTTACAACTCTCCCCCACTAAAAGAGTTTTCGTCCTCGAAAACATACCTCAAACGAATAACTCTGGATAAGACTCCTTCATCTGACTCTCAAGTTCCCAAGTCACATTGCCACCTGCTGGTCCTCCCCAAGCTACTTTTACCAAGGCAATCTCTTTACCCCGCAACTGCTTCAACTCTCGATCCTCGATCCTCATAGGTGATGTTTCAACAGTCAGGTTATCTCTCACCTGTACATCATCTACTTGGACCACATGCGATGAATCAGGAATGTACCTCCTCAACTGAGATACATGAAAAACCTCATGCAAGTTCGCAAGTGACGGCGGTAAAGCGATACGATAGGCTACCTCCCCTATCCTCTCCAAAATCTGATAAGGACCAATAAATCGAGGTGTCAACTTCTTCGACTTCAAAGCTCGACCAACCCCAGTTATCGGAGTAACACGAAGAAACACATGGTCTCCCTCTTGAAACTCAAGTGACTTCCTTCTCTTGTCGTGATAACTCTTCTGACGACTATGAGCAATCCTCATCTTCTCCTGAATCATCTTAATCTTTTCCGTAGTTTGTTGAACAATCTCCGGTCCAACCACAACACTCTCACCGGACTCATACCAACATAAAGGTGTCCGACATCTCCTACCATACAAAGCTTCAAACGGTGCCATACCAATGCTCGAATGAAAACTATTGTTGTAGGTAAACTCAATCAAAGGTAAATAACTATCCCAAGCACCTCCCTTTTCCAAAACACAAGCCCTCAAAAGATCCTCCAGTGACTGAATCGTCCTCTCAGTCTGACCATCAGTCTGCGGATGATATGCAGAACTCAATCTCCGCTTAGTTCTCAAAGCCCTCTGCAAACCTTCCCAGAACTTCGATGTAAATCTAGGATCTCTGTCCGAAACAATACTCGACGGAATACCATGCAAACTTACAATTTTCTCAATATACAACTCAGCTAATCTCTCTAACGGATAATCCATTCTGATCGGAATGAAATGAGCCGATTTTGTCAATCTGTCAACAATCACCCAAATAGCTTCAAAATTCTTAATTGTCCTCGGTAAACCAGAAACAAAATCCATACTGATACTATCCCACTTCCACTCTGGAATAGCCAACGGTTGCATTAGCCCAGACGGCTTCTGATGCTCAATCTTTGACTTCTGACAAGTCAAACAGGAATAAACAAAACTCGCAATTTCTCTTTTCATTCCCGACCACCAAAATAACTTTTTCAAATCATGATACATCTTCGTAGCCCCAGGATGAATACTCAGGCCACTACGATGTCCTTCCTCAAGAATACTCTTCTTAAGCTCGGTAACATCCGGAATACACACCCGATTACCAAATTTCAAAACACCATTCTCATCAACTCTGAATTCACCACCTTGACCTTGATTCACTAGAGTCAACTTATCAACCAAAAGCACATCAGATTTCTGACCCTCTCTAATCTCATCCAGAATACCACTCGTTAACTTCAACATTCCCAATTTAACACTATTGTGAGTACTCTCACACACCAAACTCAAGTCTCTAAACTGCTCAATTAAATCCAATTCCTTAACCATTAACATAGACATATGCAATGATTTCCGACTCAATGCATCAGCCACTACGTTTGCTTTACCCGGATGGTAATTCAAACCAAAGTCATAATCCTTCAGAAACTCTAACCATCTCCTCTGTCTCATATTCAGCTCTTTCTGATCAAACAAATACTTTAAACTTTTATGGTCACTGAAAACCTCAAATCTTGACCCGTACAAGTAATGCCTCCATAACTTCAGAACAAATACCACAGCTGCCAACTCTAAATCGTGTGTCGGATAGTTCCTCTCATGAACCTTCAGTTGTCTCGAAGCATAAGCTACAACATGCTTATTCTGCATCAAAACACCACCTAAACCCAACAATGAAGCATCACAGTAAACCTCAAATGGTTCCGACGGACTTGGTAATATCAGAATAGGAGCAGTAGTTAACCTTCTCTTTAACTCTTGGAAACCTTCTTCACACTTTGAGTCCCAAACAAACGCTTGCCCCTTTCTAGTCAACATCGTCAACGGTAACGCCAACTTAGAAAATCCCTCAATGAATTTCCTATAATAACCTACAAGTCCAAGAAAACTCCTTATCTCAGAAACTGACTTCGGAGCTTCCCACTTAGATACCGCTTCTATCTTAGAAGGATCAACAGCAACACCACCTCTTAAAATCACATGACCAAGAAAACTAACCTCTTCTAACCAAAATTCACACTTGGACAGTTTAGCAAATAGCTTCTTTTCTCGTAGAACTCCTAAAACCACTCTCAAATGTTCAGCATGCTCTTCTTCAGATTTCGAATACACCAAAATATCGTCAATAAACACCACAACAAACTTGTCTAGGTACGGATGGAAAATCCTATTCATATACTCCATAAATACCCCAGGCGCATTAGTCACACCAAAAGGCATTACAGAATACTCATAATGTCCATACCTTGTTCTAAAAGCAGTCTTCTGAATATCCTCAGTTTTCACACGTATCTGATGATACCCCGATCTCAAATCTATTTTGCTGAACACACTCGCACCAACCAACTGATCCATCAAATAATCAATCCTCGGCAAAGGATACCGATTCTTGATCGTCACTTTATTCAGTTGCCTGTAGTCCACACACAACCTCATAGTACCTTCTTTCTTCTTAACCAATAACACTGGTGCGCCCCACGGTGACACACTCGGACGAATAAATTTCTTATCCAACAGATCTTCCAGCTGACTCTTCAATTCAGTTAACTCAACAACAGACATACGGTACGGAGCCATCGATATCGGCCTAGTACCAGGTACCAAATCAATCGAGAACTCAACTTCACGCTCTGGCGGTAATTCATTCACTTCTTCAAGAAACACATCAGGAAAATCACACACCACGGCTAGATCGCAAATCACCAGTTTATCTTTAGCTTCCAAAGTCGCTAACAGCATAAACAACTCTGCCCCATCTGCTACTGCCTCATTCACCTGCCTTGCTGATAGAAACAAACTCTTTCCTTCCTCAATCTCAGGAAAGATCACAGTCTTATCAAAACAGTTGATATAAACTCGGTTAAACACCAACCAGTTCATACCCAGGATAACATCAATCTGCACTAGGGGAAGACACACGAGGTCCATCCCAAAGTCTCTACCAAAAATACTCAAAGGGCAATTTAAACAAACTGAAGTAGTAGTCACTGAACCCTTCTCAGATATCTCTAATTTAAGTTTCACAGCACAATCCAAAGATATAAAGGAATGAGTCGCACCTGTGTCAATAATAGCTACAAGAGGAAAGCCATTAATATAACACGTACCTCGGATCAAACGATCATCTGCAGAAGTCTCAGAACCCGATAAAGCAAAGACCTTGCCTCCCGACTGGTTCTCTTTCTTCGGCTTAGGACACTGCAGACTGATATGACCCACCTCTCCACAGTTGAAACAAGTCATAGTCTTCAACCGGCACTCTGCAGCCAAGTGACCACCTTTGCCACACTTGAAACACTTCTTCTCAGTACTGGTACACTCATGGATACGATGTCCAACCTGACCACATCTGTAACACTTAGCAGGGGCACTGGAGTCTCCCCCACTAGGTCTTCTCATCCCACTCTGTCTCTGGAAACCTTTGCCAGCTGCATACGGTTTCCCACGATCATTCTGATTCTTGCCTTTCCTATCAACCCTCTGCTGATAGCTCTCCGCTCTGGCTTTGGTATCCTGTTCAAAAATCCTGCAACAGTCAACCAAGTCAGAAAACACTCTGATCCGCTGATACCCAATAGCCTGCTTGATCTCGGGACGTAACCCGTTCTCAAACTTCACACATTTTGAAAATTCCCCAGTAGCCTCATCATAGGGAGTGTAATACTTCGACAGCTCTGTGAACTTAGCAGCATACTCAGTAACAGACCGGTTGCCCTGCTTCAATTCTAAGAACTCTATCTCTTTCTTTCCTCTGACATCCTCTGGAAAGTACTTCCTCAGAAATCTCTCTCTGAACACCGCCCAAGTGATCTCAGCACTCCCAGCAGTTTCCAACTCAGTGCGGGCAGCAACCCACCAATCATCTGCTTCCTCTGACAGCATATGCGTACCGAACCTGACCTTCTGGTTATCGGCACACTCAGTCACTCGGAAGATCCTCTCGATCTCCTTCAACCACTTCTGAGCACCATCTGGATCGTATGCTCCCTTGAACATTGGAGGATTGTTCTTCTGGAACTCACTCAGTTGACGAGCAGCTCCCAATCCCACAACATTCGGATTCCCTCCAAGTACTCCAGCTAGCATACCCAGAGCCTCAGCAATCGCAGCATCGTCTCTACCTCTTCCAGCCATCTCTATTCTGAGCTAATCCAACAAGCTAAAACAATAAGTACTGATAGGGTTACACAACACCTATCACATACAGGGAAACAGAATAATTACGACTCGACTCGACCGACTATGCTCTGATACCACTAATGTAACACCCTTCTAAAATACCCCAATAATTAATTAATTCAACAAAATATAAATCAGAGTAGATATGCAATTTAAGGGTGTCACACTTGACACTTCACACCATTCACCATAATAACTTGTCATGCTCATTTATTAATCAAAATAAAACATTGCACAATTCGCAGCGGATAGAGATCTAATCAATCATGTAAACCATGTAATCACATTACATGTAAAACTGTTCAACAACCAAAAAGGAAGACAAAGTAAAACATCCCGTCCCGATGTTACATATACCAGAGCATGACCCACTAAGGAACTACACTAGACTCCAAGCACTAGCTTCTACTCAATCACTGCTCGTTACCTGAAACATAGTTGTAAGGGTGAGCTCCTCAATCGATATAATAAGCATTATAAAATATCATGTAATGCTAAGTAAATTAACACATTCATCACCCTAATCAGATCACACATTCAGCAACGGCAACATCAACTCAAAATCATACTCAACACAAACACAAAACACACGTATAATATTGGAATACATCCATTCATATTATACGCCATACATACATTATGCAATGAGACTCCATGCATGCGGTACCGACTATTCGTGAACACATAGTTCAACCTCACCGATCAAGTCCAGATACGGCTACCAAGCTCACTAGTCCCACTCATTTGAGACCTAGTGACTCACTCACTAATTCCTCACCATGGGAATTAGCTATCACCCCAAGGGCTATGCTATGCACGCTAAATCACCTAACATGCAAACATCAACAACAATCCACAATAACTCACTCACTAATTCCTCACCATGGGAATTAGCTACCACCATAAAGGCCATGCTATGCACGCTAAATCACCTAGCATGCAAACATCAACAACAATCCACAATAACTCACTCACTAATTCCTCACCATGGGAATTAGCTACCACCATAAAGGCTACGCTATGCACGCTAAATCACCTAGCATGCAACCATCACAAACAATCCACAATGGACATATGCTCACACTCTAAGCCATAAACAGTCCATCATACATCATACATACATCACACTCCAATCCACAATAGATATATTCACAGCATTATGCACACCATCATACATCATCAGCATATTTATCACAGAATCATATCATGTCATGTCAAATAATAAATCACCGTATTAGCACACTCTACTAATACCTATACTGTTCAAAACAACGGGAAAAGGTCCCTACTATATCATACACCGATATAGGTCAATCATCAAATTTTCACTTTTCAAACAGTGTTAACCGGTTAACGCTCTGGGTTAACCGGTTAACGCAACACAGAACACGCTTTCTGGCAATTTTTAACAGTGTTAACCGGTTAACGCAAGACAGACAACAATTTCTCATAATTCATAACAGTGTTAACCGGTTAACACCCTGGGTTAACCGGTTAACGCAAGACAGAAAGCTGTTCCTGCGCTAACACGAACAGAATGCAGAATCCCCCGCATTTTCGCCGTCGAAGGACTTCCGGACCTCCGATTTCGATTCCGTAAAAAGCTACACGTCCAGAAAACTACGACTCACCCAACTATAGATTCAATCACAGTTTTTAACGTAATTTGGTCATCACAATTTGCAACATTCATCATCCAAATTAGGGTCAATTCAATGGCTTATTACTATCCATTACATGTTAACCCATAATACCCATTAAACGACGATAAACCCCCATTACCTGAGTTAATCCGACAAATCCTTTAACTTCAAGCTTTTTCCTTCTTCAACCCTTGTTCTCTTGCTCTTCCTCTTTGCCCTTTTCTCACTTTCTGTCGCTTCTCTGGTTTTCACGTGAAAAACCCTTTTTACCAAATGGAACTCTTTATATATATTCCAACTTTATTATTCCAATAATAATAATCCAATAATATTCCAATTATTTAATTAAATTAATAAATATACTATTAACTTAAATTAAATAATTATCATATTTTATCGGGGTGTTACACTACAGACCGAAATCATTCACTTAGGTGAACTTTTCAATCTCATATTTTGTTGACGCCATTTCTCCACGCTCACCGTACTAATTTATTTTGAAAACGATGCCAGAATAACAAAGTATAATCAGTGTCTTGATCGACAAGAAACCCAAAAGGATAGAAAATAGGGAACAAAAAGAACACAATGAAATTGATTATAAATTGCTATTCTTTACTTTCTCTTCAAATCAAGATTACAAGTGTTACAAATAGTAAATAATCTCTACCACCATAATTAGAATTTGTGTTATACAATGATGAGAGACTAATATGCTATTTATAAGAAAACTAACACATTAAACTAATTCACTTTTACACACAGACTCATTACACAAACTAACTTAGAGAACAAGTTAATTTAAATAATTGGACATAACAAACAAGTCCAATTCAACATGCTAACAACCCTAACATACTTTAATTACAACATATGAACAGACCTTGACGATATACTAAGATCATATCGAACCAAAAAACTATCCTTCAACCATACTAAAGTTCGATTTTTTTTCGTTCAATTTTTTCTCCAAACTAAAGCCTGAGCAACGTAGTACTATCTGCTATGTTTGCTTTGACACTTTTTTTTTTATAATCTTTGTAAACTGGTTCAGAGGTTTTAAGTGTTGAAAACCACATTTTGATATTTTTATACCGGTTTTAATAACCGGTTTTGACGATTTGGTTTTATATCCGACCCATTTTAGCGTGTGCGCATTGAAAGATAGACAGACGTGCATCTGAAAGCGCCAGATCAATCCAATGGCTTAGATTATGCTGCAGTGAAAGCTGTATATACACACTAGCTGTAGAGGATTCCAGTCCGTTCTCTTTCTAGTTGCACGCTTTCGATTTCAATTCTCATGTTTTCTTCGGTGACCAACACCGGCACCATTGTTCTACGCCACTGTACTCTCCTTCCTCCACGTCTCCGTCGTCTATTTCCATCTCTCAGATTCTTTGCTTCACTTCCACCTCCAATGGACATCAACAACAACGTATACAATAACACCAATTCCTACGCTCGCGCAACTCCAAGGTAATTGATTCTTAACTCTTTTTAATTGAGGGCTAGTATTCAAATTCTATGACTTTATGTCAATGTTTGTGTACTTTATAGTATTGTGAGAGAATTTGTGAATTTCATAGGGTTTGATTAGTTTTGTTAATTTTGATTGTGAATCAAAGAATTTGATATTTTGCTGGACATTGATATGTGAATGTGATTAATTTTGTGTGGAAGATCTATGAAGAGTGATGAATGGAGAAATTTTAGTTTGTGTGGTAATATTCAATAGGTACCAAATAGATCAAATTTAGTGTTGAATATGTTATTAGGTCTAATAGATCAAATTTGTGTGGTAATATTCTAATCATATTTACTGCTATGTATTGGAATTTCATGATTATTCTAGTCATTCATTACTTTGGATAAGTTTGTGACATTGGTTGCTTTGTCTTGAGTTCGCTTATTACTTATCAGTAGCGTCCATTAGAAAGTCAAGCTGAGAGTTTTATGCTTTTCGATCATTTGTGGGCAGCTCTGGCAATGGACGAGGAAGGGCTTTCGATACAAGAAATGATAGAGAAAGAACAAGAGGGCGTGGTGGTGGTGGTGGTGCGAGTGGCTCGGGAAAGGATAAAATTGATGCTCTTGGTAGGCTCCTGTAAGCACACTTGCCCGTCTGATTGTGTTTTGTTTGCATTGAATTGGAGCAACATAGTGGATGAACTCTAGGCTGTGACTTAATTAAACTGTTTTGTGCTTAATTATTTACTAAGCAATTTACTCAAATTATGTGTTTGTTTAATATCTGCAGGACACGGATTTTACGTCATATGGCATCTGAATTGAAATTGAATATGAGGAGTGATGGTTATGTGAATGTTAATGATTTACTAAAGCTGAATTTGAAAACATTAGCTAATATTCCTCTACGATCCCACACTGTTGATGACATTAGGGAGGTCAGTTGATCTAGTATATGTTTGTTTTCTTTTCTGTTTCCAGCTGCACATGCTCATTCCATTTTATATGCTATTCAATTCTGTTTTAATTTGATTCTCGTGTCTCATTATGAGGGAATCATTTTTTATGAAAATATAAAACAAAATAAAGTCATATTCTTGATATTAGCCCGACTCCGTTATGTTATGAAACACAAAAGATTGCATTGATTTCAATGGCACTTTAAACGAACAATATTCTACTTGTTATCATTGCTTTGCTTACGTAGAAGTTTCCTTTCTAACCCCATTCTTAGAAGATACTCGTCTTAATCTTGGGTAAACACAGACCATGGATTATGAATTTACTGATTCATCCTTTCAACAACTGATTCCCTTATAAATTCATAATTTAGTGACCGGTAGCATTTAGATGTTGGTTTGTTACTGATGTAGAAGTGTAAATTTTGTGTGTCTCTCTAACTTAGATCGCACTCCTTATATTTATAATGGTATTACAATAAATACATTGAATGTCTGATGAACAAGCACTATACTAGGAAGTTATATACTCTAGGAATACTAACAATCAATCTAGAATATCTATAGTTTTATTTAATTCTAACATCTGACTTAGAATACTCATAAATTTAAACATGTTTCTGGCTGTGATAATGTTGATTTTGAATATTTATCCGTGAACATGGATGCTATTTTCTTTGTAGGAAACATGTTTAATGTGTGAAACATTTCCTTAACTTGAATTAAGGGAATAATTACCAAGGAACTTGTCATCTGTTTTATTGAATAAAGTTGTTATCCTGATTAGTAGCATCATATATTAGGGATTTTCTTTCCTTTTTTTCTTGTACTCCTGTGTTTTGAAAGGACCAATACATGAAAAAGATGAGAAATACAGAATAGAGTTTTCTTCTTCAATATTTGTTTATCTAGTTATTACTAGTATGAACACTTTACCGTAATGTTAATTTCATATATGAATTTGCTGAAGAAAAACATTTTATTCAAAATTATCTCAATGGTTTTCCTCAGGCTGTTCGGAAAGATAATAAGCAACGTTTCAGCCTCTTAGAAGAGAATGGGGAGCTACTAATACGTGCAAACCAAGGCCACACAACAACGGTAAAATGTTTTATTGTTCATCAAATACTAACTCATCTCATTTGCATATGAAATTTTGTATAATTGAAGTGAGACTGTACCCGGTAACACATTCAAATGGTAATGCAACTAATTATTATTTTTTGTATTCGTGCTCAGATGTGATCAATGAAAGTCTCTTTACACTAAATGACTTGCTATGTTTTCTCTTTCCTTTTGCATTTTTACAAAGTAATATGACATGAAGTTATATTTCTGAAGTTCTAAATGACTGCATGTTGTGTTTTCTTTATATGAACTGCCTCCACCGCTTTAGATATATTCATTAGTTAAATATTGCATTATAAAGTCCACCTTAAATTGTTAGTATTGATACAATATGAGTCTAAAGCACTTAAGGTATGATATTATTAGTACTTAGCACCGAAAAATAACTTATATTTGTGATAGGAACTCAATGGTTAAGAGTGTGTATTGTAAAGTGGCGTAAGAGGGGAAATGAAAATGTGTTACAACTGATTTGTATAGTTAACTGTATAAATATCTGGGGGAGCAGAGTCAACTGTATACTGCCCTTGTTGGTGGAAGTTATCTTTAAAATTACTGTTCTTCTTACAGTGGCTAGTCCTATTGCATAAATATCAGGTTATTAAGCATTTGGTTGTGATTTCATTCAATGTTCTTCATCTGATGTTAAAATACTGTCATTGACTTTTGATCTGCAGGCTGTCGAAACTGAAAGCTTATTGAAGCCGATCCTTTCGGCTGAAGAATTTCCAGGTGCATAATTATTGAAGTTGTGTTGCCATAGAGTATAGTCTTCATTCATGATGAACTTAATACTTAGCAACACATTAACTACTAGCATTGTTATCAAATTGCGGCGCCATGGCTGCTATAGCGGATATACATGGCGGTTTTCGGCCGATATTGCGGGTTTTTCTGCCATAATCCGCTATAACGGCGTCGTAAATCGGTCTGTATGGCAGGATTTTGGCTCTCTGGCATGGACTGCCATCCGCCATCGACAACACTGACTACTAGATTATATACATATTTGTAATGTAATATGAAATTATCTTTTGAATAATGGATATGTTGGCACATATCAGGTTTACCATGAACTATATCACATCAACACAATTCTACAACAACTGAAGAGTTGTATACTGTCTTTACAATTCACATTCTGTTAAAAAAAATCTATTTGATATTTGATTAGTTTTATATCTTGATTTTCCCCCAATATGCAGTTTGTGTGCATGGAACTTATAGAAGGAACTTAGACTCAATTCTATCATCTGGTCTGAAACGCATGAAAAGGTTGCATGTTCATTTCTCTCGCGGTTTACCAACGGACGGAGAAGTAATAAGTGGTAATGTGATGTATTACAGTAAAGAATTCTCTTTACTTGTGGAAAAGTTTAAATTTGGATATATTTTGTTTCATTTTTGTTAGGGAGGTTGATATCCTTTCTTGAATATTATGGATACTGCTTGCATAAAAGACAAAGTCTATTGTGAATCTGTGATTGATAATCTAGCTTTGAACCAAATTCCTAATGAAAAATTTCCAGTTTTTGTTGCCTTCTACCTTTTGCATTTATCTAACTTCTTAGTAATAGAAATGGTGATCTTATTGGATGATTGAGGGATACCTTTGAATTTAGCTTGTATAGAAGTTGTTTTTTAGTTTGAATTTTGTTTAAGAATATTTAAGCTCTTGGATGGACAATTATATTCAACTTTTTCAAAATGGTCTTGTCTTATGAAGTACTAACAGTATGTAGCTTGATGTTTGATAGTTTTCTCTTATTCTCTAAGATGTACCTACCTAATTTCTTTGCTATTATTTTTTGTTCACAGGTATGAGGCGAGATGTCAATGTTCTGATATTTCTTGATGTTAGAAAAGCATTGGAGGGTATGATAATATTCTAAACTTGTTCTAAATTAAAAAAAATTGTTTGTTGCCTCTTTCTAACATCTTTTATTTCATTTCAGAAGGTATAAAGTTATACATTTCTGACAACAAGGTGATCTTGACAGAAGGTTTTGAAGGCGTTGTTCCATCCAAGTATTTCCAGAAGATAGAATCATGGCCGGAAAGAAAGCCCATTCCTTTTTAAAATCACATTTTGTTTTGCGTATGTAAGGATATTATAAGTGGATGATTGTGTATATTTGTAGCTAAATTTTCATAAACTTCAATTGAAGTTGTTTTTATTATTAGATTACACCGATTTGATTCCTAATTTTTTTAATGATTTGGATGAGCTACTTTGGATCATGCTCATAATGTGTACTATACATTAAGTATATAATTTAACAAAATAGTTGAAAAACATGATATTTGTATCAAATTAACATTTGGATGTGATTTTCGTTATCATAAATATAGTGTAATTCTTTGAAAATTGTGTACAGAAATAGAGGACATAATTAGAAAAGGAAAATTAATTCTATAAAAAATAAGAAAAACATTCATTTTAAAAGTAATTTTATATGCTAAAGTGATAATTATTTTGAGGGGAATGGTAACTTGTGTCTTTTAAAACACAAATTAAGAATTAAATAAAGAAGTATTAGTCCTCAATGATGGTCACTTATTCATTTAGAATAAAGAAGTATTTTTTTTGCATTTATTTCAATTTTTAATATATCTTTTTTAATTTTATCTTTTAACTAATATTATTTACAAGTTACGTCATTTTCAATATCATTATCTCTCTTTAATTAATTTTTTTTTTTAATTTGTGTAAAATTATCAATTAGATCATTAATTGTAAAACGGAAGGAATATTATCTTGAAAATTGTGCATTTATTATAGTAAAAATTAATTTTTTAATAGTTATTTTTAATATAAATTTTTTATAAATGAGTTTCTTAACTTTTACCTTAAAGATATAAAAATTAATTTTTTAATAGTTATTTTCAATATAAACTTTTTATAAATGAGTTTCTTAACTTGTATCTTAAAGATAAAAGCTAGTTTGTGTCCTTAAAATACAAACTAAAAACTAAATAAAAAAATATTTTCTTAAAAATTGTATATTTTCAATATAAATATTTTATAAATGGATTCTTAAGTTGTGCAGCAATACCCTTTTTGGCTAAAAGGGCACAAGCAAGCTAAATATCTCTATGGAGTAACTTAATATATAGAATTTAATTGAATTCACGTGTATTAGTGCATGAAAACTACTACTTTCAGTTCAACAAGATTAGTGTTTGTTTGGTAAAAAAACAAAAAACAAATAGTATAAAATTTTCAACATAACATAAGCTGTTTTTAGTTATCAACAATGTCACATTTGAAGTTAAGATACTCTGTTTCATCTTGTGTTGCAGCAGCAGCCATAACACCCGCCACCATAGTTTCTCATGAAACCACCAACCTCCATTTTCAAAATCCCAAACCAAAGCACCCACAACACTTCCTCTCCCTTCTCCTTAACAACCCTTCCCACCACCAATCTCTCCAACAACTCCACTCTCAAATTATCACTTCTTCCCTCTTCCACCATCACCCTCTCCACAACAACCCCACTTCCTTACTCCTCTTCAACAACCTCATCCGTTCCTACTCCCTCTCCTCTTCCCCCCATCACGCCCTTCAGTTCTTCACCTACACTCTCAACTCCCTCACACACGCCCTTTCACTTGACTCCTTTACATTCACTTTTCTCTCTCACACTTGCGCGAACTCTAACTCTAGTTCTTTTGGGTTTCATCTTCATTGTCTTGTTTTTAAACTGGGTTTTCAATCTCATGTCTATGTTCAAACTGGGTTGCTTCGTATGTACTCAAGTTGGGGTCTTTTGGTTTCTGCAGCACAGGTGTTCGGTGAAATGCCGCAGAGAAGTACGGTTACTTGGAATGTTTTTATTAATGGTTTGATTAAATGGGGTCAGCTTGAATTTGCTCGGTCCGTGTTTGATCGGATGTTGATTCGGAGTGTGGTGTCGTGGACTCTTGTTATTGATGGATATACTAGAGTGAATAAGCCGTTGAAAGCTTTGGCTTTGTTTAGGAAAATGGTGGAAGTGGATGGTATAGAGCCTAATGAGGTTACCCTTTTGACTGTTTTTCCTGCTGTTGCTAGTCTTGGGGATATCAAGATGTGTAGGTCTGTTCATGGCTGTGTGGAGAAGAGAGGGTTTAACGCGGTTGATATAAGGATTGCGAATGCGTTGATTGATTTGTATGCTAAGTGTGGATGTATAGAGAGTGCGAGTAGATTATTCTGGGAGATGCCTGACTGGAGGAAGAATTTGGTGTCTTGGAATTCTGTTATATCTGGGTTTGCTATATATGGGATGGTGAGGGAGGCTGTGGAGACTTTTGAAACAATGGAGAAGGCTGGCGTGAAGCCGAATCATGTGGCGTTCCTTAGTGTTTTGAGTGCTTGTAGTCATGGTGGATTGGTCGAGGAGGGGCTTGAGTTTTTCGGTAAAATGGTGAATGATTATGGACTTGTGCCGGATGTCAAACACTATGGTTGTGTGATAGATATGCTTGGGAGAGCAGGGAGGTTGGAAGAAGCTGAAAAGGTTGCTATGCAGGTCCCCTGTGAGATCGCAAATGATGTTATTTGGAGGACACTTCTTGGAGCTTGCAGCGTTCATGACAATGTTGAAATTGGTCAGAGGGTGACCAAGAAGATACTGGAGATGGAAAAGGGGCATGGCGGCGATTATGTTCTAATGTCCAATATTTTGGCAGGAGTTGGGAGATTCAAGGATGTGGAGAGATTAAGGGAAATGATAGATAAGAGAAATGCCTTTAAACTCCCAGGCTATAGTTTAGTCTAAAATTCATGTGATATATATAATATAGGTGATAGGAGCCCCATCAAGGAACATGGGATAATTGAAGGATAGCTAATGGTTTCTAGACATTTTGTAAATCCTAATGATTGAGTCAAAGTTGAGGGATTAAGTTGATATTTCAATTCACAACAGTATTAGACCTTAATCCACACCGACTGTACCAAGTATTTTATGTACATATTATGAATCCATACCTTTTACATTGGCATTCATGTAAGTTTAAGCATTAAATAACATTTGTATGAGACAAGTCATTATTTTTTATGATTTGAGTTTAAGTCTAGAACCAATCTGTGTTTGAATAATTTTTTTTTTAAAGTTTTTGATAAACACTATTTGGAGGGAATTATTCAAAGTCTGTGGATAGTTAAAAAAATGTAAAGTTTCTGCGTGTTGCAGTTGCTGGTAATCGAAGCAGATATGAGCATGTCATCTGGTTACAATATTCTCACCTGTAATTACTCCAAATTCCCCCAACTGTATACACTAAGTCCTTAAAGTTAGTTGAAAACCAATGGCCATTTTGATTATTACTTCAAATTTGAGACTGGTATTCACCACCTTTTTTGTGTGCGCCCGCGTCTAATGTTACTGAGTTTGGTGGTTGTGTTTTGTTTATGCAAAAGAGTTAGGGGATCTTCATTTTCTTACTGACTTAGTCATTAGAATACGCACCGGAGATCTATTCCTCTACATCTAGACTCTACTCCATCTACATCTAGACTCTACTCCATCATTTCAATATTGTAAAGTCATACTCCTACATAATTTATCCTTGTGTTTCTTAATTTATGTGAAATGCAAAAAATCGTCTCATTAAAGCTAGAAAGTTAAGTGGACCTACAAATAAAAGTAGTAGAAGATTCAAGTCAATGAAAAAATATCATTATATTATTCCTTCCTTAAAGAGCTAAAATATTGTTATCAATGATTTCAACATTTCTAATAATCTGAGATTTTCTTACATTGATTGTGTAAGCTTTGTAGTTCAATTAAAAATAATTGCAGGTTACAAAGCATTAGCAACAATATTTCAATTTGTTATAGTTGATTAAATGCATATGAATCTTCATAAGTTTTCTCATATAGTATCTTGAGATGCCCATCCTTTCTTCTCCAACTCTTGTCTAAGTGCCTGTCAACAAACCACATTATTTTTCATCACATAATTATGTAATTTACAAAAATGAATCATCATCCAAAAACCAACAATCACTCTATCTAACATAGCTATAGAGAAATCACATATCAGTCATAGAGTTTTACCTTGATTCTTTTTCTATTAACATCAAAATCAAAGTTTCCCAACCTTGATGCAGATCGATACTCTACGACCGAACCTTTGCCCGGTGGGAACCAAAACTCAACGTCGTCTACAAACTGTTTACATGACAATATGAGGGAAGGGTGGATTAAAGCGTGTTCTTGAAATCATATAAACGTATTAAATGATTATGATGAGTTTCATTTTCCTTAAATGTGAGTCTCGCAAACATACCCCTAAGATTGAGCTTTGATACTCCACTCGAACATAGTCTTCTTTCCTTTCGACTATTCTTGGTGTAAATTTGTCCGGTCTTGTTGATTCTATCTGTAAAGTTATCCACAATGGTGAGAAGTGCAGATAACATTCCTAAAACTAGGAAATTGACAAACATCTGACTAAAGTTGCGAACAGTTTAATTTTCATGCACCGTCACTGTAAGAAGTCTAATACTCTCAATTTATCTTAATCATCACGCGTGTGATTCTAAAAGTGTTTAGAGTGTCTAATATTTCTAATGATCCGACGATTATGATTGATTAACAGTGCAACAAAATCTTATTAGCCTCTAAAATTGAATACTTAAAGTCAAATTTGGTTCATGAAAAATTGTTGTATATAGCTATAGAAAAAAAGATTCTAGTGATAAAACTTGTGGTTTGAATTAGATTTATTACCACTTCTATTAGTTCCTCCATTGCCTCTTCTCTGCTCACAGGACTTTTCCTGCCTTCAGGGTTATAGTTCCTGTACAATGATTATAAAATTTAAATAAAGTGACACCATTATTGTTCAATAGAGTTTAACTTTTGGTAGGACCAATACTAAAGTCAACATTCAACACTGAATAACCCAATTCAACATTGGTTGGTTCAAAACATGATAAATTATTAGAAGTAAACTATTGCAATGTGATACACAAAGACCATATTAATAATATAAGGGACCAATCCCATCGTCCATAAAAGAGAACCCGTTTAAAGCCAGAGCAAAGCTTTATATAGACTGGTCCAACATAGAAGTTTTAGTACCTAAGGGGATTCGAGCCAGAGACCTTGAAAAAAACACTCTCACGTCCCGAGCCTTCACCAACCGGGCAACCCCAGAGAGTCCAGGGTTGACCATATTAATTATTATTTCTCCTTAATCTGGTTTAGCAGCCCCTTCTCAAAAGGCATTTTAACAAGTTACTGAATCAAAACTAAAGACAAAAAAAACATACTTAAACCTGTTTAACATCATGCTAAACCTATAATTCAATGAAAACCAGAAACTGTAACTAAATCATATAATCTCAAAAAGTAAGATTAAAATTAACACCAGAAAAAAAGGAAAATTTACCAAGGAGGAGCATAATGAATGAGATCACTGACATTCTCAGAGGTTGACACACAATTCTTAGTTGCTGGACATAGAGCCAATGCTGATGAACTTTTCTGAACTCCAAGATATTCAGGCTTTTTCCCACTGCATCAAAATTATTTACTTAAGCGCTTATTTAACAACTATAGTATATAAAAAAAGTCAAAGTACACCACTTTTTCATAAAAGCTATCTTATCAAATTTACTACAATCTCTATTTCATCACTAATTTTAAAAAAAAAATGTAAAACTTGAGTGAAAACCCTAATTTCGCATTGACATTGGAAAATTAAAATAATTAGAAGAAAAAAAGATACCTTAAATTGAAGATGGCGCCAATGGTAGCTAACTCGCTGCTTCTCAAAATGAGCTGTCTTGAAATGATAAAAATTTGAAGTGTGAGAGATTTTGGTGAAGAAGAAATGATTAGGAAGAAGTGAAAGAGAAAGAATACCTTCGATTGATTTGATGGGTAGCGTTGTTGTTCTCCTCCTCCTGCTGCTTCATGCGAAGAACACGAGGAAGAGAGAAAGTTTTGTTATTATTGATTGGTATTTTGAGGTGGAACTTGAGGTTGCAGAATGTGGTTGAAGAAGAAGAAGATGCCATTGTAAGGGTAGAAACCTAAACTTGAGTTGAGTTGAAAAATGAAATCAGTATATTTTGTTATGAGAATGCAAATGATAAGTTTGACCTCAAAACTCCAAATATTATAAGAATGGATGAAATGAAACATGGAAAATAAACTCGTGGGACGGTGGGGAGGGTCTCTGTATTTCAGGCATAGTGGTAGAAACCGGACCGGTTGAACCTGAAACCGGAGTGATAATCGGTTTAGTTCAATTTTTAGATCGGTTAAAAATCGAAAAATCGACGGTTTAAGTATTTAAAAAAAAAATCAAAACAACATCATTTTTATTTTGTATATATAATGGAAAACTATATTCTTTTCTTTTCTGAAGTGTTTTCGATCGCCATAGTCTAAATTAAAAAAAAGTTCATTTGTTCGTCACACAATTTCTTGTCGCCTCTCCTCCACTAGCTCTTTCTCTTTGGCCGCTGCACCTTTAGTCGATTCCTTTCGAGTTTTGTTTTTTTTTTTCCTTTTTTCTCTCATGATTTTCATTCGTGAACTTGGATTCTTTTTAAGAATGCTGGTATTGTTGACAAATACGGTACGTTCTATTGTTTTGTTATTTTCCAACATTTTATGTTGTTTCAATTTTGTGGAAAAGAGCTTCAATTGTAGTTTTTGGTTTGAGATTTGTCATAAACCTAAAAACTTAAGTAGGTTTATATATATGCTTTTGAATTGCAATTAGATTTAATTTAGATTTACTTTTAATATAAATGAATTTTTTAACAAAAAAGTGTTTATGATTTTTTAATTATAGCATCAGTTTCTTTATGTTCATGTTTAAATTAAATGTAAGAAGCTATCTTGAATTTAAGTTAGAAAAATCAATTTAAAAATTGGTAATAGTGATGTTAAATTTGAACATACTCTATTTTTTCCCCTATGTGATTGATATTATTAGTTGGGGAGACATGTTGCATAAAATAAATGGTAATGCATGTTTGATAGGTAATAAGCAGAAGTTTAAATTTGAGATTGATGTTTTGATTAAATTTTTAAATCAATTAGTGTTTGACCCAAATTTATAATTGAATCAATTTTAAATTTAAATTATGACCTTGTAAAATTATTATATTTTTAAATTTTTTAAGTGTTATCGAATTTTTTAGACATCGAGTCATTCAATTAAATCGGTGTAATACCTATATAGTTTTGTTATAGTGGCAGATTTATTCAATCGAGTTTTGTTATTTTATTCGATTTGATCATTCTGTTCGACCAGTGACCCAATGATTCGACCATTGAACCAATGACAAAATATCTTCACCGGTTCAATGACCAGTTCGATTTTTAAAATATCACTCTCACGTTCATTTTTATTTATTTATTTTTATTATTAAAATTAATGTTTTTTTTTGCCAAAAAACATGTTAAAAATATTATAGTGAATAAAAACTACTAAGATATTTGAAAGGAATGAAAAAAATAAAAATGGTTGTACATTTAATATCTTTTAAAGACTTAATTTTTTTTAATATCATGAAAACGTGTATATTTAATATCTTAGTAATTAAAATAATTAACTTTTAAAATAATAATTTTTTTATTTATCTTATAGACACATCAAAAGAGTATTCAAGCATCATGAGTTTTGCTATTTGTGTTTTACTTATGTAAAGAAAAATATGTCATTTTAATGAAAGAGTTCCAAAGTAACTGAGACACCGTTTATCTTTTCGCCATTAAATTTCTTTAACCTTATTCACAATGAGTAACATACATTGTTTATTTTTTGAAACACATATTCATAACACTGAATTTAAAGAAAACACTCAAATCGACAAAAATGGTTGAGTAGAGAAACCGAACAAAAAAAAAACTTTCTTAATGAAGTGGCTAATGTCTGCAACATATCGTCAAACCAGTTGCCGACTCCATGTCTAAAAGGAGATCATCTAGTCATAACCATATATGAGAAATAATACAATCTTGGTTTTGAATCATGTAAGCATAACCTTCGTGGTAAGATTCTATTGCCAAAAGTAGCAAGCCTTTGACTATTGCAGCTATGAAATCCAAACTCAATTCACAATGTGTTAGACAAGGACAACGATCTAGAGGGGTGAATAGATAGCAATAAAATTTTGATTAAAAATTTTGTTTTTAAATTTATTTTCTACGGTAAACGAAAGCAGTTCCGGATCAACACTCGTCTATCCTAAATTGTTATCGGAAGAATCAGATATGCGTGTTAAATTGTAGCGAAATGAAATTAACGTATCACAATGATAAGAAAACAAATCAATATGTTTTTCAAAATAACGTTTGAACAATTTTACATATTGATAAACAATTTCCAATGAAATTAAGAAACCAAAATTGACTAAAATAATTATGGGCTTCCAATTAACCAAGTCGGAGACGACGGTGGGGAAGATTGTGAATTGCCAGTTGAACTAGTAAGGCTCCTTAAGCAAGAGCAAAAAGAGATTAAGCCTTATCAAGAGTCATTAGAAGTTATCAATCTGGGTATTGAGGAAGTCAAAAAAGATGAAAATTGAGGCATCTCTGGAAAAGCATGTGCACACTGAGTTGGTTAAGTTACTGCATGGATATGTAGATGTCTTCTCCTAGTCATATCAAGATATGCCCGATTTAGATACTAACGTCGCTAAGCATCACTTACCACTCAAGCTTGAATATCCTCTTGTCAAGCAGAAGCTCAGAAGGACTAGACCAGACATGACACTTAAAATCAGAGAAGAGGTTAAGAAACAGTTTGACGTTAGCCTCTTGGCTATATCAGAATATCCTCAATGGGTTGCAAATATCGTGCCAGTCCCGAACAAGGGCGACAAAGTCAGAATGTGTGTAGACTATAGAGACCTCAATAAAGCGAGCCCAAATGATGACTTCCCTTTGCATCATATTGACGTCTTGGTCGACAACACTACTAAGTTCTCTATCTTCTCATTCATGGATGGGTTCTCCAGGTATAATCAGATAAAAATGTCTCCTGACGATATGGAAAAGACTACTTTTATCACTCCGTAGGGAACTTACTGCTAAAAAGCCATACCATTTGGTTTGAAGAATACAGGGCCAACCTATCAAAGAGTCATGGTAACCCTCTTTCACGATATGATCCATAAAGAGGTAGAGGTTTACGTGGACGATATGATTGCTAAATCCAAAACAGAAGACATGCACCTTGACCATATGAGGAAATTATTTTCCAGACTCCGTAAGTACAAGCTACAGTTGAATCCTACAAAGTGCACATTTGGGGTCAGATCTGGTAAGCTTCTAGGTTTCATTGTCAGTCAACGAGGCATTGAAGCTGACCCCGACAAGGTTCGCACTATTCAAGACATGCCACCTCCCAAAATAGAAAAGGAATTCTGAGGCTTCCTGGGTAGACTCAACTAAATCTCAAGATTCATCTCCCATCTGACGGCTGCTTATGAACCAATATTCAAATTATTGAGAAAAAATAAAACAATCGAGTGGAACAACGATTACCAAGGGGAATTCAACAATATAAATAAATACTTGCAAGAACCACGGATCTTAATACCACCAGTTTTGGGTAGGCCATTAATCATGTATCTCAATGTATTGGAAGAATCAATGGGCTGTGTACTTGGTCAACATGATGACACAGGCAGAAAAGAACATGTCATCTACTACTTGAGCAAGAAGTTCACTGATTGTGAGACCAGATATTGACTCTTAGAGAAGACTTGTTGTGCTCTATCTTGGGTTGCTCGATGCCTAAGACAATACACGGTCTGTCACACTACTTTGTTGATATCCAAAATGGATCCAACAAAGTACATATTTGAAAATCATGTTGTCACTAGAAGAGTTGCTCATTGGTAAATGATGCTGGCCGAATATGATATCCAGTATGTCACCCAAAAAGCCAACAAAGGGAGTGTGTTGTTAGATTATCTCGCTCATCAACCTGTGGAGGGTTATCAACCAATGAGGTTTGACTTTCCAGATGAAGATATTCTATTTATCAGAGACTATGAAATCCCAGGCCCTGACGATGGACCCGAACCAGGATCGTGTCGGACGCTTGTGTTTTCGACGGTGCCTCAAATGCACAAGGTCGTGTGATTGGGGAAATCATCACTTCTCCAAAATGCTTCCATCTTCCTTTCACAACGAGATTATGTTTTGACTGCACCAACAATATGACAGAATATGAGGCATGTGTCTTAGAAATTGAAGCAACCATTGATATAAAGATCAAAATCCTCTAAGTATACAAAGATTCAGCTCTGGTCATCAATAAAATCAAGGGGGAATGGGAAACTCATGACCACAAGTTAGTTCCATATAAGAAACACGTCTTGAAGTGTATTCCCTACTTTGTTGAAATCACTTTCCATCATATCTCTGGGGAATAAAATCAACTAGCAGATGCTTTGACTACCTTGTCATCCATGTTCAAAGCACCCTCCATAACAATTGAACATTGGGGCAAACCAACATACTATTTAGCAACCGAGGCAAATCCGATGACAAACATTGGTTCTATGACATCAAAAGGTATTTAGATAAACAAGAATACCCCGAGAACATGTCCATTACAGATATGAAAACTCTGAGGAAGTTATCAGCCATATTCTTCTTGAATTGTGACATACTGTACAAAAGGAATTATGACCCAGTCTTGCTCAAATGTGTGGATAAACACAAAGCAAATATGATAATAAAAGCAATCCATGAAGGTTGTGAAGGAGTTCATGCCAATGGACATGTTATGGCTAAGAAAATCCTCAAAGTTGGATATTACTGGACAACTATGGAGATTGACTATTACAACTATGTCAGAATGTGTCACAAATGTCAGACCTATGCTGACAAAGTCCATTTGCCACTAACTTCATTGAACGTATTAATATCACCTTGGCCCTTCTTTATGTAGGGAATTGATATGATTGGAATGATCGAGCTGAAAGCTTCAAACGATTATCGCTTCATTCTAGTCGCTATCGATTATTTCACAAAATGGGTTGAAGCTGCTTCATATGCTAATGTCACATGACAAGTGATTACAAGGTTCCTTAAGAAAGAAATAATTTGTCACTACGAAGTTCCTAGCAAAATTATTATTGAAACACCAGTAACCTGAACAACAAGATGATGAAAGAGCTGTGCAAAGAATTCAAAATCGAGCACCACAACTCTTCATCATACCGACCTAAGATGAATGGCGTTGTAGAAGCAACAAACAAAAATATCAAGAATATTGTCCAAAAAATGGTCAAGACTTACAAGTATTGGCATGAGATGCTTCCCTTCACGCTGTATGCCTATAGAACTTCAGTACGTACTTCTACTAGGGCAACTCCTTTTTCACTCGTATATGGTATGGAATCTGTCCTACAATTATGGTTGAAATTCCATCGTTAAGGGTTATCATGGAGGCCAAACTTGATGAAGCCGAATGGGTCCAATCCAGATTTGATCAGCTGAGTCTCATTGATGAAAAACGCTTTATGACTCTGCCATGGTCAACTATACCAGATATGTCTGAAGGACGCTTTCGAAAAAAAGGTTTGCCCTCGCATATTCCAAGAAGGTGACCTAGTGCTCAAGACGTACTCTCCAATACACTCGGATCCACAAGGCAAGTGGACTCATAACTATGAATGACCGTTTGTTGTCAAGAAGGCCTTCTTAGACGGAGCCATGATCCTCACCACCATGGATGAAGACAAGGACGAAACCAGAAATATTAACAAGTGGGGGCAAATAAATTTTAATTAAATTATTGTATGATTAATTTGTTTTTAATGTTATTCAAATAATATATTTTTATGATGTGATGAATTTTTTTTTATATTATTAGATATTTGATTTTTCACAATTTTTTTGTTGAAACGGAAAAAATAATGTACATCGATAAGTTAAAATGATTTTATCCTTTCAATCAATCAACAACTTATATTTCATCAAATCATACTTATATTTTAAAATTACATTTATGACATAGCATATTAATGAATTTTTATTCAAGAATAATGTAAAACTATTTTATAATTTCAATGTACCATCTTTAATCTCTATTAAAAAAAATTATTGCTCATAATTTTTGTACACAAAACAAAAATTAATTTTTAAAATAAATACATCATTATTTTTTTAAAAATTATTGATTTATAATATCAAAAAATAAATATATCAATAAATACAAAATACTTTTATCAATATTTTTTAAAGAAAATATTAATTTAGTAAGAAAAATATCTTAAATTATACTTAAAACAAATATTAATTTATTAAAATATTACTATTTAAATAATAGAAAAAATGTTAGTATAATTAACTTTAAAAAATAAGTGGGGGCATAAGCCCCCATTGCATTATATCTACCTCCGTCCCTAGACGGAGAGGAGTTTCCACTATCCATGAACTCCGACGTAGTCAAAAAATATTATGCCTAAAAATAAATGAACAAATAGTCCGCTAGGTTAACATCCGAAAGGACAACCTATTGAAAAATGGGTATCCTGGTGGGTAAATAAAAGAGAAATGCCTAGGCAGAAATTAGGGATCAATCAAAAAAATATACAAGACCGCTAATTGAAAACCTGAGAAGACGACTTAGGCAAAAATGGGTATCCCGATGGATGAAAAAAAGAGAAAAATATCCAGGCAAAAGTTAGGGATAAAGGTATTTGACTGCAAAAGATCGATCCAATCATCATCAACCAAACTAAAGTATTGAGATTCAAATCTTACAATGGACAATAGCCTGTGTTGTAACAAATGGAAATTCATATAAATTTTCTATTGCCATTTACCTTTACTTTTCAATTTTTGTAATTTCCTCTTCTAGGATTTTATATCTTTGTACACACATCTCATGTACAAACTTTTTCCACAATAAAAAAAATTATCTTTCCCTTATCAACTTGCTTTTCTTTACTAATTTCCATTTCCCGTATTTTGTTTGCAAAAATATTGATTATTTTATATATATAATGCCACAAAACATCGAGAGTAATAAAAAGCTAAAAAGGAAAACTGGTGTATTACCTTGTTTACTTTAAAAGTTCTAAAGGGATATCGATAGTCTACAGTTAACGCTTAATACACGAAAGCATCTCAATAACTGCTTGATCAGGCCACAAGTCATTCTCTTTCCCATGAAGAGTCAGATTTGACACCTCTGGCAATTGCGGTAACATGAAGTTTTCTCCTTTGTGACAATTCTCTGATTCGGTTATTGAAGTCGGAGAGTCAAAGTCTACCACTACACAAAAAAAGTCTTATCCTTGTAGATACCTCATAAAAAATGACCCACATTGCTGCATATCATCCATAACTTCATGTATCATGTACATCAATTATACATTGCGTACATCCTATATAACGTACATCTCTATTTTCCCAACAGAGTAGTTCAGTCAATCCCCATGAGATAAGCCTACAAAAGCCTACCTTCCATTTCGTATCCCTAACAAACAAATTCCCAACAATACATTTATCTTCCTTACATTACATCCATTTCATTCTCAAATGACATATTTTTGGATATTTCATATTTAATCCTCTTCTACCTTGAATTCCCGAAAAGCTATCTCCATTCGAACATTCCAGTTCAAGATGATTAAATAGGGGAAACTGTCATACCTCAAAATTTGCCATACTTCTTTCCATTTTTTATCTGGCTCTTGGGCCATGGTTCATCTACATACTCATACCCTAGTCATCTATCATAAGATCATTCACTTACATTTTTCAGATAAGCATCATTGATTTAATGGTTTTGCTATTTATGACACAAAGATATGGATCAAACTTGTGGATTGCATTATGCTATGTCTTGACTATTTTGGCATAACAAATTTTGGTTGATTCAATCTTTATGGATCAAGTCTCTATGGGACACTAATCCTTGGTTTATGGTCTTTGGTTATGCTGGTTGGCATCATGGCATTGAGATTTGGAGGTCATTCTAAAGTTTGATTTTGGTCAATAAAAGTCAACTATGGAAGGTTGATTTTTTGTTGACCATTTTCTATTGAAGTCTTACTTAGTGATTACCATTGACTTTTATTTGATTCATGCCATGCAATTTCATTCAAGAGTTCAAATTCAATTCAAATATTCAAAATGAAAATTTGAAGGGAAACCATTTTTCTTAAAACCCAAGTTACTATTCAATTCATTTCAAAAGGTCAATTTTCATCACAAACATCAAACACTTCATTACAAGAGAGTCTATTCAAAATCTACACAAGATCTGTGAGTTGAATCACTTGATTTAAGTCAGACAAATTGCTGATTCGAATCAGAGTTCCAAAAGAAACTAAGAGGATTTCCATTTCAGTTTGATTTGAGACAGGAAATTTTATGATTCAAGTCAGACTACTTTAATTTGAATCAGACCATCATTTGATTCAAATCATAAAATCTGGAAATGCATCATTGAGCTCCCTATGAGTTATCACAGAACCTTCTATAAGGTGGTATCATCAGCTCCTAAAATGTTGTATCATCAGAGCCTTCTAGTGAAAAAGAATTTCACTTTTGGGATAAAATCTTTGATGGGCTAGCCTTTATTTACAACCATATCAATGCATCTTGGGAAGAAGAAAGTGCAAAAAATATGGGTCCACAAAAAATGCTCCAACTGCTCGAAACTTATCTGATGAGAAGTTGCGCGCTAGGAAAGTAATGCTTGAGGATTCTAATATTTTCAAAAAGATGGATGCAACGCTAAAGTCCAAGCTCAAAAAATGAAGGAAAGTTGTGATCTTGATAAAGCTTTACTAATATAAGTTAACAAGAGGATAAGAATTCTTAAAAAGGACAAAAAATAAGCATATATCGCCTTTAAAAAGGTGGGAAAAGAGAGAACATTGGGAGAGAAGAAAACCTTGGAGGCAAGCTACCAAAATCAAAGTGAAGACTAAGGTGAAAGGCATTAAGGAAACTTCTAGAACTCATGCTTTTATTGTGGAGGGACTTTAGAAAGAGCTAGAGGAAGCTCATATGAGAGCCCTTTTTATGATAACGCTAAACTTATCACGAATATAGTGAAAAAAAAATATAATGATTCATATATCACTTTGCATAAAGAAAGAAGCTTAATTTATGAGTCCAAGTACATGTCAAGTGGAAGAGTAAGTGTGGCAAAGTCTAATTCAATAAACATCTATAATATAAGAAGGTGGAGAACGGATAATGACTCGACAATTGTCCGATTTTAAATAGCAAATATGTCTTTCTTTTGATCAATAGAACATGAAAATGAGTTAACCAAAATTCTAATCACCTATTTTTGGAAAACCATTTTGGACTTCGGCTTACCCACAAAAGATTTGATGCACTGAATCACGAGTCTTATATATATTGTGTCAACAATTTGAAATGGAAATCAAGAAAAAATATTTTGTCTTAAAAATTGAAAAGCATGAATTTTAAAATAAGTTTTTTCAGTACGACTCAAAGAAAATAAGACTTCTTGATCAAACCAAAAAGATTGCCGACTAAATACTCCTACCCCACCATTCATGATCCTTTTCCTTACCTTATGAACAATTTAAGAATAATGAGGTATGTAGCGTGGGAAAGAATTTTTATCACAACAACACTAATTTTTTGAACTCGGAACAATTTCATTTACTCTGTTTCTAAACACCATTCATTTGATCTCATTTTGTATCACATTAAATTGCATTTGCTATCTTTATCTGTTCAATTCAATTCCGCTTATGGTGCATTTATTTCTAAGAAACAATGTTGATAAGATTCACCATAAAAGTATTATGTGAATTCTGTTTTTATTCATTCTTTAGGATCACTATATATATGCACAACACTAGACCAACTGTTTCGGAATTCCAATCATAAGGTAACTGCTAAATATAACATAAGACTCCTAAATATAAGGTAACAACAATAGCTAATAACAACACAATAAATGTCAATAATATCTCAATAATCATAATCCCAATACCCCCTCAAGTTGGAGCGTAAAGATCTCGAATGCCCAACTTGCGAAGAAGGAACTCAAATTGCGCTTTTCCCAGGGCCTTTGTAAAAATGTCCGCTAATTGTACCGATGTAGGAACATACATGGGACAAATAATTCCAGCCATCACCGTATCACGAACAAAGTGACAATCAACTTTAATATGTTTTGTTCGTTCATGAAACACCGGATTTTGAGCTATATGCAATGCGGATTGACTATCACAATATAATCGCATTCCTTTGGAGTGACTAACTCCCAAATCACCAAGTAACTGTTTGAGCCATTTTAACTCACATGTAGTAACCGCCATAGATTGATACTCAGCCTCTGCAGAAGAACGAGAGACAGTTTCCTATTTCTTAGTTTTCCAAGACACCGGAGAAAGGCCAAGTAACACCACCCATCCAGTCAAGGAACTTCTCGTAAGGGGACAACTCGCCCAATCCGAGTCGCACCATCCCTCTAGGTTCAATTCACTGTCAGACCGGAGTAGAATACCTTGGCCCGAATGTTTCTTCAAATATCTAACAACCCTCAAGGCTGCCTCCCAATGCTCTTCACATGGTTGTTGCATGAACTGAAACAAAATATGTACAGAATATGCAAGATCTGGTCTAGTCACAGACAAATAAAGCAACTGCCTGATAAGTCTTCGATATGGTTATGGATCTTCAATTGGTGTGCCAGAAACCAATGCTAGCTTATGGTGTTGTTCCATTGGAAAATTCGCAGGCTTGGCCCCTAATAAACCTGTTTCCTTAATAATTTCCAACGCATATTTTCGCTGGCATAAATGAATTCCCTCGTGATTACGAGCTACCTCCAACCCTAAAAAATATTTTAATACTCCCAAATCCTTCATAGGAAATCATGCACCTAAGTAAGCTTTAAAAAAATTCAGGGTTGCAATATCATTTCCTGCAATAATTAAGTCATCCACATAAACTAGCACATTGATTTGTATTTCTCCCCTGTGCAAAGTAAAGAGTGAGTAATCTGAATAGGACTGAACAAATCCATATCGCTTCAATGCCGTGACCAACTTAGCAAACCAACAATGATGAGCTTGTTTTAAACCGTACAATGACTTTTTCAACCTGCAAACCAGATTTGGGTCAGTGTTTTTAAAACCTGGAGGAACTTTCATATACACCTCCTCTTCCAAGTTACCATGGAGAAAGGCGCTGTGCACATCTATTTGATGAACTTCCCACTTTTTAATTGCTGCCACTGCCAAGAAAGTACGAACAATGGCCATTTTTGCCACCGGGGAAAATGTCTCGTCATAGTCAATTCCCTCTATTTGATGGTGTCCGAATACAACAAGTCTTGCTTTCAATCGTTCTATGCTCCCATATGAGTGATGTTTTATTTTGTATACCCATTTGCTTCCAAGTGCTTTCTTCCCAGATGACAGTTTCTCCATAACCCATGTCTCATTGTCTTCCAAGGCTTGTATCTCATTGCGCATTGCATCACGCTATCCAAAATCCTTTATGACTTCTTTAAAAAAATTAGGTTCTTTCCCTTCCGTCACAGCTGCAACAAAATTTCAATGTCTAATAGAAAATCGTTCACAAGATACAAAGTAAGTAATCGGGTAAGGAGTACCTGAGGCATGTTCTTGGGTAGATGAACTTTTCGAGGACTTTACTTTTCGTATCGTATGGGTGACAAAATCCTTGAGTCTTATATTCGGAACTTTGTTTCTCATCCCCCTTCTTATCTCGGGTGTCACGATTGCCTCCCTCCTACTCTCCTGATTCCACACCGCCCTCTTGCATCACCACAACACCAGCCCCATCAACTTCGTGTGTGGGAGCTTCCTCGCCACACACTCCCTCGTCGACTTCCATATCAGCTCCATTAAAGCCTTCACACAACCCCCTCTGGAGCTGCATTTGCCCATTGTCTTGCAAGACCACTGATGCACCCCCTCCTCCAAATGATGCATCATAAGTCTCCCAACTAATATCATCAGCAACATACTCAATGTCAGAAACAATAGGAGGAGTAGAATGAGTTGTGTCTAGTTGCACAGCAAAAGGAAATTCATGTTCATAAAATTTCACATCTCTCGATATAATGTATTCTTTGGATTCTAAATCATGCAATTTCCATCCCTTTTTCCGATAGGAATAGCCCACAAATATGCACTTGCGACTTCTACTCGCAAACTTATCTCCGTCACGTCGTTGATTATGGGCATAACATAAGCAACCAAAAATCTTCATGTTATCAAATTTATGAACTTTACCAAATAATTTTTCATATGGTGTCTTATAATTCAACACACTAGACGGTGTTCGATTAATCAAATAACACGCTGCCAACACACATTCACCCCAAAATTGCATTGGTAAATGACCCTGAAATCTAAGTGCCCGCGCCACATTCATATTATGTTGATGTTTTCTTTCAACTCTCCCATTTTGTTGTGGAGTACCCACACATGACGTCTCAAACACAATTCCATTATTAAAAAAATAATTACGTAGACAATTAAATTCGGTGCCATTGTCACTGCGAACTTTCTTTATTTTCTTATCAAATTGTCTATCAACAATTGCCACAAAATTCAAAAACATAGTCTCAATCTCAGTTTTATTGCATAACAAATAGACCCAAACTGCACGCGAATAATCATCAACAATTGTCAAGTAATATTGTGCCCCACACGATGAACGAGTTTGATAAGATCCCCACAAGTCACAATGAACTAATTCAAACAAACTTACTGCATTATTCTCACTTAATGGAAAACTATCTTATGCTGCTTGGCACGAGGACAAACATCACAAGGTCTATTACTCTTGCTCCTACTAAGATGACTTACAGGATGAATGAACTTTAACACCTTTTCTGACGGATGACCCAAACGCTTATGCCATAAATCCACTGTTGATTCTCCTTCCACCATCAAGACATGCACCTTCGAAACACCGCGAAAAAAGTAAAGTCCATCGATCCGTTCACCTGCTCCAATCAACGTCCTCGTCGTCCGGGCCTGTATTACACATAATGCATTAGTAACTTGAATGATACAATCGGAGTCATCGATTAGTTGAGTTACAAAAATTAAGTTGCAATTTAATTGAGGCACAAAAAGAACATTATTGAGCCTTAACCCACCGTCCAAAATCACATTGCCTTCCTTTATAGCAGTCGCATCTTTCCCATCCGGCAATCCCACCAGTGTATTTGCAATATTTTTTACATTAGTCAGACTAGAGAAATTTCCTGTCACATGGTTTGAGGCTCCTGTGTCAATAATCCAAGAAATGTCATTCTTACCGTGGAGGCGGTCTTTGGTTTTGGAATTATTCAAAGCGTCAAGAATTTGTAGCCACTGTGCCGGGTTAATGCCTGATATACCAGCTACTTCACTTGAGTGTGGTGGTGCATGAGACTGTCCAACATTACCACCGCTGCTACGACTACTTGTTGTGGCTTTGTTGGCGCGCACATGTGTGTTATAGATGCTCTTGCCACGCCCTCCAGAACAGCCTGATGTGTCTCTCCCACAACCTGGTCCACAACCACCACGAGGACGGTCCCCCCACCACTCGGGGAATCCATGAAGCTGAAAACACGAGCTTTCGTCATGTCCTTCTCTGTTGCAGTGAGTACAATTTTTTTCGAAATTGTCCACAAGTTTAGATTTACCTCGCGTATCGGTTGTAGCTTTAAAGGCCATGACATTCTCACGGTTCTGATGAATTGAAGATCCTCCTTGCAGCAACCTCTCATCTTGTATGACTCGCTGATATGCTTGATCAATGTTTGGTAACGGATCTTGAGAAAGCAAATTTGAGCGAATCGTTACATAAATCCCATCAAGGCCCATGAGAAAATGATGCAGATAGTCTTCAGTACTTAAATCAATCACTTGTTGGTTGATATCACAGGTACAACCTCCACATTTGCAAGTTGGCTTTTTGACATAAGTCATAAGTTCGTCCCATACACGAGATAGACGATCGGAGTAAGCTGACACCTCTTCACCTTTGCCTTGCTTGCATTCTCCTAACGATGCCTTTAATTGGCATATACGAGTCCCATTCACAACACAAAAACGTTGTTTGAGATGTGTCCACAAGGATTGTGAATCATCATAGTAAGAAAGAGTAGAGCGCAATGATGGCTCGATAGTGTTCAACAGCCACGCTATGAGCATCGACTGCACTGCAGTCCAGTCCTCTAATTTCTCAGGTGTTGTTGGTTTTGGGACTTTCCCTTCGACAAAACCGTATTTTCGCTTCGCTTGCAACGAGGTTCGAATTGCCCTCGCCCATTCATCATAATTCGGGCCACGCAATTGTATTGGTGTGATCACGTTGTCGGGATTGTCATTGGTGCCGAGAAAAAAACCAAATCCACCTTCTTCTCGTTTTTACCGCTGTTGTCATCAGTTTTCTTTTCGCCATCACTACTACTATCACCCATAATCTCTTATGGTGCTTGATATGGAAGATGAGAAAAAAATGTATTTAATTTTCCCTAGGATATTCCCTAGCTCTGGTACCATGATAAGATTCACCATAAAAGTATTATGTGAATTCTGTTTTTATTCATTCTTTAGGATCACTATATATATATATATATATATATATATATATATATATATATATATATATATATATATATATATATATATATATGCACAACACCAGACCAACTGTTTACAATCTATTACAGAATCTTCTGGACTTCGGATAAGGTAACTGCTAAATATAATATAAGACTCATAAATATAAGGTAACAACAATAGCTAATAACAACACAATAAATGTCAATAATATCTCAATAATCTTAACCCCCAGACTTTTTGAACAATAACAAGGTTTATTATTAACAAATCTTGTGCTATGCTTATTTTATTATTGTGATATACTATAAAATTTCTTCTAGTATTATAAATTATCTTTTGTTGTGTTTTTAATATAGTCTTAAAATCTTACATCAAATATAAATTATATAATATTTAATTTTGAATTTAATTTCAACAAAAGCTTTATATAGATAATAGTTAAATTTACTTTTAGTAATATTTAAAAATAACATTCATCCAAATTGTTTAAATAAAATGAGTTTAAGAATCCAAAACATAAATCAATTCATTAAAAAAATATTAATTAATTTATATTTAACTCACTTCTAATCAAAAGCAATTCCGTTAAAATTAATTTTCGTATCAAAATTAATTCTTGTTAAATAAATAAGTTATTATCACTATAGAATCAAAACATGCTTAATATTATCTACTACGGAAAACAATATATATACATTAGAGGTAAAAAAAACAAAATGAGTTGATAAAAATACATAGAGGAATCCAAAACATAAATCACCTCTAACCGAAATTAATTCTATTAAAATCAATCAATTATATATCCATTATAAACTTTTTAATGTATCTTTTTTTTCTTTCAAAAATTATACTAGTAAAAAAGCATATTTGTAATTAAATTTTTTTAACTACATCCTTTTGACATCTTATTCATTTTCCACTTTTTATTTTGAACTTTCTCACTTTATTTTTTTCTCTTAATTCAAATTGTAAATTTCCTCCACATTTATTTTTATCACACTTTCTCACTTTCCTTTTAATTTTTTTAATTTTTATATTCTTTTTTTTAAATATTGTTTTTAAGTATAAATAATGAAATTTAAACCTCTTTTTAATTTAATGAAGAAGAATATAGAAAAATGTTGAATTCTTAAAACACAAAATTTATCCAAAATAAAAATATAATTGTTTTATAATTATTATATATAAAAAAATATTCATAATTTATATGATTATTGTTCGTTTTATAATTAAGTAACTCATTTGAAATTGATATGTGTATTTACATTTTATACTATATCAAATTGGATAACACTCAATAACATTGCAAACAATTAACTTTGCATTTCACATATTACTATCAGAACAATATATAACTTTATTTTAGATTCAAATTTTTTATTTTTAGATGTGAGGTTTATTTTTTCTCTCTCTATCTCACGAGTATTTTTTTATATAATTATTTAATACAATTGAGTTTGTATGATCATTGTTTATTTTATAATTAAGTTTCACAATATAAATTGATATGTGTCTCAAAAATATTTTATATTATACCAAATTGAATATCACTTAATAAAGATGCACACAATTAACTTTTCATTTCACAGGTCAACAATATCTATTTTATTTTAATCAATAATAACCTTTAATTGAGACATACTTTCTTTATTTTCAAATGTGATTTTTTTTTCAATTTTCTTTTTTTATTTCAAGTTTAGACGCATATTTAAATATATTTTATACCGTATTAAATAAATTTACCCGTGCGGATGCATGGGTATGTCGTTAGTTCTTATTAAAAACAAAATCAATTATTGTCATTACAAAACTAGAACATGCTTAGCCTAATCTATTACAGAAAAACTACCTATACATCGGAGATCAAATTAAACAACTATAAAACATGATATACAATTTAATTTATGATCATGTTTTTACAAAAATGAATTAATAAGTATAATTCATAATCAATACCATATAAAAATAACTTTACCTACCGTAAATATATAAATAAAAGTGAGACATTTATCTTAAAATATATTATCCCGGTTTACCTACCGTAAATATATAAATAAAAGTGAGACATTTATCTTAAAATATATTATCCCGGTTTGATTTATAAGTAAAAGAGATCAATTTCATGTTTATTAAAAAATATAGTTAAATGCATTTAATTTTTTTGATTCATAGGAGAGATAACACAATTACTAGTATACCCTCAATTAAACTGTCTTTAACTAACAAACTTAAGTAATTAATACGAGGGTATGTTTGAAATAAATACATTAAATGTATATAGATTTGTTGACATTTGGTTATATTTAATATTAAAAAAATTAAAAAACTTTTGCTTATAAATAAGGGTAATGCTAACTTGTGTCCTAGGGGCACAAGTTAAGAACCAAATGAAAAAATGTTATCTTAGAAATTGTGTATTAATTTTAATAAAAATATAAAATTAATTTTTTAATTATTTTTTCCAATACAAATTTTCTATAAGTGGTTTTCTTAAATTGTGTCCCTAGGACATAAATTAGCATTACCCTATAAATAAAACAAGAGGGAGTATTATATAAGTGATTATCTTAACCGCTTTTTATTAAGAAGAATTTTTTTTAAAATAAAATAAAATACAATCTATTTCTAATATATAAAAATTAATTACTACTGAATTTATGTCATAACCTAATTAAAAGTAATAAAACATGATTTATTCATATCCCTATTTTTTTTATTATTTGTATATTGCTAATCTAATATTAATAATTATTATACTTTTAAAGGAAAATATATTAATTGTTTTGTAAATACCAATAAATACCAAAACAGATTAACCATATCCTTTCAATTACAAATATCAATAAATACCAAAACCGTTTTTTTAATTTCTTTTACATTTTCATAAATCAGTGTATTGGTGCGGGTTAAGAAGAAAATGTAAATTTTATAATTTTGGAAATCGGTTTAGGTTGATTACAATCTTACCGGTTTCAATTTTAATTATAAGATAAGATTCCAAGATTCTCTTCTTTTTCATTTTAGGTTTTCAATTGCATGCTATTTCCTTTTAAAAATTATAAATTTCAATGTCCCTTCATGGTCATCTTGAATATCGGCGCACATGTGGCAGTCATGTGGGATATGAATATGGAAATGTAATTCAAGCGACCAAGAAAACCTCGGACTTACTTCTCAGTTTTGGGCGCAAGCATCTCTTGTATTGCTTTGACCTTTGCAGGATCAACCTCAATACCTCTTTCACTGATGATGAAGCCCAATAATTTGTCAGAAAGCTTTTGACAGTATTAAGGAGTATCTGTCTGAGCCTCCGATTCTGTCTCCACCCGTGGAAGGGAGATCCTTGATTATGTATCTGAATATTCTTGAAGACTCAATGGGTTGTGTACTTGGTCAGCAAGACGGATCAGGGAAGAAAGAGTATGCTATTTACTACCTAAGTAAGAAGTTCACTGATTGTGAGTCTCGATACTCAATGCTTGAGAAGACATGTTGTGCTTTGGCTTGGGCTGCTAAGCGTTTACGCCAGTATATGATAAATCATACAACTTGGTTGATATCCAGAATGGATTCAATCAAGTATATATTTGAGAAGTCTGCTTTAACCGGGAGGATTGCCCGTTGGCAGATGTCGTTATCTGAGTATGATATTGAGTATCGAGCTCAGAAGGCTATTAAAGGTAGTATCTTGGCTGACCACTTGGCACATCAGCCGATTGAGGATTATCAATCAGTTCAGTATGATTTCCCAGATGAGGAGATTCTGTATTTGAAGATGAAAGATTGTGATGAGCCTACACTCGACGAAGGGCCGGAGCCTGGTTCCAGATGGAGTATGGTGTTTGATGGCGCTGTAAATCAGTATGGAAATGGTATTGGGGCAGTAATTATTACTCCTCAGGGCACACATATTCCTTTTACAGTAAGACTAACTTTCAAATGCACGAATAATATGGCTGAGTACGAGGCCTGTATTATGGGATTGGAAGAATGCATTGATCTAAGGATCAAGCATCTTGATGTTTATGGTGATTCGGCCCTCGTTGTCAATCAGATCAAGGGTGAATAGGAGACGAATCAGCCTGGTTCTATTCCATATAGGGATTACGCGAGGAGGATTTCAACGTCCTTTACTGAGGTTGACTTCCATCATCTTCCTCGATATGAGAATCGGATGGCAGACGCTCTTGCTACGCTTGCTTCGATGATTGTGGTTAAACTGTGGAATGAAGTTCCCAATATCACCGTGATGCGCTTGGATAGACCAGCTCATGTATTTGCAGTTGAAGAAGTGAAAGATGACAAGCCTTGGTATTATGATATCAAGTGCTTCCTCCAGAACCAGGTTTATCCGCCTGGGGCATCTGTGAAAGATAGGAAGACTTTGAGAAGATTGTCAGGCAGTTTCTACCTCAATGGCGAAGTGCTTTATAAGAGAAATTTTGACATGGTTCTGCTCAGATGCGTGGATAGACACGAAGCAGACCTGTTGATGGCTGAGGTCCATGAAGGTTCATTTGGTACCCATTCCAATGGATATGCCATGGCTAGAAAGATGCTGAGAGCAAACTACTATTGGCTGACAATGGAGTCTGACTGCTGCAAATATGTAAAGAAATGCCATAAGTGTCAGATTTATGCGGATAAGATTCATATTCCCCCGACACTTCTGAATGTAATTTCATCACCATGGCCTTTCTCTATGCGGGGAATTGACATGGTTGGCATGATTGAGCCGAAAGCGTCCAATGGACACAGGTTTATTCTCGTAGCAATTGATTACTTCACTAAGTGGGTTGAAGCGGCATCATATGCAAATGTGACCAGGCAGGTGGTCGTAAAGTTTATCAAGAATCGACTCATATGCCGTTATGGTGTGCCATATAAGATCATTATTGATAATGGATCTAACTTGAATAACAAGACGATGAAAGAGTTGTGTAGTGAGTTCAAGATTGCACACCATAATTCTTCTCCTTATAGACCCAAGATGAATGGGGCTGTTGAAGCTGCTAATAAGAATATCAAGAAAATTATCCAAAAGATGGTTGTTACGTACAAAGATTGGCATGAGATGCTGCCATTTGCTTTGTATGGATATCGTACATCTGTCCGCACTTCAATAGGGGCAACCCCTTTTTCTCTTGTTTATGGCATGGAGGTTGTACTCCCAGTAGAGGTGGAGATCCCATCAATGAGAGTCTTGATGGAGGCCAAGTTGACTGATGCTGAATGGGTTCAGAGTCGCTATGACCAGCTAAATTTGATTGAAGAGAAGAGATTGACTGCCATGTGTCATGGTCAGTTGTATCAGCAGAGAATGAAGAAGGCTTTTGATAAGAAGGTCAAGCCTCGTGTGTTCCGAGAGGGTGACCTCGTGCTCAAGAAGGTCTTGTCTTTCGCGCCCGATTCCAGGGGCAAGTGGACTCCAAACTATGAAGGTCCATATGTTGTTAAGAGAGCCTTTTCAGGCGGTGCTTTGATACTTACCACTATGGATGGGGAGGATTTCACTCGTCCTGTGAATTCAGATGCAGTCGAGAAATACTTCGCCTAAAAATAAAAACAGAATATCTCGCTAAATTGAAAACCCGAAAGGGCGGCTTAGGCAAAAATGAGCGTCTCGGTGGATTGAAAACCCGAAAGGGCGATCCAGGCAAAAGTTAGAGACATAAAAAATGAATATATGCATCCCGCCAGATTGAGTACCTCATCCTGGGGCAATCTAGGCAAAAATTAGGGATTTGGCAAGTAACTGCATCCTGACAAGACTGTGTTCTACAACTGTCATCCATCAGAGATTCTTGTTCATTCGTCGTCAACCAAAGCTTCGAATACATCGAATTCAGAATTGGTGGAGAAATGGTCATTAAGTTCAATGTAGCCCTTTTCCAATATATATCACCAATTTCAAACTTGTAAAAAATCTATGGGGTCTTGCCATTTGCAGGCTACCATTCCATCAAACTAATTTGAGCCTTTTATCCAATTATTTGCACTCTTATTTGCTTCTATTTCAACAAATGTTTTGCATTTTTTAATTGAGAAAATATCATTGTTTTAAATAAATGAATTTTTCATAACTTGTTTTTTAAACAAAGTGAACATTCACAATGACAAAAGGATACTTAGGAGATCCTCAGTGCTCTCCCAAGGGTGGTATGATCCCCAACAGGGTAAGACATTTGTTCATATCCCTGGCATGACTGCATCTTCTTCCTCCGGAGCCCCTTTTATGGTTCATCCCCGAGTGGTATGCTTGTTGAGATGTTCACCACTCTCCCCTTCAGCGGAAGAGCGATCTTTTCTCCTCAGCAGGTGTGATCTCCTTGGTGAGTTTGGTACTTGGTGTCGGATCACCAGATTCCTCTAATATCCCTCAGATGGATTCCCCAGTAGAGTTGCTTTTGTGGCAGTTTCTGCCTATGCAATGAACTTTTTTCCCCAGCCGGATTGACTGATGATTCATCCCCCAGAGATTTTGTGATTTCCTGGTATCTCTGATTCCCCGGCAGATTGGATACTCTCCATTGGAATTTTGGGCTTCCTCCCTTGAGATGTAGTACCAGACGGCTGTGTGCCTTTTCCTTTGGAGCTGTTTGTGTTAGAATGTCTGTTTGTCAGCATTCATCATACATAAATCACGCATATGTGCATATAACCTTCAAACATTTGGATATTCATATTGCATTTTTTGCCATATATTTATTGTTTGTTATCCTCTGCTAGTTAGTAATACATTTCCCAAGCAGATGTCGCTGTCTGATCCCTCAATATAGAGTCAGCCCCTTTAAGCAGAAAATGTTTATCTTTCCTGCCATATTCCCCACTGAGTTATATCCTCGTGGACGACGGTTGTTTCTGCTTTCTCCCAACACATATATTGGGATGGGTTCCCCTATTGAGTTATATCCTCATTAGGATGAGTCTCGATTCATTTGCCTTTTTGGTTTGATCCTAAATTGGCCTCTTGTGACTGTCTCTGGTGTTTCCCTGTGGTAAATGAATAATTGCTCAGTAATCAATAATTATTCACCTTATCCTCAGCGGAGTTTGTGGTTTTCTACCCTTATACCGGTAGTTGTAAACCCTATTTCCCCCCCTTTGCAGAGTTAACCATTGTTGTTCATCCTAGTTGATGACGGTTACTCTTCCGTGGTTTTCTACCCAGTATCCGATAGATGTAATCCCCTCTTTGACGGTTATCATTATCCAATATTCGGTATTGATATTCCCTCCTTCTTTTGGATAATTGCTCTGATTAAGCAACTTTATCCCCAACGGGTCCTCTTTCATTTACCATTTGCCGGTGATGTTTGTTGCTCCCCTTGTTTGGTCATCATTATATACCTAGTTTTGGTATCCCGATGCCTTTCTCTGTCGATCGATTTATCCTTTATTAACCCAGTAACGGGTTGTGGATAATCTTCCATGCGAGTATATTATCTACGTTCCGACGGTAATAGATAATATATCTCATGCACTCTTTGGTCGAAGCCTTTTGTTCTTCCCCAGTCGAGTAAGATTCGTATCCCTGTTTTGGAATCGAATGTCCATCCCATAATCGAGTTTGCGTTCTGCCCTCTTTTTGGATGATGAGTGTTTTGGGAATATTCCCCAATTCATGCTTTGGTTGGTCACCTATTATATGCCCAGTAACCGGTATCCCTGGTGTTCCTTCCTTCTGCTCCCTATTATGACTTTGGTCCCCTGTGGAGTCAGATTTGCCTGAGTTGAGATATACCCTTTAGGTCTTCCTCAGATGATTTGGTTGATTGATATCTCTCACCCTTATACCGGTCTTAGATATTCATTCTTCCCGAGCTTGTTGTTCTCTCACCCTTATACCGGTGATCAGATCACATGTCTCATTGAGCTTGTTACCTAGTAACCGGTAACACCTCATCCCGCTGCTTCCCCAGGAGAGTCTTTTTAGACATCCCCAACGAGGTATCTGTTGTGGATCGCCTTTTGCTGTGTTGGCATATTCCCCAACACATGCACCTTCGAGTAAGCTCGATGTCCTTCCATTGGGTTTACTTCCTTTGGGATTCTGTTCCCCAAGTTTCAAGTCGTGACCTGCTCACGCATTTTTTTTATTCTTCTTCTTATCCCTATGAGAGTCCCCAGAGTCTCTATCCCTAGTGAGTGTATTACTCCTATGGATTGTCAATTTCTCCGGATGTCTTTTCTTCTTTGTGGACACATATCCCCACAGAGTTTGTTTGTTTTGCATACATACATTTGCATTATGAGGTCTCTTAGGGACCAAAATTTGTCTCTTTGTTATTATTTAAGCCCATTCTACCTCGTCGAGACGAAGATTTTAACCTTCACTTCTCCGGCTAGAATGACCTTAAATAGGGGCATCTGTAAGACCCCAATTTTGTCCCTAAGATCCCTCATGGCATCATAATATTGTATTGCATAACCTCAAGGATCATTGAGCATCTTGGCTCCCTTTCCCTTTACGTAGGGATCTCTTGTAAGTGGTTTGAGATAAACAAGCATGCTTGAATTGTATATCATTGCTTTTCTTGTTTTATTTACTAACCAAAAGCACAAAAATATGTCACTAACATCTTTTGTTTGTAGCTTAAGCAATCACCAGGTCAAGAGCTTCAAGAAGATCCTTTGTGCAAGAGATGAGGTATTTTCTTGGGATGAGGATCACATGATTATTATAAGGAGCTTACGTGAGCTAGGGTTTCATTTTGAAGCAATTTCACCAAGCGGTAGAGGCTCAAGTTAATCAAGACATTTCAAGGTCATCTGAGGACCAAAAGTCAACTGTGCAGTCAACTGAGGGCTATGAGGTGGGGAAATGAGTTGAGACACCTCAATCATGTCCAAATGGGGTCTATCCATCATTCTAAACGTCCATCTTGAAGATTCAAAGGTCATGGCAAAAGTTACTAAAAATGGAAAATGACCTATAATTCAAAGTTTCCAGATTTAGCAAGTTTTGGTCCACTTTCAACTTGACTTGTCAATGTCAAAGAAGTTTCAAATGTATTTTTGGTGAACATGAAAGTTGTAGATTTTTGTCTCCCCTTTCCAAAAAGTCCTAATTCATGTCCATATGATGAATGGTTGAGAAGTTATGATCATTTGATCACAAAGTGTGCATGGAAATTCAAAATGGCATAACTTTTGATGTAATGCTTCAAATTGGTTCATTCTTTTTGCAAAGTGCTTCTCATGTTCAAGGAATCTCAAAGTAACATCATTTGGCTCAATTGTGCAAAGGAATCATGGTCAAATGTTCATTATTTCACACATGTTCATTTTGAAGTAAATCTTCACCATTCATTTTTGGCTTGAGATGTAAGCAAAATAATACTCAAATCATGACCATTGGTTGCTCTTGAGTGAATTCCAATCCTAGCATGGAGATGATCACGTGCATATATGGCCATGGGAGATTAATTTTCATTTTTTGCAAATGGCTTCATATCTCACTAATCATGATTAGCAAATGGAAAAGATGATTAGCATTGTGATTAACAAGGAATATAAATAGGAAAACCCTAATCATAACTGCCATAACCACCATTTCAGATCAGAATTGAAGAAACTCTCTCAAATTTCTCTCTCTTCGATTTGCATTTTTTTCCACACAAACCTCAAAGATTCTTACATATTCTTGATCCTCATGCTTCACTTAGCAAGAATCATCCATTGATTGGTGCAATTCAGCCAGAATTCGAGCAGATCAAGAGCATTCTCATGGCAATGGAATTTGGAAATTGAAGCATATTCAAGAGGTTTCATCCATTCATTTTTGCATAAAGCTTCAAAGGAAGCTCATAGGAGATGATCTGGAGCAGTAGAGCTTGAGAGATCGCGTGTACAGAAAGCTTCATTCCAAGGTGACTCAAATTTCATCCTCTCCTTTTGCTGATTTTTGGACATAGAATTGTAGATCTCATTGCGTAGGTTATGGATATATGATTAGATTTTAAATTGAGTGAGAATTGAGGACGTGGTGTTGATTGAAAGTTTGGGTATAGAAAATGTTCCTCTTCGATTTGCAAAATCCAGGGAGAATTAGGAGAAATTGATGTGATATTTGGAACCTACGTTGGAAGACAAGTCGAATGGTACCGGTCTTGCGAAATTCTGGAAAATTTCACGGCGGCACCACCGCGCGTCTCGCCGGAGAAGACGACCAGAGCTGTAGCTCCGGCGTCTGAGTGTGTTTAGGGTTTGGATGATGTGGATCCATGTGGCTCAGCGCGTGGCAGTGTGATTGGGTGAGGGTGTTTTGACCAAAGCCACGCGTGCGTGGACTGATGACTGTGTTTAATGAAACAGTGCGTTTCATAGTTCAAATGAGGAGCGTTGATCTCCTGCGCGCGCCAGATCTGATGGTTGTTATTTTCCTGATTTTATTTGAATATTGCATTTTCCCTCCATTTTCATTTGTTATTCGAATTATTTTGCCTATTTTGTAAAATTCATAGAAAATACAAAAATAGTCCAAATGAGTCCTAATTTTTTTCATAGTTTTGTATTGATGTCTAATTTTTTATGGTGCTGAATTCATGAATTTTGGATGTCTGGATTTTTATGTGGGAATTTTTGAATCAATGTTGTGCCAAATTGACCTATTGCATTCAATGCATTGTGAAATCCTCATTTTTGAACCTTTTGATCCACTCTTTTGCATACATGACATTCATACATGACATGAATCATTGGTCACTGGTTTGGATTTTTTCTCACATGTTATCATCATGTTTGACACATAGAGAAAAGTGTGATAATTTGTGTCACATTTTTGACATTGAATTGGTGCATTTTTGTTCACATAGCATTTGCAGCATTATGGGCTTGATTTTTTGCATGTTAAACATTCATGGCATGAGAAACTTATACAAAAAATCTCAAAGTCATTGCATGCATTTCTGATTTGGTATGAATTTTCTAAGTTGGAAGCTCATTTTGTGCATATTTTTTAGGCTTTTTGAAGCATTTGAATGATATTTGGAGTATGGTAGATCTTTGGCCATGGTGATTGGTGTTTAGGGGTTCATATGGTTCTTTTTGGGGCTTGTGATTTGATTCATCTCATGCCATTGGTTGTTTATGCTTTGTTGTGTTGATTGGATGTACATAAGCTAACTTTGTTGTTTTGTTTCAGGATTGGATACTTAGCATTGGTAATTGGGTTTGTTCTCACTTTGTGAGATGCAAAAACATTGAGTACTGACCTATTGTTGTTTTATAGGGTTTTAATCGATGTGGTGAGCTCATGAGCTCATTTGAGTTCAAGGGCACTTATGCACTGAATTGTGTAACTGTTAGAGGGTTTCACTGCTTGTTTTCTGGTTTTATGACTGAAGTACTGACTGTTTAGTCTTTGTACAGGTACCTTAGTTGCTTGCTTGCTTTAGCTCTTTCTTAAGCTTTGGATTGTGGTTGACACACCACTCAGGTAGTTAGCTTCTTACTTCATGTAGTCTGAAGTCCTGTCACCTTTTTGGCAGGCATTTTGCTGGCAAGTCCTCCTTCAGAGGCTCTGTTTGTGTTTGTTTAAAATTGTGCTCAAAGACCTCCAAGAAGAGGCATGTGTTATATTTGATAAGACCTCCAAGAGAAGAGGCAATTGACGGATAAAAGGGATTAGTAGCCAATCCCCTGTTATTCAGTGTGTCGTTCTTTATGCTTGCACTACGTGCTGATGCTTCTGAACATGTGCCCCAAATCTTTGTCCAGAGTCTGTCAAGTGGAAAAGGATCCCACTTTCTGGATCCCCACGCTTTCTTTGTCATGAGCTCACCCTGGCCAGGGTTAAGAGCATGAGGTCTCATCCTCATTACCGATTTGATCAGCTTCACCCTGACGTTCAATGTTAGTGGTTAAGAGCTACAGATTACCCTTTACAGTTTGGCTTGTTTGTCGAGGTTGACATGACCCCTCTTGACTAAAGCCCACCCATTGTTTGAGCCTCTTGTATGGATATAGTGTGTGATGTTTGTTTACTTGTGAGTTAAGTTCTTGTTAGAGACCTCAATTTAGGGAGGTTGATTGCATGACAACTATTAGGCTCGAGTCTTAATCTCCCTATTAGTTTGTTCTTTCCCTGGTCTCTGGTTAGGAGAGTGTTTTACCCCATGGAACTTTTGATGTGTGTGCTCTTGAACTAGGAGTTTCCATTTGAGCTTAATTGGAGGATCATTACCATATTCATCCAAGTGGAAGATACAAGATACATTGAGGATCTCTTATGAGACTTGTTCGATTGCTTATACTTTGTGCTTGCTTATTCCAAAGGATGGGAGCTACTTGGATCATCAATATGATCTCAAGAGAGGAACTCCTAGTGTGGTTTCATTTCTTATCCCTCATCTTTTTGTTTTCCTTATGACTTAGCCCTTCTTCTTCATCTCTCCACTCTAACCCAAGCCAAAACCCTTTTTGTGCAAACATTTAACCTTTGTTTTCAACATTAGAAACCTAAGCCTTATACTTTTGATTTTCAAACTTTCTTTTCATAACACTCATCTCCTTTTCATAACCTTTGTCAATCACTTGTGGAGAAGAGTTCCAACTTTCTGAACTCCCACACTTTCTATTATTCAAAGCTCTCCCTGACCAGGGATAAGAGCTATGAGGCACACCCCTCATCTCCTTTTCATCTGCTTCACCTTAACTCTCAATGTTAAGGTTAAGAGCGCAACTTACCCCATTCCAGTTGACTGTAAAGTCTAACCTTGCTTGAGCCTAATTGCTTGTATATAGTGTGTGCTAATTGACTTGTTTGATTCATCAGTGCATATATGCTTATGTGTGCCTTTGTGCATTTATCATCATTAATTGTACATCATTGCATGATCATTGCTCATTGCTTTGTGACATTCTTGTTTGTCCATTGAGGAGTCAATTGTAAGTCCAACTATTGGCAGTTGTTTCCTATGACCATTGAGGAGTCAGTTGTTTCCTATGATCTGGTAGGAGTCGAGTATAAGACCATTTATTGGCAACTTGTTTCCTCTTTACTTTTGTTTTGTTTGTTGTATGTGAGGAGTCAATTGTAAGCCCATTTATTGGCAGTTGTTTCCCATGATCATCCTTTGGAGATTGGTGTAAGTCCAGTTGGTTGGCATCTGATATCCATGTTTTGTTTCTCTGCTTTAGGAGATTAGTGTAAGTCCAGTTGATTGGCATCTGATATCCATGTTTTGTTTTGCTTTGGGAAACTAGTATAAGTCCATTGAGTGGCATCTGGTATCCATCTTTGTTTTAGGAGATTGGTATAAGTCCAGTAATTGGCATCCGGTATCCATCTTTGTTAACCTTGCCTGATACTTTGTTTACCTGTTATTTGCATTGTTGCCTATTCCAAAGGAATCACTTGAATCATCTTCCATATGATTTCAAGAGGTGAACATCTAAGAAGTTTTACTTCCTCGCCCTTCCATTTTTGTGTGTGTTTTCAAAACTCCCTTTTCACATGTTAATTCAAATCTTGACATTTATTGTGCAAACATTTTCACTCCTTTTCAAAGTAGAAACCTAGGCATTATGCCTTTGATTTTCAAACTTCACTTTTCATAAGACTTCTTCTGAATTGAATCTTAATCATACTTTGACTTCATTTTTGTGAATAATCCTAATTGGCTAATTTCACTCATTCAATTGTTTTGTGGCTTTGTCCATTCTTGATAAGTTTTCATGCATTAGCCATATGTTTGATTTATCCTAGTTGGTTGATGTTAATATCACCTTTTGTCCTTAGTGATTGAACTGTAAGACTTCCGTACTGAAAACAGGGTTAACCCCTCTAGTACGTCGAAGCTTTTCTCACATGGTGGACTTGTTGTTTGTATAAGGTTGAGGTTTCTCCCGTGGATAACGAAAGACCTTAGGGATTTTGTTTTAAAATGAACCCACTCATATTTTGGAAATCTTTTAGCCGAACTACGGCGTTTTGATCCTTACCTTCCATGGAAAGGTACGTAGGCAACGGGTTCATCCGTTCAAACACAAAAACAATAAAATTGTATATTCTTTTCTCATCCCCTCCATCATTGTTTGCACAATATGTCATAAACAAATAAACTTTTTGTACAACAAGTGTGAAAAGAGGTTCCCTAGGAGTACCTAGGACGTTTTGGGTGCCTAACACCTTCCCATTGCGTAATTAACCCCTTTCCCAGATCTCTGACCTTTTCATTAGTTTTCTATGTGTAAAACTTCTTAGGCTTTTGTTCGCTTTTTAGCCATTCCTTTGGATAAATAAAAGTGCGGTGGCGACTCTATCTTTGTATGCTTTGCTTTTGATTTAGTCAATAAATCATAAAATGACGAATACACCGCTACAAAAAAGTGGCGACTCTGCTGGGGAAAACATTAGACCTTCCCTGGTGGTTTTGCCTATTTTTCACCCTTGTTGTATGATATTTGTTTATTTGTTATTTGGCATATTTTTGTATAATTTGGGATAACTGTATTGATTGTAATGTTTGAATTGCTTGATATACAACTGCTGTTTGCTTTGGTGATCTCCGTGAGATGAGTTCTATACCCGAACTCGATTGCACTCTAGGATAGGAGAATGGCATAGTCTTGTCGACTTGTGTGGAGTATTCCTTAACAAGTTGACTTGCGAGCCCATTCACTTGGTGGAGGTCATGTTGGATTAATAATGTCACACAAGTTATTTGTGGTTAGGCATTATTCTTTCAATCATGCGCCTTAGAAGTCAAGGACCGTAGTTTTCCAAGCCCATCTTGGCCATTTTTTTAGGACGTAGTGTGGAGGTCGTTCAGATGTAAGATCTGATGCAATTGTTACGCGATACTACACTCATAAGAGTCTCTCTTGAGGATATTTTTGGAATACGAGTATTCGTTTATCCGATAATATTCGAAAGATGGGATGATGACTATGGGAACCTCTGGTAGAACATGTCTGGCAGGTTTAAACCCTAGTACACTCCCTTTGGGTGGTTCTTAACCAGGACTCCATGCTCGTGACTCACAACAAACCCGTGATTCGTGGTTGAGTCGTTCACACATCCTTAATATCAATGGAACTTGGGCGTTGATAAGGTGTAAACCATAATCCGCCAAAATGGATGATTGATATTAAGGATGATTGAGCCGGTTCATGTATCGTTAATATCAATGGAACTTGGGTGTTGATAAGGTGAAAACCATAATCCACCAAAATGGATGATTGATATTAGGGATACTATGAGCTTTCCCACGACCTTTGTCTGGTGTGACTTGCTTGATCCTTGAGTGTGATTGTTGCATTCATACATTCATGCATTCATCTGCATTCATGTCATCAGACAAATCAGAAAATTTTCAAGGAACTTAAAGGGTTATTTGCAAAATTTTCAGACATGGAAAGACCAAAAAGGCATACAAAGAAGTACAACTTTAGACAGCCCGATCTGAAAGAGTTAAGGAATCTGACATCTTATGTATTAGATCCCTTGGGTTTCAAAGCTCGTTATGGGAAGCTTCTGCCTCTGTTGACTACTCAGGTTGACGAAGGGTTGATGAGTACTTTGGCTCAGTTCTATGATCCTCTGTATCACTGCTTCTCATTTCCGGACTTCCAGCTGTTGCCTACGCTTGAGGAGTATGCTCATCTCATTGGGATCCCGATTTTGGATCAGGTGTCGTTCAGTGGCTTAGAGAGTATTCCGACTTCTCGAGAGATTGCAGACTTGTTGCACATAGATGAATCACTGATTAAAGCTAATATGACTATCAAAGGTGGAATTCAGGGTCTTCCTTCTGATTTCCTCATCACTCAAGCTACCGTTTATGGGAAGGCCATGAGTGAGGATGCCTTTGAGGCTTTATTTGTGCTGCTCATCTATGGTTTGGTATTGTTCCCCAACATCGACAAATTTGTGGATGTGAACGCCATTAGGATCTTTTCAGTTCTTAATCCCGTTCCGACTCTGTTGGGTGATGCCTATTTCTCTTTGCATCTGAGGAATGCAAATGGTGGAGGAGCTATTGTGTGCTGTTTACCTCTGTTGTATAAGTGGTTTATTTCTCACTTACCGCAGACGATTGCTTTCAAGGAGAACAAGGGATGTCTACGGTGGTCTCAGAGACTTATGTCTCTCACTAATGACGATATCTCTTGGTATGATCGCGTGTATGATACTGTTCAGATCATTGATTATTGTGGTGAATTCCCTAATGTGCCTCTTCTTGGTACATGTGGTGGGATCAACTACAACCCTATCTTAGCACGCCGTCAGCTTGGGTTCCCCCTAAAGGATAAACCCCATAACATTTTGTTAGAAGGTGTATTCTTTCAGGAGGGTAAAGATCCCCAAGGCCTGAAAGCCAGATTTGTCCGCGCTTGGCGCAAGATTCAGAAGAAGGGTAGAAATGAGTTGGGTCCGAAGAATTGCATTGCTTTGGAGCCATATACCTCTTGGGTTAGACAGAGAGCTTCTGAGTACCTTATGCCATACGACTATCCAAGACTTACACTTATGGTTGTGGCTGGGCCTTCAACCCTCCCTAACCAAGGCGTAGAGGAGTTGAGAGACGAAGACCTTTCACGTGCCTGGATCCGTGAAAGAGAAGAGTTGCTTCAACAGTTGAAGGAAAAGGACGCTCTGATCGAGTTTCTCGAGCATCAGGTGATCGATGATCCGAATGATGCCTGGACTTCTCTGCTTCCTCAGTCTTCCAAATTCTGGAAGAGGAAGTATGATCGACTCGCGAAGGAGAAAGCGGATATGGAAGCAGCCTATGAGAGATAGATCAAGAAACTTTGTGTATCTCGTCTTCCAGCATCTCGAGCTTCTAGGGATCCATATGATGTCTATTTTCCTTTTCCCTTGTAATAATCAAACATTGTTGTACTTCTTTGTTTCAAATATATATATTTGACGAGATGTTTTCCATATGCAATAAATGCTTTAAATTTCAAAAATTTGCAAATAGAACCCTAAAAGTTCCTTGAAATAAAAACAAAGCATATGCACAAACATTGCATGCATCATTTTGCGTAAGCAGGTCTTCCTTCTGGTCTTCTTGTCTGTGGCCTAACTCTGTGCTCTTCATTTATTTTGAAGACAAGCTGACTCACCGGTACTATACCAGAGCCAATTCTGCTAGAGTGATGGATCAACTTGAACAAGAGAACTGTGAACTCAAGGAGGAATTTGCCAGACTAAGTGCTTTTGATGGATTTATTCCTGGGTAGCCATTTGTCTTCTTTCTCATATATTGATGCTGAGGATGAAGTTGGAACGCCATTCAAAGCTTTGTCTATTGCTGAGCCAACTGAGAAGAAGTCTCCTTCATTTGCTTCCTATCGTGATGCGAAACTGGCCATTGAATATGGTGCAGTTGCTGGGTTAGGAAAAATGATCGAACTCGAAGACAACAAGTCCCGGGCTGGCATTGGCTATTCTTCTGGGGCATTCAACGAGCATGGGTTGTTCAAGAGTGGAGGTTTCATCCACGCCGATCATGCTGAGGAAGCTGCTGCTATTCTGGAAGAGGATGCAGAGGACTTGAACAACTTTGTCATACCTGGTGGTGTCTGCCATAATTGGGTCGCTGTAGATGTTCCTACAGTCATTCATAGATCAGAGTAATGGTTCACTTTGTTCAAAACCCTTCTCCCATGCCAAAAGGAGAAGTGATGACATTGTTGGCAACATTTATACAATGATATTTTCATTCAATTAATGCATTGTCAAACATTTGTTTTTCCTTTTGTTTTCACTTTTTGCTTTTGCATGAAATCAGTGATCACAAAAAACCCTTAAAAACAAGAATAAAAGCAATCTTTTTCATCTGCATAATGGTTTGCTTGTTTAAATTCTAAAGTTTTTTCATTAACCAAAATCATTATGCATGTTGATTCTAAAACCCATTGAACATAATGATCCAACGCCATCTCCCAATCTTGAATTCCCTGTATTTGAGGCAGAGGAAGATGATGTTGAGGGGATTCCTGATGAGATTACCCGTCTTCTTGAGCACAAAAAGAAGCTTATTCAGTTGTATCATGAGAATCAGCAAAACAGTCAAACTGGGGCATTGCAAATGCAATAAAAAAAAACGAGAGGGTAAAAAAAAAAATCAAAAATCAAAAAAAAAAATTCAAAAGAAAAAAAGAAAAAGCATACCCTCAAACCCCAAGTTGACTGATGCTGAATGGATTCAGAGTCGTTATGACCAACTGAATTTGATTGAAGAGAAGCGATTAACTGCCATGTGCCATGGTCAGTTATATCAATAGAGAATGAAGAAAGCATTCGATAAGAAGGTCAAGCCTCGCGTGTTCCGAGAAGGTGACCTCGTGCTCAAGAAAGTCTTGTCTTTCGCGCCCGATTCCAGGGGCAAGTGGACTCCAAACTATGAAGGTCCATATGTTGTCAAGAGAGCATTTTCAGGCGGTGCTTTGATGCTTACAACAATGGATGGGGAGGATTTCACTCGTCCTGTGAATTCAGATGCAGTCAAGAAATACTTTGCCTAAAAAAAACGTATATGCAAAACAAAAACAGAATAGCTCGCTAAGTTGAAAACCCGAAAGGGCGGCTTAGGCAAAAATGAGCGTCTCGGTGGAGAACCCGAAAGGGAAATCTAGGCAAAAGTTAGAGACATTGAAAAAACAGAATTTTGTATCCCGCTAGATTGAGCACCTCACCCTGGGGCAATCTAGGCAAAAATTAGGGATTTGGCAAGTAACTGCATCCTGACAAGACTTTCTGTTCCGCAGCTGTCTTTTCGTCAGAGGTTCTCGATTCGTCGTCGACTGAAGCTTCGCATACATCGAGATTCAAATTGGTAGAGAAAGGATCATTATGTTCAATGTAGCCCTCTTCCAATATATATCCCTGATTTCAAATTTGTACAGATCTATGGAGTCCTGCCATTTGCAGGCTACCATTCCATCAAATCAATTTGAGCTTTTATCCAATTATTTGCATTCTTATTTGTTTCAATTCAACAAATGTTTTGCATGTTTTTAATTGATAAAATGTCATTGTTTAAACAAAACAAATCTTTTCAAAATCATTTTTCAAACAAAGTGAACATTCACAATGATGAAAGGATACTTAAGAATTTCTCAGTGCTCTACCAAGGGTGACATGATTTCCAACAGGGTAAGACATTCGTTCATTATTCCTGGCATGGCTGTATTCTTTTTTCCAGACTATTTTTGCGGGTTTCTCCCCAAGCAGAGTTGTTTTTGGGGTTTCTCCCCAAACAGAGTTTCTGTGGTGATTCTATATCCCTAGAGCAGAGCGCTTGTTGAGACTTCACAATCCTCTCCAACAATGTTCTCTCCTCGGCATGGATTTCTCTTGGAAGATTCAGTGGTGGATGGGTTGACATCCCTGTATTTCATCACTTTCCTCAACACAGTCGCTAGTGGAATCTGTGATATATCCCCAGAGCAGAGCGCTTGTGGAAGACTTTGTTTTCTCCAGCAGTAGTCTATCCCCAGCACGATTGATTTCTCTTGGAAGATTCAGTTGGCGGGTTGACACCCCAATGCTTTATCCTCTTCCCCGGCAAAATTGCTAGTGGAATTGTTGATATCTCCCCTCAGAGTGCTTGTTGAGATTTTCACCCCACCATTCAGCAGAGCAGTGAGGTCTGTCCTCCTCAGCAGTTGTGGTATTTTGTGAAGGTTCAGTGTTTGGCGGTCAGTCCCCAGCTATCCTTCTCTTTCTCAGGAAAATTTCCGGTAATTTGGTTGCATGGCGGATGATCTTCCCCTGCAGAGATTGGTTGATTTCCCGAGGTTTTGATCCCCAGTAGAGTGGCTTGTATGGCAGAATCTACTTGTGCGATTTTTTTTATCCCTCAGTGGGTTGATTCCCCGTTAGAGTCGCTGACAGTATCCTCAGTAGAGTTGCTTGGGCAGCCAGATTTCTACTTGGATGATCTGTTCTCCCTTTGTGGGTTGTTCCCCAGCGGAGTTATATGGAGTTGCCTTCGTGGTAGTTATTGCTTGTGCAGTGAACTCTTCGTTCCCCAGCCGAGACTGGTGATATCTCTTGCAGAAATCTCTTGATTTTTTCTACATCCCCAACAGACTTGTCTTTGTGGCTGGTTATGCCTGTTGTGACTTTCTGTTCCCCAGTTGGGTCGACCGTTGATCCATAACTCAGAGATTTGGTGTTTCCCTTGATATCTCTGATCTTTTGCCTCCTCGCAGATCTTTGCTTTTCAGCATTTGGATCTCCAGCAGATTGGCTTTCCAGTTCGGATTTCTTGGATTTTCCTCTGGAAATGTAGTACCGGGCGTTTGTTCCCTGGGCCTGTTTGTGTTAGAAATGTCTGTTTTGTCAGCATTCATCAAACATACATCACGCATATTCATGCATAAATCATAAACATACAGATATTCATGCTGCATTTCTTGCCATATATCTTTTTGTTTGATTGTCTTCTGCTAATGGTGATTTAGATCTCCATGATAGATCTCCCCAAGCAGATGTCGGGTGTCTAATCTCTCAATTTAGAGTCAGCCCCTTAAGCAGAAAGTGTCTATCCTTTCCTGCCATTTCCCCACTGAGATACATCCTCGTGGATGACGGTTATTTCCGTTCCCTCCCAACACATAATGGGATGGGTTTTCCTATTTGAATTCTATCCTTATTAGGACGAGTCTTGATTCAGTCCGCCTTTTGGTTCGATCCCAAATTGGCCTTTTTTCAACTGTCTCTCGTGCTTCCCTGTGGTATAAATGAATAGTTGCTTACTAACCGACGCTCATTCATCTTATCCTCAGTGGAATATTTTTGGGCCTCTGCCTACAAACCAGCAGTTGTAAGTCCTATCTTTGGCGGTTTTTTCTACCTACAACCCGGTAGTTATAAACCCGTTTTCTCCCCTAACGGAGTTAACTTTGTTGTTCATCCCAACCGATGACAATTCCCCTTCTGTGGTTTTCCACCCAATCTTTGGTAGATGTAATCCCCTCTTTGTGGTTATCTTCATCTAGTATTCGATGTTGATTTCCCTTTGTTTGGATAAGTTGCTTGAGTAAGCACTTATATCCTCAGCAAGTCTTTTGTGGGTAATTGCCGTTTGCTAGCAATTTTATCCCCAGCGGGTCCTTTCACCGTCCGCCAGTGATTGTGTTCCCCGGATCATTGATTTTCATCAATGTATTCCCAGCGAGTCTGCTTTCATTTACCCTTTCGTGGTAATGTCAGTTGCTCCTTTTGATTGGTCATCATTATATACCTAGTTTGGTATCCCGATGCCTTTCTTTTCGGATGATTTATCCTTTAACAACCTACAACCCGGTTATGGATAATCTTCCATGCGAGTATACTATCCACGTTCTGACGGTAATGGATATTATATCTTAGGCACTCTTGGATCAATCTTTTGATTGTTTTCACCATCAGAGTAAGATTCGTATTCCTTTGTTCGGAATCGAATGTCCATCCTATAAACAAGACTGCTTTTCTAGCTTTCTTCAGGGTGATGAGTGTCTTGGAACACAAACCAATTCACGATTTCGGTCGATCTATCCGTTAACAACCTACAACCCGGTTCAGGATAATCTTCCATGCGAGTATGTTATCTACGTTTTGACGGCAATAGATAATATATCTCATGCACTCTTTGGTTGAATCCTTTGTTTGTTTCCCCAACTGAGTAAGATTTGCATTCTTTACAGAATCAAATGTCCATCCTATAAACAAGTCTGCTTTTCTAGCTTTCTTCAGGATGATGAGTGTTTTGGAACACACACCAATTCACGCCTTGGTCGGTCACCTGTAACATACCTACAACCCGGTATCCTTGGTGTTCCTTCCTGTCTGCTCCCTTTTGCGACCTTGGTCCCCTGTTGGAGTCAGATTTTCCCTGAGTTTACCTTTTTTCAGGTCTTTCTCAGATGATTTTGGTTGATTGATATCTCTCACCCGTACATAGGTCTTAGATATTCATTCTTCCTGAGCATGTTACTCACTAACCGGTAACATCTCATCCTTTGGTTTCCCCTGGATAATCTTCAACTAGATTTCCCCAGCGGAATTATGGTTATTTCTCTTCTTGCTGTGTTGGCATTATCCCCAATACACGCATTCTCTGAGTCAGTTTGAGTCTTTCCAATGGATGTATCTTCCTTTGGAACTTTCTCTTTCCCAATTTGAGTCCTCTTTTCCCCAGTCTAGTCTCCAGTTTCAAGTCGTGACCTGCTCACGCAATGTCAATTTCTTCTTTCCCAAATCAGAGTCGTGTCCCAGTCACACATTCATTTCTTTTTTCTTATTCCCATGAGAGTCTTGTTAGAGTCTCTGTGCCTGGTGAGTGTATTACTCCGATGGATCGTCTTTTCTTCTTTGTGGACCCATATGTCCCACAGAGTTTTATTTGTGTTGCATACATACATTTGCATCATGAGGTCTCTCAGGGACCAAAAATTTGTCTCATTATGGTTATTTAAGCCCATTCTACCGCGTCGAGATGAAGATTTCTAAACTTCACTTCTCCGGCTAGAATGACCTTAAATAGGGGCGTCTGTAAGACCCCAATTTTGTCCCTAAGATCCCTCATGGCATCATATCATATCATTTGCATTGCCTCAAGGATCATTGTGCACCTTGCTTGCCTCTTTAGTGGGTGGGTCATCTTTTGAGAGTGGTTCTTGATCACCAAGCATGTTTGGCATTTGTATATCATTGCTTTTCTTTTTATCACTAACCAAAAGTACAAAAATATGTCATCTAACCTTTGTCTTGCAGATGAAGCAATCACAGGTCAAGGCAGTCAATGCCTTCATTGAGCTATAGATGGTGGCCATTCTTGAGAATTTGGACACCACAGTCATTATCAAGAGTTCATATGAGCTATGATGTTATGTTGAATCAAAATCCCAAGTGGTAGAGGCTTGAATTTCATCTGAACATTGCCAGGTCAACTGAAGGCCCAGAAAGTCAACTGCCAAGTCAACAGTGGATTTTGGAGGTGGGAAGTGATGGGAAATACTTCATTCATGTTCAAACAAGTCTCATTTGACATTTCAAACACTCTCATTGAAGGATTTGAGGTCCAGTCAAAATTTGCCAAAAATAGAAAGTGACCTATAATTTGGACTTTCCAAAAATGGAAAGGTTTTCATCCAACTTCAACTTCAAATTACATGACCAAAAATGCTTCAAATGAAATTTTGTTGAACATTAAAGTTGTAGATCTTTCTCTCCCGTTTCCAAAATGTCCAAGATCATCAATTTCTCATTTGTGGTTAAGGAGATATGATCGAAACATGGCCAAGTGTACTTGAAGATTCAAAAGTGCATAACTTTCAAACCAATGCTCCAAATCATGTGGCTCTTTTTGCTAAATTCTTGTTTTGACCTATAATTTCATAATCTTGAATTGCATTGCATCAATTCTCATCACATGAACATTTTGAAAATTCACTTAATTTTGGAGGGAAAACATGGAATTTGAATTTGGTGCATAATTCAAATGTTTTGCAAATGCCATTGATTTTGAAATGTATTTTTAAGTGAAATTGAATTGCATTTTGTGTACTGTTCACCTTGCTATTGCCATGCATAGGGTGAAAACCAAAATTTGTCCAAACACCTCCAATTCCCCTAATTTTCATTAGCATTTGGTTAAGCATGATTAGAGCTTGATTAATAGGGAGTATATAACCTCAAACCCTAAACAGAATTACAGAGGAACACATCACATTTTTCAGATCTACAAAATTTCTCTCAAACTTTCTCTCATTTTTTCTTCACAATTCTTCAATCCAATTGCATTTTCCCTGCCAAATTCATCATCTAGAATCATCATAGAGCAATATTGAAGCAAGATCCAAGAGATTCGTGCAGTTGGAAGCATGTGCAAGCTTGAAGAACAACAATGGTGAAAGCAAAATTCTGTGGATTCGAGCACAATTGAACCTCAAGCCTTCTTCCAAACACTTGTACAAGCTTGCTAGAGGAAGATTAAAGCATTGCAAGGCCTTGAAATCACACGAATCCAAAGCTGCTCTTCAAGAGGTTCCAAATCGACCTCTCTTATTCTCAATTTTATTATGCTAGACTTGTAGATCTTGTTTGTGTGAGCATGCTGAGCTTTGAATCACTGAAAACCATGCCTTATTCATTGAGTTTCGAGGATTTAAAGTTTGATGTTGAAATTGATTTTGCTTGATCCATTCGATGCATGATGTTAGATGCTTAGTTATTGCTTGATTCATGCTCTAGGTGGTTTAGGTTATACGATAACATGCTTATTTTCAAAATCTGGAACATTTGTTCATCATGTGTTCATGTTGCTTGCTGTTCCTGGAAACGCGTTTGTGAAGAAGATGATCCAGTTTTTGCCACGGTTTTTTGATCTCATATGCCACAGAAAAGCGTTGCCTGATGTTAGTTTAGGGTTTGTTTCCTATTGGTGGCATGGAGCGCTCCACGCTGAGCGCTGATTGGCTAGGCTTTATGTTAAATGAAACGCAGCGTATAAGCAGCGCGCCAAAGCCATTTTCAAATTAATTAATATAAATCCAATTAATTCATTTTCTTGTTCAATTTTTATTTCATTTTCATTTGCATCTTTAAAAATTCATAACAAATCAGAAAATGATCCAAAAAATATGGGAATTTTTGCATTGGTTTTCTTTTTCTCTCTAGTTTTTTATCATCATGATATTTCAAGTTGTGCCTGGCTGATTAAATTTTTGCCCTAGGGTTCTTGTACATGTGTGCATTTTGGATATTGCCTTGCCTTTGCATTTGTGAAATGATGGTTGTTGATCCAATGAATCTGATTTTTTGCATGTTGAAACTAGACACTTTGCTGGATATTTTGGTGTTGAGTTTGCATTTTTATCATTTATCATTTCTGGTTTGTGATTTTTCTAAGTAGGTGTGACAATTTGTGTCACACCTTTGGATGTTAACCTTATGCTATGTGTTTACCCTATCAAATGATGTCCAATTGTTCTGATTTTTTGCATGCTGATCATATGAGATGTCTTGAGTATGCATGCATTTTTCCAGATTTTTGTGAATCATTTATGATTTAATTGAGATTTTTCATTCTGTTTGGTCACTTTTGAACTTTAAAATTGCCTTGAACTTCATTTGATCATGAAATGCATTTGGTAAATGATATTGATGTGAGACTTTTTGCAATGTGTCAATAATTGTTTAAAGTTGATTCCTGTTAATTTTCAGCTTCTGCTTTAAATTTTTTCCCCATCTTTGACCCTAGGCTACCTAGTGGTTTGCCTCTCATGTTTGAAGCTTTGTTTCAGGTTACACATCCAAGTTACACAATTGATGATGCCTCATCTTAAGAGCATTTGATATTTGCTTTTGATTACTAATGTGTGTTTTATAGGTTGATATTGACTCACTTGAGTTTGACTTTTGGCTTACACATTGTGTACATTGGGATTGTTGGTTGCTTATTGATTGTTGTTTAGTTGTATGTACTTTGTACTGATTTGTTTGATGTTTCCACAGGTACATAAGTCGCTTAAGTTCAATTTGAACTTGCTTTTGCTTGGTCGCTTAACCAATTAGGTATAACCTCTCTTCTTCATGTAGTTTGGAAGACCTGGCCTGTTATGTGGTCAGCCACCTGTCTGAAGCCCTCCTTAAGAGGCAATGTCTTTGTGTGTTTAATTTTGTGCTAAGCAGGAAAAGTCCTTTGATAAGGCAATTGGCAGATAAAAGAGATGTGTAGTCCATCTCCTGCTACTCAGTGTGTCACTCACCTTGCTCACACCACATGTGTTGATGCATAGTGAGTAAATGTAGGAGAATTGCCATCCAAGGCGCAGCGGAATTTAAAATTTTCTCCATTTAGTGATCCTTACGAATGGGCATGATCAGTGATAGAATCGTTACCTCTTGTGGCGATTCAAACCTTTGGTGCAGATCTCTGATAATGATCAAAACCTTTGATACAGATCCACGGGGCGATCACGAACGTTGAACGATGACAACGTCTCTATTCAGTCCACACGAACGGATTCCTTCAATCGCAGTGCTAGCTGTTATGAATGAAGGCTTTGAGTGAGAGAAAGAGGGAAACAAAATTCCAAGTCTCTACTTGAATTTCTGTCTGAGTGGAGTGACAATGCTTCTACCCAAGGGGTTTTATTTATAGAACCACTTGTGTGGGCTTCAAGCCAAAAAGCCCACTTAAGTGTATTTTGCCCATATCTCATAATATGCCAAAATCACTTAAGTATTTGGTACCTTATCATATTCCGTTTCCGCTTAAGTGCACCGTACCTTACGATGTTCCTTAATTATTCTATCTCTCATCAATCCGTCCTTTGTGTGTGACCCTATAGGTTTTCGCGACGTTGGCAATTATATTAAATCACGCATTTAACATAATAAACAGTGAGCGGTATCTAGCAACACATCACTGCTACCCAAGTCACGAAAATGTCATGTGATCTGACAAAACCTCCTGTGATAATAATTATGTGTATAATTACCCCTTTGCCCTTATGTCTATATTGAACACAAGGTATAGACCGTGTCACCCTTGTCCAGTTCAATATTGGGCCCATAGACATTTATCCTGTTACGCAGGATTGGCAAATTCCATCTAGGACACTCATGTCCCTCAGCATGCTTCGTGGAGTACCCATCAACTGTCTTTATGGTTATCCAGTTACGGACAACGTTGGATCAGCAATAAAGCACTCGACTCTACATCTAGGATCCATAGTGGTTTCAGGTCGAAGAGTGGTATACACTATTATCACCATGAGAATAACTTATGACACTTTGCATAACTTTCTATATAGTATTCTCATAGCGGGTCAATCCGGTATAAATATTACTCCTAATATTCATACCTATGTTTAAGACTTGATAACTCTTTATCCATGATCCATGAGATGTGATCATCAGTCTACAAACATAATAGTCTTAATGCTTTAATGTTATCCCACTTCACATTAAAACTCGACTACGGATACTTTAAGAATAGTGTCTTTATGTTTAATGTGTTCTCATGATTAAGTCACACTTAATACATTAAACGGACTATCTATTCCAGGGACTTTATTAATCAACCATAATAAAGAAAATGCCTTTTATTATTAATAAATAATTCGATACAAGTACCAAAAGTATTGGCCTCTAGGGCTTACACCAACAATCTCCCACTAGCACTAGAGCCAATCAGGCATACCCCGTATTCCCATTGATCTAGTATGACCATCATGCTTCTGCTGCGCAAGAGGCTTTGTCAGTGGGTCAGCAACATTGTCAAGTGTAGGTACTTTACATATTTTCGCACAACGCCTAAGTATGTGTTTGGATCGTTGGTGAGATCTAGGCTCCTTAGCTTGTGCGATAACACCATTGTTATCATAATAGAGACCAATGGGATCCATAATTCTAGGGACTATGCCATGTTTATTGATCTAAACAGCTTCCTTTGCTGCACTTGAGGCAGCAATATACTCGGCCTCAGTTGTAGAATCAGCAACTGCATCTTGCGTTGAACTTTTCAAGCTCACAGTGCCACCATTTAAGCAAAACACATAACCAGATTGGAATCATTCATATTAAAGCGTCTCAGCACTTTGTCTATGTACTCTGACTTAGGTCAAACATTTCATGATCTATCTCTATAGATTCTGATAGGCTGCTTCACTTAGGTCCTTCATAGAAAAGCATTTCCCCAACCAAGACTTTACTTGTTGCAGGGTAGGGATATCGATTTCAATGAGTAATATGTCATCTACATATAATACCAGGAATACGATCATACTCCCACTAACCTTCTTGTAGACACAAGGCTCATCTTCGTTCTTGATGAATCCATACAGTTTTACTGTTTCATCAAGGCGAAGATTCCATGAGTAGGTCACAGGCTCATCTTGATCCATGAGTAATACATCACCTTGATCAAATATCCATATATCTCAGGTAAGTGACGTATCCTGCCTGATCTACGCTGGTCTTGTTCTACTTGAGCAGGTTGCTCTTACACAACTACTTGTGTTTCCTGCTCTAATTCCTCCATAGGTGTATCGATGCTTTGTGATTCTTGAATTTCTTCAAGCTCTACTTTCCTCCCACTGGTTCCTTTGGAATTAAAACCCCTTTCTAGGAAAACTCAAGTTCGAGCGACAAACACTTTGCCCTCAGAAGGATTGTAGAAATAATATCCTCTTGTTTCTTTAGGATACCCCACAAATAAGCATTTGTCAGATTTGGGCTCAAGCTTAGTTGAAATTTGTCGTTTCACATAAACTTCGCAACCCCAAATCTTCATGTAAGACATATGTGGTCTCTTACTACTCCATATCTCATATGGTGTCTTTTCAACCTTTTGGATGGAACACGGTTAAGTGTGTAAGCTGATGTCAATGGTGTATGTCCTCAAAAGGAGTTTGGAAGATTGGTGTGACTCATCATGGATCGGACCATGTCCAACAGGGTTCGATTTCCTCTCTCAGATACACCCTTCCATTGGGATGTTCCAGGAGGAGTAAGTTGGGATAGGATCCCACACTCTTTCAGATGGTCATCAAACTCTAGAATTAAATACTCATCACTTCGATCTGATCGAAGAGTTTTAATATTCTTACCTAGTTGGTTTTAACTCGTTAGGTTTCATCCTTTTGTATTAATGTTATTAATAGGCATTTCAAGATCAAGGACATATAGTCCATTGTTCATTTGTGCAGTAGCATAGAATATATCATTCAGATAAATTGAGCAACAATTGTTCTTTATTATAAATGAAAAACCAAACTTGTCCAAACAAGCAATGGAAATAATATTCATACTAAATGCAGGTATATAATAACAGTTCTCTAACTGAATTATTAAACCACTAGGTAAAGTCAATACAAAAGTTCCTACGGCTAAAGCAGCAACCTTTGCTCCATAGCCAACTTGTAGGTCGACTTCACCTTTTGCCAAATCTCTACTCCTTTTTAGTTCCTGCACATTTGTACAAATGTGAGAACTGCATCCAGTATCTAATACCCATGATGCAGAAGTAGAAAAATTAATAACAAAAATACCTGAAGTTGAAGTCTCTACTCCATTCTTCTTATCTTCCAGGTACTTTGGGCAGTTCCTCTTCCAGTGTCCGGTCTTACCGCAATGGAAGCAGGTGCCTTCTTTTGCTATGCCTCCACTAGGCTTTAAAGCAGCAGTGGATCTGGGATTAGCAACTTCCTTGCCCTTCCCCTTATCACTCTTCTTAGTGGGCATTTTGTTCTGTCTCTTTCCATTTCCGATCATCAGAGTGGACTTCCCTTTTGACTTCAGATTCTGCTCGGCAGTTCTTAACATGGCGAGCAGTTCAGGAAGAGATTTGTCCATATCAATCATATTGAAATTTAGGACAAATTGACTGAAACTATCTGGCAATGATTGCAAGATCAAATCAGTTGCAAGTTCCTTTTCGAGGGGAAAACCCAATCTCTCAAGGTTTTCCACATACCCAATCATCTTGAGTACATGGGGACCTACAGGGGCTCCCTCAGCTAACTTGCTTTGAAAAAGGGTTTTTGAAACTTCAAACCTCTCATGCCTTGCTTGCTCTTGATAGAGCAACTTCAGGTGTTCGATCATATCGAACGCTGACATGTTCTCATGTTGCTTTTGCAATTCTGAGTTCATGGTAGCTTGCATGAGACAAGCAGTTTCATTGGCATCATCGACATGCTTCTTATAAGCATCTCTTTCTGCCTTAGGTGCAGAACTAGGAGGTTCCTCTTCAGGAACAGGTGTCTCCAAGACATACAGCTTTTTATCATGTTTGAGGACAATCCTCAGGTTTCGGTGCCAATCCAGGAAATTTGTCCCAGACAATTTTTCCTTATCAAGGATTGATCGCAGGATGTTGTTAGAGGTGTTTGCTGTCATGGTAATCTACATAAGGATTAATGAAAATATAAGTATCATTGACATATTCAATTAGGCCTTTAATTAAACATGCTCCCACTATTTTACTCAAAACAAATGACCCTCATCATTTGATTCGGAAAATCCCGTTGGAAGATTTTCTAGTGGGTCGAGATCCATATTTCACTTCGTTCTAAGTCCGCGTAGGCGGATTACACAAAACTAGGTTATTTAGGTAGGAACTCCTTCCAATTGTATCTCATACAACTCTCGAAAATTTCAGTTGGGTGAATAACTCCTTATTCCAATCCATCATATGGATCATTCCCAACTCTTGCTTCTAAACATATATATAATCTTATTATAATCTGTTTAGTTAAGTTTGACCCATTGTTTTAACAGTTGGATATTACAATTATCCCATCGCACCTTACTAATATAGAACATGCACCTCGCGTAGGCGAAACCTACATTATTCGATACTAGTCTTGATGAGTGTTAAAACTTGGAAAGCTTAAAACTTAATATTTAGTTTTGAGGGAATTGCAATTTTTCTGATCTCACCGGCTTGTTTATCATATAAACCGTCTCTCACATGTATCAACATACATTCACATGCATCAACATACATACAAACAAAATGAAACAGTTATGGCCCCTAGCGCAATTGTTCTCCCAAGCCAATGAGAGAACCTAAGCTAACCTACAACGATCTAAGCTTCTCCAAGCAAGACCTTCAAGGTTGTCCTCCTTTGGCACTGACTTCTTTGCTTTCTTCATATCATTATATTACATGAAAGAAACTCGTTTTACATACGAGGGAGTGAGATGAGAAAAGAAGTTACATTTGGGAGATTAAGAGAGAGGCACGACACGCAGGTCGTATTTTAAAAACCCAAAACAAAACAAAGGAAAACTAAGGCCATAACCGATCACCACAAGACAATAATAAACACTTTATTATTATTATAATTAATTCCTTTAATTAAAATCAAATTAAATTTCGACGACCGATCATCACATTTTAATGAACAATTCATTTAAAATCGATGTCGCTTTTCGTATCAACACTTGACACTTTTAAAGCACTGAGTTAGCCGAATGGGCGAAAATTTCCTTGCGTTAACCGGTTAACCACATGCGTTAACCGGTTAACACTGTTTTGAAATCTGAAAAAAATAAATAAATTGTTTTCTGCCTTGCGTTAACCGGTTAACCAAATGCGTTAACCGGTTAACACTGTTTGAAAATGTCTTGGAAAACTGTTTTCCGCCTTGCGTTAACCGGTTAACCAAATGCGTTAACCGGTTAACACTGTTTGAAAATCTCAAAAAATTTATTTCGCATTCCGTTAACCGGTTAACCATACGTGTTAACCGGTTAACACTGTTCCAAAAAGTGTTTAGGAAGCACAACTTTTGTGCGTTCAAACCCCAATCGCATAACTCTCTGACAACACAACCCTTGTGCCGTCACTAACCCTAATGCACCAACTTCAGACCGTCAAACACGTCTCGATTGTTAATTCAGTATGATTGATCAACACGTCATTGCTTCACCATACTAATGTCGGATCAAGAAGCAAACGACCATTGATCGCTCAAAGGAAAACAATCATCGAGGTTTTTGAATGAACAAAACAAGAACATTATATCATATATAATGTATTTTGCATCAGGGTTACATATATCACATATATGTAACTTGATCGATCTCAATTTAACCTATGATTCATTCTGTTTTAATCATATTATTACATAACAAAAACAGATATCAGATTCATGGTTTCGTAAGTGGCTCTGATACCACTGTAGGAGAATTGCCATCCAAGGCGCAGCGGAATTTAAAATTTTCTCCATTTAGTGATCCTTACGAATGGAATTGTCATACGGTGAACTGACTTTTTGTGTTTTGCTTTGGAACGCAAATGTCGCGGTTAGCAAGAGTCGCCACCGACTTTTCTTTTATCCAATAAGGAAAGGTGGAAAAGAACAGGAAAGACCTTAATTAGATTTTGGGTTCGGGAGGTACATTATACTAAGGGAAGGTGTTAGCACCCTTTGTATCCATGGTTATCCATGGGCTCTTAATTGCTTAATCACTTATGTTTTTCTTTTGTGTGAAAAAAAAGTGTTTGAGAAGTGTTTAGGAAATGTTTTGAAAAGGAGAATTTAACTTTGTAATGATTCTTGTATGAATGTATACAAAGTGGTTATCTCGTTTAGTTTTGAAAGGTGTGAAGTGTGAGAAGTATTTTAAGTTGTGAGTAAGCAATTAAGAGTTATACCTACCCAAGGTCTTTAGGGGCGTTTCCTATCCTTATGAGGGTAAAACTGTCCTTACTATTGAGAAGTAAGTAGTTTTGTCCTTTGGATGTAATAGGGTCATCGTAGGGTCATCGATTGGTCATTGAAGGCAACCTTTGTAAGGATACCTTAGCATTCGAAGGGACGATCATCATTTAACCGTAGACTATACCGAAGGGTCATCGAGGGACAAAGGCAACATTCAAGGGACTATGATGATTTATTTCATGATGATTTACTCGAAGGGTCTTTGCTAAGTGTATCCCTACATTCGCGGGACATGACCGTAATACCATAATATCGTAGGGTAACAAAGAGAGGTCCAAGATCACATATTCAAAGGCTATATTTTACAATCAGTCAGGTAATTAGGATGAATCTCCCCATTAAAATTAATACATTAAAATCAATTAAGTAATTTAGGGTGGATCTCCACATTAAAATCAATACATTAAAATCGATTAAGTAATTTAGGGTGAATCTCCACAAGGGTATTCCACAAATAAAGTGGAATACCTATCAAGCTACCTTTTCCGGGGATATGTGAACCTTTACAAAACTCAGCAAACATGTCAGAATACCAAATCAGGGTGTAATCGAGAATTACACCTCAAAAGAAATCACAACAGTAATGGGGTCAAGTAGACAACGCATGGCTATTATGAAACATGAGTGAAAAATCAGAACAGAAAAGTCGGCTACTGTCAGGTTCGCGGCTGCCTCGCCTAGCGAAGGCTCAGCGAATACTCGCTGCATGCTCGCTTAGCGATGTGCTAGCGAGCGGCTGCGGATTCTGGTTTTGATAACGGTATACTGTCGGCAAGCTTCACACTTTATGGCATCCATTACATAGATCACATGGTTAAACACTCCAGATATTCATCCATACTTGAATTCATATGCAAAACTTAAGACATTTTCATAAATTCAAACATAATGCCATATGCAAATTAAGAACATAATGCAATAATAGCAACGTAAACCTGTTTGCAATGGAATTGCAGCTTTGGATTGGCAAATCGGGTCGAATTGGGCGGAGGCAACCTTGACGCCGCCGAATTTCCTTCAGGGTTTCCTTTAGGGTTGCTCTGAGTTCTCAGGGTTAGCTTCCAGCCGCGTGTGTTTGCTTTTCGCCTCCGTTTTCCTTCTGTTTTCGTTCCCCCTTTTCTGAATGAAGTCCTTAGTATTTATAATGCTTTTTCGTGACCTAATGGGCTCAGAATGAAGCCCAGAATTTTCTGGTATTCGCAAGCTTCGCTAGGCGAGTGGCATAGCGAAGGGTTCGCTAGGCGAAGGTTTAGCTCGCCTAGCGAGCAGGCCAGTTTGGGCCATTTTCTGGATTTGGCCATCTGTGTGCTGGGCCTTTGTTCTTTTGGGATCAGTGCCTTGAAAAATAAGTTGGAGTGTCCTGAAAAAATGCCTTGTAATATTAACGGGCAAATTTTGGGGTATGACAGCTGCCCCTGTTCAATTTTCTTGAATCGAGAGAATTAGAATGGGATGTACGCCATTCGTGGTCTAGAGGTGAAAGATTATTGAACACTTAGAATGCCCCAAAATTTCCACTTGTTAATCAACCGTTAGTCTTGATGAAGATGGGCTTAAAGATACCATCCAGGAAATTTGATGATGAGGACTTCAGAGTGCGTCGTACATTAGACGATATCTGAAGACATGGGTGTCATACCGGGTCATACGCTAGACCGTACGGTGAGTCATCCATTAGGCAGTCGACTTCGCCGGGGAGTCAGAGTGTTATATGCTGCTGGGGACAAGGGATCAGAATGGGCCAGTTCCAGACCGTATCTGAATCGTAGTAGGAGTTATTCATTAGGCGGGAGATTTCGCGGGTGACTCCACTGGGGACGAAAGATCAGAATGGATCGTACGCCAGATCGTATCTGAGTTGCAGAATGAGTTGTCTGTCAGGCTGCATCTGAGGATGAAAGGGTAGTCGTATGCTAGACCGCGTTTCAGAATGTACCGCACGCTGGGTAGTATCCGAGGAATAAAGATCAGAATGGACCATACGCGAGATCGTATCTGAGGGGATGAACATCCAAATGGGTCGTACACTAGACTGTTTTGGAACAGTTGGAGGAACCATACGTTAGGCTGAATCCGAATGAATCGTACATTAGGCTAAATCAGAATGAACCGTACGTTAGGCTATGTTTGACAATATTGGTATATGTTGTATTTACAATAAATGTCTGGGGATGGGCTTAGAGATGCCATCATTAGGAGAATGTCAGGATGAATGTTGACATGGAGTATATCTGAAAGACGTATCTGTAATCGATAAAGATATCTGTCTAAATGGATCTTTATTTTGACTGTATCAGGAGGATAGTTAACCTGAAAAATAGAGTTAGCTTCATGCCATGTCATGATGCATGGGATGTTTTATGCTTCTGAAAATAAATGCGGTCATTGTATGCATGTGTATGATGTGAAATGATGTAATGAATTAATTATGTGTGGGGAAGTTTTGCCGGGGGAAAGATAAATCCAATATTCTGGTTGGAAATACTTGTATTGATGACCCTTTCTTAGCTGGGGGGTTTTTGATTTTTGTCTGATGGTGGAAATACCCACTGGGGATGGAAGAGATGATCCGTCTGTCTGGTGATGCCGACCTCTTCTGGGAAATAACTGGTTTTTGTTGGGGAATAGAATTAGCAATCGGACTTGTTGGAAAGCCTGGTTAGACCTTTTTCTCGATCCTGAAGTCTTTTAGTAATTGCTATTGCCAATTTGCCATTTTATGTATGTATTTTTGGTAAACCTTGATCATATTCAAATGCATATATTAATTCAAATTAAATCAATGGACGTTTACGCAAACAAAACAGAAAAAGTAAAAACACAATCATCTTTTTGGAAATAAAATTGTATTGATTTTGAAAGAGGGCCTATAAACAGGCAATTCGTGTACAGGGAGACAGAAATCCTAGTAAGAGGAAATTGTCGAGAAAACAAAGAAAAAGCTATGAAGGAAAAGCCCTGTTGATTTTAATTCTACTACTGTCATTATGTCCTCAAGTATCTCATCCCTTGCTGTCGGATGGAAGTGATTAGCTTGTTCAGTCCTTTGAATTGGGTTGAAACTGGCTGAGAACGGGACATAGTCTTACGCTTTAATCCCTAATTTTTGCCTGGACCGCCTTTTCAGGTTTTCAGTCCACCAGGATACCCTTTTTTGCCCAAGCCGCCTTTTCAGGTTTTCGACTTGCCGGGTGTACATTTTTATATGTTTATCCCTAATTTTTGCCCGAACCCTTTTGGTTCGCCGGGATGCCCTTACTTTTGCCCAGGTACGTCGACCTAGCGGGTCTCTTTTATGCGTAGTATTTTTTAACTATGTCTGCGTTCACAGGATGTGGGAAGTCTTCGCCATCCATCGTAGCAAGTATCATGGCTCCACCAGAGAATACCTTCTTAACTACAAATGGCCCTTCGTATGTGGGAGTCCATTTGCCCCTGGGATCACCTTGTGGTAGAATGATACGCTTTATCACCAATTCGCCGATTTGATACACCTGTCTCTTGACCTTTTTGTTGAATGCCTGGGTCATGCGCTTCTGATATATCTGCCCATGACAAACAGCCGCAAGTCTCTTCTCATCAATCAAATTTATCTGATCGAGTCGAGTCTGAATCCATTCATCTTCATCTAAGCCCACCTCTTTCATGATTCTTAGAGAGGGAATCTGGACTTCCACTGGTAAACGGCTTCCATTCCATAGACTAAAGAGAACGGAGTTGCCCCTGTCGAAGTGCGCACTGAAGTGCGATAACCATGGAGAGCAAAGGGTAACGTCTCATGCCAGTCTTTGTACGTTACTGTCATCTTTTGTATAATCTTTTTGATATTCTTATTAGCAGCTTCCACGGCGTCGTTCATCTTTGGCCGGTACGGAGAAGAGTTATGGTGTTTTATGTTGAACTGCGTGCAGAGTTCAGTAATCATCTTGTTGTTCAAATTAGTACCATTGTCAGTGATAATTCTTTCTGGAATGCCGTATCGACAGATGAGATTATTCTTGATGAATCGTGCCACCACATTCTTGGTGACAGAAGCGAATGAGGCTGCCTCTACCCATTTCGTAAAGTAATCAATAGCAACAAGGATGAAACGATGTCCATTGGAAGCAGTATGTTTATTCTCTCCAATCATATCAATGCCCCACATTGCAAAGGGCCAAGGTGCTGTCAACACATTCAATGGAGCAGGAGGCACATGTATTTTATCCGCATAGATCTGGCACTTGTGACAAGTCCTGGAGTGATGGTGGCAATCAGCTTCCATGGTAGACCAATAATACCCTGATCTCAGAATCTTCTTGGCCATCGTATGTCCACTAGAATGAGTCCCAAAAATACCGTCATGCATGTCTTCCATAATCTTTTCTGCTTCCTTTTTATCCACACAGCGAAGCAGAGTCGAATCATGATTACGTTTGTATAACACTCCATTACTCAAAAAGAATTTAGCGCAGAACTTCCTCATGAACTTTCTGTCATTGATGGAGGCCCCTTCCGGGTACTCCTGAGTTTCTAAATATCTTTTCACTTCGTGGAACCAAGGTCTCTCCTCTACTCCCTCAGTATTAAGTTCATAACAATATGCTGGTTCATCTAATCGTTCAATGGTGATCCTGGGAGCTTCATTATCCCATCTGACTCTGAACATAGACGACATGGTAGCCAATGCGTCTGCCAACTGATTCTCTTCTCGTGGAATATGTTCGAATGTAATCTCTTCAAAGTATGGGATTAATGTCAACACCCGCTCTCGATAAGGGACGAGATTCGGATGTTTTATGTCCCATTCTCCTTTGATCTGACTGATTACCAAAGCTGAGTCTCCGTACACGCTCAAAAACTTGATTCGCAGGTCTATAGCAGCTCTGAGTCCCAAAATACACGCTTCATACTCAGCCATATTATTGGTACAATCAAAACATAGTCTAGCAGTGAAAGGAGTATGGCCACCCTTGGGGGAAATGATTACAACACCAACACCATTACCCAATGCATTAGAAGATCCATCAAAAACCATAGTCCATCGGAATCCCAGTTCGGGTCCTTCATCCGGTCCAGGTTCTTCATAATCAGTAACAAGCATGACGTCCTCATCTGGGAACTCAAAATTCATAGATTGGTAATCATCCACTGCTTGATGAGCCAAATGATCGGCCAACACGCTTACTTTGATTGCTTTCTGGGTAGTATACTGGATATCATACTCTGTTAAAATCATCTGCCATCTTGCTATTCTTCCGGAGAGGGCAGGTTTCTCAAATATGTATTTGATAGGGTCCATCTTAGAAATCAATAAAGTGGTATGATTCAACATATACTGTCTTAGTCGGCGAGCAGCCCAAGCCAAAGCACAACAAGTTTTCTCGAGCAGTGAGTATCTTGTTTCACAGTCGGTAAACTTTTTGCTAAGGTAGTATATGGCATGCTCTTTTCGACCAGACTCGTCATGTTGCCCCAACATACACCCCATTGAATTTTCTAACACGGTCAAATACATGATTAGAGGTCTTCCTTCAACTGGTGGTATCAGAATGGGAGGTTCCTGGAGATACTTCTTGATTTTATCAAAAGCTTCTTGACATTCATCATTCCATACCATCTCTTGATTTTTCTTCAGTAGTTTGAAGATGGGTTTGCAGGTAGCAGTCAAGTGGGAGATAAATCGGGCAATGTAATTCAAGCGTCCCAAGAAACCTCTGACTTCTTTATCTGTACGGGGAACTGGCATTTCTTGAATAACTCTCACCTTAGCCGGGTCAACCTCAATTCCTTTACCACTGACAATAAATCCCAAGAGTTTACCGGATCTTACTCCAAAGGTGCATTTGTTCGGATTCAATCTCAGCTTGTATTTCTTCAACCTCTCAAACAATTTGTACAAATGATCGAGATGTTCTTCTTCAGTATGAGATCTGGCTATCATGTCATCCACATATACTTCTATTTCATGATGAATCATATCATGGAACAAAACCACCATAGCACGCTGGTACGTTACCCCGGCGTTCTTTAAACCGAATGGCATTACTTTGTAACAGAAAGTGCCCCATTGCGTCACAAACGTAGTTTTCTCCATGTCTTCAGGTGCCATCTTAATCTGGTTATAACCCGAGAATCCATCCATGAAGGAGAATACCTTGTGTTGAGCGGTGTTGTCTACCAGAACATCAATGTGCGGAAGTGGAAAGTCATCTTTGGGACTCGCTTTATTCAAATCTCTGTAATCTACACACATTCGCACCTTACCATCCTTCTTTGGCACCGGTACCACATTAGCAACCCATTAAGGATAAGAAGTAACAGCTAGAAAACCTGCATTAAATTGTTTCATAACCTCGGCTTTGATTTTCTCAGACATTTCAGGACGCATGCGGCGAACCTTCTGCTTAACAGGACGACAGTCTTCCTTCATTGGCAGACGATGCACTACTATATCAGTATCCAATCCTGGCATGTCTTCATAAGACCAAGCAAAAATCTCTACATAGTCATGTAACATCTGAATCAATCTTTCTTTGATACTGTTTTCCAAGCCTGCTCCTATTTTGACTTCTTTCTTGTCTACTTCAGTACCCAGATTTACAATTTCAATTGATTCCTCATGCGACTGTATGGTCTTTTCCTCTTGCAGTAACAGTCTGGCAAGTTCACCAGGGACTTCACACTCTTCCTCACTTCCATCCTCGGCTTGGTAGATCGGATTTTCAAAGCCATAATAAACAGTAGTAGAACTATTATCAACAGGATCCAGAGTGGGTGCGGATCTGCAATTTGTTATGTGAGTGTGTGTAAGAAGCATAGCTTGTTTGGAAGATGACAGGAAAAGATAAAGAGTGCAATATTTGAATGCAGAAAGTCCATTGATTTATTGAATGTGAACATGCTTATGAAATGACAAACCCTTAACAAATAAGCTATTGTGCCCCGGGCCTAGACACAATGCTTTAAGAAGTTCAATTGTAAACATTAAAATTAAAAAAATTTGCAACACTAAAATAGACAATAACAATTACTCCTGACTAAAGGAAATCGGGATAGTGTCTTCAGCCGTCCAATTATTGAGTCCGTCACCAATTGTTGGGAAAATCCAGCTATCCAGGTCGCAATCGCTGTCAGCGTCTTCTACAACATTAATCTGATCCTTGACTACCTTCTTAGAGCTAAACCCTAGGCCAAATCTATCAGACTTGTACGGTACATTGATCAGTTGACCCCAGCCAGTACGACCATCATCTTCAACCACAGCTTGAGCATCTTTCAGAGAAATCATAGTAGGAGGAGCACGAATAACCTTGGGCGCACAGGAAGTTGGCTTAAGGACAGGATTAGTCGGAGGAATTACTTCAACTGACTGAGACGGAGTCTCGAAGAATTCACCATCCATCTCGACGTATCTGAAGGTATACACACTACTGACGATATACTCTTCTTCCCCACACACGGTGACGATCTTACCCTCTATTGGATATCTCAGCTTTTGATGGAGAGACGAAGCTACAGCACTTGCCCCGTGAATCCAAGGGCGTCCCAGCAAGCAGGAATAGGCAGGACGAATGTTCATTACATGAAAGGTAGTGTTGAAGACTTGAGGTCCTATCTTGATAGGGAGGACCACTTCACCATGGACAACACTCTTCGCACCATCGTAAGCACGCACCACAATGTCACTAGGCTTCAGTTCAATGCTCTTGCAGTCAAGTTTATCGAGCACGGCTTTCGGTAGCACATTCAAAGAAGAGCCATTATCGATCAACACATGAGACAAGGTGATCCCCTTACACTCAATGGAGATATGCAGAGCTTTATTGTGATTCTTCCCTGCTGGTGTCAGGTCAGCATTGGAAAAACCTAGGCCATTGTCAACAGTCAGGTTAGCAACATAGTTTTCGAACTGATCAACGGAGGTCTCCTGAGGTACATGAGCAGTCTTCAAGAATTTTATCAAGGCGTTGGCATGAGATTCAGAAGATAATAACAAGGATAACGTCGAGATTTTAGACGGGGTATGCCCCAACTGTTCTACCACATCAAAATCACTCTTGCGGATGATTTTCAACACTTCTTCCATTTCTTGTTTGGCAACATCTTCAGTAGTAACTTCGACCGGTGTCTTTGACTGAGAGGGGTTGACCGGTTCCTTTCCTCGATTTTCGGGGACTGGAAGTGAGATCTCCGGAGAAAAGATCCTTCCGCTTCGAGTAATTCTACTAGTCCCAACAATGTCAACGTCATTAGAATTAGCAGAATTATCATCTTGCTTTACGCCATGGATGTAAACATCACCTCCATAATTCCACGAAATGGCTTTGCTTGAGTAATATGGTACCGGGCCAGGTGCAGTAATGATTAGGGGAGCTACCTTGGGCTCAGCAGTAATCTTCACAGGTACTCTGGTAGCGGTAATCTTCACTGGAACTTTGGACCTAGAAATCACATATATTTCTTCAATAGGGTTTTCCACCTTAGGAACCTTTTCGAAGAGGATTGTATGATCGTCCATCAGTCGTTGAATACCATTTCTCAACTTCAAACAATCACTGGGTCGGGATATACAGAGATCGCAATTTTCAGCACAACCTGGAAATACACCAGCTTGCAACAACTTCTTCTTGATGGCCAGGAGAGGAGATGCTAAGTCAGCTACATTAGAAACGTGAGAATTGTCATCCACAGCATTAAAAGCCTTGTCATGATTAGGCATAGGTGCAGTGATGACATTAGGAGTCTCAGGAGGCTCAAATTCAATTTCCCCAGCGTCGATCATATCCTGGATTTTATTCTTCAACGACCAACAATCGTTTGTATCATGCCCGGGGCTATCGGAGTGATATGCACACCTGGCATTGGGATTATAACTAGGAGAAGTAGTGTTGGGTTTTGCAGGAGGATCTCTGAGGGTAATCAAATTTGCTTTTAGCATACCCTGCAGTGCCTGTGCCAAGGTCATATTGATCTTGGTAAACTGCCTTCTTGGCCTATCTTGTCTGTGCTGGAAGTTTTGAGATGGCGGTGCTGCAATCGTAACTGCTCCAATGGTATGGTCACAATTTTTCTTGTTACGACCCTTTTGACCGTACACAGCACTTGATTCGTTCCTCCCCTGGTAGGGCCTTTTGGTGCTTGCAGAGGTAGTCGCTTGTATCTTTCCACTTCGAATGCCGCTCTCCACCCGTTCACCTGTCAATATAAGTTCAGTGAAACCCGATGAAGAACTTCCCAGTAGATGGCTGTAGAATGGGCCAGTCAGTGTACCCATGAAAATGTCTACTAATTCCCGATCAGTCATAGGGGGTTTGACTCTGCCAGCCAAATCTCTCCATTTTTGAGCATATTCTTTGAAACTTTCTTTAGATCCCATAGTCATATTATGCAACTGTAGCCGAGTAGGCGCTAGTTCAGAATTATACTGGTACTGCTTGTAGAAAGCTGTTGCTAAATCAGTCCAGGTGCGGATGTTAGAGCTTTCGAGCTGATAGTACCACTCTAACTGTGTGCCAGACAGACTCTCTTGGAAGAAATGGATCCAAAGCTTCCTGTCAGTGGTATACGGCTGAATCTTTCTCACATAAGCTCTCAGATGCATCTGAGGGCAAGACACACCATCGTACTTAGTGAAAGTGGGGATCTTGAATTTGCGGGGGATGACCACGTCGGAAACCAGACCCAAGCTTTCAAAATCCAGACTGAGCGCCTTCTGGCCTTCCATAGCTAGCATACGTTCTTCTAGCAACTTGTACTTGCCATCTTTTGGAGAGTACTGTTCATTCTCGTAATCTTCATCGTCGTCCTCAGGGTTGAAGAGATCAACATCCTCCTCTCCTGAATCATTTTCTATCTCCTCTTCTTGCTCTTTAGGAAGTCTAATCTTGACTCCTGCAGCCTGTCCTTTACGCCTCCTTCCCGGGTTAATGTAACTCACAGGTTTCAGGTCTTTCTTCTTCTCGAGCAAGAGAGCCTTCAGTTCTTCCTGCCCCTTGGATAAGCTCAGCATCATCTCCTGGAATTGAGCATTCTGAGCCTGGAGATCTTTGACAGTTTGTTCGAGGGCCATCTTTCTGTTTAGAGGGAAGACCGTAAGAACATTGATCTTTTAGAATACCTGTTATGCAATGTTATGTTATGCCATGCAATGTATGAAATGTTTTCAAGGACTTTTGGAATTTAACTTTGCGTAAACCACCAAAAAGAGAGGAACTTTTTATTAATAATTTCTTTAATCATTGTTCATTACAAGAAATAATAATAAAAATACAATGAAAGCTCAAGTCTCCCAGGGAAGGCTTCTTTTTGGGCGAAGATATGCATTGAGTCTTCGTTCCTCATTTAGCTGCCTGGTAAGTTCTAACACTTTCTTCCTCTCGGCACAGAACTGGGCTTCAAAAGTATCCCTTTCCTCTCTCAACTGGACCCAGGATCTCTTCAATTCTTCAACATCGGTAGGCATATCTGGATAAGGAATGATCTGAGGAGTACCTCCCTCAACTTCTGGTTCAACAATCAGCGGTCCGACTGCAAGATATGGCATGACAAGCTCACGAGCTCTGGCGCGTACCCATCTGAGATAAGGTTCCATAGGAATAGAATTTTTCTGTCCTAAAGTACTTCTTTTCACCATGCCCCAGGCTCGTACAAACCTTTGACGGAGACCTTGAGAGTCGTTGTCATAGTCAAACACAGTGCCTTGAATAATTACTTCATGTGGACCATCTCTTCGAGCATAACCAAACTGGCGTAGGGCTAAAGCTGGGTTATAAGTAATACCTCCTCTTATCCCCAGGAGTGGTACGTTAGAGAATTCTCCACAACGATCAATGACGATAACATTTTCTTTGAGATGAGGACACCAACGGATGTTTGAATGGGAGAGCGACATTATCTTTTGAGACCATTTCAAATTTTGATCATTCTTCAGGACTGATTGAGGAAGGTGCGAAATAAACCACCTAGACAATAAAGGTACGCAGCACATGAGAGTCCCTTGCCTTTTCATAGTACGAGTGTGAAGGGAATGCAAAATGTCTCCAAGCAAGGTGGGCACAGGGTTATGAGTGAGAAATATCTTAATAGCATTCATGTCTATGAATTGGTCGGGATTAGGAAATAGCACCAAACCATAGATTAGTAATGCTAGAACATCTTCGAAAGCATGGATGTTCATAACCTTTAGGAATTCTCGGGCCTTATTCATCAGAAACTTGGCAAGTAGACCCTTAACTCCACTTCTTGTTACCCAATTAGTTTCAATGTCGAATTTTGTCAAGTGTAAAGCCATGGCAACTTCTTCAGACTTCGGAATCATTTCTAAACCACTGAAAGGTGTTTGATCAAGGATAGGTATCCCCAACAGCCTGGAGAATTCTTCTAACGTGGGCACCAACTGATAATCTGGGAAGGTGAAGCAATGATGTTTAGGGTCGAAGAACTGGAATAAAACTCTCATCATATCTTCCTTGGAACCGGTGGTAACCAAATTGAGGAGAGAGCCATGTTTCTTGATGAACTGAGCATGATCGGGAAGTTCTGACACTAAATCCTTGAGTTGAGGAGAGATGACTACAAAATTGATCCGGATGATCTTCCTGGAAGCCATAACCTGTTTAACGGAGCAAAGCTAAATCCCTAAGTCCTTGAAATGGTTAGCACAATGTCATGATGTTATGATGTTATGATGTTATGATGTTATGTAAATAACAAGCACAAGCAAGTCACACAACAATCATTCCTAGGTTTTAAGGCTTGCATGAGTTCCATAGGTAAATACCCTCCCCATTGAAGTTTGGTTGGTTCAACCTGTCCTAGAATAGTAACCGGGTTCTAGAAGGATCTCAAATCATCGACCTTTCCTTAAGTCCACTTCAGTGCAACGCCAAGTGGTTGACCAAAGCTTCCCTAAAGTCCAATCTCAAAGAGTGTAGTATCGAGTATCAACCAACCCCAGTCGGAACCGAAGTCAGTTATCTCACTACTTTCTAATGGCTAGGATGAGTCAATTTGGGTTCTAAAGGTCTGGTTAATGTTTTGATGACATCACGCGGAAGCCAAATTTTTCCTCAAGTAAACATGAGGAACATCAGGACATCCAAAGTGTCACATTAACCGTAGCCATCATTTTAACCATTCCAGTATACGCCGGATAGTCGCGATGATCTATTGCTACTTACCTAAGGTACACTAGATCCGGGTGTAGGATCTTTCACTCAAGCATAAAATACCCAAGCAATCCCTTAAAAGTAAATCAGACAATTTAAATAAGTGATCTTGTTTTTAAGGTAACCTCTCTTTAAATCCCCAGCAGAGTCGCCAGTTCTGTCATACGGTGAACTGACTTTTTGTGTTTTGCTTTGGAAAGAAAATGTCGCGGTTAGCAAGAGTCGCCACCGAATTTTCTTTTATCCAATAAGGAAAGGTGGAAAAGAACAGGAAAGACCTTAATTAGATTTATGGTTCGGGAGGTACATTATACTAAGGGAAGGTGTTAGCACCCTTTGTATCCATGGTTATCCATGGGCTCTTAATTGCTTAATCACTTATGTTTTTCTTTTGTGTGAAAAAAAAGTGTTTGAGAAGTGTTTAGGAAATGTTTTGAAAAGGAGAATTTAACTTTGTAATGATTCTTGTATGAATGTATACAAAGTGGTTATCTCGTTTAGTTTTGAAAGGTGTGAAGTGTGAGAAGTATTTTAAGTTGTGAGTAAGCAATTAAGAGTTATACCTACCCAAGGTCTTTAGGGGCGTTTCCTATCCTTATGAGGGTAAAACTGTCCTTACTATTGAGAAGTAAGTAGTTTTGTCCTTTGGATGTAATAGGGTCATCGTAGGGTCATCGATTGGTCATTGAAGGCAACCTTTGTAAGGATACCTTAGCATTCGAAGGGACGATCATCATTTAACCGTAGACTATACCGAAGGGTCATCGAGGGACAAAGGCAACATTCGAGGGACTATGATGATTTATTTCATGATGATTTACTCGAAGGGTCTTTGCTAAGTGTATCCCTACATTCGCGGGACATGACCGTAATACCATAATATCGTAGGGTAACAAAGAGAGGTCCAAGATCACATATTCAAAGGCTATATTTTACAATCAGTCAGGTAATTAGGATGAATCTCCCCATTAAAATTAATACATTAAAATCAATTAAGTAATTTAGGGTGGATCTCCACATTAAAATCAATACATTAAAATCGATTAAGTAATTTAGGGTGAATCTCCACAAGGGTATTCCACAAATAAAGTGGAATACCTATCAAGCTACCTTTTCCGGGGATATGTGAACCTTTACAAAACTCAGCAAACATGTCAGAATACCAAATCAGGGTATAATCGAGAATTACACCTCAAAAGAAATCACAACAGTAATGGGGTCAAGTAGACAACGCATGGCTATTATGAAACATGAGTGAAAAATCAGAACAGAAAAGTCGGCTACTGTCAGGTTCGCGGCTGCCTCGCCTAGCGAAGGCTCAGCGAATACTCGCTGCATGCTCGCTTAGCGATGTGCTAGCGAGCGACTGCGGATTCTGGTTTTGATAACGGTATACTGTCGGCAAGCTTCACACTTTATGGCATCCATTACATAGATCACATGGTTAAACACTCCAGATATTCATCCATACTTGAATTCATATGCAAAACTTAAGACATTTTCATAAATTCAAACATAATGCCATATGCAAATTAAGAACATAATGCAATAATAGCAACGTAAACCTGTTTGCAATGGAATTGCAGCTTTGGATTGGCAAATCGGGTCGAATTGGGCGGAGGCAACCTTGACGCCGCCGAATTTCCTTCAGGGTTTCCTTTAGGGTTGCTCTGAGTTCTCAGGGTTAGCTTCCAGTCGCGTGTGTTTGCTTTTCGCCTCCGTTTTCCTTCTGTTTTCGTTCCCCCTTTTCTGAATGAAGTCCTTAGTATTTATAATGCTTTTTCGTGACCTAATGGGCTCAGAATGAAGCTCAGAATTTTCTGGTATTCGCAAGCTTCGCTAGGCGAGTGCCATAGCGAAGGGTTCGCTAGGCGAAGGTTTAGCTCGCCTAGCGAGCAGGCCAGTTTGGGCCATTTTCTGGATTTGGCCATCTGTGTGCTAGGCCTTTGTTCTTTTGGGATCAGTGCCTTGAAAAATAAGTTGGAGTGTCCTGAAAAAATGCCTTGTAATATTAACGGGTAAATTTTGGGGTATGACAGGCATGATCAGTGATAGAATCGTTACCTCTTGTGGCGATTCAAACCTTTGGTGAAGATCTCTGATAATGATCAAAACCTTTGATACAGATCCACGGGGCGATCACGAACGTTGAACGATGACAACGTCTATACTCAGTCCACACGAACGGATTCCTTCAATCGTAGTGCTAGCTGTTATGAATGAAGGCTTTGAGTGAGAGAAAGAGGGAAACAAAATTCCAAGTCTCTACTTGAATTTCTGTCTGAGTGGAGTGACAATGCTTCTATCCAAGGGGTTTTATTTATAGAACCACTTGTGTGGGCTTCAAGCCAAAAAGCCCACTTAAGTGTATTTTGCCCATATCTCATAATATGCCAAAATCACTTAAGTATTTGGTACCTTATCATATTTCATTTCCACTTAAGTGCACCGTACCTTACGATGTTCCTTAATTATTCTATCTCTCATCAATCCGTCCTTTGTGTGTGACCCTATAGGTTTTCGCGACGTTGGCAATTATATTAAATCACGCATTTAACATAATAAACAGTGAGCGGTATCTAGCAACACATCACTGCTACCCAAGTCACGAAAATGTCATGTGATCTGACAAAACCTCTTGTGATAATAATTATGTGTATAATTACCCCTTTGCCCTTATGTCTATATTGAACACAAGGTATAGACCGTGTCACCCTTGTCCAGTTCAATATTGGGCCCATAGACATTTATCCTGTTACGCAGGATTGGCAAATTCCATCTAGGACACTCATGTCCCTCAGCATGCTTCGTGGAGTACCCATCAACTGTCTTTATGGTTATCCAGTTACGGACAACGTTGGATCAGCAATAAAGCACTCGACTCTACATCTAGGATCCATAGTGGTTTCAGGTCGAAGAGTGGTATACACTATTATCACCATGAGAATAACTTATGACACTTTGCATAACTTTCTATATAGTATTCTCATAGCGGGTCAATCCGGTATAAATATTACTCCTAATATTCATGCCTATGTTTAAGACTTGATAACTCTTTATCCATGATCCATGAGATGTGATCATCAGTCTACAAACATAATAGTCTTAATGCTTTAATGTTATCCCACTTCACATTAAAACTCGACTACGGATACTTTAAAAATAGTGTTCTTATGTTTAATGTGTTCTCATGATTAAGTCACACTTAATACATTAAACGAACTATCTATTCCAGGGACTTTATTAATCAACCATAATAAAGAAAATGCCTTTTATTATTAATAAATAATTCGATACAAGTACCAAAAGTATTGGCCTCTAGGGCTTACACCAACAGTAAAAGCCCAAGATCTATAGAGTCAATCACTTGTGGAGAAGAGTTCCAACTTTCTGAACTCCCACACTTTCTATTATTCAAAGCTCTCCCTGACCAGGGATAAGAGCTATGAGACACACCCCTCATCTCCTTTTCATCTGCTTCACCTTAACTCTCAATGTTAAGGTTAAGAGCGCAACTTACCCCATTCCAGTTGACTGTAAAGTCTAACCTTGCTTGAGCCTAATTGCTTGTATATAGCGTGTGCTAATTGACTTGTTTGATTCATCAGTGCATATCTGCTTATGTGTGCCTTTGTGCATTTATCATCATTAATTGTACATCATTGCATGATCATTGCTCATTGCTTTGTGACATTCTTGTTTGTCCATTGAGGAGTCAATTGTAAGTCCAGCTATTGGCAGTTGTTTCCTATGACCATTGAGGAGTCAATTGTAAGTCCAGCTATTGGCAGTTGTTTTCTATGATCTGGTAGGAGTCGAGTATAAGACCATTTATTGGCAACTTGTTTCCTCTTTACTTTTGTTTTGTTTGTTGTGTGTGAGGAGTCAATTGTAAGCCCATTTATTGGCAGTTGTTTCCCATGATCATCCTTTGGAGATTGGTGTAAGTCCAGTTGATTGGCATCTGATATCCATGTTTTGTTTCTCTGCTTTAGGAGATTAGTGTAAGTCCAGTTGATTGGCATCTAATATCCATGTTTTGTTTTGCTTTGGGAAACTAGTATAAGTCCATTGAGTGGCATCTGGTATCCATCTTTGTTTTAGGAGATTGGTATAAGTCCAGTAATTGGCATCCGGTATCCATCTTTGTTAACCTTGCCTGATACTTTGTTTACCTGTTATTTGCATTGTTGCCTATTCCAAAGGAATCACTTGAATCATCTTCCATATGATTTCAAGAGGTGAACATCTAAGAAGTTTTACTTCCTCGCCCTTCCATTTTTGTGTGTGTTTTCAAAACTCCCTTTTCACATGTTAATTCAAATCTTGACATTTATTGTGCAAACATTTTCACTCCTTTTCAAACTAGAAACCTAGGCATTATGCCTTTGATTTTCAAACTTCACTTTTCATAAGACTTCTTCTGAATTGAATCTTAATCATACTTTGACTTCATTTTTGTGAATAATCCTAATTGGTTAATTTCACTCATTCAATTGTTTTGTGGCTTTGTCCATTCTTGATAAGTTTTCATGCATTAGCCATAGGTTTGATTTATCCTAGTTGGTTGATGTTAATCTCACCTTTTGTCCTTAGTGATCGAACTGTAAGACTTCCGTACTGAAAACAGGGTTAACCCCTCTAGTACGTCGAAGCTTTTCTCACATGGTGGACTTGTTATTTGTATAAGGTTGAGGTTTCTCCCGTGGTAAACGAAAGACCTTAGGGCTTTTGTTTTAAAATGAACCCACTCATATTTTGGAAATCTTTTAGCCGAACTACGGCGTTTTGATCCTTACCTTCCATGGAAAGGTATGTAGGCAACGGGTTCATCCGTTCAAACACAAAAACAATAAAATTGTATATTCTTTTCTCATCCCCTCCATCATTGTTTGCATAATATGTCATAAACAAATAAACTTTTTGTACAACAAGTGTGAAAAGAGGTTCCCTAGGAGTACCTAGGACGTTTTGGGTGCCTAACACCTTCCCATTGCGTAATTAACCCCTTACCCAGATCTCTGACCTTTTCATTAGTTTTCTATGTGTAAAACTTCTTAGGCTTTTGTTCGTTTTTTAGCCATTCATTTGGATAAATAAAAGTGCGGTGGCGACTCTATCTTTGTATGCTTTGCTTTTGATTTAGTCAATAAATCATAAAATGACGAATACACCGCTACATGATCCTAATCTCTTTATAAGATGGTACGTAGGCAATGGGTTTATCCATCCAAACACAAAATGTAAATAACTTGTACATTCTCTTCTTATCTCTTCAATCATGTTTGCACAAATAAAGTTTTCACAAGACAAACCACCTTACAACAAGTACGAAAAGGGCTCCCTAGGAGTACCTAGGATGTTTTGGGTGCCTAACACCTTCCCATTGCATAACCAACCCCCTTACCCAGATCTCTGTTTCTTTTATTAGTTTTTGTTAAAACTTTTAGATTTTTGTTCGCTTTCTAACCATTCCTTTGGATAAATAGAAGTGCGGTGGCGACTCGACTTGTATGGTTTACCTTGGATTTAGTCAATATCTCCAATGGTAACGAATACCCCGCTACAGAAAAGTGGCGACTCTGCTGGTCTGCGGAACCAGAGATTCTGGGTTTGATCCATACAAGGGCTTAGGTTTCTAATGTTGAAAACAAAGGTTAAATGTTTGCACAAAAAGGGTTTTGGCTTGGGTTAGAGTGGAGAGATGAAGAAGAAGGGCTAAGTCCTAAGGAAAACAAAAAGATGAGGGATAAGAAATGAAACCACACTAGGAGTTCCTCTCTTGAGATCATATTGATGATCCAAGTAGCTCCCATCCTTTGGAATAAGCAAGCACAAAGTATAAGCAATCGAACAAGTCTCATAAGAGATCCTCAATGTATCTTGTATCTTCCACTTGGATGAACATGGTAATGATCCTCCAATTAAGCTCAAATGGAAACTCATAGTTCAAGAGCACACACATCAAAAGTTCCATGGGGTAAAACACTCTCCTAACCAGAGACCAGGGAAACAACAAACTAATAGGGAGATTAAGACTCGAGCCTAACAGTTGTCATGAAATCAACCTCCCTAAATTGAGGTCTCTAACAAGAACTTAACTCACAAGTAAACAAACATCACACACTATATCCATACAAGAGGCTTAAACAATGGGTGGGCTTTAGTCAAGAGGGGTCATGTCAACCTCGACAAACAAGCCAAACTGTAAAGGGTAATCTGTAGCTCTTAACCACTAACATTGAACGTTAGGGTGAAGCTGATCAAATCGGTAATGAGGATGAGACCTCATGCTCTTAACCCTGGCCAGGGTGAGCTCATGACAAAGAAAGCGTGGGGATCCAGAAAGTGAGATCCTTTTCCACTTGACAGACTCTGGACAAAGATCTGGGGCACATGTTCAGAAGCATCAGCACGTAGTGCAAGCATAAAGAACGACACACTGAATAACGGGGGATTGGCTACTAATCCCTTTTATCCGTCAATTGCCTCTTCTCTTGGAGGTCTTATCAAATATAACACATGCCTCTTCTTGGAGGTCTTTGAGCATAATTTTAAACAAACACAAACAAAGCCTCTGAAGGAGGACTTGCCAGCAAAATGCCTGCCAAAAAGGTGACAGGACTTCAGACTACATGAAGTAAGAAGCTAACTACCTGAGTGGTGTGTCAACCACAATCCAAAGCTTAAGCAAGAGCTAAAGCAAGCAAGCAACTAAGGTACCTGTACAAAGACTAAACAGTCAGTACTTCAGTCATAAAACCAGAAAACAAGCAGTGAAACCCTCTAACAGTTACACAATTCAGTGCATAAGTGCCCTTGCACTCAAATGAGATCATGAGCTCACCACATCGATTAAAACCCTACAAAACAACAATAGGTCAGTACTCAATATTTTTGCATCTCACAAAGTGAGAACAAACCCAATTACCAATGCTAAGTATCCAATCCTGAAACAAAACAACAAAGTTAGCTTATGTACATCCAATCAACACAACAAAGCATAAACAACCAATGGCATGAGATGAATCAAATCACAAGCCCCAAACAGAACCATATGAACCCCTAAACACCAATCACCATGGCCAAAGATCCACCATACTCCAAATATCATTCAAATGCTTCAAAAAGCCTAAAAAATATGCACAAAATGAGCTTCCAACTTAGAAAATTCATACCAAATCAGAAATGCATGCAATGACTTTGAGATTTTTTGTATAAGTTTCTCATGCCATGAATGTTCAACATGCAAAAAATCAAGTCCAGAATGATGCAAATGCTATGTGAACAAAAATGCACCAATTCAATGTCAAAAATGTGACACAAATTGTCACACTTTTCTCTATGTGTCAAAAATGATGATAACATGTGAGAAAAAATCCAAACCAGTGACCAATAATTCATGTCATGTATAAATGTCATGTATGCATTGTGAAATCCTCATTTTTGAACCTTTTGGTTTCTTCTCATTCTTTAATAGGGACTTTTTATTTATGATTCATTTTACAGAATTATTATGTGATGAATAATAGGGACGGGTGTGTTAGTACATAATATGATAATAAAATATTTGTCCCAGTTCACATAATATCCAATTTATTTTAATTAACTATTATTTTTATTTGAGAAACAATTTTTATTTTGAATAATTTATTTCTTAAGAAACAAATAATTGTTTTATATATACAAATTTAAAATGAATAATTTATTTAATACAATATTAAATAATTTTTATTTTAATATATATTATTTATTTGCATTGCATTAATTTCATTTAATCCATTTTATTATGAATTAATTATTTATTGATTAATTTATTTCTAATTTATATTTGAATCTAAATATATTTTATATTATATTTTGAATTTTTTTTAACAATAATATTGAATAATTATTATGATTTTATCTTTGTGATATATAGAAAATAATGAACAAAATAATTGTTTAAATTTTCAATACAAAATCATAAACCTTCATTAATATTATGCATAATCATTTTAAAGATATTGGTGTAACTTAGACATAATATGACTTATAAATGATAATTTGTCGTTATAATATTTTTTTCAATTAAAAAATATTATGAAGAAATTATTAATAACAAAATGATTTTAATTTTTTAAAATAAATAATATATGAGTAACATCAAAGAATTTTTTTTGAGTATTATATATTAATATTAAAATTTAGAATAATAAAGTACTCTATCTCATGGGTCACTATCAACATAATATCTAATTTATTTTAATTAACAATTACTTTTATTTAAAAAACAAAGTCTTTATTTTAAATATCATAATTTCTCTTTTTTTTTCTCTATATCTCATGGATCTCTATGGTTATTCAATATAATTGAGTTTATTTGATAATGTCCATAGTTCATTTTATAACTAAATAAATTATTTTAAAATTTTAATTGTATCTAAATACATTTTATTATAATTTTATATCAAATATCTCCATTATATAAATTGATTATAATTTAAATAAATTAACTCATTTAATAATTTTATATTTTCTTTATCAAATAAAAAACCTTATTTTACTAAAATTATTTTTTTAAAATTATATAACATTGTGCGACCCATACGAATACACGAGTCTCTTATTAATTTTTAACAAAATTTTATACAAAGGTTGGTTGCTCTCTTTCCTTCGTAATAAAATGAAAGTTTGAAATATTTAACAAAATTTTATACAAAGGTTGGTTGCTCTCTTTCCTTCATAATAAAATGAAAGTTTGAAATATTTTTAAACGGATGGAATTGTAGTTACTTAAAATGTAAGTAGCATGAACTAGTCATGCAGAATTTAAAACTCACCTTATCTAGGTAAATAGAGGAGGTAAACCAAATTTCATGAAAGCTCAACATCAATGTCATAAAATAGAAATTTAAAAACCAAAATCGCATGCCATGAAAGCTCTACATCAATGTCATGAAATGATATTTATAAAAACACCAAAATTTTAGGGGTTAATCCTCTTTCTCACGATAAAAACACCTAAATTTAATCTTGAGTCGACACTCATCATCGATAAATTCATGACCTAGTTGGTATCATACTTAATTGTCTGGTTATAAATTTTATATTTCTAATAACATATGAATCAATCCAACATAATTATTAGAAAATATTAAATAATTTTTTAATGCAACTTTCTAAATTTAGTCCCTGCAAAAATATTATTCAATTTAATTCTTAATTTTATTAATTTTTATAAAAAGAATAGTTATTAAAATTGAGTATAAAAAATAGGGAACAAGTTTAAAAAGTTGCAACTATATTTAAAACTTCGGTCCATATATTTAATCCTATATTTAAAAAGTTTCAAATGAGTATTAAAATCATTTGAAAAGAATAATTTTTATACTTCGGTCCATATATTTAATCCTATAAAAACGAAATAATTATCAAAATTGAATAAAAAAATAGAGAACTAAGTTTAAAAAGTCGAGAATTAAAATCAAATTTAATAAAAAAAACAACCCATTTATGAGACACCAAATGTAACTTTAAAAGACCAAATCACAAGAAATAAATTCAAATTATTATTGTATCTTAAACTAAACTGCATTTCTTGTAATTAAGTCGAACTCCTATAACAACAGTATCCATCACACTATTCTCAGCTTAAAATTTCCTTTGTTAAAAAGGTATTCCACTAGTGAATGATCTATACAAATCACAATTTTCGAACTAATTAGATATGTCCGAATTTTTTCAAAGAAAATACCATGGCTAGTAATTCTTTTTTTTGTAGTGGCACAATTCACCTGATTTTTGTTTGAAATCTTACTGGTGAAAATAGCATGGAAGATTTTCTCATGGCGTTGAACGAGAACAACTCCTACCGCGTAATTGCTCCCATAGTACATCAGCTCAAAGACAAGTTTCCAATTTGAAGCGACGATTACGGGTGGAGTCACTAACTTTTATTTAATAATAGAAAAAGATTTAAAACACTCATCATCAAAAGCAAAATCATTTTCCTTTACTAGAAAATTGCAAAGATGCTTTGCAATTTTGGAGAAGTCATTTATAAATATTTGGTAGAAACTGACATGTCCTAGGAAACTTCTCACTCCTTTAACATTAATTGGAGGTGGTAGTTTTTTGAATAACCTCAATCTTGACTTGATAAACCTCAATGCTTTTCGATGAGATTTTATGCCCCAAAAGAATACATTCAGTTACCATAAAATGACATTTTCCTCAGTTCAAAATAAGATTCGTTTTGGTACATCTCTCCAAAACAACATTAAGGTGAGCAAGACACTTATCAAAATCACTAGGAAAAAAACAAAAGTCATCCATAAATACCTCGATGGAAGATTCAATCATATCATAAAAATATATAAATCATGCACCTTAAAATAGTCGCGGGAGCGTTGCTTAATTTGAATGACATCTTGCGATAGACAAACACTCCAAAAGGGCATGTAAACGAGGTCTTTTCTTGATCGGAGGGGATCTACCACAATCTAGTTGTATCCCGAATAGACATCCAAAAAAATAATAATATGCTTGGCCTACTAATCTTTCTAACATTTTATCCATAAAAGGTAATGAAAAGTGATCTTTTCCAGTTGCCTGGTTTAGCCTCCTATAATCAATACACATTCACCATCCGGTAACTATTAAAGTTGGAATCAACTCATTCTCTTCATTTCAAATGACGATCATACCCATTTTTTAGAGATACATGCACTGGACACACCTAAGAATGGCAATAAATATGATAGACCATACCTGCTTCGAGTAGTTTCATGACTTATTTTCTTACCACTTTTTTCATGGTAGGGTGAGTCTTCTTTTCGGTTGAACTACCGCCTTGAATTCCACTTCCAATTTGATCTTGTGCATGCAAGAGGCTGGGTTAATACCTTTCAGATTACTCACACTCCAACCAAGTGCTTTCTTGTTATCTCTTAAGACTCACAACAAATTTTCTTCTTCTAGAGTTGACAAAGAGCTACTGATGATGGCTGGTTGCAACGATTTATCACCTAAAAATACATACTTCAAATGTTTTGGTAACTCTTTTAACTCATAATCTTTTTTAATTGATGGTTGACTTTGTTGCTCAGTACCCCCTAATTCTTAAATTTTTCTCGTTGCATGATCAACCTGCCTTGCTTGAAGTTGAAGTAAACATTTTTCTACTTCCATATCAAATTCATCTTCAACCTGTTCAATTGAATTAATAATAACTCGATCCACTAGTGGTGAAGGTGTCTCTGCCGTAGTTACCTCTTGAACGATTTCCTCTACTACATCAATTCTATAACATTGAGAATTCCCTTTGTAATGTCTCATAGCTTCAAACATGTTGAAGATAATTTTTTCTTTGTTGAATCTCATTATTAACTTACCCAATTCTACACAAATGAGAGCTCTACCAGTTGCCAAGAATAATATTCCCAATAGTAGTGGTGTTTCAGAGTCTTCAAGCATGTCAAGAATCACAAAATCTGTTGGAAACAAATATTCATCCCATCTAATTAGCACTACACTCTTCCGCCAAAGCGATATTCTCATCATACTTTAACTTACGCTTTCCCGATAAGAGCTCTTGAATGAATTTAGCATAAATCGACATCTGTTCGGGAGCTTCACATAATGAAATGTAAACTTGTATTTTTGTCAGCATATCTATAAACTTTTTGAGCTGATCCACTTCCATCCATTTCTTTGATTTATCTTTGAAGATCGGGTAAGGTGGTTTGATGTAGTTAGGTAGCTCACAGTTGAGATCATTCAGGATTTGTTTCTTCGTCCATCTCAAAGGTGGGTTTCTATCTATGAATTTTTCAAGGGTGTCCCCCAAAGTTCATCTTTGCTCATTTCCTCATTTTTCACTCTTTGATTTTTTTAACCTCTTTTTCGACTACTACCTCTTTGTCACTCTTTTTCTCTTCCTTACCTAATTCTCTCTTCTCATTACTAACCTTAGGATTTGAGGATATCACATTGTTTCTCGACTAAATGGATTTACAACTCTCATTTTTTGGGTTATCGATTGTATTTCCAACAAATCCCTTACTTAAACTAGCTTGCGTTTGCATTTGTCGAGACAATTGACCGATTTTCATTTCTAAATCATTTATTAAAGATTCAGAACTTTTGCTCATGGTATCTTGATTCTTTTCAATCTCCCTTTGGGTTTTAAAAATTTCTTCATGAGTTTTTCCTACCTGTTCGAAACTTGTTTGAGTGGCTTTCATGAAGTTGGACAATGCTTCCTCGATTAGTGATGGTTTCCTTGGTGGTGCTTGAGGAGTCAGTTGAACTTCTTAATTGGCATTTAAGTTTGATCATTTCTCCACTTGAAATTCGAGTGATCTTTCCAACCAAGATTGTAGGTGTTGGAATAAGGATAATTTTTCTAGAAATTTGCATATTAAGCTTCAACACTATCAACTTCTGGTATATATTTTCCATTTCTATGTCCTTCCCCACAGAAATCACACATGAGTGTCTAAACTTGAGCCACACTTTTCTGAACCAATGAGGATGCAACTAATTATTTTGAAATTACCTAAGGTTGAGTCAATGTTATTATGTTCGAATCAACTATGAGAACACCCATTTATTTTATTGCCCGATCACTTGAGCGACACCCATTCCAACATATGTATTTAATCAACATTTTTATCTCATCTTCATTCTTAGTTCTTAAGGTACCTCCAATTGAGGCATACAGAAACATTCTTGTTGGAGTTTTTAGACCGCTGATAAAGTGTGTCATTTGTTCCATAACACTCACATTCTAATTGGGACACCTTCGGAGTAACATTTGAATCTCTCACATGCATCAGATAATGACTCAGATTCACCTTGAGAAAAGTTTAATATTTCAAATTTCCTTTCTAAGAACTAAGCATTAGACAAATACCTCTCCATAAATTTGTCTTCTAATTATTTCCAAGTATGAATAGTACCGTTTGAAATGATTTGCAACCAATCCTTAGCTCGACCTATCAAAGAAAAACCAAATAAACATAATTTCACATGATCGTCAACCACATCAGTCGGCTTGCACATTGGGCGAGTCTCATAAAATTTATCCAGATGCTCCCACAGTTCTCGAATAGCTTTCTCGTCAAACGAGTTATCTCTCAAACATGAAAGTACAATATTTTTTATATCAAAAGTTACAGGGTAAGCTGGTTGAAAACCATAAGGATACCTGTCCAGAATTAGTCCTCTTGCAATAATCCTCCATCGTTTTCCATGGTGGATTTTCCATCTCTTATCTTTCTTCTTCTTCTAGTTCTTCCTTGTGCTTCTCAATTTTATTTTCGAATTGTGCATGTTATTCTTTCAATTTCTAAATCTAACAGTATTAGTGTCAAATTTGAACCTCACATAAACAAACAAACAATACCTCAGTAGCCGTGCACAAAACAAAACTGAATAAGAGCAGAAAATAAAATGAAAAATAAAAATAACAACTAAAATAAAATGAAACTTAAAAATAAAAAACATCGCACAAAAATTTCCTTGTTGTAACTATCAACAATCCCCGACAAACAGCGTCAAAAACATGATGATATTCTTAGCAAGTGTACTAATACGGTCGAAGTAATAAAAATAAATTTGTCCCCATAGGGATTGCAAAGTTAAACAAGGTTGTATACATGTGATTTAAAGAAAATACATGGAGTTTTCATATTGGTTTGTGGAAAATTAATTACGTTAATAGAACTGATAAAAGACATGATAATGCGAAGGCAATTAGGTTTTATTTTAATCCCCTAATTGTCCCCTATTGATGAATATGCATTACTTGAATATAATTTTCTCTACAATATTACGGTGAATTAATAATACCGTTGTACCCAATTCTTTGGTGTACAATTCACTAATTTAGACTACAACTTCCTAATTTCATAGGCGAATTTGAAGTAAAACTAGACGATCTAAATGCGTTAATTCTATAGCCATAACTTATAATTACATATTCCTAGTTTATCACTAAGTTTAATAATTGCTTTACTTTAGATCATAGACTTACGGTTAATAATCCCTACACATCCAATTTTGGTTTGCACGCTCGTCAACACACAAAAATCATTAAGAATAAAAGTAATTGAATAATAATTATAACATAAAAACATTCAAATAACATCAAACATTCATATGATACAATAGACTACAATTAGTTTCATCTCCTAAGACCTAATCAAAAGAAACCTAGTTAATCATAGTATAATAATGAATTACCATGAGTTGATATGAAGAAGACATGAAAATCAATGAAGAAATATGTCTTCGATAGCTCCAAAGCTTTCCATATCTGTGGTTGAATCTCTCTTGACGTCACTTTCTTGCATCAAAATCACAACCCTAAAAAAATAGCCTTTTTTCTTCTATTTAAAGCTGCAAAAAGCATGTCAAGATTTTTTTTCACCACGTTTGAATTAGGTACCATTGCGATCGCGATACTTTATCATCGCGCCCACGATGAGAGCATCATGGTCGTAAGAAACCCATGGGCTAACTCATTAGTTTTTCTTCATTTTTCTTCTTATTTTTTTCTAAGTCCTCAAATTCTTCACCTTTGGCAATTTCGCTCTTTTTTTTATCATTTTAGCTTGGATTTTGCTCATAATTTCATTGATTCTGTTGAAAATACTCGCAAATATTACGTATTGATAGAGTGTTATAAATCACTTTAAAAGAACCCCCTTAATTGATCCTCCAAAGAAAATTAGAGTTGAAAGACTTAAAAAAAAGCGTTGCATTGGAGGCAACCCACGAGTTTTCGAACTAGTATTTTTCTTGTGTTTTTGTTTTTAGTTGAAGTTATTGGAAATAAAGAAGTCACAAAGATCCATAGAATAATACATCTAAAAGAATGTCATTTTTGAAGAAACTAGAGTTCCTGCAAAAAAAAAACCCTCAAAAATCAAAGATTTCCAAACTAGAGTTCTATAACACCTTGTTACAACCATAATTCTCGTATTCTAAAAAACTTAAAAACTTAGGAGTATTAAGAGTCTCATGTGACTAATATTACGCATGTAACATCCCAGTGCCTTTTCCTTTTCCCTTATAGGGAGTATCATGGACAAGCTGTAACAGGCTATTGCACCTGTAATACTCCAAAAGTAGAATATTTTAACTTTCCCTCACACTTTTTAGTGGTGGAGCCCAACACTTCAAATAAATCACACACAAAATAGACCTCAATTTAACCCCGAATTCAGACTTTCCTCTTCATTTTCTATCTTCTGCTTTGTCTCTTCAATCTACACTCATCTTTTCTTGTCCAAAATCCTAGCCACCATTGTTACCATATCTACACAAGCCAAACAACCACACCTTAAATCATCAATATCTTCTCACAAACCTTCACCACAAACTTCATAGACCTCATCACCAACCTCAATTTCTATAAAAACCTCAAAAATCACAAAACACCAATTACCCCAAAAATCCCACATGTTTTACTTATTATCCAACAATGGAACTTAAAGAGAAGACATGGAAAAGAGCTAGAATCATCAAGAGTTGTAACAAAGGGAAGAAGGATAACTAAGGAAGCTGGGAGATGAGAACTCTCACAACATCATCTTCAAAGATTCAAAGCAAAAGGAGTGCTACAACATTCTTGCTCGTTGCAAAATTGTGCCCTCCGGGTATATCGATGAACCCATTTTAGAAAATATAAGCATGTTAAGTGATATACAATGGATGTTTGACCAATTGGGTAGGAGGCAATTTTTGTCAGTCAAACATTCAACATTTGTTAGAACTACGTTGAAGCTCCCGAGCTCTATAAAGTTGGAATTAAGGATTTCGCTGAGAGGCCACTACATAGTGGTTTCATATAGGTTGTTTAACGATTAACACTCCCATAATTTTCATGAAATATGAGGTGAGGAAAGAGTACCAACAAGACATAATGGATTCCGTTATCCTGATTTATAGGTACTGTTAATGAATAAGAGGTTATATGATCTAGAAAAATCCATATCATCCCATATACACAACCCATGCATACATTATTTTCAGAAAGTCATAGCCCATTCTATTATGTGAAGGGGTGACAGTACCGATAATGTCGGATTAAGTAAGTTGTATTTCATATCATGTGTGTTTACTTTTGTCCTAGTTAACACTACAAGCTTTATAGTAAAGCATTTTGAGAAGGTCTTTAGGGCCACAGAAGGGGATATAGTAGTTGGAGGTTTGATCACTACCTTGGTCGAATCATTAAGGTACGATCGTGAATTGAGAGGGTTGTAACCTATGACTAGACACACTAGCTTTGACATGGAATCATGTCTTTATTAAAAGTTAATTGCAAAACTTGGTCCCAATACCCATGGTCTATTAATTAAGAATTCATGGCAAAAAATGTGGTGTTGAAAAATCCCATAGTGACCACTGTGCATGATAGAGAAAAACAGGTTTATAGAATGGGTATTGTTATTGTTGATTCTAAGTGTTGGCAGCAATTTTGGTAAAACAAAGAGTGTTCACAAGATGTTATGTGTGATGTCTTAACATGAGATATCCTATGTACCTGCTGGAGTTCAAGAACATGTTCATGCAGGATTGTTTCAGAATGCCACATACAATGACAAGGCTTATGATATTGGATGTACCTAGTGGATCTTAAATGAAAGACATGTTCATGCAGGATTGTTTCAGATGACATACACAAGGTCATGACATCTGATATGGTTGTACCTGCTGGAAGTTATAAAAGGAATGATTGGATTATGCAGGATTTTTCCAGGATGTCAGACCCGATGTCATGACATCCTGTACACAGAACATTCAGTATGAATGTCTGGTGTTTTGTGATTGCACAATTAATGGCAATCTTTGTATGATTTAAGATATGATTAGCTGGCGCATTCAATCATGGATTACAACCCGATTCACTTATTTTCCAAGAAGATCTAACCAGCTGTTATAAAAAGATTTGATTGGAAAATAGATTTAGGGTTTCCAAGATGTCCAAGCCCAGCTGAAAGCTTCTATAAAAAGGGACTTAGAAAACCTTTTTGTACACACAACCAATACTGAGCGAAATATAGAGAGAGAGCTAGGGTTTGTGTCTGTTTAGTCGTGAGACTTGTAAGCCATTCAAGTCATCCATTGATGATTGAATTGGACTGATTTGTGGTTGTAATTTGTCACTCTAAAGCTGTTAAGCAAGAGTGCGTGTCTTCTTGATCAAAGCTGTGAAGCAAGATCAAGAGTGTGTCTTCTTGATTGAAACTGTGAAGTAAAATCAAGAGTGTGTAATTGAAAAGTATTTTCTTTTCACAAGGGATTGTTGTTTAAAATCACTGGTGTGTGATTGTAGGGAAGTGTGTGGGTTCTCATATCTAAGAGTGCTTAGGTAGAAATTGCACGGGTAGAGATTAGGTGAGAAAGACTGTAACTTGTTGAAGTGTACGGAGAGTCTTTGAACTAATTCTATTTTAGTGAATTTCCTTCCTGGCTTGGTAGCCCCCAGACGTAGGTGAGTTGCACCGAACTGGGTTAACAATTGCTTGTGTTATTTGCTTTACCATTATGTATTTTTTATCCATTGTGTGTTAACAGATATTAGTGTCGTGACATTACCTTCGACATCTTATATCTGATACCAGAATTTCAATTGGTATCAGAGCAGGCATCCTGCTCTGGTTCTGGGTGAGATCTAGGGGCAATACTTTCTGGTACAATGGAGAGAGATGGAGGATCTAATCATAGGCCACCAATCTTGGATGGTTCTAACTATGACTATTGGAAACCTCGAGTGGTAGCGTTTCTGAAATCCCTTGATAACAAGGCTTGGAAAGTTATGTTAACAGATTGGGTGCATCCTATCATCACTAAAGAAGGAGAATCCACTACTGAGAAGAAACCTGAAGAACAATGGTCCAAGGAAGAGGATGATCTTGCTCTTGGAAACTCTAAAGCATTGAATGCAATATTCAATGGGGTAGACAAGAATATTTTCAGGCTGGTAAACAACTGTGAAGTGGCCAAAGATGCTTGGGACATTCTCAAGACCACTCATGAAGGCACCTCTATGGTAAAGATGTCTAGACTTCAGCTGCTCACCTCCAAGTTTGAAAACTTAAGAATGAAAGAAGATGAAAATATTCATGAATTCTACATGAGTATCCTTGAAATTGCCAATGCCTCTGGAGCTTTGGGTGAGAAGATGTCAGATGAAAAGTTAGTAAGAAAAATACTCAAATCACTCCCCAAGAGATTTGCTATGAAAGTAACAGCCATAGAAGAATCTCAAGACATCTCAAATATGAGAGTTGATGAGCTAATTGGATCCCTCCAAACATTTGAGATGGGAATATGTGATGGAGCTGAAAAGAAAGCCAAGAGCATAGCATTTATGTCAAACACTGAAGAGGAAGATGAGGAAGGTGGTCAAGATATTGATGAAGACCTGGCAAATGAGATAACAATGCTGGGAAGACAGTTCAACAGACTGATAAAAAAGGTAGATGTGAGAGCAAAGGGCAATGTCAAGAACATCACATCTGACATCAGTAAATCCAACAACTTTGGTAAGAAACTAAAGTCTGAAGAAAAGCCCAAAGAAGTTCAGTGCTATGAGTGTAATGGGTATGGTCATATTAAAACTGAATGTGAGACCTACCTCAAGAAACAAAAGAGGAGTCTTGTGGCCTCTTGGTCTGATGGAAGTGAAACAGAAGAAGCCACAAACCATGTGACTGCATTGACAGGAAGATGGGGGTCTGAGGAAGAGTCAATTGATGATGAAAGAACCCTTAAAAAGTTGTGCCACAGAAGGGCAGGAGTGTGCAGACAAGTTGAAAGCCAGAAGAAAGTGATAGCTCAGCTGGAAAATGAAAAGGAAGAGCTTGTGGAAACCATCTCAAAATTGAAGGTGGAAGCTGTATTCTTGAATTCCAAACTAGATGAGATGACTAAGTATGTAAGAATGCTTAACAATGGATCTGCCATCTTAGACAAGATTCTCCAGACTGGCCAAATAATAGGAAACAAATCTGGTATTGGATTTAAGGCTGAGTGAAGTTACACTGGTTGCAAACCAAAATCCAAACCTAAGTGTAGCCATGTTAAAAGCAAACCTGAGATGTCACATCAGATGTCACAACAGCAAAAAGGGAAGCATCAAAGATGGAAATGCCAATACTGTGGAAAATTTGGCCATCTGAAGCCCTTTTGCTATAGGCTATGTGGCTATCCTGGCCCTGTTCAGTCTCAATACCAATCAAGGTCCAAGCATCACAAGACTGTCAACAAAAAGCAATGGGCTCCTAAGAAAAAGGTCACAAGTCTCATAACTCACACTTCCCTCAGAGTTTCAGCCAAAGAAGATTGGTATTTTGACAGTGGTTGCTCCAGACATATGACTGGGAACAAAAATCTGCTAACTGAACTTCATCCTCATGCCATGAGTTATGTTACCTTTGGTGATGGTGCAAAGGGGGAAATCAAGGGAATGGGTAGGCTGGATTGCCCTGGAGTTCCTGACCTTGATGATGTCCTACTTGTTAAGGGATTAACTACTAATCTTATAAGCATCAGTCAACTGTGTGATCAAGGTCTGAATGTAAACTTCACCAAAACTGAATGTCTGATTACTTACAAAGAAAATAAAGTAATCATGAAGGGAGTTAGGTCCAAAGACAACTGCTACATGTGGAGCTCTCAAGAAACTGGATACTCTTCAATGTGTACCTTAGCCAAAGAAGAAGAGGTGAAGATATGGCATCAAAGATTGGGCCATCTGCACCTTAAAGGTATGAAAAGAATCATATCTGTTGAAGCTGTTAGAGGAATTCCCAACTTAAAGATTGATGAGGGAAAAATTTGTGGAGAATGTCAGATTGGAAAACAAACAAGGATGTCACACCAGAGGCTTAGACATGACACAACTACCAAAGTCCTGGAGCTACTTCATATGGACTTAATGGGACCCATGCAAGTAGAAAGCCTTGGTGGGAAGAAATATGCATATGTGGTGGTGGATGACTTCTCCAGATACACCTGGATCAATTTTATAAGAGAAAAATCTGATGTATTTGAAGTCTTTAAGGAGCTTTGTTTGAAACTTCAAAGGGAAAAAGAAAGTCCTGTTGTCAAAATTAGAAGTGATCATGGGAAGGAGTTTGAGAACAACAAATTTGCTGAATTCTGCTCTTCAGAAGGAATTCATCATGAGTTCTCATCCCCCATCACTCCCCAGCAAAATGGTATGGTGGAAAGAAAAAATAGGACTCTTCAAGAATCAGCCAGAGCTATGATTCATGCTAAGAAATTGCCCTATCATTTTTGGGCTGAAGCCATGAACACAACCTGCTATGTTCACAACAGAGTGACATTGATGAAAGGAACTCCCACAACCCTTTATGAAGTCTGGAAAGGAAGAAAACCCACAGTTAAATATTTCCATGTATTTGGTAGCAAATGTTATATCCTGGCTGATCGTGAGCAAAGAAGGAAGATGGATCCCAAGAGTGATGAAGGAATATTTCTGGGCTATTCAACAAACAGCAGAGCCTACAGGGTCTTTAATTCCAGAACTAATGTATTGATGGAATCCATTAATGTTGTGGTTGATGACCAATAGACGGATGTCACAGACGATGTTGAGACATCTCTGAATGATTCTCCAGTTGACCTCTCAGACAAAAATAAGGAAGAAGAACCTCCTCAAGCTGAACCTGAAGATGACAAAATAAACAAGGGACCCTCTATCAGAATTCAGAAGGATCATCCCAAAGATCTTATCATAGGAGATCCAGATAAAGGAGTCACTACTAGATCAAGGGAAGTGATCTCACATGGCTGCTTTGTGTCAAAGATTGAACCCAGAAATATCAAGGAAGCCTTGACTGATGAGTTCTGGATCAATGCAATGCAAGAGGAGTTAGGCCAATTCAAGAGGAATGAAGTATGGGAATTGGTTCCTAGACCTGAAGGAGTAAATGTCATAGGAACAAAGTGGGTATATAAGAATAAATCTGATGAGCAAGGGGTTGTTACTAAAAACAAAGCTAGATTAGTAGCTCAAGGATATACTCAAGTTGAAGGAGTAGACTTTGATGAAACATTTGCTCCTGTAGCTCGCCTTGAGTCCATTAGACTATTGCTTGGAGTGGCATGCATTCTGAAATTCAAGCTGTTCCAAATGGATGTAAAAAGTGCCTTCCTGAATGGCTACTTAAAGGAAGAAGTATATGTTGAACAGCCTAAAGGATTCACAAATCCAAATCTTCCATAACATGTGTACGGATTAAAGAAAGCCCTTTATGGGTTGAAGCAAGCTCCCAGGGCTTGGTATGAGAGACTTACAGTGTTCCTCACTAACAATGGATACAAAAAGGGAGGTATTGACAAAACTCTGTTTGTGAAGAATGAAGGAGGAAAGCTCATGGTGGCATAAATATATGTAGATGACATTGTTTTTGGTGGGATGTCAGAACAGATGGTTGAACATTTTGTTAGACAAATGTAATCTGAGTTTGAGATGAGCCTTGTTGGAGAACTGACCTACTTTCTTGGGCTACAAGTCAAACAGATGGAAAACTCTATCTTTCTATCTCAAAGCAAGTATGCCAAGAACATTGTGAAGAAGTTTGGAATGGAAAATGCAAGCCATAAAAGGACACCTGCTCCTACTCATGTGAAAATCTCCAAAGACGAAAATGGTGTCAGTATAGATCAGAGTCTATACAGAAGCATGATAGGAAGTCTGCTATATCTCACAGCAAGCAGACCTGACATTGCATTTGCTGTAGGTGTTTGTGCTAGGTATCAAGCTGAACCAAAAGTCAGTCACATAAACCAAGTGAAGAGAATACTGAAATATGTCAATGGCACCAGTGACTATGGGATGTTGTATACTCATGGATCTGGATCCATGTTGACTGGTTACTGTGATGCTGACTAGGCTGGAAGTGCTGATGATAGGAAAAACACATCTGGGGGATGCTTCTTTTTGGGGAACAATCTGATTTCATGGTTTAGCAAGAAACAAAACTGTGTATCTCTATCCACTACTGAAGCTGAATACATAGCAGCTGGGAGTAGTTGTTCTCAAATGGTCTGGATGAAGCAGATGTTGTCTGAGTACAATGTCACACAAGAAGTCATGACATTATACTGTGATAACCTGAGTGCCATAAATATTTCCAAAAATCCTATTCAACATAGCAGGACAAAGCACATTTACATTTATCATCACTTCATCAGAGAACTCGTAGAAGAGAAGATCATAACTCTGGAGCATGTTACTACTGAAAAGCAATTAGCAGACATTTTCACTAAAGCTTTGGATGCCAATCAATTTGAATGTTTAAGGGGGAAGTTGGGGATCTGTGTTCATGAGAACCTATAGCAAGTAAAGGAGTTTGTGGTTATCCCAGAGGATATTTCTGACTGGGTAAATTGTGTTGTGGCAAGGACTAGACTGTGTGGCTGGAAGCTATTCTGATGCTGATGTTTGAAAGATTGAAGTGTTTCTTTTTGGAAAAAAAGGTCACCTTTGGTCAATTTTGACTAAAAAGGGGGAGAAGTGGATATATGGAAGCTGTTGTGGAAGTTGTGATATGTATGTGGCTGGACAGAAGGACAACTATTATTAGTGCACAGGTGTTAAAACAGAATGCTATTCTGTTTACAGATGTCAAAGAGGATGTCTGATATGGTGCACAGGTGGTGTTGTTGAAGCAGATGTCAGAATGACATTCTGGCTGGTACAGGTGCTGGAGTTACAGTAGCTGTTATGTTCATGGAGACTGTTTGTTGTGTGCACATATTTAGGGGGAGAAGGAGTACCCTTGTGCATTTGTGTGTCTTACTAGTTGCATCCATAACTAGTAATTTTGTTTGTTGCACAGATTTAGGGGGAGGAGAAGTACCCTTGTGCATGTGTGTATTACTAGTAGCCATAGCTAGTAATTATTTTGCTTCTGCTGCTGATTAAACTACTGTTAAGTTGTTTAACTGCTGATAGTTTACCTTGTGAACAAAAAGGACAGATATATGTTTTAGCCAAAATTTGCCAAAGGGGGAGTTTGTTGATTCTAAGTGTTGGTAGCAATTTTGGTAAAACAAAGAGTGTTCACAAGATGTTATGTGTGATGTCTTAACATGAGATATTCTATGTACCTGCTGGAGTTCAAGAACATGTTCATGCAGGATTATTTCAGAATGCCACATACAATGACAAGGCTTCTGATATTGGATGTACCTGGTGGATCTTAAATGAAAGACATGTTCATGCAGGATTGTTTCAGATGACATACACAAGGTCATGACATCTGATATGGCTGTACCTGCTGGAAGTTATAAAAGGAATGATTGGATTATGCAGGATTTTTCCAGGATGTCAGACCCGATGTCATGACATCCCTTACACAGAACATTCAGTATGAATGTCTGGTGTTTTGTGATTGCACAATTAATGGTAATCTTTGTATGATTGAAGATATGATTAGCTGGCGCATTCAATCATGGATTACAACCAGATTCACTTATTTTCCAAGAAGATCTAACCAGCTGTTATAAAAAGATTTGATTGGAAAATAGATTTAGGGTTTTCAAGATGTCCAAGCCCAGCTGAAAGCTTATATAAAAAGGGACTTAGAAAACCTGTTTGTACACACAACCAATACTGAGCGAAATATAGAGAGAGAGAGCTAGGCTTTGTGTCTGTTTAGTCGTGAGACTTGTAAGCCATTCAAGTCATCCATTGGTGATTGAATTGGACTGATTTGTGGTTGTAATTTGTCACTCTAAAGCTGTTAAGCAAGAGTGTGTGTCTTCTTGATCAAAGCTGTGAAGAAAGATCAAGAGTGTGTCTTCTTGATTGAAACTGTGAAGTAAAATCAAGAGTGTGTAATTGAAAAGTATTTTCTTTTCACAAGGGATTGTTGTTTAAAATCACTGGTGTGTGATTGTAGGGAAGTGAGTGGGTTCTGTAACACCCTTCTAAAATACCCCAAATATTTAATTAAAATAACAACATATATCAATCAGAGTAATTATGCAGTTAAGGGTGTCACACAAACAACTTCACGCAGTTATCAAAATAGCTTGTCATGCTCATTTATTTATCAATTAAAACATTTGCATAATACGCAGCGGATAGAGATCAAATCGATCATTCAAAAACATGCAACTCATACATGTAAGATCATTCAGCAACCAACAATAAAAATAAGACAAAACATCCCGTCCCGATGTTACATCTATCAGAGCATGGCCCACTAAGGAAATTACACTCGACTCTGAACATTAGCTTCTACTCAACTCACTGCTCGTTACCTGAAAAATAGTTGTAAGGGTGAGTTCCTCAATCGATATAATAAGCATTATAAAACATCATGTAATGCTAAGTAATTTAACACATATCATCACCCTAATCAGATCACATATTCAGCAACGGCAATCATCAACTCATAATTATAATAATACTCAACACCAACACAAAACAACACGTATAATATTGGAATACATCCATTCATATTATACGCCATACATACATATATTATGCAATGAGACTCCATGCATGCGGTACCGACTATTTGTGAACATATAGTTCAACCTCACCGACCAAATCCAGGTACGGCTACCAAGCCCACTAGTCCCACTCATTTGAGACCTAGTGACTCACTCACTAATTCCTCACCATGGGAATTAGCTACCACCCCCAAAGGGCTATGATATGCACGCTAATCACCTAGCATGCAAACATCAACAACAATCCACAACAACTCACTAATTCCTCACCATGGGAATTAGCTACCACCATAAAGGCCACAATACACATGCTAAATCACCTAGCATGCAAACATCAACAACAATTCAAAATAGACATATGCTCACACTCTAAGCCATAAACAGTCCATTTACAATTGCATACATAACAGATACATTCACAGCATTATGCATACAATCATACATCATCAGCATGTTTATCACATAATCATATCATGTCATACCACACAATCAATCACAGCATTAGCACACTCTACTAACACCTGTACTGCCCAAAACAACGGGAAATGATCCCTACCATATCATACATCAGCTAAACTACATCACTCATCTGAACGACCAAAACTGCACGACAACAACTCAGGAAAACCAAAATTCTGCCCATACGCGTATGCCCCATGTCCATACGCGTATGGCCCATTTCCTGGCCAAGCCCATACGCGTATTGCCCATCTCATACGCGTATGCTACGCGTACTACTTCCTCATACGCGTACCAACAGAGACAAATTTACGTTAAAAACATCATCTTCTTCATCCATACGCGTATGGCCTCACCCCATACGCGTACCACCCACAGAATACGCGTAATGACGGCGTATGGCGCGTATCAACGCAATTCCCCTCCCTTCCAAGCCATCTCATACGCGTATTGCCTAGTGCCATACGCGTATGACCAGAACCAAAATTTCAGATCTGCAATGGGTTTCTCTGCTACGAGATTTCTCAGATCCAACCTCCCACAGTCCAATTTCACACAGTATTCGTTCATATCATCTAACACGAATCATACCCTATCCAATTTCACACATTCTAACATTTTTCCATCTAATTCTTACGAATTTCTTCAATTATAACTCAATCACATTCATCCATAAGTTCATACATTTCAACATTCATCATTCTAATCAGGGACAATTCAATGGCTTATCACTACCCATTACATGTTAACCCATAATACCCATTAAACGACGATAAACCCCCCTTACCTGAGTTAATCCGGCGAATCTTCAGCTTCAAGCTCTTCCTCTCTTCAACCCTTGTTCTTTTTCCCACTTTTCTGTCCCTTTTTCCTTTTCACGTGAAAATAGACCTTTTTACTAAATGGGGCCTTTTCTAAATTCCAACTTTTATTCCAATAAAATAATAACCCAATAATAATAATTCCAATAATAATATTCTAATTATTTAATTAAATTAATAAATATATTATTAACTTAAATTAAATAATTATCTTGTTTTATCGGGGTGTTACAACTCTCCCCCACTAAAAGAGTTTTCGTCCTCGAAAACATACCTCAAGCGAATAACTCTGGATAAGACTCCTTCATCTGACTCTCAAGTTCCCAAGTCACATTGCCACCTGCTGGTCCTCCCCAAGCTACCTTTACCAAAGCAATCTCTTTACCCCGCAACTGCTTCAACTCTCGATCCTCAATCCTCATAGGTGATGTTTCAACAGTCAGGTTATCTCTCACCTGTACATCATCTACTTGGACCACATGCGACGGATCAGGAATGTACCTCCTCAACTGAGACACATGAAAAACCTCATGCAAATTCGCAAGTGACGGCGGTAAAGCGATACGATAGGCTACCTCCCCTATCCTCTCCAAAATCTGATAAGGACCAATAAATCGAGGTGTCAACTTCTTCGACTTCAAAGCTCGACCAACCCCAGTTATCGGAGTAACACGAAGAAACACATGATCTCCCTCTTGAAACTCAAGTGACTTCCTCCTCTTATCATGATAACTCTTCTGACGACTCTGAGCAATTCTCATCTTCTCCTGAATCATCTTAATCTTATCCGTAGTTTGTTGAACAATTTCAGGTCCAACCACAACACTCTCACCGGACTCATACCAACATAAAGGTGTCCGACATCTCCTACCATACAAAGCTTCAAACGGTGCCATACCAATGCTCGAATGAAAACTATTGTTGTAGGTAAACTCAATCAAAGGTAAATAACAATCCCAAGCACCTCCCTTTTCCAAAACACAAGCCCTCAAAAGATCTTCTAGTGACTGAATCGTCCTCTCAGTCTGACCATCAGTCTGCGGATGATATGCAGAACTCAATCTCAGCTTAGTTCCCAAAGCCCTCTGCAAACCTTCCCAGAACTTCGATGTAAATCTAGGATCTCTGTCCGAAACAATACTCGACGGAATACCATGCAAACTTACAATTTTCTCAATATACAACTCAGCTAATCTCTCTAACGAATAATCCATTCTGATCGGAATGAAATGAGCCGATTTCGTCAATCTATCAACAATCACCCAAATAGCTTCAAAATTCTTGATCGTCCTCGGTAAACCCGAAACAAAATCCATACTGATACTATCCCACTTCCACTCTGGAATAGCCAACGGTTGCATTAGCCCAGACGGCTTCTGATGCTCAATCTTTGACTTCTGACAAGTCAAACAAGAATAAACAAAACTCGCAATTTCTCTTTTCATTCCCGGCCACCAAAATAACTTTTTCAAATCATGATACATCTTCGTAGCTCCAGGATGAATACTCAGGCCACTACGATGTCCTTCCTCAAGGATACTCTTTTTAAGTTCGGTAACATCCGGAATACACACCCGATTACCAAATTTCAAAACATCATTCTCATCAACTCTGAATTCACCACCTTGACCTTGATTCACTAGAGTCAACTTATCAACCAAAAACACATCGGATTTCTGACCCTCTCTAATCTCATCCAGAATACTACTTGTTAACTTCAACATTCACAGTTTAACACTATTGTGAGTACTCTCACACACCAAACTCAAGTCTCTAAACTGCTCAATTAAATCCAATTCCTTAACCATTAACTTAGACATATGCAGTGATTTCCGACTCAATGCATCAGCCACTACGTTTGCTTTACCCGGATGGTAATTCAAACCAAAGTCATAATCCTTTAGAAACTCTAACCATCTCCTCTGTCTCATATTCAGCTCTTTCTGATCAAACAAATACTTTAAACTTTTATGGTCACTGAAAACCTCAAATCTTGACCCGTACAAATAATGCCTCCATAACTTCAGAACGAATACCACAGCTGCCAACTCTAAATCGTGCGTCGGATAGTTCTTCTCATGAACCCTCAATTGTCTCGAAGCATAAGCTATAACCTGCTTGTTCTGCATCAACACACCACCCAAACCCAACAATGAAGCATCACAGTAAACCTCAAATAATTCCGACGGACTTGGTAATATCAAAATAGGAGCAGTAGTTAACCTTCTCTTTAACTCTTGGAAACTTTCTTCACATTTTGAGTCCCAAACAAACGCTTGCCCCTTTCTAGTCAACATCGTCAACGGTAACGCCAACTTAGAGAATCCCTCAATGAATTTCCTATAATAACCTGCAAGTCCAAGAAAACTCCTTATCTCAGAAACTGACTTCGGAGCTTCCCACTTAGATACCGCTTATATCTTAGAAGGATCAACAGCAACACCACCTCTTGAAATCACGTGACCAAGAAAACTAACCTCTTCCAACCAAAATTCACACTTAGACAGTTTAGCAAATAACTTCTTTTCTCGTAGAACTCTTAAAACCATTCTCAAATGCTCAGCATGCTCTTCTTCAGATTTCGAATACACCAAAATATCGTCAATAAACATCACAACAAACTGGTCTAGATACGGATGGAAAATCCTATTCATATACTCCATAAATACTCCAGGCGCATTAGTCACACCAAAAGGCATTATAGAATATTCATAATGTCCATACCTTGTTCTGAAAGCAGTCTTCTGAATATCCTCAGTTTTCACACGTATCTGATGATAACCCGATCTCAAATCTATCTTGCTGAACACACTCGCACCAACCAACTGATCCATTAAATCATCGATCCTCGGCAAAGGATACCGATTCTTGATCGTCACTTTATTCAGTTGCCTGTAGTCCACACACAACCTCATAGTACCTTCTTTCTTCTTAACCAATAACATTGGTGCACCCCACGGTGACACACTCGGACGAATAAATTTCTTATCCAACAGATCTTCCAACTGACTCTTCAATTCAGTTAACTCAACAGCAAACATACGGTACGGAGCCATCGATATCGGCCTAGTACCAGGTACTAAATCAATCGAGAACTCAACTTCACGCTCTGGCGGCAATTCATTCACTTCTTCAGGAAACACATCAGGAAAATCACACACCACGGCTAGATCGCAAATCACCAGTTTATCTTTAGCCTCCAAAGTCGCTAACAGCATAAACAACTCTGCCCCATCTGCTACTTCCTCATTCACTTGCTTTGCAGATAGAAATAAACTCTTTCCTTCCTCAATCTCAGGAAAGATCACAGTCTTATCAAAACAGTTGATATAGACTCGGTTAAACACCAACCAGTTCATACCCAGGATAACATCAACCTGTACTAGTGGAAGACACACAAGGTCCATTCCAAAGTCTCTACCAAAAATACTCAAAGGACAATTCAAAAAAACTGAAGTAGTAGTCACTGAACCCTTCGCAGGAGTATCAATCACCATACTACCAAGCATCTCAGCTATCTCTAACTTAAGTTTCACAGCACAATCCAAAGATATAAAGGAATGAGTCGCACCTGTGTCAATAATAGCTACAAGAGGAAAGCCATTAATATAACACGTACCTCGGATCAAACGATCATCTGCAGAAGTCTCAGAACCCGATAAAGCAAAGACCTTACCTCCCGGCTGATTCTCCTTCTTCGGCTTAGGACACTGTGGGCTAATATGACCCAACTCTCCACAGTTGAAACAAGTAACAGTCTTCGACCGGCACTCTGCAGCCAAATGACCACCTTTTCCACACTTGAAACACTTCTTCTCATTACTGGTACACTCATGGATACGATGTCCAGCCTGACCACATCTGTAACACTTAGCAGGGGCACTAGAGTCTCCCCCACTAGGCCTCTTCATCCCACTCTGTCTCTGAAAACCCTTGCCCGTTGCATACGGTTTTCCACGATCATTCTGATTCTTGCCTTTCCTATCAACCCTCTGTTGATAGCTCTCCGCTCTGGCCTTGGTATCCTGTTCAAAAATCCTGCAACAGTCAACCAAATCAGAAAACACTCTGATCCGCTGATATCCAATAGCCTGCTTGATCTCGGGACGTAACCCGTTCTCAAATTTCACACACTTTGAAAATTCCCCAGTAGCCTCAGCATAGGGAGTGTAATACTTCGACAGCTCTGTGAACTTAGCAGCATACTCAGTAACAGACCGGTTGCCCTGCTTCAATTCCAAGAACTCTATCTCTTTCTTTCCTCTGACATCCTCTGGAAAGTACTTCCTCAGGAATCTCTCTCTGAACACAGCCCAAGTGATCTCAGCATTCCCAGCAGATTCCAACTCAGTGCGGGTAACAACCCACCAATCATCCGCTTGCTCTGACAGCATATGCGTACCGAACCTGACCTTCTGGTTTTCGGCACACTCAGTCACTCGGAAGATCCTCTCGATCTCTTTCAACCACTTCTGAGCACCATCTGGATCGTATGCTCCCTTGAACATTGGAGGATTGTTCTTCTGGAACTCACTCAGTTGACGAGCAGCTCCCATTCCCACAACATTCAGATTCCCTCCAAGTACTCCAGCTAGCATACCCAGAGCCTCAGCAATCGCAGCATCGTCTCTACCTCTTCCAGCCATCTCTATTCTGAAAATCCACAAGCTAAACAATAAGTACTGATAGGGTTACACAACACCTATCCCGTACAGGGGAACAGAATAATTACGACTCGACTCGACCGACTATGCTCTGATACCACTAATGTAACACCCTTCTAAAATACCCCAAATATTTAATTAAAATAACAACATATATCAATCAGAGTAATTATGCAGTTAAGGGTGTCACACAAACAACTTTACGCAGTTATCAAAATAGCTTGTCATGCTCATTTATTTATCAATTAAAACATTTGCATAATACGCAGCGGATAGAGATCAAATCGATCATTCAAAAACATGCAACTCATACATGTAAGATCATTCAGCAACCAACAATAAAAATAAGACAAAACATCCCGTCCCGATGTTACATCTATCAGAGCATGACCCACTAAGGAAATTACACTCGACTCCGAACATTAGCTTCTACTCAACTCACTGCTCGTTACCTGAAAAATAGTTGTAAGGGTGAGTTCCTCAATCGATATAATAAGCATTATAAAACATCATGTAATGCTAAGTAATTTAACACATATCATCACCCTAATCAGATCACATATTCAGCAACGGCAATCATCAACTCATAATTATAATAATACTCAACACCAACACAAAACAACACGTATAATATTGGAATACATCCATTCATATTATACGCCATACATACATATATTATGCAATGTTACAGGTTCTCATATCTAAGAGTGCTTAGGTAGAAATTGCACGGGTAGAGATTAGGTGAGAAAGACTGTAACTTGTTGAAGTGTATGGAGAGTCTTTGAACTAATTCTATTTTAGTGAATTTCCTTCCTGGCTTGGTAGCCCCCAGACGTAGGTGAGTTGCACCGAACTGGGTTAACAATTGCTTGTGTTATTTGCTTTACCATTCTGTATTTTTTTTATCCATTGTGTGTTAACAGATATTAGTGTCGTGACATTACCTTCGACATCTTATATCTGATACCAGAATTTCAGTTATCCTCTTTGATCCCAACACCAATGATGAATGGATGAGGGAGAGTGTATGCCCTCACCTAATGAGTAGATGCATCCATCACCTTCTCCTCCTACCAGACGCCAAGCGCCAAACAATGAAAATCAGGAGTGGCATGCGTCAGTATATGAACAATTAGAGGGTTATAAGGATAAGCTGGATAAGGTTAGGGATGAACAGCAAAGATGAAATTCTCTACTGATGGGGCAAAGAGATTTGATAAATAACCAAAATGATATGCTCTAATAGTAAATGTTGGTGATTCAGCAGATGTATGTGTGGCATATTTCTCAGGGTCATTTCTTCCCTCTAGATAATTGATCTATGTGAGTCTTTTATACTCTTCATTTACTTTTATCTTAAACATTTGGGACAATATTTGGTTTAGGTATGGGGGTATTTTCATAATTAGCTATTTTAGTTGTTTATTTATTATTTTATTTATCTGTTAAGTTTTCCTATTGAAACAATTTCCCTAAATTTTATCGTTTTCTGATTTTTTTGAAAAGTTCTGATTATGTTTCACAAATAAAGTACATTGACTATATGCAAAGAGAGACTAAGGTTAATGATTATGATTTTTTTTTGGATAAAATCGATCTTGCCCTAACACCTAAAGTTTTCCAATTAGATGTCAATTTAACTTAATTTGACTTGTAGTCTTTGCTAATTATTAAGTATTTTATGAGTAATCCACTTGATTCAGTGTGGCATAATTTTTTATTTGTACACTATATTTTGTTTATCTAAGGAAAATAAAAATAGAATAGAAAAAAAAGAAAAAATGGACAGTAAAGTCAACTACACCTATTAAGTTGGGTAACCTTCGTCGGGTTATTCAACCCAATAATGGTTGATCCTCAATGCCGAAAGAAAGTTTTTGTGTAAAATTGTGCATATGTGTGTACAAATAAAGAACGACCAATCGGAGTAAGTAGGGTATACCCTATAAAAGGTTACCCTTCCCAAAAGTTACTTAGTTTGTATAATGTGAATAAATCAAAATAAAATACCCCTCCGTCCAACCTAAATCTGTTTGTGATGATAGTCATTATTATAATGCCTTAAATTGATTATTCTGAGTGTTTTAAAAGAAAAATAAAATCAAGTGTAGAGACTTATAATCAAATCTACAGTGGAATTGGTATATTTGAGGGAGACTTTAGACTGTGTTCTCATTATACCCTTAGTGTCAGATGAGTACCAGATGAGTTGACCTTTAGTGGATTTGATTTAGGTTCCTGTACGAGTATCTATGTTAATGTTTTCGAGATATTTTCTCTGATGATATTGTATTTGTTAAAAATGTTTCAATGCAAGCAAAGTTGCTTGAGGACAAACAACAACTTAAGAACGAGAAAGTTTGATTAACATCATTTTTCTGTTTTCTAGTTAGGAATTTTCTAATGTTTTCATCTTGTTTTGTTCTTAGATTTATATTGTGTTTTGCTGTTTTATCTATGTCTCTGGCACGAAAAAGGTACATAACTGATTACCAATTATTAGAGGAGGAAAACACCATTTTGAACAAAAAGCAGAGGAAATTATGGTTGACCCGTAACAGGGTTTTATAGCCATAATTTCCCCAAAAGGGAGATGCTTATTCTGGCTCCAGCAAGAATTACTATCGGCCTGTGAAAGAGTATTACCATCGTAATTCCCCCAGACTACTGATGGCTTTTGATCCCCTTGTGTTTTATTTTGAAGAAGTTTGGATTTCTAGAGGTTTTGCTTCGCGTTTATGAGATTATTACTATAATTTAGTGCCATATAGGCATATAAAGAGCATTAAAAACATAGAAAAAAGGACTCAAGCATTAAATTAATTTATATTTTTTGTTGCAAATTTACTTGTTTTATGCACTTTATTTTTCTTGTTTTTTATATTGTATAAGTCTCTATCGAGAAATCTTGTAACATTGGGATTCCACTAAAATAACATATCTTATTTTAATTACTTATTACTTACTATGTATATGTTTTTATTAGTTATTATGCTTCATTTCATTTCCACTATGTCTGAGTAAATCTTAGGGACTAAGGGTCATGATGACGGTCTCTCGACAAACCTCAGGTAAAGTCTCTGTAATTCCATTACAAAAAACATGTATGGATTATTCTGGATTTCTAGTTTAACACTTCGATATTGTCGTACCTCGAAAAATACGATCCTTCAAGAAATGTATTACACGCCCGCAGAAAAAATGTTCAAACAGAGTCACCATCGAACTTTATCTATTCTAATGAAGGAATAGGATAAAACCTTTTGAAAAGAACATGGTCATCACAACCATATTCGGGTTCAGAAGCCGATTACGCAAGGAGAATGTATTAGCACCTCTCACGTTCGTTGTACTCAATAGGAATCTGTCATACCCCAAAATTTGCCCGTTGATATTACAAAGCATTTTCCAAGACCCTCCGACTTGTTCTGCAAGGCACTGACATCAAATGGACAAAAGCCCAGCTCACAACAGGCCCAATCCAAAGGCGGCCCAAAATAGCTTGATCGCTAGGCGAGCAGTCCCTTCGCCTAGCGAACATTTCATCATGACACTCGCCCAGCGAAGCATCAGATCCAGAAAAAAGCCCAGAACTAGCTTGCTCGCTAGGCGAGCAATTCCTTCGCCTAGCGAAGCTTGCGAAAATCTGAAGTTTTGGACCTCATTTTAAGCCCATTAGGTCACCACCACTACTACTATAAATACCAGCTCCTCAGCCACGAAAATAACGGACAGACCCAGAGGGAGAAACACAGAAACACACAAACAGACGGACGAAGGACGGAAACCCTGGTGCAAAAACCCTGCTAACCTGAAGGCAGCCCATCCGCGCCGAAGCCACCGCCGCCCAACTCAATCCGGCCTCCAAGCAATCAATCCCTTTCACTATCGCAATTGCACACAGGTTTGCGTATCACCGCTGTTTTACATTTCCAATTGATCTTCTTTACATACATGATACATTCTGATTAAAGTTTTGATATGAAAGTTGATTTCGCATGTGAATCCAAATATGAATATCCTATATAATTGGCTATGCTATGCCTGTGATCAAATGCAATAAGAGTGCAGGTTTTCAGAAGTCGTGCTGCTGCCAAATTCCAAACCCGTGGCCGCTCGCTAGCTCATCGCTAGGCGAGCCTGCAGCGAGCCTTCGCTGAGCCTTCGCTAGGCGAAGCAGAGGCGAACGGGACAGTGGCTGCTTTGTCTCTTTGTTGTCCATTTTATGTTTATCTAATCATGATTCTGCATTATTTGGCTTAAATTCCTGACTGTTATATTTATTTTATGGTGCAATTTCCAATTGTATTTTACCTCAATGCTCTAATCCGTGTGCTGCATGGTGTAAAGGCTAGCATACTTCCAAAGAAATAGCCGGCTAGGCATGCCGCTTTAGGTGTGGACATTCTTGAGGAGATGGCTTTTGGGATGACCTAAGTTTAATGTGGAGATTCATCTTGAATCACCAAGCTTGATTTTTAATGTATTGATTTCATTGATTTACTATGGACCTAATTACCTAACTGATTACGGCTATTTAATTAATTGTTAAAATCCGGACTTTAAATAAATAATATTGGACCTCTCTTTATTACCCCACGATTGCGTAATACGGTCATGTCCCGCGAATGTGGGGATATCCTTAGCAAAGACCCTTCGGTAAAATCATCATAGTCCCTCGGATGTTGCCTTCGGAAATACGATTTTGTTCCTCGATGACCCTTCGGTGTAGCCTACGGTTAAATGATGATAGTCCCTTTGAATGCTAAGGTATCCTCACAACTGTTGCCTTCAATGACCAGCCGATGACCCTACGATGACCCTCCTACATCCCAAGGATAAAACTACTTACTTCTCAATAGTAAGGACAGTTTTACCCTCATAAGGATAGGAAATGCTCGGAAAGACCTCGGACAGGCACAACCCTTAATTGCTCATTCATAACCTAAAAAAATACTTTTCACACCTCACACCTTTCAAACATCCTTTGTTTAGAAAATCACCACTTAGCATACATCCATACTAGGATCATTGCTGAGTTATATTTTTTCTAAACTATTTCAAAATTAAACGAGATAACCACTTTGTATACATTCATGCAAGAATCATTACAAAGTTAAATTCTCCCTTTTCAAAACATCTTTCACACATTTCACAAACACTTTTCAAACTAGGAAAACATAAATGATTGAGCAATTAAGAGCCCATGGATAACCATGGATACAAAGGGTGCTAACACCTTCCCTTTGTATAATGTACCTCCCGAACCTAAGAATCTAAATTAAGGTCTTTCCTGTTCTTTTCCACCTTTCCTTATGGGATAAAAGAAAAGTCGGTGGCGACTCTTGCTAACCGCGACATTGCGATTAAAAATCCATTAAAGTCCAGTTCACCGTATGACAGAACTGGCGACTCTGCTGGGGACTACAAAGAGAGGTCCATCTTAAAAAATCATCTATGTTTTCCTAATTGTTCTTTCTTTTTAAGGGAATTGCTGAGTGAAAGATCCTACACCCGGATCTAGTGTACCTTAGGTAAGTAGCAATAGATCATCGCGACTATCCGGCGTATACTGGAGTGGTTAAAATGATGGCTACGGTTAATGTGATACTTTGGATGTCCTGATGTTCCTCATGTTTACTTGAGGAAAAATTTGGCATTCGCGTGGTGTCATCAAAGCATTAACCAGACCTTTAGAACCCTAATTGACTCATCCTAGCCATTAGAAAGTAGTGAGATAACTGGCTTCGGTTCCGACTGAGGTTGGTTGATACTCGATACTACACTCGTTGAGTTTGGACTTTAGGGAAGCTTCGGTCAACCACTTGGTGTTGCACTGAAGTGGACTTAAAGGAAGGTCGATGATCTGAGATCCTTCTAGAACCCGGTTACTACTCTAGGACAGGTTGAACCAACCAAAATTCAGGGGGGAGGGTACTTACCTATGGAACTCATGCAAGCCTTAAAACCTAGGAATGATTGTTGTGTGACTTGCTTGTGCTTGTTATTTATCATAACATCATAACATCATAACGTCATAGCGTCATGACATCATAACATTGTACTAACCATTTCAAGGACTTAGGGATTTAACTTTGCTCTGTTTTGTATAAAAAAAAAAAAAAAAAAAAAGAGTCTCCTTTTTTTGGTAGTCTATACAAAGTTAAATTCCAAAAGGCCTTGAAAACATTTCATACATTGCATAGCATGACATAACATTGCATAACAGGTACTCTAAAGGGATCAATGTTCTCACGGTTTTCCTCCAAACAGAAAAATGGACCTCGAACAAATTGTCAAAGATCTCCAGGCTCAGAATGCTCAACTCCAGGAGATGATCTTGAAATTATCCAAGGGGTAGGAGGAACTGAAAGCTCTCTTGCTCGAGCAAAAGGAAGACAAGAAACCAGTGAGTTACATTAACCCGGGAAGAAGGCTCAAACGACAGGCCACAAGAGTCGAGATTCGAATTCCGAAGGATCAAGAAGAGGAAACAGAGACAGATTCAGAAGATGAGAATGCTGATCCTTTCAACCCTAAGGATGACGATGAAGATTACGAGAATGAACAGTACTCTCCAAAAGATGACAAGTACAAGTTGTTGGAAGAACGCATGCTAGCTATGGAGGGTCAGAAGGCGCCCGGTCTGGATTTCGAAAGCTTGAGTCTAGTCTCCGATGTGATCATTCCTCGCAAATTCAAGGTCCCTGTTTTCACTCAGTATGATGGGGCATCTTGTCCTCAGATGCATCTGAGAGCTTACGTGAGAAAGATTCAGCCGCACACCACTGATAGGAAGCTATGGATCCATTTCTTCCAAGAGAGTTTGTCTGGCACACAGTTGGAGTGGTATTATCAGCTCGAGAGCTCTAACATCCACACATGGACTGATTTAGCGACAGCTTTCTACAAGCACTACCGGTATAATTCTGAACTAGCGCCTACTCGGCTACAGTTGCAGAATATGACTATGTGATCTAAAGAAAGTTTCAAAGAATATGCTCAAAAATGGAGAGATTTGGCTGGCAGAGTCAAACCCCCTATGACCGATCGAGAATTGGTGGACATGTTCATGAGCACACTGACTGGCCCATTCTACAGCCATCTATTGAGGAGTTCCTCATTGGGTTTCACTGAACTTATATTAACAGGTGAACATGTTGAAAGTGGCATTCGAAGTGGGAAGATACAGGCGACTACCTTTGATCCTCCAGAGACTCCTAATGGCATCACTGCCCCTCTGCCTAATCATGACAAGACTGTCAATGCTGTGGAGGATACTGATAGCGATTGCGACCCGGATAGCTGGATTTTCCCAACAATTGGTGACGGACTCAATAATCGGAAGGCTGAAGACATTATCCCGATTTCCTTTAGTCAGGAGTAATCGTTATTGCTATTTTTGTGTTTCAAAGCATTGTGTCTATACCCGGGGCACAATAGCTATTTTTTTCAAGGGTTTTTGTCATTTTCATAAGCATATTCATATTCAATAAATCAATGGACTTTTTGCATTCAAATATTGCGCTCTTTATCTTTCCTGTCATTTTTTCAAAACAAGCTATGTTTTCTTGCACACACGCACGTAACAGTTTTCCGATCCATATCCACTCTGGATCCTGTTGATAATAGTTCTGCTACTGTTCATTATGACTTTGAAAATCCGATCTACCAAGCCGAGGATGGAAGGGAGGAAGATTGTAAAGTCCCTGGAGAACTTGCCAGACTGTTACTACAAGAAGAAAAGACCATACAGCCGCAGGAGGAATCAATTGAAATTGCAATGGGTACTGAAATAGACAAGAAAGAAGTCAGAGGTTTCTTAGGGGCACTCGAATTACATTGCTCGATTCATCCCACACTTGACTGCTACTTGCAAACCCATCTTCAAATTACTGAGAGAAAAATCAAGAGATGGTACGGAATGATGAACGACAAAATCAAGAAGTATCTCCAAGAACCTCCAATTCTGACGCTGCCAGTTGAAGGAAGACCTCTAATCATGTATTTGGCCGTGTTAGAGAATTCAATAAGGTGTGCTGGGGCAACATGACAAGTCCGGTCGAAAAGAGCATGTCATACACTGCCTTAGCAAAAGGTACCGACTGTGAAACAAGATACTCACAGCTCGAGAAAGCTTGCTACGCTTTGGCCTAGGCTGCTCGCCGACTAAGACAGTATATGTTGAATCATACCACTTTATTGATTTCTAAGATGGATTCTATCAAATATCTACTGGAGAAACCTGCTATCTCCTGAGAGAGTTGTCACTGATAATGGTATTAAACTGAACTCTACACGCAGTTCAAAATTAAACACCATAACTCTTCTCCGTACCGGCCAAAGATGAATGGCGCCGTAGAGGCTGCTAATAAGAACATCAAGAAGATCATACAAAAGATGACAGTAACGTACAAAGACTGGCATGAGATGTTACCATTTGCTCTCCAGGGTTATCGCACTTCAGTACGCACTTCGACAGGGGCAACTCCTTTCTCTTTAGTCTATGGAACGGAAGCTGTTTTACCAGTGGAAGTTCAGATTCCCTCTCTAAGAATCATGAAAGAGGTGGGCTTAGATGAAGAGGAATGGATTCAGACTCGACTCGATCAGATAAATTTGATTGACGAGAAAAGGCTTGCGGCTGTTTGTCATGGGCAGATATATCAGAAGCGCATGACTCAGGCATTTAACAAAAGAGTCAAGAGACAGGTGTATCAAATTGGCGACTTGGTGATCAAGCGTATCATTCTACCACAAGGTGATCCCAGAGGCAAATGGACTCCCACATACGAAGGGCCATTTGTGGTTAAGAAAGTATTCTCTGGTGGAGCCATGATACTTGCTACAATGGATGGCGAAGATTTCCCGCATCCTGTGAACGCGGACATAGTTAAAAAATACTACGCATAAAAGAGACCCGCTAGGTCGACGTATCTAGGCAAAAGTAAGGGCATCCCGGCGAACCAAAAGGGCTCGGGCAAAAATTAGGGATAAACATATAAAAACGTACACCCGGCAAGTCGAAAACCTGAAAAGGCGGCTTGGGCAAAAAAGGGCATCCTGGTGGGCTGAAAACCTGAAAAGGTGGTCCAGGAAAAAATTAGGGATTAAAGCGTATGACTATGTCCCGTTCTCTGTCAGCTGCAACCAAGTTCCAAGGACTGAACAAGCCAATCACTTCCATCCGACAGCAAGGGATGAGATGCTTGAAGACATAATGACAGTAGTGAAATTAGAATCGATAGGATTTTTTTTTCTTTTCTGCATAACTTTCTCTCTGTTTTCCTGACAATTTCCTCTTACTAGGATTTCTGTCTCCTTGTACACAAATTGCCTGTTTATAGGCCCTTTTTCAAAATCAATACAATTTTATCTCCGAAAAAGATGCTTTTGTTTTCACTTTTTCTGTTTTGTTAGCATAAACGTCCATTGATTTAATTTGAATTGATTTACGCATTTGAATATGATCAATGTTTACAAAAATACATGCCTAAAATAGAAATAGCGATTACTACAAGACTTCAGGACCAAGGAGAAGGTCTAACCATGCTTTCCAATGAATCCGTTGCTAATTCGATTCCCCGGCAACGCCAATTATTCCCCAGAAGAGGTCGGCACCACCAGACAGACAGGTCATCTCTTCCATCCCCAGCCAGGCTCTGTTGAGTGTTTTCATCGTCAGACAGAAATCAAGTATCCCCCAGCTAAGAAAGGGTCATCAATACAAATATCTCCGACCAGAAGACTGAGATTTATTCCCCCAGTAGAGTCCCCTGGAAGAACATTTCAGACGCATAGTGCACTCATTACATCATTTCACATCACATACCTACATACAATTTTCATTCCGCATCATATACATTACATCATTTCATAACATATACATGCATACAAAGCTCGCATTCATTCCAGACGCATAATTCACTCATTACATCACTTCACAGCACACACATGCATACAACATTTGCATCTCATGCATCATGACATTGCATGAAACTAACTTTATTTTTCAGGTTAATTATCCTCCTGATCACATTCAAGGTTCGAATACAGCTCTTAGATATAATCCATCTGACGAACGTTCTGACATTCTCCCAATGGTGGCATCTCTAAGCCCACCCCAGATAGTCACTGCAAATACAACAAATATTATCAGATACAGCCTAATGTACGGTTCATTCTGATTCAGCCCAACATATGACTCTTTCAGCTCAGATACGGTCTAACGTACGATCCATTCTGACTCTCAACAACTCCAATACGGTCTAACGTACGACCCATTTGGACCTTCAAATCCTCAGATGCTGCCTAGCATACGGTATATTCCGGGGTGTAGTCTAGCGTACGACTACTTTCTTCCTCAGATACAGCCTAACGTACGGCTCATTCTGCAACTCCAATACGGTCTAACGTACGACCCATTTGGATCTTCAGCTCAGATACGATCTAACGTACGATCCATTCTGATCTTCAACAACTCAAGTACGGTTTAATGTACGACCAAGTTAAACCTTCATCTCCTCAGATGCTACCTTCGGACAGGTACATTTCTGAATGGTAGTCTAGTATACGGCTACTCCCTTACTCAGATGCTACCTTCGGACAAGTACATTTCTGAATGATAGTCTAGTATACGGCTACTCCCTTACTCAGATGCTACCTTCGGACAGGTACATTTCTGAATGGTAGTCTAGTATACGGCTACTCCCTTACTCAGATGCTACCTTCGGACAGGTACATTTCTGAATGGTAGCCTAGTATACGGCTACTCCCTTACTCAGATGCTACCTTCGGACAGGTACATTTCTGAATGGTAGTCTAGTATACGACTACTCCCTTTTCAGCAGATTCAGCCTAATGGACGGCTCATTCTGCTCAGATACGGTTTAATGTACGACCAAGTTAGACCTTCATCTTCTCAGATGCTACCTTCGGACAGGTACATTTCTGAATGGTAGTCTAGTATACGGCTACTCCCTTGCTCAGATGCTACCTTCGGACAGGTACATTTCTGAATTGTAGTCTGGTATACGACTACTCCCTTTAAAGCAGATTCAGCCTAACGGACGGCTCATTCTGTTACTCAGATGCTACCTTCGGACAGGTACATTTCTGAATGGTAGTCTGGTACACGACTACTCCCTTTTCAGCAGATTCAGCCTAACGGACGACTCATTCTGCAACTCAGATGCGATCTAGCGTACGATCCATTCTGATCTTTCATCCCCAGCAAAGTCATCCGCCTAATGAACAACTCACTCTGGTATTCAGACACGGTCTAACGTACGATCCATTCTGATCCCTTATCCCCAGCAGTATATAGCATACTCTGACTCCCCAGCGAAGTCGACAGCATAATGGATGACTCACTATACGGTCCGACGTACGACCCGGTGCGACACCCATGTCTCCAGATATCGTCTAACGTACGACACAATCTGGAAATCTCGTCATCGAACCTCCTGGATGGCATCTTTAAGCCCATCTCCATCAAGACTAATGGACAAGCGCAAATTTTTGGGGCATTCTAGTGTTCAATAATCTTTCACCTCCAGACCACGAACGGCATACTCGCCATTCTAACTCTCTCGGTTCAAGAATATTGAACAGGGGCAGCTGTCATACCCCAAAATTTGCCCGTTGATATTACAAAGCATTTTCCAAGACCCTCTGACTTGTTCTGCAAGGCACTGACATCAAATGGACAAAAGCCCAGCTCACAACAGGCCCAATCCAAAGGCGGCCCAAAATAGCTTGATCGCTAGGCGAGCAGTCCCTTCGCCTAGCGAACATTTCATCATGACACTCGCCCAGCGAAGCATCAGATCCAGAAAAAAGCCCAGAACTAGCTTGCTCGCTAGGCGAGCAATTCCTTCCTGGCTTGGTAGCCCCCAGACGTAGGTGAGTTGCACCGAACTGGGTTAACAATTGCTTGTGTTATTTGCTTTACCATTCTGTATTTTTTTTATCCATTGTGTGTTAACAGATATTAGTGTCGTGACATTACCTTCGACATCTTATATCTGATACCAGAATTTCAGTTATCCTCTTTGATCCCAACACCAATGATGAATGGATGAGGGAGAGTGTATGCCCTCACCTAATGAGTAGATGCATCCATCACCTTCTCCTCCTACCAGACGCCAAGCGCCAAACAATGAAAATCAGGAGTGGCATGCGTCAGTATATGAACAATTAGAGGGTTATAAGGATAAGCTGGATAAGGTTAGGGATGAACAGCAAAGATGAAATTCTCTACTGATGGGTGTCGTACCCCAATTTTGTCCGGGCTTATTTTAATTTTTTTTCAAAATTAATTTCAGTTTCATTTTAGCATCATACACATAACATGACACACATTTGCATCATGAATAAATGCCGGAAATATCAATCAGAGGGAATTTATTTGAGAATAAAAAAATCGTTTGAACTGTCAAGATTCGAAGAAAGATTGTGATTTATTTAATTTTTCGAATAAATTGTACTCAATTTTTAATTGGTAATTTTCTTTTTTTTTTAGATATTTAAATTAAAATAATTAATTAGTTTTTTATATTAGTTAGATTTTTTTAAAATAGTAGTTAATTTTAGTCTAAATATTAATTAGTTTTAAATTTTAGATAGATAATTAAACATTAGTTGGTTTTCTTTTTTTTATTATTATTTAGTTTAGATTAGATATTAACTAGTTTTTATAATTTGTAACAATAATTGTATATATCTACATTGGATTCTCTATTCCATAAAAAAACAAAATTCAAAAATTCACTCTGATTTCCTCCCAACGTCTCTCACGCGTACACACTGCTCCACTATCCCACTATCACTCAGTAACTACCTTTCCTCTCTCTCCCATCAGAAAATGACAAAAAAAAAGAGGATACAAAAAGGTCTCAGCACTGTTCACTCATGGAATCACTCAGCTGACTATTCACTCGGTCTCTCTCACTCACCAAAACCCTCTCTTCTCTCTCTCACTCATTCTCTCACAAAAATTGAAAAAATCTTCTTCCTCTTTCCCCAAATCTCCGCCGCCCTCCATCTTCCATCACCCTTCGTAAACCCTCACAACCTTACCATCACCCCCAATCGCCCTTTCCTTTTCTCCCTTCGCTAATCATCACCGCTCATCCTCTATTCCGACCATCTTCACTATCACCTCTCCACCATCAAACCCTTACTCCGCCGCCATCATCATCCGTGCCTTCTTCACCTTTAAACCTCCGCTCACCACTGTTCAAAACCCCCTTCGATTCCGCCTCCGCCATCGAACAGCACCCCGAAACCCTAACCTTAACATAACCTCCCACCGTTAATCACATCTCAACCCTCTTCACCGTAAAACCCTCCTCATCGCCGTCACACTTAACCCACAACCACAAAAACCCTCATCGCCTGCGCCCTCTTCCATCTCTCTCGCCTTCATCCGCCACCGCACCTCTTTCCGACCACCATTCAAAGCCCATCACAACCTCCGCGACCTTCAACTCCCCAAATCGCTTCTTCATCACCACCAACATCGAAAGCCACCTTCGTCTTCCTCCAGCCACCGCTCAAACTTACCTCAAACCCTCACCGTCCAAACCTCCGTCCACCGATAACTTACCTTAAATCACCAACAACGACACCTGTTCCTCTTCACCTTCAACCACCGATCTCGCCGAAAAAATCAATTCCACCCAAAACCTATACGAAACCCTTTTTTCCGCTCATCGCCATCAACCAAAACCCTCGTTTTGATGTTTGTTTGGGCGTTTGTTTGGTTGTGAACTCATCTCTGTTTTGCAGGTCGTTGTAAATTCATCTCTATTCTGCAGGTCAAATCATCTCGGCGACTTCGGTCTCACAAGGGTTGAAATCAAAACCGGACAGGAGGAAGTTTCGAATGGTTAAAGGAGATAACTCATGGTACGGCAATAAGACCTAGCAGCAACGTTGACAAACGCATCTACAGCTTGCAGCAACAGAGATTCACGATTTGGTAACCATTTCAAGTTTTCTTCCAACGTATTGTTGTTTTGTGCTGCTGTGACAATTACATTCTCATTTCATTTATGATTTTGATGAAATAATAAGTTGTTGAAACCAGTATGTTGGTTATGGTTGTGACTTTATGATCATTTCAATTTTTGTTATGCATATGCCGAGTTGCGAATTTGATTTGAATGTCTGTTTGAATGTATGTTTGAAACGTAATTTTGTTGAAATTGTGGATTGGAGTTGGTGTTATTTTATTGCTGTTAGATTTCTTGAGTCCAGTAAGATTTCGCAACGATCCTGTATGTGATTATAAGGTACCGCGCTTTATGAACCGTTGGAATTATATTGGTAGCTATGTAATATGAAAATAGAGTTTTGTATTATTGTCTTATGCTTACATGATTTAGTTAATGGATTTGACGACTCATGTCGATATGCCACCAGAGCACAGTTTGAGGTCAAGGCCCATAAGATAAGAAATGTGTGTTTGAGGTTTAAAGCCTCAATTGAAATTCAATGATTCAAAATAATCTTTTTCCCAATTAAAATCTCTCCTTTGATTAAGAAAGTTTAATTTTTTATCCATTGACTAGTTTCGGTTAAGCAAGTTTAAATAACCCGATTATGATTGATAAAATGTACATGTATTGTTTAATTTTGATAATTGATTATTTGAATGAGCTAATTTGTTTTTATTATTATTCAGATTGCCTAATTATCAACTAAATAACTAAATTACTTCAAAAAAATCATTTCTTCATAAACCATGTTCAATTCTATTCAACATCTTCATCAACAACACAAACCAAATTTCAAAAGAACACAACTTCGAATATTTTTTTTTAAACTAATCAAATTCAATTTCAAAATCACTTTTCTCTTTCAAAAATAAACTTGGGATGAAAAGGAAATAGGAAGCGTACGCTTCACTATTTCTCAAGAACTCGAATAATTGGCGTACGCCATATTGCACGAGTTCTTGTCATCCGATTAAAAATAATCATACATTTTCAAATCATTTCTAAAACTTCAACCTTCACTTCAAAATTATACCATTCAAATCATTTTCTAAATCAATTTCCAAACCACTTCAATTTCAAAGGAATTTTCTCTTTCAAACATAAGCATGGGATGAAAAGGAGATAGTAAGCGTACGCTTCACTATTTCTCAAGCACTTGAACGATTGGCGTACGCCATATTGCGCAAGTTCTTGTCGCCCGATTAAATCTATAATCATACAATTTCAAATCACTCTTTAAAATCAAATGCAATTTCCAAATTCAAACCACTTTTCAAATTATTCAATTTCAAAATCATTTTCTCTTAATATAAACTTGGGATGAAAAGGAGATAGGAAGCGTACGCTTCACTATTTCTCAAGCACTCGAATAATTGGCGTACGCCATATTGCGCGAGTTCTTGTCACCCGACTAAACCATAATCATATACATTCAAACCTCATTTTTTAAATCAATTCCAAATCCTTTAATCCCACATTTCAGATGAAAAGAGGATAGGAGGCGTACGCCTCACTATCTTTCGATTATTCGAATAATTGGCGTACGCCACATTGCTCGAATCTTCGTCATCAAACTTAAAACACAATCGAGTAAGCTCAAATCATCGACAAATCCAAACCTACCAAAATTCAAATTATTTTCACAAATCAAATACTCACATAAAAACATATCTTTTTACAATTTAAACCTCGGATGATAAAAGATGGGAGGCGTACGCCTCACAATCTCTCGATCATTTGGATAATTGGCGTACGCCATATTGTACAAATTATCGACTTCCGACTAAAACACATTAAATAAACTTGGATAAGGGAATAGGTGGCGTACGCCTCATTATTCCTTGAATAAGCAAGTAGGAGGCGTACGCCTCACTACCGTGCATATTCAACATCCGCAAACAAACTTTCAAAATAATTCGAACGAAAAAAGGAATAGAAGGCGTACGCCTTATTATTCCTCGAAAGAATTGGACGATTGGTGAACACCACATTGCTCAATCTTTCGTCGTTCTCCAAAAACACCTTAACAAATCAAATCCAACTTCTCGCCCCCGAGCGATCAAAACCCAAACACCCAAACACATCAAATCCAATTTGTCACCCCCCGCGTGACCAAAACCTCATCAAAAGAACACTGTCAATCCTTTCTAATGCGCCCAACAAACCAAGTGCTAGAGCCTCCCCGAGAGTAGACAACGCCAGCGTTTAGCCGTTAGAACGCCGACTTACACAGTCGTTCATCAAAACAAAACACACCCAAAATCGTAGTTGCCCGAACTACGAATGCTCTGATTTCCTTATTGCACTATAAGGAATACGTAGGCAGGAGATTGCTGTATCTTCGCGAGCACACTAATAAAAAACCTCCCATTTCCCCCTCCTGAAGTCTTCATCCATATCTATCATCAATTCCAATCACTCGAAGCAATCAGAATAAACAGTCAATTAACAGTCAAATAGCAAAATCAGACTAAGAGGTTCCCGTTGAGTACAACGGACGTAAGGGGTGCTAATACCTTCCCCTTACGTAATCGACTCCCGAACCCGAATATGGTTGCGACGACCATTATTCTTATCTTTAAAGGTTTTCTCGATATTTTCCTATTCCTTCATTGGAATGAATAAAGTTCGGTGGCGACTCTGTTTCGAACAAACATTTTTTTCCGCGTCCCATCGCGAGGGATCGCATTATCATCATTTTTGAGGTGCGACAGACTGGCGACTCTGCTGGGGACCCTACTCCAAGCAAGAGAGAGTCCAGCCTAACTTAGTCTGATTTTGCTATGACTGTTGGAAGATACTCTTTTCTTCCATACTTATTTCTCCGTATTCTTTTTTTTTGATTGTTTGTATTGTATGTATTTTATCTTGATACTTTGATATGAGACTGGGTATATGTTGTGAGATAAGCTTCACACCTGAGCTTCGAGAAAAACTTAGAACCCGGAGTTGTGTAGTATTGAACCAAGGGGCGTACGCCTATTGGGACAATACGAAGACTCCACCTAGAGTAGATCTGTTTGGAGTTCCCATCACAATATGGCTAGCCCATCATTGCGGTGGAGGTTCTAAACACGATCCGTGACTCTAGGGACCTCGCCTTAAAACCAAGTTTTGTTTTCATAATCGGTGATTATGTAGTATTGAACCGAAGGGTGTACACCCTGTTCGTGCAATACGAGAATCCCACTTAGATTAGATCATTTCAGAACTTCCATCACGATATGGCTAGCCCACCATTGCGAGGAAGTTTTGAACTTGATCAGTGAGTCTAAGTTCCTTCCTTGAAAACGTAACTTTAGAACCTACCCTTGGGAATTTCTTGTGATAAGAGAAACCCGTACTTCTTCCTGTTATCCTGACGTACCCGACGTGTGAATAATCTTGGGTCTGTATTCCTCTGCGAAAATCATGGCAAAATTTCATGCATTTGCATATCATCAGCATGCATTGCATATCATTACCCCGAAACAAAATCTCACACCATATTCTCCCTTTGTCCAGTAAACGCTGACTACTCGACACCGGTACGAGACACGCCGCAACTACAAGATGACACTTGAACAACTTGAAGCTAACCAGGTTTCGATGAGAACGGACATTGACTCCATGCAGGCAAAGATGGATCGCTTGCTGGAAACCATGTTACTCTTGACCCAGAAGGAGAAGGATGCTGAGACTAACGCTGAAGCTAGGAAAGTTGTTGCCGAGTTTGGATCGCCATCACTCAGTATCCCTGGAGTGATTGACCTTGATGGTAACCCTACCCAGCCTGGAGGAGGACCGATCCCCATTCCTGTTCCCATGGTTAACATGAACCCTCATGAGCACTCTGTTACATCTGCTCGCCATGGATCCATGATGGGTGATGAAGATCCATACGATGCCTTCTTCATGCCACAACCCGTCAAACCTGCTGTTGGAGGTCTCCCAGACCCAGCTGTTGATAGACTCCATGCTTTGGAAGAAAAATTCAAGTCTTTGGAGGTTCACACTACTCCCGGTTTGGACGCTGTTGATATGTGCCTGGTGCCAGGTTTGGTGGTTCCGCAAAAATTCAAAGTCCCAGACTTTGACAAGTACAAGGGAATCAGTTGCCCGAGAACTCACCTTAGAGCCTACTGTCGCAAAATGGCTGCCCACATCAGTAATGATCAACTCCTGATTCATTACTTCCAAGATAGCCTCAGTGGGGCATCCTTGGAGTGGTACTTGCAACTGGAGAGAGGTCAGGTCCAGTCATGGAGAGACCTTGCTGAAGCTTTCCTCAGGCATTATCAGTACAACACTGATCTAGCACCCAATCGCACACAGCTGCAAGACATGACTCAACGCAACAATGAGTCATTCAAGGAATACGCACAACGGTGGAGAGAGCTTGCAGCTCGTGTCCAACCTCCTCTCTTTGACAAAGAGCTAATTGACATGTTTATGGGAACTCTGCACACCCAGTACATGGAGAAAATGGTAGGATCCAGCTTCCCAACTTTTGCTGAGGTTGTCTCCGTGGGAGAACGAATCGAGAGCCAAATCAAGAAAGGAAAGCTACCCTGCGCCGCTAATGCTTCAAGTGGGATGAAGAAGCCTTATCCTAATCTCCCAAAGAAGCCAGAAGGTCAGACCAATGCCATAATGGGAGGAGGAGGATATAGGGCACGTCCGTATGCTCCTATGCCTTACGATCAGGTTTCTGCGGTCATCCCAACACCGTATCAGCCTCCCTATCAACAACAATATCAACAGCCTTATCAACAACCAGCTTATCAGCAACAAAATCAACAGCAACGTGCTCAACAACGTCCACCTAACCAGCAGAGGGCAAGGAGGCCTGAAAGACATTTCGATCCTTTGCCAGTATCATATAGCAAGATCCTCCCCTACCTGCTAAAGGATGGATCAGTTGTTCTGAAGGAGATAACACCTGTAACTCCACCATATCCTCCAGGCTACGACGCCAATGCTCACTGTGAGTATCACATGGGTGCCCCAGGGCACACAATAGAGAACTGTAAGGCTTTCAAGCACAAGGTCCAGGACTTGGTTGACAGTAAAGCACTTACATTCACACCAGTGAGGCCAAACGTTGCAACAAACCCCATGCCAGCGCATGCAGAGTCGAGTGAAGCTCGAAGATAATGTTCCTCACCAACCTGATCAGCAGAGCAATCAAGATGAAGGCTTGTTCATTTGAATGAAGGCGATCATTATGCCATTCTTACCCTTTCACACTCTTGTGATTTGATCTTGCTTGTTTAAGTACTGTATGCTTTGAACATTGTTGTTTGTATTTGGTTTTATTAATGGGATGATTATGCATGCTTTGAATCAATCTTTCATATTCACTCATCTATCACATTTACAAATCACAAGCACATACTTTTCCACTTCACCTCCTTTATCACACTTGTTAGTAAATGTTGGAAGGAGGATGACGAAAACAAAATACTCATAATTGCTGATCGTATGCTTTCGGATAAAATCTTACTGATGATGTACAGGCATTGTTTCAAATCCCCAAACACTGGAGAGATAAGGAGTTAATCCCTAGTCAACCACTTCGAGCCTAGAAGTAGGAGTTTCTTTCAGATCTAAAAAACCCTTACGCTTAACCTGGGGCAGGGTAGTGTTCAGTTAATTTAACTACACATTCAAATTACAAAGATGAAATATCCCATACGAGGATCAACCATATGACGCTCTTCACACACATCCTGAAGTGTCGAAGGAACCATACAATTCCAAATTTTATGTCGGTTGTTCTTCAATGACCAAGGACTTGGCAGTCACAATTTCCAAAACTTTTTTAAAAAAAAAAGAGAGCCCGCTGAGTCCAACACCCTAAAAAGTGACTTAGGCAAAAACAGGGGCAATCCCGATGGATTAAAGCTTCGAACAAAGCGGTCCATGCAAAAGTTAGGGATCAAAACAAAAGTCGAAAGAGACAATGAAAGTCTCCAAAACAAAACAAGATTCAGTGACCACCATACCAAAATCAAAGGGTCACCGACATCCAAAAAAACGAAATAAGGTGGCTGCCATTCCAAGAGACCTTGAATCACCATCTTTTATCCTTACACATGCAAAAGACGAATGTGTGTGAATTAACTGAACGTAGGATTGGAGATCATCATGAAGAAGGGGTGGGTTTAAATAAACTTTGAGCCTTATATCCTTTCGTTTCAATAACCATGAACCAAGCCACGTTACAACCTTCAAAAGACCTAATTGAAGTAAGGTTTATTCTGAAAGCATACTATAGCAAGGTTGAGTAAACTGACTCCTAAATATTTGCTAAATCTCTTCTCACTACATCATTCACACACTAGCCAAATCAAGCACCGCATTTGGACTCATGGTCCACTCACCACACACCACCACAACACTTCCAAAATGAATGATTGTTTTTCAAAACTTGCATAACTGTTGCATTAAAATCACCATCTCTTGGATAACAATTCTTAACTGTCAGTCAGTACTTGACATCGGAAAATTCCAACAAGGAGTAATTCAACGGGCACTTGATTGTTGGTGCTGACACGAATCCAGACCATCCTGTGAATCAGGGGCATGGCATCTTTTGATCATATTGACTTAATAAGCAGTCAGCATAAGACAGTTCTCCAAGCATCAGTTGATCAGGGAGGAAAAACACTTCAGTACTCAGTCCATCTGGGGCAAGTCCCTCAAAGGCTAATCAGGGGCAGACCATTGCAAGATTCAGGAGTTGGGAAAAATAAACTCAAACCATGTCATGGGATAATCACTTCTAAAGGTTCCCTTGCAAGAAGAATTCCTTTGAACACCCTACATACCGGGGCAAGACAAGTTGCAAGGGGCAAATTCCCTTCATATCTTCAAGTCAGTCAAGCAGATTGCATCAAGACATTAGTAACTGCTTGAATTCACAACAAAAACGTCGAAAGTTCATACCAGTACAACATCATACCTTGACAAGAACCCTTGGGGCACATCAAAGGCATAACCAACATGCGTTGATCACGTCGCTATGCTCAGTCACAGGCTGGCCAAACACAGAAGAAGAAATCAAGACCTTCTCAGAGACAAATACACAATATATCAACAAGAGATCAAACTTGGGGCACCAGGAGTATCCACATCTATTGCATGTTCATCACATCATCAACTACCGAGTGTCGGGAAGTCAGATCCTTCCACCCACCAAAAGACCAAGTCACAGTGACAATTACCAGAAAAGCCAAAGCCCACCTTGCTGGCACCCACACAAAAACAAATACAACCAACACTGGTTTCCAAAAAATACATTGCCTTTGAAAAGGGGGGCCAATCCCAAACAAACCAATCATCCTTTGCATTCAAACATGCATCACATGCATCACATACATCACCTCATACATAATACATACATATCATTCATGTATATAACACAAATCAAAATCCAAGGTTTAGTCGTAGGCATCCAGGCCAACCCTCAGTTGAGTCATTGTTTTTCTCTGAGTGACTTCCTACCCACTATTGGGCATTCCCCATCGAGTTACATCCTTCAACCTTTTGTTGATAAGACGTTATCCTCAACAAAGTCAAACATTGTTTCTCCAAACACTTACCTTGTTTCACGTTGAGCATCCCTCAACGAGTCGTTTCCTGTAACCTTTTGTTGACAGAAACTACATCTCCCTAGAGAGTATTTGTTTTGCAACCTTTTGTTGTTGATACCCCAAGCAAATCTCATCCAACAATGTTCCAATGCTACCCAGCAAATCGGGTTTACTGAACTTTGACAGTAGCCTTATGTTTCCAATATTTTTCTCGCTATCATCCTTTTGGTGAAAGTTCATTGAGGAATAATATTGATCATCGTCCTGTTTACGATCACCGTTATCCTTTTGGTAATGGTAAATCCTTGACATTTGTGATCTTACCGTCATCCTTTTGGTGTCAAAGATCCTTGAAGTTTTGTTCAACCATCATCCTTTTGGTGATGACGTCCAGTTTAATCTAAAATCATCCTTTTGGTGATAGAGACTATGGAGTTCAGTTTAGGCTATCATCCTTTTGGTGATGGGGACATTTGAAAAAATCCAACCCTCACTGTCATCCTTTTGGTGTCAGCAATATTCGCAGTTATTATAACTTATTACCATCCTTTTGGTGGTAACAAGTCTTGAAGTTATGATCTCACCTTCATCCTTTTGGTGATGGTGATTGTGTACTTATTATCATCCTTTTGGTGGTAACTAAGTTGTGTCGTTTGACAATACCTTCATCCTTTTGGTGATGGTGATTGTTGACTTCTTATCATCCTTTTGGTGATAACAAGTTTGTGTCTTGATCTTACCTTCATCCTTTTGGTGATGGTGATCAATTGTGTGTGTACTTATTATCATCCTTTTGGTGGTAACTAAGTTTTGTCGTTTGACAATACCTTCATCCTTTTGGTGATGGTGATTGTTGACTTCTTATCATCCTTTTGGTGATAACAAGTTTGTCTTGATCCTACCCTCATCCTTTTGGTGATGACGATCAATTGCGTTGAGTGCTTCTTATCATCCTTTTGGTGATAACAAGTTCGTGTCTTGATCCTACCTTCATCCTTTTGGTGATGGTGATCAATTGTGTGTATGCTTCTTATCATCCTTTTGGTGGTAACAAGTTGTGTCTTTTAACAATACCTTCATCCTTTTGGTGATGGTGGTTATCATCCTTTTGGTGATAACAAGTTTGTGTCTTGATTCTACCTTCATCCTTTTGGTGATGGTGATCAGTTGCGTGTGTGCTTATTATCATCCTTTTGGTGGTAACTAAGCTTTGTCGTTTGACAATACCTTCATCCTTTTGGTGATGGTGATTGTTGACTTCTTATCATCCTTTTGGTGATAACAAGTTGGTGTCTTGATCCTACCTTCATCCTTTTGGTGATGGTGATCAATTGTGTGTGTGCTTCTTATCATCCTTTTGGTGGTAACAAGTTTTATCTTTTAATTATACCTTCATCCTTTTGGTGATGGTGGTTATCATCCTTTTGGTGATAACAAGTTTGCGTCTTGATTATACCTTCATCCTTTTGGTGATGGTGGTTATCATCCTTTTGGTGATAACAAGTTTGTGTCTTGATTATACCTTCATCCTTTTGGTGATGGTGATTATCATCCTTTTGGTGATAACCAGTTTGTGTCTTAATTATACCTTCATCCTTTTGGTGATGGTGGTTATCATCCTTTTGGTGATAACCAGTTTGTGTCTTGATTATACCTTCATCCTTTTGGTGATGGTGGTTATCATCCTTTTGGTGATAACAAGTTCGCGTCTTGATTATACCTTCATCCTTTTGGTGATGGTGATCATTGAAGTTATCTGACTTATTATCATCCTTTTGGTGATAACAAGCTTTGTTGTTGGATCTTACCTTCATCCTTTTGGTGACGGTGATCTTTGAAGTTTATGAGTTAACTATCATCCTTTTGGTGATAGCCTTGATCCTACACTCTCAGTAATGGAAAAATTTACCAGAATGACTTTCATCCTTTAGGTGATAGCGAGATTTGTTGTTGATCTGACCATCATCCTTTTGGTGATGGCGATCTTTGTTGCACCCACAATAACCATCATCCTTTTGGTGACGGACATCATCCTTTTGGTGATGAGTACCTTTGAAGCTCGGTTTATCCATCATCCTTTTGGTGATGACAATCTTGACAATCATGATGAACTACTATCATCCTTTTGGTGATAGCAAGTCCTACTGTCATCCTTTTGGTGCCAGAAAACCGATCCCACCTTTGTCTTCACATCAGAAACAACCTGTGCAAGATTTGAATGTTGACTCGAGGGTTGGCATTGGCCGAACATTCTACCCCTGCTACCTTGGCATCCATTGCATTTTCCATCTGCATCTCTCCATTACATTTCAAAGGACAAAATTCGGGTCCTTTAGTATTTAATTACCTTCTACCACGAATGTATGATGACCTTTATCATTCTTACTTTCTAGTTCAAAATAATTAAATAGGGGCAGCTGTCGTACCCCAATTTTGTCCGGGCATTTTTAATTTTTTCAAAATTAATTTCAGTTTCATTTTTGCATCGTATACATACCATTACATACATTGCATCATGAATAAAACACCTAAAATGTCAGTCAGATTGGACTTCTTTGAAGATACAGAAAAATCGGTTGAATCGTCGAATTTGAGGAAAATACTGTATTTTTAATAAGTATGGTTTGTCTTGACAATTTTAGTGTGACCAGTTCTTTTTGTACTCAATTTCTATTTTTTAACTGGTCAAATATTTAAATTTTAGTTAATTTAAACAATTAGTTTTTATATTAGTTAGATTTTTTCTCAAATAGCAGTTAATTTTAGTTTTTAAATATTAATTAGTTTTTTTATATTAGTTAGATTTGGTAAAATATTAAGTTAGAGTATTTTTTTTAATATTAATTAGTTTTTCTAAATATTAGTTAGTTTTCAAATATTAGTTAGATTTTTTCTTTTTAACAGTTAATTAGTTTTTTAGTGTTAATTAGTTTAAGCGTTAGTTAGTTTTTTTTTAGTTAATTTTTAATAATAGTTAGTTAGAATTTTTAAAATATTAATTAGTTTTATTTATTTAATAATTATGTATATTATATGTTAACATTGGATTCCAATACAGAAAAAACAAAATTCAAAATATTCCCTAACGTCTCCCATTCTCCTCCACCCACTGTCTGCTCCACTCACTCCACTACTAACAACCTGCCTCTCTCTCGTACCAGCAAAATGACAAAAAGAAAGAATACAAAAAGCCCTCGGACACTATTCACTCGCAGCTCTAACACGCTCAGACCCTCTCTCATTCACTATTCTTTCTGAAAAAAATTCATCTCTCACAGCTCAAAAAACTCTCTCACACACTCTCAACAAACCCTCTCCTTCGAATACACTCTCACCCGTCTCCGCTTACTCCATCACCTCTTCACCACTGCGAAACCCTTTCCACACCTTCATCGTCGCTCTTCAAAACCTATTACCGCCGCTCATCAAGCAACCGCCGAAACCCTAAACCCTTCACGCTTCCTTCGATCCTCCTTTCATTCTTCACCTAAATCCCCTTTTCCGTCGAGACCACCATCTTCTTCCATCTCCAATCGCCGCCACTACCTTCATCGTAAAACCCTCACCGTAAACCTTCAAAGTCCCCACCGTCAATCATCTTCGTCCGCATCATCCTCCGTAGCCGTTCCCCAACCAAAACCCACGAACCCTTTCACCTTCCTCAACATCCTTCAAACCGTCATCACCACAAATCGACGGCGCCAATCGAACCACAAAGCCATCAACAAGAGGTTCAGGAGTTTGTTGTGTACTCTTTGTTGTGTACTCTTCTGTTTTTCAGGTACCGATCTTGCTTTCCGCTTCCTCAACAGCATCACCGTCCGCTCCGCACCGACAGCCACCGCTCGCAACCCATCCAAAGCCTTCTCTGAAGAAACCTTCAACACATCACAAGCTCGTCAAGCTACCGACAAAACTCGCGATTCAGATTAGTGTTGAAACGGATTGGAGCACAAAGCCAAGGTTCAAGCGCGATTTGAAGGTTTTTGGTTCCTGAGAAAAGCCTGAGTCGACTGCATACGATTCAATACTACCAAGGTCACACGGCCACATTCTTGTTGGTTGGTTCACTCCCTTTGATTCTATTTCAATTTGGATTATGTATGTTTTGTATTCATGTCTGCTGCCTCTCATTCTTCTTTGTGCTAAAGATAATGCAATTGGTCTTTGCAAAATCGTTGGAAGTGACAAGAGGGTATACTGCGGTTTCCAATTCCATTTTTACTTATGTTAGTTAGGTCCACCTTCGTTTATATGTCGTTATGCTGTTATGTAGTTATTTCTAATTGTTCATTGTTGAATATGATTGTTTTCAAGCAGCAAGTTTGTACATATTTGTTTCATGTTTTGAATGGTGTAATATTGTCGAAACCTTTGCAAATTCAATATGCTAAGGCTGTTTTGAATGTCTCTGAGCTGTTTAACCATGTTAGCTTATGGCTTAGCCCTTTTCATGTTACTGCCGTAGGAGTTTAGTACCTCTTAACCATTTCCTTGTAGGCCTGTAACTCATTTGCCTTTGTTTTTATTATTATACTTTCACTTGGAAATTATATGTGTTGATTAGGTACTTTGCTTTAGCTCATCATCCTAATACTGTTTGGTGTGTATGTTTTATTAAAGTCACCTCATCATAAGTGTTCTATTAACCACATGGTTGGCTTGTGTTCTTAAGACTTGAATCATATTGTTGAATGCCTATTTAATTCTGTGGGGGATATAGATTTCGGTTCAGGAATATCAAATTGTTTAGCTCGAATTAAATAAATAGATCCGGCGATGTCATGCCGGTATACCACCAAAATTCCAAATACATTAATTGTACATTCTTCACCGTGTTTCGATTTCATGCGGATTTCCAATTGCCGCCATGTATAAACAGGTTCCTAAGCACATTTTGTCACCGATTCTTTTTTATAAATCAAAGTTGTCACTAATTTGTTTTTTTTATAAAAAATATTATTAGTTGAATTTTTATTTGATTAATTGCTTTTAATTAATTAACCTTAATTAACTTAATTATTTAAGATAATTAAATAATTTTGATAATTAGTTTTAATTAATTCGATTAATTAATTTAAGTAAAAATTTGATGGTAATCAAAGGATTTTCTTTTCCATCATCTTTTCATAGATCATTTCATAATCACTTTTAATTTTGTTTCAATTCATTATCCATCAAAATCAATTTCAAAAAGCACAAATCACAATTCTCGATTTAAATATCGAGCCCATTTTCAAAATAACCCCTTGTAAGTCGATCGCTCCTAAGCATCGCCATCAACCTCACATAGCTTACTCTTGGGCTTTCTTACAATGAAACCTACTTGGTTATTGATTAATCGAGTAGATGAAATAATACACTAAATAAATTTCATTTTCATTCATAAACACAAATTCAAATCATTTTTCCCAAACCAATTCAATTTCAAAAAGAATTTTTAAACATAAGCATGGGATGAAAAGGAGATAGGAAGCGTACGCTTCACTATTTCTCAAGCACTCGAATAATTGGCGTACGCCATATTGCGCGAGTTCTTGTCACCCAACTAAATCTTAAATCATAACAATTTCAAAGCACTTTTCAAATTCAAATCATTCAAACCATTTAACTTCCAAAAGATTTTTTTCCTTAAACATAAACTTGGGTTGAAAAGGAGATAGGAAGCGTACGCTTCACTATTTCTCAAGCACTCGAATAATTGGCGTACGCCATATTGCGCGAGTTCTTGTCACCCGATTAAAACCTTAATCATGTACATTCAAATCACATTTTCTAAATCAATTACAAATCCTACAAACGTTTAATTCTATATTTCAGATGAAAAGGAGAATAGTGAGCATCCGCTTCATTATCTCTCGATTATTCGAATAATTGGCGTACGCCACATTGCTCGAATCTTCGTCATCAATTCAAAACCACAATCAAGTAAACTCAAATCATCGACAAATCCAAACCTACCAATCCAAAATTCAAACTATTTTCGTAAATCAAATACGACATCCAAACATATCTTTTACAATTTAAACTTTGGATGACAAAAGATGAGAGGCGTACGCCTCGCCATCTCTCGATTATTTGAATAATTGGCGAACGCCACATTGCACAAATTATCGACTTCCGAATAAAACATGTTAAATAAATTTGGATAAGGGAATAGGTGGCGTACGCCTCATTATTCCTTGAATAAGCAAGTAGGGGGCGTACGCCTCACTACCGTGCATATTCAACATCCACAAACGCAACTTTCAAAATAATCTGAATGAAAAAGGAATAGAAGGCGGACGCCTTATTACTCCTCGAAAGAATTGGACAATTGGTGAACACCACATTGCTCAATCTTTCGTCGTTCTTCAAAAACATTTCAAACCAAACTTCTCGCCCCCGAGCGATCGAAATCAAACCTAACTTCTCGCCCCCGAGCGATCGAAACCAATCAACACCCAAACACATCAAATCCAATTTGTCACCCCCCGCGTGACCAAAACCTCATCAAAAGAACACTGTCAATCCTTTCTAATGCGCCCAACAAACCAAGTGCTAGAGCCTCCCCCGAGAGTAGACAACGCCAGCGTTTAGCCGTTAGAACGCCGACTTACACAGTCGTTCATCAAAACAAAACACACCCAAAATCGTAGTTGCCCGAACTACGAATGCTCTGATTTCCTTATTGCACCATAAGGATACGTAGGCAGGAGATTGCTGTATCTTCGCGAGCACACTAATAAAAAACCTCCCATTTCCCCCTCCTGAGGTCTTCATCCATATCCATCATCAATTCCAATCACTCGAAGCAAGCAGATAAACAGTCAATTAACAGTCAAATAGCAAAATCAGACTAAGAGGTTCCCGTTGAGTACAACGGACGTAAGGGGTGCTAATACCTTCCCCTTGCGTAATCGACTCCCGAACCCGAATATGGTTGCGATGACCATTGTTCTTATTTCCAAAGGTTTTCTCGATATTTTCCTATTCCTTCATTGGAATGAATAAAGTTCGGTGGCGACTCTGTTTCGAACACCATCTTTTTCCGCGTCCTATCGCGAGGGATCGCATTATCACTCATTTTTTTTGAGGTGCGACAGACTCGCCAATCTACATAATCACCCTTCGGTTCTTGTCAATCCTTTCTAATGCGCCCAACAAACCAGTGCTAGAGCCTCCCCCGAGAGTAGACAACGCCAGCGTTTAGCCGTTAGAACGCCGACTTACACAGTCGTTCATCAAAACAAAACACACCCAAATATTCGTAGTTGCCCGAACTACGATTGCTCTGATTTCCTTATTGCACCTCAAAAATGATGATAATGCGATCCCTCGCGATGGGACGCGGAAAAAAATGTTTGTTCGAAACAGAGTCGCCACCGAACTTTATTCATTCCAATGAAGGAATAGGAAAATATCGAGAAAACCTTTAAAGATAAGAATAATGGTCGTCGCAACCATATTCGGGTTCGGGAGTCAATTACGCAAGGGGAAGGTATTAGCACCCCTCACGTCCGTTGTACTCAACGGGAACCTCTTAGTCTGATTTTGCTATTTGACTGTTAATTGACTGTTTATCTGCTTGCTTCGAGTGATTAGAATTGATGATAGATATGGATGAAGACCTCAGGAGGGGGAAATGGGAGGTTTTTTATTAGTGTGCTCGCGAAGATACAGCAATCTCCTGCCTACGTATCCTTATGGTGCAATAAGGAAATCAGAGCATTCGTAGTTCGGGCTACTACGAATATTTGGTGTGTTTTGTTTTGATGAACGACTGTGTAAGTCGGCGTTCTAACGGCTAAACGCTGGCATGCCTACTCTCGGGGGAGGCTCTAGCACTGGTTTGTTGTGCGCATTAGAAAGGATTGACAGTGTTCTTTTGAAAGGGTTTTGGTCAGCGCGGGGGTGACAAGTTGGATTGATGTGTTTGGGTGTTTGGGTTTTGATCGCTCGGGGGCGAGAAGTTGGATTTGATTTGTTAAGGTGTTTTTGGAGAACGACGAAAGATTGAGAAATGTGGTGTTCACCAATCGTCCAATTCTTTCGAGGAATAATAAGGCGTACGCCTTCTATTCCTTTTTTCGTTCGAATTATTTTGAAAGTTTGTTTGCGGATGTTGAATATGCACGGTAGTGAGGCGTACGCCTCCTACTTGCTTATTCAAGGAATAATGAGGCGTACGCCACCTATTCCCTTATCCAAGTTTATTTAATGTGTTTTAGTCGGAAGTCGATAATTTGTGCAATATGGCGTACGCCAATTATCCAAATGATCGAGAGATTGTGAGGCGTACGCCTCCCATCTTTTATCATCCGAGGTTTAAATTGTAAAAAGATATGTTTTGATGTGAGTATTTGATTTGTGAAAATAATTTGAATTTTGGTAGGTTTGGATTTGTCGATGATTTGAGCTTACTCGATTGTGTTTTAAGTTTGATGACGAAGATTCGAGCAATGTGGCGTACGCCAATTATTCGAATAATCGAAAGATAGTGAGGCGTACGCCTCCTATCCTCTTTTCATCTGAAATGTGGGATTAAAGGATTTGGAATTGATTTAAAAAATGAGGTTTGAATGTATATGATTATGGTTTAGTCGGGTGACAAGAACTCGCGCAATATGGCGTACGCCAATTATTCGAGTGCTTGAGAAATAGTGAAGCGTACGCTTCCTATCTCCTTTTCATCCCAAGTTTATATTAAGAGAAAATGATTTTGAAATTGAATAATTTGAAAAGTGGTTTGAATTTGGAAATTGCATTTGATTTTAAAGAGTGATTTGAAATTGTATGATTATAGATTTAATCGGGCGACAAGAACTTGCGCAATATGGCGTACGCCAATCGTTCAAGTGCTTGAGAAATAGTGAAGCGTACGCTTACTATCTCCTTTTCATCCCATGCTTATGTTTGAAAGAGAAAATTCCTTTGAAATTGAAGTGGTTTGGAAATTGATTTAGAAAATGATTTGAATGGTATAATTTTGAAGTGAAGGTTGAAGTTTTAGAAATGATTTGAAAATGTATGATTATTTTTAATCGGATGACAAGAACTCGTGCAATATGGCGTACGCCAATTATTCGAGTTCTTGAGAAATAGTGAAGCGTACGCTTCCTATTTCCTTTTCATCCCAAGTTTATTTTTGAAAGAGAAAAGTGATTTTGAAATTGAATTTGATTAGTTTAAAAAAAAATATTCGAAGTTGTGTTCTTTTGAAATTTGGTTTGTGTTGTTGATGAAGATGTTGAATAGAATTGAACATGGTTTATGAAGAAATGATTTTTTGAAGTAATTTAGTTATTTAGTTGATAATTAGGCAATCTGAATAATAATAAAACAAATTAGCTCATTCAAATAATCAATTATCAAAATTAAACAATACATGTACATTTTATCAATCATAATCGGGTTATTTAAACTTGCTTAACCGAAACTAGTCAATGGATAAAAATTAAACTTTCTTAATCAAAGGAGAGATTTCAATTGGAAAAAGATTATTTTGAATCATTGAATTTCAATTGAGGCTTTAAACCTCAAACACACATTTCTTATCTTATGGGCCTTGACCTCAAACTGTGCTCTGGTGGCATATCGACATGAGTCGTCAAATCCATTAACTAAATCATGTAAGCATAAGACAATAATACAAAACTCTATTTTCATATTACATAGCTACCAATATAATTCCAACGGTTCATAAAGCGCGGTCGGACCTTATAATCACATACAGGATCGTTGCGAAATCTTACTGGACTCAAGAAATCTAACAGCAATAAAATAACACCAACTCCAATCCACAATTTCAACAAAATTACGTTTCAAACATACATTCAAACAGACATTCAAATCAAATTCGCAACTCGGCATATGCATAACAAAAATTGAAATGATCATAAAGTCACAACCATAACCAACATACTGGTTTCAACAACTTATTATTTCATCAAAATCATAAATGAAATGAGAATGTAATTGTCACAGCAGCACAAAACAACAATACGTTGGAAGAAAACTTGAAATGGTTACCAAATCGTGAATCTCTGTTGCTGCAAGCTGTAGATGCGTTTGTCAACGTTGCTGCTAGGTCTTATTGTCGTACCATGAGTTATCTCCTTTAACCATTCGAAACTTCCTCCTGTCCGGTTTTGATTTCAACCCTTGTGAGACCGAAGTCGCCGAGATGATTTGACCTGCAGAATAGAGATGAATTTACAACGACCTGCAAAACAGAGATGAGTTCACAACCAAACAAACGCCCAAACAAACATCAAAACGAGGGTTTTGGTTGATGGCGATGAGCGGAAAAAAGGGTTTCGTATAGGTTTTGGGTGGAATTGATTTTTTCGGCGAGATCGGTGGTTGAAGGTGAAGAGGAAGGTGTCAGGTGTCGTTGTTGGTGATTTAAGGTAAGTTATCGGTGGACGGAGGTTTGGACGGTGAGGGTTTGAGGTAAGTTTGAGCGGTGGCTGGAGGAAGACGAAGGTGGCTTTCGATGTTGGTGGTGATGAAGAAGCGATTTGGGGAGTTGAAGGTCGCGGAGGTTGTGATGGGCTTTGAATGGTGGTCGGAAAGAGGTGCGGTGGCGGATGAAGGCGAGAGAGATGGAAGAGGGCGCAGGCGATGAGGGTTTTTGTGGTTGTGGGTTAAGTGTGACGGCGATGAGGAGGGTTTTACGGTGAAGAGGGTTGAGATGTGATTAACGGTGGGAGGTTATGTTAAGGTTAGGGTTTCGGGGTGCTGTTCGATGGCGGAGGCGGAATCGAAGGGGGTTTTGAACAGTGGTGAGCGGAGGTTTAAAGGTGAAGAAGGCACGGATGATGATGGCGGCGGAGTAAGGGTTTGATGGTGGAGAGGTGATAGTGAAGATGGTCGGAATAGAGGATGAGCGGTGATGATTAGCGAAGGGAGAAAAGGAAAGGGCGATTGGGGGTGATGGTAAGGTTGTGAGGGGTTTACGAAGGGTGATGGAAGATGGAGGGCGGCGGAGATTTGGGGAAAGAGGAAGAAGATTTTTTCAATTTTGTGAGAGAATGAGTGAGAGAGAGAAGAGGGGTTTTGGTGAGTGAGAGAGACCGAGTGAATAGTCAGCTGAGTGATTCAATGAGTGAACAGTGCTGAGACCTTTTTGTATTTTTTTTTTTTGTCATTTTCTGATGGGAGAGAGAGGAAAGGTAGTTACTGAGTGATAGTGGGATAGTGGAGCAGTGTGTACGCGTGAGAGACGTTGGGAGGAAATCAGAGTGAATTTTTGAATTTTGTTTTTTTATGGAATAGAGAATCCAATGTAGATATATACAATTATTGTTACAAATTATAAGTTAAACTAGTTAATATCTAATCTAAACTAAATAATAATAAAAAAAAGAAAACCAACTAATGTTTAACTATCTATCTAAAATTTAAAACTAATTAATATTTAAACTAAAATTAACTACTATTTTAAAAAAATCTAACTAATATAAAAAAACTAATTAATTATTTTAATTTAAATATCTAAAAAAAAAGAAATTACCAATTAAAAATTGAGTACAATTTATTCGAAAAATTAAATAAATCACAATCTTTCTTCGAATCTTGACAGTTCAAACGATTTTTTTATTCTCAAATAAATTCCCTCTGATTGATATTTCCGGCATTTATTCATGATGCAAATGTGTGTCATGTTATGTGTATGATGCTAAAATGAAACTGAAATTTTGAAAAAAAATTAAAATAAGCCCGGACAAAATTGGGGTACGACAGCTGCCCCTATTTAATTATCTTGAATTAGAAGGTAAGAATGACAACGGTCATCATACATTCGTGGTAGAAGGTAATTAAATACGAAAGGATCCAAATTTTGTCCTTTGGAATGTAATGGAGAGATGCAGATGAAAATGCAATGGATGCCAAGGTAGTAGGGGTAGGATGTTCGATCAATACCAACCCTCGAGTCAACATTCAAATCTGGCACAGGTTGTTATTGTTGTAAAGACAAATGTGGGACCAGTTTTCTGACACCAAAAGGATGACAGAGATTAATTGCCATCATCAAAAGGATGATAGTAATTCACCACGATTGTCAGGATTGTCATCACCAAAAGGACGATGGATAAACCAAGCTTTAACAGTAGTCATCACCAAAAGGATAATTGTTACAGTGATAAAGTTCCCATTAACAGAGAGTATAATATCAAGGCTATCACCAAAAGGATGATAGTTGACTCATCAACTTCAGAGATCACCGCCACCAAAAGGATGAAGGTAAGATCCAACAACAAAACTTGTTATCACCAAGGAATGATAATAAGTCAGATAACTTCAATGATCACCATCACCAAAAGGATGAAGGTATAGTCACACAACAAACTTGTTATCACCAAAAGGATGATAATAAGTCAACACAATCACCGTCACCAAAAGGATGAAGGTACAATTAAAACACAACTTGTTATCACCAAAAGGATGATAATCACCATCACCAAAAGGATGAAGGTATAATTAAAAGATAACTTGTTATCACCAAAAGGATGATAATCACCATCACCAAAAGGATGAAGGTATAATTAAAAGATAAAACTTGTTACCACCAAAAGGATGATAATCACCATCACCAAAAGGATGAAGGTATAATCAAGACACAAACTTGTTATCACCAAAAGGATGATAACCACCATCACCAAAAGGATGAAGGTATAATTAAAGGATAAAACTTGTTATCACCAAAAGGATGATAATCACCATCACCAAAAGGATGAAGGTATAATCAAGACACAAACTTGTTATCACCAAAAGGATGATAACCACCATCACCAAAAGGATGAAGGTATTGTTAAAAGACACAACTTGTTACCACCAAAAGGATGATAAGAAGCACACACACAATTGATCGCCATCACCAAAAGGATGAAGGTAGGATCAAGACACGAACTTGTTATCACCAAAAGGATGATAACCACCATCACCAAAAGGATGAAGGTATTGTTAAAAGACACAACTTGTTACCACCAAAAGGATGATAAGAAGCACACACACAATTGATCGCCATCACCAAAAGGATGAAGGTAGGATCAAGACACGAACTTGTTATCACCAAAAGGATGATAACCACCATCACCAAAAGGATGAAGGTATAATTAAAAGATAAAACTTGTTACCACCAAAAGGATGATAATAAGCACACAACGCAATTGATCACCGTCACCAAAAGGATGAAGGTAAGATCAAGACAAATTTGTTATCACCAAAAGGATGATAATCACCATCACCAAAAGGATGAAGGTATAATTAAAAGACACAACTTGTTATCGCCAAAAGGACGATAATAAGTCAACAATCACCATCACCGAAAGGATGAAGGTATTGTTAAACGACAAAACTTGTTACCACCAAAAGGATGATAATAAGTCACACAACTCAAAGGATCCCCATCACCAAAAGGATGATAGTAAGATCAACACAAAACCTTGTTATCACCAAAAGGATGATAATCACCATCACCAAAAGGATGAGGGTAGGATCAAGACGAACTTGTTATCACCAAAAGGATGATAAGAAGTCAACAATCACCATCACCAAAAGGATGAAGGTATTGTCAAACGACAAAACTTAGTTACCACCAAAAGGATGATAATAAGTCAATAGTCACCATCACCAAAAGGATGAAGGTACTACAAACAACATAACTCGTTATCACCAAAAGGATGATAATGAATCCACAATCACCATCACCAAAAGGATGAAGGTGAGATCATAACTTCAAAACTTGTTACCACCAAAAGGATGGTAATAAGTTATAATAACTGCGAATATTGCTGACACCAAAAGGATGACAGTGGGGGTTGGATTTTTTCAAATGTCACCATCACCAAAAGGATGATAACTTAAACTAAACTCCATAATCTCTATCACTAAAAGGATGATTTTAGATTAAACTGGACGTCATCACCAAAAGGATGATGTTGAACCAAAATGACAAGGATTGCTTATCACCATAAGGATTGCCGACACCAAAAGGATGACAGTAAGACCACAAATGTCAAGGATTTACCATTACCAAAAGGATAACGGTTATTGTAAACAGGGTGATGATTAATATTATTCCTCAATGGACTTTCACCAAAAGGATGATAGTGAGAACAATATCGGAAAACAAGGCTACTGACAAAGTTCAATAAACCTGACTTGCTGGGTAGCATTGGAACATTGCTAGGTAAGACTTGCTCAGGGTATGGACAACAAAAGGTTGCAGACCCAATATTCTCTGGAGAGATGTAATTTCTGTCAACAAAAGGTTACAGGAAACAACTTATTGAGGAATGCTCAATGTGAAACAAGGTAAGTGTTTGGAGAAACATTGTTTGACTTAGCTGAGGATAACATCTTAGCAACAAAAGGTTGAAGGATGTAGCTCAATGGGGAATGCCCAATAGTGGGTAGGAACTTACTCAAAAGAAGTGACAATGACTCGACTGAGGATTGGCCTGGATGCCTACGACTAAACCTTGGATTTTGATTCGTGTTATGTACATGAATGATGTGTATGCGTTATGTATGAGGTGATGCATGTGATGCATGTTATGCATGTTTGAATGCAAAGGACTGATTGGCTTGTTTTGGGATTGGCCCCCCTTTCAAAGGCGATGTGTTTTCTGGAAACCAAAGTTGGTTGTGTTTGTCTTTGTGTGGGTGCCAGCAAGGTGGGCTTTGGGTTTTTCTGGTAATTGTCAATGTAGATTGGACTGTTGATTGGTAGAAGGATCTGACTTCCCGACACTCGGTAGTTGATGATGTGATGAACACGCAATAGATGCGGATACTCTTGGTGCCCCAAGTTTGATCTTTTACTGATATGTGTGTATTTGTCTTTGAGAAGGTCTCAGTTCTTCTTCTGAAGTGTTTGGAGATATTTGGCCAGCCAGTGACTGAGCATAGCGACGTAATCAACGCATGATGATTGTGCTTTTGACGTGCCCCAAGGGTTCTTGTCAAGATGTGACATTGTACTTGTATGGACTTTCGACATCTTGGTTGTGAATTCAAGCAGTCACTACTGTCTGATGCAATCTGCTTGACTGACTTGAAGATATGAAGGGAAACTGCCCCTTGCAACTTGTCTTGCCCCTGACTGTAGGGTGTTCAAAAGCATTCTCCTTGAAAGGAAACTTAGGAGTGATTATCCTATGACATGGTCTGAGTTTGTTTTCTGATGTCCAAATCTGGCTATGGTCTGCCCCTGATTAGCCTTTGGAGGACTTGCCCCAGACGGACTGAGTATTGAAGTACTTTTCCTCCATGATCAACCGATGCTTGGAGATTTGTCTTGTACCGCCTACTTCTTAGGTTAATAATGATTAAATATGCCATGCCCTGATTCATAGGATGGTCTTGATTTGTGTCAACACCAATGATCAAGTGCCTCTTGAATTGCTCCTTGTTGGAATTTTCTCGATGTCAAGTACTGACTGACAATTAAGAATTGTTATCCAAGAAATGGTGATTTTAATGCAATAGTTATGCAAGTTTGAAAAAACAATCATTCACTCGGGAGTGTTGTGGTAGTGTGTGGCGAGTGGATCATGAGTCCAATCGCGGTGCTTGATTTAGCTAGTGTGTGAGTGATATGGTGAGAAGAGAATATTAGCAAATATCTAGGAGTCAGTTTACTCAACCTTGCTATAGTATGCTTTCAGAATAAACCCTACTTCAATTAGGTCTTTTGAGGGTTGTAACGTGGCTTGGTTCATGGTTATTGAAACAAAAGGATATAAGGCTCAAAGTTTATTTCAACCCACCCCTTCTTCATGATGATCTCCAATCCTACGTTCAGTTAACTCACACACATTCATCTTTTGCAGGTGTGAGGATAAAGATGGTGATTCAAGGTCTCTTGGAATGGCAGCCACCTTGTTTCGTTTGGATGTCGGTGACCCTTTGATTTTGGTATGGTGGTCACTGAATCTTGTTTTGTTTTGTTGGAGACTTTCATTGTCTCTTTTCGATTTTTGTTTTGATCCCTAACTTTTGCATGGACCGCTTTGTTTGAAGCTTTAGTCCATCGGGATTGCCCCTGTTTTTGCCTAAGTCTCCTTTTAGGGTGGTGGACTTAGCGGGCTCTTTTTGTTTTTGATTTTTTTTTTGAAATTGTGACTGCCAAGTCATTGGTCATTGCATAACAACCGACATAAAATTTGGATTTGTATGGTTCTTTCGACACTTCAGGATGTGTGTGAAGAGTGTCATATGGTTGATCCTCGTATGGGATACTTCACCTTTGTAATTTGTATGTGTAGTCAGGTTAAATGAACACTACCCTGCCCCAGGTTAAGCGTAAAGGTTTTTTAGATCTGAAAGAAACTCCTACTTCTAGGCTCAAAGTGGTTGACTAGGGATTAACTCCTTATCTCTCCAGTGTTTGGGGATTTGAAACAATGCCTGTACATCATTAGCAAGGTTTTATCCGAAAGCATACGATCAGCAATTATGAGTATTTTGTTTTCGTCATCCTCCTTCCAACATTTACTAACAATATTGTGATGAAGAAGGTGAAGTGGAGAAGTATGTGTTTGTGATTTGAAAATGTGATAGATGAGTGAATATGAAAGATTGATTCAAAGCATGCATAATCATCCCATTAATAAGACCAAATACAAATAACAATGTTTAAAGCATACAGTACTTAGGCAAACAAGATCAAATTACAAGAATGCAAAGTGGTAAAAATGGCATAATGATTTCCTTCATGTAAAGCGACAGACTTCATCTCTTGATTCTTCGGCGGAATTGCTCTGCTGATCAGGTCGGTGGGAAGCTTTACCTTCGAGCTTCACTTGACTCTGCATGCGCCGGCATGGGGTTTGTTGCAACGTTTGGCCTCGCTGGCGTGAATGTAAGTGCTTTACTATCAATCAGGTCTTGGACCTTGTGCTTGAAAGCCTTACAGTTCTCTATTATGTGCCCTGGGGCACCCATGTGATACTCGCAGTGAGCATTGACGTCGTAGCCTGGAGGATATGGTGGAGTTACAGGTGTTAGCTCCTTCAAAACAATTGATCCATCCTTTAGCAGGTAGGGGAGGATCTTGCTATACGATACTAGCAAAGGATCAAAATGTCTTTCAGGCCTCCTTGCCCTTGTTGGTTGGGTTGACGTTGTTGTGGAGCACGTTGCTGTTGATTCTGATGTGGCTGCTGGTAAGCCGGCTGTTGATAAGGCTGCTGATACTGTTGCTGATATGGCGTTGGGATGACCGCGGAAACCTGATGATAAGGCGTATGAGCATATGGAGGTGCCCTATATCCTCCTCCTCTCATTATGGCATTGGTCTTCCCTTCTGGCTTCTTTGGGAGATTAGGATAAGGTTTCTTCATCCGACTTGAAGCATTGGCAGCACAAGGTAGTTTCCCCTTCTTGATTTAGCTCTCGATTTGTTCTCTTACAGAGACCACCTCAGTGAAAGTTGGGAAGCTGGATCCTATCATCTTTTCCATGTATTGGGTATGCAGAGTTCCCATAAACATGTCAATTAGCTCTTTGTCAAGGAGAGGAGGTTGGACACGAGCTGCAAGCTCTCTCCACCGTTGTGCGTATTCCTTGAATGACTCATTGTTGCGTTGAGTCATGTCTTGCAGCTGTGTGCGATTGGGTGCTAGATCAGTGTTGTACTGATAATGCCTGAGGAAAGCTTCAGCAAGTTCTCTCCATGACTGGACCTGACCTCTCTCTAGTTGCATACACCACTCCAAAGATGCCCCACTGAGACTATCTTGGAAGTAATGAATCAGGAGTTGATCATTACTGATGTGGGCAGCCATTTTGCGGCAATAAGCTCTGAGGTGGGTTCTCGGGCAGCTGATCCCTTTGTATTTGTCAAAGTCCGGGACTTTGAATTTTGTGGAATCACGAGTCCTGGCACCAGGCACATATCAACGGCGTCCAAACCGGGAGTAGTGTGAACCTCCAAGGACTTAAACTTTTCCTCCAAAGCATGGAGTCTATCAACAGCTGGGTCTGGGAGACCTCCAACAGCAGGTTTGACAGGTTGTGGCATGAAGAAGGCGTCATATGGATCTTCATCACCCATCACTGATCCGTGTCGAGCAGATGTAGCAGAATGCTCGTGGGGGTTCATGTTGACTATGGGAACAGGAATAGGGATCGGTCCTCCTCTAGGCTGATTAGGGTTACCATCAAGGTCGATCACTCCAGGGATGCTAAGTGATGGCGATCCAAACTCGGCAGCAACTTTCCTGGCTTCGGCGTTAGTCTCAGCATCCTTCTCCTTCTGGGCCAAGAGTAACATGGTCTCAAGCAAGCGATCCATCTTTGCCTGCATGGAGTCAATGTCGGTCCTCATCGAAACTTGGTTGGCTTCAAGCTGTTCAAGTGTCATCTTGTAGTTGCGGCGTGTCTCGTACCGGTGTCGAGTAGTCAGCGTTTACTGGACAAAGGGTAGAATATGGTGTAAGCTTTTGTTTCGGGGTAATGATATGCAATGCATGCTGATGATATGCAAATGCATGAAATTTTGCCATGATTTTCGCAGAGGAATACAGACCCAAGATTATTCACACGTCGGGTACGTCAGGATAACAGGAAGAAGTACGGGTTTCTCTTATCACAAGAAATTCCCAAGGGTAGGTTCTAAAGTTATGTTTTCAAGGAAGGAACTTAGACTCACTGATCAAGTTCAAAACTTCCTCGCAATGGTGGGCTAGCCACATCGTGATGGAAGTTCTGAAATGATCTAATCTAAGTGGGATTCTCGTATTGCACGAACAGGGTGTACACCCTTCGGTTCAATACTACATAATCACCGATTATGAAAACAAAACTTGGTTTTAAGGCGAGGTCCCTAGAGTCACGGATCGTGTTTAAAACCTCCACCGCAATGATGGGCTAGCCATATTGTGATGGGAACTCCAAACAGATCTACTCTAGGTGGAGTCTTCGTATTGTCCCAATAGGCGTACGCCCCTCGGTTCAATACTACACAACTCCGGGTTCTAAGTTTTTTCTCGAAGCTCGGGTATGGAGCTTATCTCACAGCATACACCAAGTCCCAAATCAAAGTATCAAGGCAAATTATATACAACACAAGCAATCGGAATAAAATACAGAGAAATAAGTATGGAAGAAAAGAATATTTTCTAACAGTCATAGCAAAATCAGACTAAGTTAGGCTAGACTCTCTCTTGCTTGGAGCAGGGTCCCCAGCAGAGTCGCCAGTCTGTCGCACCTCAAAAATGATGATAATGCGATCCCTCGCGATGGGACGCGGAAAAAAATGTTTGTTCGAAACAGAGTCGCCACCGAACTTTATTCATTCCAATGAAGGAATAGGAAAATATCGAGAAAACCTTTAAAGATAAGAATAATGGTCGTCGCAACCATATTCGGGTTCGGGAGTCGATTACGCAAGGGGAAGGTATTAGCACCCCTCACGTCCGTTGTACTCAACGGGAACCTCTTAGTCTGATTTTGCTATTTGACTGTTAATTGACTGTTTATCTGCTTGCTTCGAGTGATTAGAATTGATGATAGATATGGATGAAGACCTCAGGAGGGGGAAATGGGAGGTTTTTTATTAGTGTGCTCGCGAAGATACAGCAATCTCCTGCCTACGTATCCTTATGGTGCAATAAGGAAATCAGAGCATTCGTAGTTCGGGCTACTACGAATATTTGGTGTGTTTTGTTTTGATGAACGACTGTGTAAGTCGGCGTTCTAACGGCTAAACGCTGGCATGCCTACTCTCGGGGGAGGCTCTAGCACTGGTTTGTTGTGCGCATTAGAAAGGATTGACAGTGTTCTTTTGAAAGGGTTTTGGTCACGCGGGGGGTGACAAGTTGGATTGATGTGTTTGGGTGTTTGGGTTTTGATCGCTCGGGGGCGAGAAGTTGGATTTGATTTGTTAAGGTGTTTTTGGAGAACGACGAAAGATTGAGCAATGTGGTGTTCACCAATCGTCCAATTCTTTCGAGGAATAATAAGGCGTACGCCTTCTATTCCTTTTTTCGTTCGAATTATTTTGAAAGTTTGTTTGCGGATGTTGAATATGCACGGTAGTGAGGCGTACGCCTCCTACTTGCTTATTCAAGGAATAATGAGGCGTACGCCACCTATTCCCTTATCCAAGTTTATTTAATGTGTTTTAGTCGGAAGTCGATAATTTGTGCAATATGGCGTACACCAATTATCCAAATGATCGAGAGATTGTGAGGCGTACGCCTCCCATCTTTTATCATCCGAGGTTTAAATTGTAAAAAGATATGTTTTGATGTGAGTATTTGATTTGTGAAAATAATTTGAATTTTGGTAGGTTTGGATTTGTCGATGATTTGAGCTTACTCGATTGTGTTTTAAGTTTGATGACGAAGATTCGAGCAATGTGGCGTACGCCAATTATTCGAATAATCGAAAGATAGTGAGGCGTACGCCTCCTATCCTCTTTTCATCTGAAATATGGGATTAAAGGATTTGGAATTGATTTAAAAAATGAGGTTTGAATGTATATGATTATGGTTTAGTCGGGTGACAAGAACTCGCGCAATATGGCGTACGCCAATTATTCGAGTGCTTGAGAAATAGTGAAGCGTACGCTTCCTATCTCCTTTTCATCCCAAGTTTATATTAAGAGAAAATGATTTTGAAATTGAATAATTTGAAAAGTGGTTTGAATTTGGAAATTGCATTTGATTTTAAAGAGTGATTTGAAATTGTATGATTATAGATTTAATCGGGCGACAAGAACTTGCGCAATATGGCGTACGCCAATCGTTCAAGTGCTTGAGAAATAGTGAAGCGTACGCTTACTATCTCCTTTTCATCCCATGCTTATGTTTGAAAGAGAAAATTCCTTTGAAATTGAAGTGGTTTGGAAATTGATTTAGAAAATGATTTGAATGGTATAATTTTGAAGTGAAGGTTGAAGTTTTAGAAATGATTTGAAAATGTATGATTATTTTTAATCGGATGACAAGAACTCGTGCAATATGGCGTACGCCAATTATTCGAGTTCTTGAGAAATAGTGAAGCGTACGCTTCCTATTTCCTTTTCATCCCAAGTTTATTTTTGAAAGAGAAAAGTGATTTTGAAATTGAATTTGATTAGTTAAAAAAAAAAATATTCGAAGTTGTGTTCTTTTGAAATTTGGTTTGTGTTGTTGATGAAGATGTTGAATAGAATTGAACATGGTTTATGAAGAAATGATTTTTTTGAAGTAATTTAGTTATTTAGTTGATAATTAGGCAATCTGAATAATAATAAAAACAAATTAGCTCATTCAAATAATCAATTATCAAAATTAAACAATACATGTACATTTTATCAATCATAATCGGGTTATTTAAACTTGCTTAACCGAAACTAGTCAATGGATAAAAAATTAAACTTTCTTAATCAAAGGAGAGATTTTAATTGGGAAAAAGATTATTTTGAATCATTGAATTTCAATTGAGGCTTTAAAACCTCAAACACACATTTCTTATCTTATGGGCCTTGACCTCAAACTGTGCTCTGGTGGCATATCGACATGAGTCGTCAAATCCATTAACTAAATCATATAAGCATAAGACAATAATACAAAACTCTATTTTCATATTACATAGCTACCAATATAATTCCAACGGTTCATAAAGCGCGGTACCTTATAATCACATACAGGATCGTTGCGAAATCTTACTGGACTCAAGAAATCTAACAGCAATAAAATAACACCAACTCCAATCCACAATTTCAACAAAATTACGTTTCAAACATACATTCAAACAGACATTCAAATCAAATTCGCAACTCGGCATATGCATAACAAAAATTGAAATGATCATAAAGTCACAACCATAACCAACATACTGGTTTCAACAACTTATTATTTCATCAAAATCATAAATGAAATGAGAATGTAATTGTCACAGCAGCACAAAACAACAATACGTTGGAAGAAAACTTGAAATGGTTACCAAATCGTGAATCTCTGTTGCTGCAAGCTGTAGATGCGTTTGTCAACGTTGCTGCTAGGTCTTATTGCCGTACCATGAGTTATCTCCTTTAACCATTCGAAACTTCCTCCTGTCCGGTTTTGATTTCAACCCTTGTGAGACCGAAGTCGCCGAGATGATTTGACCTGCAGAATAGAGATGAATTTACAACGACCTGCAAAACAGAGATGAGTTCACAACCAAACAAACGCCCAAACAGACATCAAAACGAGGGTTTTGGTTGATGGCGATGAGCGGAAAAAAGGGTTTCGTATAGGTTTTGGATGGAATTGATTTTTTCGGCGAGATCGGTGGTTGAAGGTGAAGAGGAACAGGTGTCGTTGTTGGTGATTTAAGGTAAGTTATCGGTGGACGGAGGTTTGGACGGTGAGGGTTTGAGGTAAGTTTGAGCGGTGGCTGGAGGAAGACGAAGGTGGCTTTCGATGTTGGTGGTGATGAAGAAGCGATTTGGGGAGTTGAAGGTCGCGGAGGTTGTGATGGGCTTTGAATGGTGGTCGGAAAGAGGTGCGGTGGCGGATGAAGGCGAGAGAGATGGAAGAGGGCGCAGGCGATGAGGGTTTTTTTGGTTGTGGGTTAAGTGTGACGGCGATGAGGAGGGTTTTAACGGTGAAGAGGGTTGAGATGTGATTAACGGTGGGAGGTTATGTTAAGGTTAGGGTTTCGGGGTGCTGTTCGATGGCGGAGGCGGAATCGAAGGGGGTTTTGAACAGTGGTGAGCGGAGGTTTAAAGGTGAAGAAGGCACGGATGATGATGGCGGCGGAGTAAGGGTTTGATGGTGGAGAGGTGATAGTGAAGATGGTCGGAATAGAGGATGAGCGGTGATGATTAGCGAAGGGAGAAAAGGAAAGGGCGATTGGGGGTGATGGTAAGGTTGTGAGGGGTTTACGAAGGGTGATGGAAGATGGAGGGCGGCGGAGATTTGGGGAAAGAGGAAGAAGATTTTTTCAATTTTTGTGAGAGAATGAGTGAGAGAGAGAAGAGAGGGTTTTGGTGAGTGAGAGAGACCGAGTGAATAGTCAGCTGAGTGATTCAATGAGTGAACAGTGCTGAGACCTTTTTGTATCCTCTTTTTTTTTGTCATTTTCTGATGGGAGAGAGAGGAAAGGTAGTTACTGAGTGATAGTGGGATAGTGGAGCAGTGTGTACGCATGAGAGACGTTGGGAGGAAATCAGAGTGAATTTTTGAATTTTGTTTTTTTATGGAATAGAGAATCCAATGTAGATATATACAATTATTGTTACAAATTATAAAAACTAGTTAATATCTAATCTAAACTAAATAATAATAAAAAAAAGAAAACCAACTAATGTTTAATTATCTATCTAAAATTTAAAACTAATTAATATTTAAACTAAAATTAACTACTATTTTAAAAAAATCTAACTAATATAAAAAAAACTAATTAATTATTTTAATTTAAATATCTAAAAAAAAAAGAAAATTACCAATTAAAAATTGAGTACAATTTATTCGAAAAATTAAATAAATCACAATCTTTCTTCGAATCTTGACAGTTCAAACGATTTTTTTATTCTCAAATAAATTCCCTCTGATTGATATTTCCGGCATTTATTCATGATGCAAATGTGTGTCATGTTATGTGTATGATGCTAAAATGAAACTGAAATTAATTTTGAAAAAAATTAAAATAAGCCCGGACAAATTAAAAAAATTACCAGTCTGTCGCACCTCAAAAATGATGATAATGCGATCCCTCGCGATGGGACGCGGAAAAAAATGTTTGTTCGAAACAGAGTCGCCACCGAACTTTATTCATTCCAATGAAGGAATAGGAAAATATCGAGAAAACCTTTAAAGATAAGAATAATGGTCGTCGCAACCATATTCGGGTTCGGGAGTCGATTACGCAAGGGGAAGGTATTAGCACCCCTCACGTCCGTTGTACTCAACGGGAACCTCTTAGTCTGATTTTGCTATTTGACTGTTAATTGACTGTTTATCTGCTTGCTTCGAGTGATTGGAATTGATGATGGATATGGATGAAGACCTCAGGAGGGGGAAATGGGAGGTTTTTTATTAGTGTGCTCGCGAAGATACAGCAATCTCCTGCCTACGTATCCTTATGGTGCAATAAGGAAATCAGAGCAATCGTAGTCTGTCGCACCTCAAAAAAAATGAGTGATAATGCGATCCCTCGCGATAGGACGCGGAAAAAGATGGTGTTCGAAACAGAGTCGCCACCGAACTTTATTCATTCCAATGAAGGAATAGGAAAGTATCGAGAAAACCTTTGGAAATAAGAACAATGGTCATCGCAACCATATTCGGGTTCGGGAGTCGATTACGCAAGGGGAAGGTATTAGCACCCCTTACGTCCGTTGTACTCAACGGGAACCTCTTAGTCTGATTTTGCTATTTGACTGTTAATTGACTGTTTATCTGCTTGCTTCGAGTGATTAGAATTGATGATAGATATGGATGAAGACCTCAGGAGGGGGAAATGGGAGGTTTTTTATTAGTGTGCTCGCGAAGATACAGCAATCTCCTGCCTACGTATCCTTATGGTGCAATAAGGAAATCAGAGCATTCGTAGTTCGGGCTACTACGAATATTTGGTGTGTTTTGTTTTGATGAACGACTATGTAAGTCGGCGTTCTAACGGCTAAACGCTGGCATGCCTACTCTCGGGGGAGGCTCTAGCACTGGTTTGTTGTGCGCATTAGAAAGGATTGACAGTGTTCTTTTGAAAGGGTTTTGGTCACGCGGGGGGTGACAAGTTGGATTGATGTGTTTGGGTGTTTGGGTTTTGATCGCTCGGGGGCGAGAAGTTGGATTTGATTTGTTAAGGTGTTTTTGGAGAACGACGAAAGATTGAGCAATGTGGTGTTCACCAATCGTCCAATTCTTTCGAGGAATAATAAGGCGTACGCCTTCTATTCCTTTTTTCGTTCGAATTATTTTGAAAGTTTGTTTGCGGATGTTGAATATGCACGGTAGTGAGGCGTACGCCTCCTACTTGCTTATTCAAGGAATAATGAGGCGTACGCCACCTATTCCCTTATCCAAGTTTATTTAATGTGTTTTAGTCGGAAGTCGATAATTTGTGCAATATGGCGTATGCCAATTATCCAAATGATCGAGAGATTGTGAGGCGTACGCCTCCCATCTTTTATCATCCGAGGTTTAAATTGTAAAAAGATATGTTTTGATGTGAGTATTTGATTTGTGAAAATAATTTGAATTTTGGTAGGTTTGGATTTGTCGATGATTTGAGCTTACTCGATTGTGTTTTAAGTTTGATGACGAAGATTCGAGCAATGTGGCGTACGCCAATTATTCGAATAATCGAAAGATAGTGAGGCGTACGCCTCCTATCCTCTTTTCATCTGAAATGTGGGATTAAAGGATTTGGAATTGATTTAAAAAATGAGGTTTGAATGTATATGATTATGGTTTAGTCGGGTGACAAGAACTCGCGCAATATGGCGTACGCCAATTATTCGAGTGCTTGAGAAATAGTGAAGCGTACGCTTCCTATCTCCTTTTCATCCCAAGTTTATATTAAGAGAAAATGATTTTGAAATTGAATAATTTGAAAAGTGGTTTGAATTTGGAAATTGCATTTGATTTTAAAGAGTGATTTGAAATTGTATGATTATAGATTTAATCGGGCGACAAGAACTTGCGCAATATGGCGTACGCCAATCGTTCAAGTGCTTGAGAAATAGTGAAGCGTACGCTTACTATCTCCTTTTCATCCCATGCTTATGTTTGAAAGAGAAAATTCCTTTGAAATTGAAGTGGTTTGGAAATTGATTTAGAAAATGATTTGAATGGTATAATTTTGAAGTGAAGGTTGAAGTTTTAGAAATGATTTGAAAATGTATGATTATTTTTAATCGGATGACAAGAACTCGTGCAATATGGCGTACGCCAATTATTCGAGTTCTTGAGAAATAGTGAAGCGTACGCTTCCTATTTCCTTTTCATCCCAAGTTTATTTTGAAAGAGAAAAGTGATTTTGAAATTGAATTTGATTAGTTTAAAAAAAAATATTCGAAGTTGTGTTCTTTTGAAATTTGGTTTGTGTTGTTGATGAAGATGTTGAATAGAATTGAACATGGTTTATGAAGAAATGATTTTTTGAAGTAATTTAGTTATTTAGTTGATAATTAGGCAATCTGAATAATAATAAAAACAAATTAGCTCATTCAAATAATCAATTATCAAAATTAAACAATACATGTACATTTTATCAATCATAATCGGGTTATTTAAACTTGCTTAACCGAAACTAGTCAATGGATAAAAATTAAACTTTCTTAATCAAAGGAGAGATTTTAATTGGGAAAAAGATTATTTTGAATCATTGAATTTCAATTGAGGCTTTAAACCTCAAACACACATTTCTTATCTTATGGGCCTTGACCTCAAACTGTGCTCTGGTGGCATATCGACATGAGTCGTCAAATCCATTAACTAAATCATGTAAGCATAAGACAATAATACAAAACTCTATTTTCATATTACATAGCTACCAATATAATTCCAACGGTTCATAAAGCGCGGTACCTTATAATCACATACAGGATCGTTGCGAAATCTTACTGGACTCAAGAAATCTAACAGCAATAAAATAACACCAACTCCAATCCACAATTTCAACAAAATTACGTTTCAAACATACATTCAAACAGACATTCAAATCAAATTCGCAACTCGGCATATGCATAACAAAAATTGAAATGATCATAAAGTCACAACCATAACCAACATACTGGTTTCAACAACTTATTATTTCATCAAAATCATAAATGAAATGAGAATGTAATTGTCACAGCAGCACAAAACAACAATACGTTGGAAGAAAACTTGAAATGGTTACCAAATCGTGAATCTCTGTTGCTGCAAGCTGTAGATGCGTTTGTCAACGTTGCTGCTAGGTCTTATTGCCGTACCATGAGTTATCTCCTTTAACCATTCGAAACTTCCTCCTGTCCGGTTTTGATTTCAACCCTTGTGAGACCGAAGTCGCCGAGATGATTTGACCTGCAGAATAGAGATGGATTTACAACGACCTGCAAAACAGAGATGAGTTCACAACCAAACAAACGCCCAAACAGACATCAAATCGAGGGTTTTGGTTGATGGCGATGAGCGGAAAAAAGGGTTTCGTATAGGTTTTGGGTGGAATTGATTTTTTCGGCGAGATCGGTGGTTGAAGGTGAAGAGGAACAGGTGTCGTTGTTGGTGATTTAAGGTAAGTTATCGGTGGACGGAGGTTTGGACGGTGAGGGTTTGAGGTAAGTTTGAGCGGTGGCTGGAGGAAGACGAAGGTGGCTTTCGATGTTGGTGGTGATGAAGAAGCGATTTGGGGAGTTGAAGGTCGCGGAGGTTGTGATGGGCTTTGAATGGTGGTCGGAAAGAGGTGCGGTGGCGGATGAAGGCGAGAGAGATGGAAGAGGGCGCAGGCGATGAGGGTTTTTGTGGTTGTGGGTTAAGTGTGACGGCGATGAGGAGGGTTTTACGGTGAAGAGGGTTGAGATGTGATTAACGGTGGGAGGTTATGTTAAGGTTAGGGTTTCGGGGTGCTGTTCGATGGCGGAGGCGGAATCGAAGGGGGTTTTGAACAGTGGTGAGCGGAGGTTTAAAGGTGAAGAAGGCACGGATGATGATGGCGGCGGAGTAAGGGTTTGATGGTGGAGAGGTGATAGTGAAGATGGTCGGAATAGAGGATGAGCGGTGATGATTAGCGAAGGGAGAAAAGGAAAGGGCGATTGGGGGTGATGGTAAGGTTGTGAGGGGTTTACGAAGGGTGATGGAAGATGGAGGGCGGCGGAGATTTGGGGAAAGAGGAAGAAGATTTTTTCATTTTTGTGAGAGAATGAGTGAGAGAGAGAAGAGAGGGTTTTGGTGAGTGAGAGAGACCGAGTGAATAGTCAGCTGAGTGATTCAATGAGTGAACAGTGCTGAGACTTTTTGTATCCTCTTTTTTTTTGTCATTTTCTGATGGGAGAGAGAGGAAAGGTAGTTACTGAGTGATAGTGGGATACTGGAGCAGTGTGTACGCGTGAGAGACGTTGGGAGGAAATCAGAGTGAATTTTTGAATTTTGTTTTTTTATGGAATAGAGAATCCAATGTAGATATATACAATTATTGTTACAAATTATAAAAACTAGTTAATATCTAATCTAAACTAAATAATAATAAAAAAAAGAAAACCAACTAATGTTTAATTATCTATCTAAAATTTAAAACTAATTAATATTTAAACTAAAATTAACTACTATTTTAAAAAAATCTAACCAATATAAAAAAAACTAATTAATTATTTTAATTTAAATATCTAAAAAAAAAAGAAAATTACCAATTAAAAATTGAGTACAATTTATTCGAAAAATTAAATAAATCACAATCTTTCTTCGAATCTTGACAGTTCAAACGATTTTTTTATTCTCAAATAAATTCCCTCTGATTGATATTTCCGGCATTTATTCATGATGCAAATGTGTGTCATGTTATGTGTATGATGCTAAAATGAAACTGAAATTAATTTTGAAAAAAAAATTAAAATAAGCCCGGACAAAATTGGGGTACGACAGTTGCCCCTATTTAATTATCTTGAATTAGAAGGTAAGAATGACAACGGTCATCATACATTCGTGGTAGAAGGTAATTAAATACGAAAGGATCCAAATTTTGTCCTTTGGAATGTAATGGAGAGATGCAGATGAAAATGCAATGGATGCCAAGGTAGTAGGGGTAGGATGTTCGATCAATACCAACCCTCGAGTCAACATTCAAATCTGGCACAGGTTGTTATTGTTGTAAAGACAAATGTGGGACCAGTTTTCTGACACCAAAAGGATGACAGAGATTAATTGCCATCATCAAAAGGATGATAGTAATTCACCACGATTGTCAGGATTGTCATCACCAAAAGGATGATGGATAAACCAAGCTTTAACAGTAGTCATCACCAAAAGGATAATTGTTACAGTGATAAAGTTCCCATTAACAGAGAGTATAATATCAAGGCTATCACCAAAAGGATGATAGTTGACTCATCAACTTCAGAGATCACCGCCACCAAAAGGATGAAGGTAAGATCCAACAACAAAACTTGTTATCACCAAAAGGATGATAATAAGTCAGATAACTTCAATGATCACCATCACCAAAAGGATGAAGGTATAGTCACACAACAAACTTGTTATCACCAAAAGGATGATAATAAGTCAACACAATCACCGTCACCAAAAGGATGAAGGTACAATTAAAACACAACTTGTTATCACCAAAAGGATGATAATCACCATCACCAAAAGGATGAAGGTATAATTAAAAGATAACTTGTTATCACCAAAAGGATGATAATCACCATCACCAAAAGGATGAAGGTATAATTAAAAGATAAAACTTGTCACCACCAAAAGGATGATAATCACCATCACCAAAAGGATGAAGGTATAATCAAGACACAAACTTGTTATCACCAAAAGGATGATAACCACCATCACCAAAAGGATGAAGGTATAATTAAAGGATAAAACTTGTTATCACCAAAAGGATGATAATCACCATCACCAAAAGGATGAAGGTATAATCAAGACACAAACTTGTTATCACCAAAAGGATGATAACCACCATCACCAAAAGGATGAAGGTATTGTTAAAAGACACAACTTGTTACCACCAAAAGGATGATAAGAAGCACACACACAATTGATCGCCATCACCAAAAGGATGAAGGTAGGATCAAGACACGAACTTGTTATCACTAAAAGGATGATAACCACCATCACCAAAAGGATGAAGGTATTGTTAAAAGACACAACTTGTTACCACCAAAAGGATGATAAGAAGCACACACACAATTGATCGCCATCACCAAAAGGATGAAGGTAGGATCAAGACACGAACTTGTTATCACCAAAAGGATGATAACCACCATCACCAAAAGGATGAAGGTATAATTAAAAGATAAAACTTGTTACCACCAAAAGGATGATAATAAGCACACAACGCAATTGATCACCGTCACCAAAAGGATGAAGGTAAGATCAAGACAAATTTGTTATCACCAAAAGGATGATAATCACCATCACCAAAAGGATGAAGGTATAATTAAAAGACACAACTTGTTATCGCCAAAAGGACGATAATAAGTCAACAATCACCATCACCGAAAGGATGAAGGTATTGTTAAACGACAAAACTTGTTACCACCAAAAGGATGATAATAAGTCACACAACTCAAAGGATCCCCATCACCAAAAGGATGATAGTAAGATCAACACAAAACCTTGTTATCACCAAAAGGATGATAATCACCATCACCAAAAGGATGAGGGTAGGATCAAGACGAACTTGTTATCACCAAAAGGATGATAAGAAGTCAACAATCACCATCACCAAAAGGATGAAGGTATTGTCAAACGACAAAACTTAGTTACCACCAAAAGGATGATAATAAGTCAATAGTCACCATCACCAAAAGGATGAAGGTACTACAAACAACATAACTCGTTATCACCAAAAGGATGATAATGAATCCACAATCACCATCACTAAAAGGATGAAGGTGAGATCATAACTTCAAAACTTGTTACCACCAAAAGGATGGTAATAAGTTATAATAACTGCGAATATTGCTGACACCAAAAGGATGACAGTGGGGGTTGGATTTTTTCAAATGTCACCATCACCAAAAGGATGATAACTTAAACTAAACTCCATAATCTCTATCACCAAAAGGATGATTTTAGATTAAACTGGACGTCATCACCAAAAGGATGATGTTGAACCAAAATGACAAGGATTGCTTATCACCATAAGGATTGCCGACACCAAAAGGATGACAGTAAGACCACAAATGTCAAGGATTTACCATTACCAAAAGGATAACGGTTATTGTAAACAGGGTGATGATTAATATTATTCCTCAATGGACTTTCACCAAAAGGATGATAGTGAGAACAATATCGGAAAACAAGGCTACTGACAAAGTTCAATAAACCTGACTTGCTGGGTAGCATTGGAACATTGCTAGGTAAGACTTGCTCAGGGTATGGACAACAAAAGGTTGCAGACCCAATATTCTCTGGAGAGATGTAATTTCTGTCAACAAAAGGTTACAGGAAACAACTTATTGAGGAATGCTCAATGTGAAACAAGGTAAGTGTTTGGAGAAACATTGTTTGACTTAGATGAGGATAACATCTTATCAACAAAAGGTTGAAGGATGTAGCTCAATGGGGAATGCCCAATAGTGGGTAGGAACTTACTCAAAAGAAGTGACAATGACTCGACTGAGGATTGGCCTGGATGCCTACGACTAAACCTTGGATTTTGATTCGTGTTATGTACATGAATGATGTGTATGCGTTATGTATGAGGTGATGCATGTGATGCATGTTATGCATGTTTGAATGCAAAGGACTGATTGGCTTGTTTTGGGATTGGCCCCCCTTTCAAAGGCGATGTGTTTTCTGGAAACCAAAGTTGGTTGTGTTTGTCTTTGTGTGGGTGCCAGCAAGGTGGGCTTTGGTTTTTTCTGGTAATTGTCAATGTAGATTGGATTGTTGATTGGTAGAAGGATCTGACTTCCCGACACTCGGTAGTTGATGATGTGATGAACATGCAATAGATGCGGATACTCTTGGTGCCCCAAGTTTGATCTTTTACTGATATGTGTGTATTTGTCTTTGAGAAGGTCTCAGTTCTTCTTCTGAAGTGTTTGGAGATATTTGGCCAGCCAGTGACTGAGCATAGCGACGTAATCAACGCATGATGATTGTGCTTTTGACGTGCCCCAAGGGTTCTTGTCAAGATGTGACATTGTACTTGTATGGACTTTCGACATCTTGGTTGTGAATTCAAGCAGTCACTACTGTCTGATGCAATCTGCTTGACTGACTTGAAGATATGAAGGGAAACTGCCCCTTGCAACTTGTCTTGCCCCTGACTGTAGGGTGTTCAAAAGCATTCTCCTTGAAAGGAAACCTTAGGAGTGATTATCCTATGACATGGTCTGAGTTTGTTTTCTGATGTCCAAATCTGGCTATGGTCTGCCCCTGATTAGCCTTTGGAGGACTTGCCCCAGACGGACTGAGTATTGAAGTACTTTTCCTCCATGATCAACCGATGCTTGGAGATTTGTCTTGTACCGCCTACTTCTTAGGTTAATAATGATTAAATATGCCATGCCCTGATTCATAGGATGGTCTTGATTTGTGTCAACACCAATGATCAAGTGCCTCTTGAATTGCTCCTTGTTGGAATTTTCTCGATGTCAAGTACTGACTGACAATTAAGAATTGTTATCCAAGAAATGGTGATTTTAATGCAATAGTTATGCAAGTTTTGAAAAAACAATCATTCACTCGGGAGTGTTGTGGTAGTGTGTGGCGAGTGGATCATGAGTCCAATCGCGGTGCTTGATTTAGCTAGTGTGTGAGTGATATGGTGAGAAGAGAATATTAGCAAATATCTAGGAGTCAGTTTACTCAACCTTGCTATAGTATGCTTTCAGAATAAACCCTACTTCAATTAGGTCTTTTGAGGGTTGTAACGTGGCTTGGTTCATGGTTATTGAAACAAAAGGATATAAGGCTCAAAGTTTATTTCAACCCACCCCTTCTTCATGATGATCTCCAATCCTACGTTCAGTTAACTCACACACATTCATCTTTTGCAGGTGTGAGGATAAAGATGGTGATTCAAGGTCTCTTGGAATGGCAGCCACCTTGTTTCGTTTGGATGTCGGTGACCCTTTGATTTTGGTATGGTGGTCACTGAATCTTGTTTTGTTTTGTTGGAGACTTTCATTGTCTCTTTTCGATTTTTGTTTTGATCCCTAACTTTTGCATGGACCGCTTTGTTTGAAGCTTTAGTCCATCGGGATTGCCCCTGTTTTTGCCTAAGTCTCCTTTTAGGGTGGTGGACTTAGCGGGCTCTTTTTGTTTTTGATTTTTTTTTGAAATTGTGACTGCCAAGTCATTGGTCATTGCATAACAACCGACATAAAATTTGGATTTGTATGGTTCTTTCGACACTTCAGGATGTGTGTGAAGAGTGTCATATGGTTGATCCTCGTATGGGATACTTCACCTTTGTAATTTGTATGTGTAGTCAGGTTAACTGAACACTACCCTGCCCCAGGTTAAGCGTAAAGGTTTTTTAGATCTGAAAGAAACTCCTACTTCTAGGCTCAAAGTGGTTGACTAGGGATTAACTCCTTATCTCTCCAGTGTTTGGGGATTTGAAACAATGCCTGTACATCATTAGCAAGGTTTTATCCGAAAGCATACGATCAGCAATTATGAGTATTTTGTTTTCGTCATCCTCCTTCCAACATTTACTAACAATATTGTGATGAAGAAGGTGAAGTGGAGAAGTATGTGTTTGTGATTTGAAAATGTGATAGATGAGTGAATATGAAAGATTGATTCAAAGCATGCATAATCATCCCATTAATAAGACCAAATACAAATAACAATGTTTAAAGCATACAGTACTTAGGCAAACAAGATCAAATTACAAGAATGCAAAGTGGTAAAAATGGCATAATGATTTCCTTCATGTAAAGCGACAGACTTCATCTCTTGATTCTTCGGCGGAATTGCTCTGCTGATCAGGTCGGTGGGAAGCTTTACCTTCGAGCTTCACTTGACTCTGCATGCGCCGGCATGGGGTTTGTTGCAACGTTTGGCCTCGCTGGCGTGAATGTAAGTGCTTTACTATCAATCAGGTCTTGGACCTTGTGCTTGAAAGCCTTACAGTTCTCTATTGTGTGCCCTGGGGCACCCATGTGATACTCGCAGTGAGCATTGACGTCGTAGCCTGGAGGATATGGTGGAGTTACAGGTGTTAGCTCCTTCAAAACAATTGATCCATCCTTTAGCAGGTAGGGGAGGATCTTGCTATACGATACTAGCAAAGGATCAAAATGTCTTTCAGGCCTCCTTGCCCTTTGTTGGTTGGGTTGACGTTGTTGTGGAGCACGTTGCTGTTGATTCTGATGTGGCTGCTGGTAAGCCGGCTGTTGATAAGGCTGCTGATACTGTTGCTGATATGGCGTTGGGATGACCGCGGAAACCTGATGATAAGGCGTATGAGCATATGGAGGTGCCCTATATCCTCCTCCTCTCATTATGGCATTGGTCTTCCCTTCTGGCTTCTTTGGGAGATTAGGATAAGGTTTCTTCATCCGACTTGAAGCATTGGCAGCACAAGGTAGTTTCCCCTTCTTGATTTAGCTCTCGATTTGTTCTCTTACAGAGACCACCTCAGTGAAAGTTGGGAAGCTGGATCCTATCATCTTTTCCATGTATTGGGTATGCAGAGTTCCCATAAACATGTCAATTAGCTCTTTGTCAAGGAGAGGAGGTTGGACACGAGCTGCAAGCTCTCTCCACCGTTGTGCGTATTCCTTGAATGACTCATTGTTGCGTTGAGTCATGTCTTGCAGCTGTGTGCGATTGGGTGCTAGATCAGTGTTGTACTGATAATGCCTGAGGAAAGCTTCAGCAAGTTCTCTCCATGACTGGACCTGACCTCTCTCTAGTTGCATATACCACTCCAAAGATGCCCCACTGAGACTATCTTGGAAGTAATGAATCAGGAGTTGATCATTACTGATGTGGGCAGCCATTTTGCGGCAATAAGCTCTGAGGTGGGTTCTCGGGCAGCTGATCCCTTTGTATTTGTCAAAGTCCGGGACTTTGAATTTTTGTGGAATCACGAGTCCTGGCACCAGGCACATATCAACGGCGTCCAAACCGGGAGTAGTGTGAACCTCCAAGGACTTAAACTTTTCCTCCAAAGCATGGAGTCTATCAACAGCTGGGTCTGGGAGACCTCCAACAGCAGGTTTGACAGGTTGTGGCATGAAGAAGGCGTCATATGGATCTTCATCACCCATCACTGATCCGTGTCGAGCAGATGTAGCAGAATGCTCGTGGGGGTTCATGTTGACTATGGGAACAGGAATAGGGATCGGTCCTCCTCTAGGCTGATTAGGGTTACCATCAAGGTCGATCACTCCAGGGATGCTAAGTGATGGCGATCCAAACTCGGCAGCAACTTTCCTGGCTTCGGCGTTAGTCTCAGCATCCTTCTCCTTCTGGGCCAAGAGTAACATGGTCTCAAGCAAGCGATCCATCTTTGCCTGCATGGAGTCAATGTCGGTCCTCATCGAAACTTGGTTGGCTTCAAGCTGTTCAAGTGTCATCTTGTAGTTGCGGCGTGTCTCGTACCGGTGTCGAGTAGTCAGCGTTTACTGGACAAAGGGTAGAATATGGTGTAAGCTTTTGTTTCGGGGTAATGATATGCAATGCATGCTGATGATATGCAAATGCATGAAATTTTGCCATGATTTTCGCAGAGGAATACAGACCCAAGATTATTCACACGTCGGGTACGTCAGGATAACAGGAAGAAGTACGGGTTTCTCTTATCACAAGAAATTCCCAAGGGTAGGTTCTAAAGTTATGTTTTCAAGGAAGGAACTTAGACTCACTGATCAAGTTCAAAACTTCCTCGCAATGGTGGGCTAGCCACATCGTGATGGAAGTTCTGAAATGATCTAATCTAAGTGGGATTCTCGTATTGCACGAACAGGGTGTACACCCTTCGGTTCAATACTACATAATCACCGATTATGAAAACAAAACTTGGTTTTAAGGCGAGGTCCCTAGAGTCACGGATCGTGTTTAAAACCTCCACCGCAATGATGGGCTAGCCATATTGTGATGGGAACTCCAAACAGATCTACTCTAGGTGGAGTCTTCGTATTGTCCCAATAGGCGTACGCCCCTCGGTTCAATACTACACAACTCCGGGTTCTAAGTTTTTTCTCGAAGCTCGGGTATGGAGCTTATCTCACAGCATACACCAAGTCCCAAATCAAAGTATCAAGGCAAATTATATACAACACAAGCAATCGGAATAAAATACAGAGAAATAAGTATGGAAGAAAAGAATATTTTCTAACAGTCATAGCAAAATCAGACTAAGTTAGGCTAGACTCTCTCTTGCTTGGAGCAGGGTCCCCAGCAGAGTCGCCAGTCTGTCGCACCTCAAAAAAAATGAGTGATAATGCGATCCCTCGCGATGGGACGCGGAAAAAAATGTTTGTTCGAAACAGAGTCGCCACCGAACTTTATTCATTCCAATGAAGGAATAGGAAAATATCGAGAAAACCTTTAAAGATAAGAATAATGGTCGTCGCAACCATATTCGGGTTCGGGAGTCGATTACGTAAGGGGAAGGTATTAGCACCCCTTACGTCCGTTGTACTCAACGGGAACCTCTTAGTCTGATTTTGCTATTTGACTGTTAATTGACTGTTTATTCTGATTGCTTCGAGTGATTGGAATTGATGATAGATATGGATGAAGACTTCAGGAGGGGGAAATGGGAGGTTTTTTATTAGTGTGCTCGCGAAGATACAGCAATCTCCTGCCTACGTATTCCTTATAGTGCAATAAGGAAATCAGAGCAATCGTAGTTCGGGCAACTACGATTTTGGGTGTGTTTGTTTTGATGAACGACTGTGTAAGTCGGCGTTCTAACGGCTAAACGCTGGCGTTGTCTACTCTCGGGGGAGGCTCTAGCACTTGGTTTGTTGGGCGCATTAGAAAGGATTGACAGTGTTCTTTTGATGAGGTTTTGGTCACGCGGGGGGTGACAAATTGGATTTGATGTGTTTGGGTGTTTGGGTTTGATCGCTCGGGGGCGAGAAGTTGGATTTGATTTGTTAAGGTGTTTTTGGAGAACGACGAAAGATTGAGCAATGTGGTGTTCACCAATCGTCCAATTCTTTCGAGGAATAATAAGGCGTACGCCTTCTATTCCTTTTTTCGTTCGAATTATTTTGAAAGTTTGTTTGCGGATGTTGAATATGCACGGTAGTGAGGCGTACGCCTCCTACTTGCTTATTCAAGGAATAATGAGGCGTACGCCACCTATTCCCTTATCCAAGTTTATTTAATGTGTTTTAGTCGGAAGTCGATAATTTGTGCAATATGGCGTACGCCAATTATCCAAATGATCGAGAGATTGTGAGGCGTACGCCTCCCATCTTTTATCATCCGAGGTTTAAATTGTAAAAAGATATGTTTGATGTGAGTATTTGATTTGTGAAAATAATTTGAATTTTGGTAGGTTTGGATTTGTCGATGATTTGAGCTTACTCGATTGTGTTTTAAGTTTGATGACGAAGATTCGAGCAATGTGGCGTACGCCAATTATTCGAATAATCGAAAGATAGTGAGGCGTACGCCTCCTATCCTCTTTTCATCTGAAATGTGGGATTAAAGGATTTGGAATTGATTTAAAAAATGAGGTTTGAATGTATATGATTATGGTTTAGTCGGGTGACAAGAACTCGCGCAATATGGCGTACGCCAATTATTCGAGTGCTTGAGAAATAGTGAAGCGTACGCTTCCTATCTCCTTTTCATCCCAAGTTTATATTAAGAGAAAATGATTTTGAAATTGAATAATTTGAAAAGTGGTTTGAATTTGGAAATTGCATTTGATTTTAAAGAGTGATTTGAAATTGTATGATTATAGATTTAATCGGGCGACAAGAACTTGCGCAATATGGCGTACGCCAATCGTTCAAGTGCTTGAGAAATAGTGAAGCGTACGCTTACTATCTCCTTTTCATCCCATGCTTATGTTTGAAAGAGAAAATTCCTTTGAAATTGAAGTGGTTTGGAAATTGATTTAGAAAATGATTTGAATGGTATAATTTTGAAGTGAAGGTTGAAGTTTTAGAAATGATTTGAAAATGTATGATTATTTTTAATCGGATGACAAGAACTCGTGCAATATGGCGTACGCCAATTATTCGAGTTCTTGAGAAATAGTGAAGCGTACGCTTCCTATTTCCTTTTCATCCCAAGTTTATTTTTGAAAGAGAAAAGTGATTTTGAAATTGAATTTGATTAGTTTAAAAAAAAAATATTCGAAGTTGTGTTCTTTTGAAATTTGGTTTGTGTTGTTGATGAAGATGTTGAATAGAATTGAACATGGTTTATGAAGAAATGATTTTTTTGAAGTAATTTAGTTATTTAGTTGATAATTAGGCAATCTGAATAATAATAAAAAAATTAGCTCATTCAAATAATCAATTATCAAAATTAAACAATACATGTACATTTTATCAATCATAATCGGGTTATTTAAACTTGCTTAACCGAAACTAGTCAATGGATAAAAAATTAAACTTTCTTAATCAAAGGAGAGATTTTATTGGGAAAAAGATTATTTTGAATCATTGAATTTCAATTGAGGCTTTAAACCTCAAACACACATTTCTTATCTTATGGGCCTTGACCTCAAACTGTGCTCTGGTGGCATATCGACATGAGTCGTCAAATCCATTAACTAAATCATGTAAGCATAAGACAATAATACAAAACTCTATTTTCATATTACATAGCTACCAATATAATTCCAACGGTTCATAAAGCGCGGTACCTTATAATCACATACAGGATCGTTGCGAAATCTTACTGGACTCAAGAAATCTAACAGCAATAAAATAACACCAACTCCAATCCACAATTTCAACAAAATTACGTTTCAAACATACATTCAAACAGACATTCAAATCAAATTCGCAACTCGGCATATGCATAACAAAAATTGAAATGATCATAAAGTCACAACCATAACCAACATACTGGTTTCAACAACTTATTATTTCATCAAAATCATAAATGAAATGAGAATGTAATTGTCACAGCAGCACAAAACAACAATACGTTGGAAGAAAACTTGAAATGGTTACCAAATCGTGAATCTCTGTTGTTGCAAGCTGTAGATGCGTTTGTCAACGTTGCTGCTAGGTCTTATTGCCGTACCATGAGTTATCTCCTTTAACCATTCGAAACTTCCTCCTGTCCGGTTTTGATTTCAACCCTTGTGAGACCGAAGTCGCCGAGATGATTTGACCTGCAGAATAGAGATGAATTTACAACGACCTGCAAAACAGAGATGAGTTCACAACCAAACAAACGCCCAAACAGACATCAAAACGAGGGTTTTGGTTGATGGCGATGAGCGGAAAAAAGGGTTTCGTATAGGTTTTGGGTGGAATTGATTTTTTCGGCGAGATCGGTGGTTGAAGGTGAAGAGGAACAGGTGTCGTTGTTGGTGATTTAAGGTAAGTTATCGGTGGACGGAGGTTTGGACGGTGAGGGTTTGAGGTAAGTTTGAGCGGTGGCTGGAGGAAGACGAAGGTGGCTTTCGATGTTGGTGGTGATGAAGAAGCGATTTGGGGAGTTGAAGGTCGCGGAGGTTGTGATGGGCTTTGAATGGTGGTCGGAAAGAGGTGCGGTGGCGGATGAAGGCGAGAGAGATGGAAGAGGGCGCAGGCGATGAGGGTTTTTGTGGTTGTGGGTTAAGTGTGACGGCGATGAGGAGGGTTTTACGGTGAAGAGGGTTGAGATGTGATTAACGGTGGGAGGTTATGTTAAGGTTAGGGTTTCGGGGTGCTGTTCGATGGCGGAGGCGGAATCGAAGGGGTTTTGAACAGTGGTGAGCGGAGGTTTAAAGGTGAAGAAGGCACGGATGATGATGGCGGCGGAGTAAGGGTTTGATGGTGGAGAGGTGATAGTGAAGATGGTCGGAATAGAGGATGAGCGGTGATGATTAGCGAAGGGAGAAAAGGAAAGGGCGATTGGGGGTGATGGTAAGGTTGTGAGGGGTTTACGAAGGGTGATGGAAGATGGAGGGCGGCGGAGATTTGGGGAAAGAGGAAGAAGATTTTTTCAATTTTTGTGAGAGAATGAGTGAGAGAGAGAAGAGAGGGTTTTGGTGAGTGAGAGAGACCGAGTGAATAGTCAGCTGAGTGATTCAATGAGTGAACAGTGCTGAGACCTTTTTGTATCCTCTTTTTTTTTTGTCATTTTCTGATGGGAGAGAGAGGAAAGGTAGTTACTGAGTGATAGTGGGATAGTGGAGCAGTGTGTACGCGTGAGAGACGTTGGGAGGAAATCAGAGTGAATTTTTGAATTTTGTTTTTTTATGGAATAGAGAATCCAATGTAGATATATACAATTATTGTTACAAATTATAAAAACTAGTTAATATCTAATCTAAACTAAATAATAATAAAAAAAAGAAAACCAACTAATGTTTAATTATCTATCTAAAATTTAAAACTAATTAATATTTAAACTAAAATTAACTACTATTTTAAAAAAATCTAACTAATATAAAAAAAACTAATTAATTATTTTAATTTAAATATCTAAAAAAAAAAAAGAAAATTACCAATTAAAAATTGAGTACAATTTATTCGAAAAATTAAATAAATCACAATCTTTCTTCGAATCTTGACAGTTCAAACGATTTTTTTATTCTCAAATAAATTCCCTCTGATTGATATTTCCGGCATTTATTCATGATGCAAATGTGTGTCATGTTATGTGTATGATGCTAAAATGAAACTGAAATTAATTTTGAAAAAAAAATTAAAATAAGCCCGGACAAAATTGGGGCTTACTCACGATGGGAGGCGGAAGGGTGGATTCGAAAGGATCCCTCCAACAAAACAAAACAAGAATCAGTGACCACCATACCAAAATCAAAGGGTCACCGACATCCAAAAAACGAAATAAGGTGGCTGCCATTCCAAGAGACCTTGAATCACCATCTTTATCCTTACACCTGCAAAAGACGAATACGTGTGAATTAACTGAACATAGGATTGGAGATCATCATGAAGAAGGGGTGGGTTAAAATAAACTTTGAGCCTTATATCCTTTTGTTTCAATAACCATGAACCAAGCCACGTTACAACCCTCAAAAGACCTAATTGAAGTAGGGTTTATTCTGAAAGCATACTACAGCAAGGTTGAGTAAACTGACTCCCAAAGATTTGCTAATATTCTCTTCTCACTATATCACTCTCACGCTAGCTAAATCAAGCACCGCGATTGGACACATGATCCACTCGCCACACACTACCACAACACTCCAAATGAATGATTGTTTTTCAAAACTTGCATAATTGTTGCATTAACATCACCATTTCTTGGATAACAATTCTTAATTGTCAGTCAGTACTCGACATCAAAGAAATTCCAACAAGAGGCAAATCAAGGGGCACTTGATCGTTGGTGCTGACACGAATCAAGACCATCCTATGAATCAGGGGCATGACATCTTTTGATTACATTGACATAAGAAGTAGTCAGTATAAGACAAATCTCCAAGCATCAGTTGATCAGGGAGGAAAAGCACTTCAATACTCAGCCAATCAGGGGCAAGTCCTTCAGAGGCTAATCAGGGGCAGACCATTGCCAGAATCAGACATTGAAGGAATCAAACTCAGACCATGTCATGGGATAATCACTCCTAAGGTTTCCTTTCAAGGAGAATTCTTTTGAACACCCTACAGTCAGGGGCAAGACAAGTTGCAAGGGGCAAGTTCCCTCCATATCTTCAAGCCAGTCAAGCAGATTGCATCAGACACTAGTAACTGCTTGAATTCACAGCCAAAAACGTCGAAAGTTCATACCAGTATAACATCACATCTTGACAAGAATCCTTGCAGCACATCAAAAGGCACAATCATCATGCGTTGATCACGTCGCTATGCTCAGTTACAGGCTGACCAAACACTTTAGAAGGAGAACCAAGATCTTCTCAGAAACAAATACAAAATATATCAGCAAGAGGTCAAACTTGGGGCACCAAGAGTATTCACATCTATTGCGTGTTCGTCACGTCCTCAACTACCGAGTGTCGGGAAGTCAGATCCTTTCACTAATTAATGGCTCAATCCACATTGATAATTACCAGAAAAGCCAAAGCCCACCTTGCTGGCATCCGCACAAAATCAAATACAACCAGCATTGGTTTCCAATAAATACATCGCCTTTGAAAGGGGGGCCAATCCCAAGCAAACCGATCATCCTTTGCATTCAAACATGCATCACATGCATCACATACATTACCTCATACATAATACATATCATTCATGTACATAACACAAATCAAAATCCAAGGTTTAGTCGTAGGCATCCAAGCCAACCCTCAGTTGAGTTGTCACTAATTTGTTTTTTTTATAAAAAATATTATTAGTTGAATTTTTATTTGATTAATTGCTTTTAATTAATTAACCTTAATTAACTTAATTATTTAAGATAATTAAATAATTTTGATAATTAGTTTTAATTAATTCGATTAATTAATTTAAGTAAAAATTTGATGGTAATCAAAGGATTTTCTTTTCCATCATCTTTTCATAGATCATTTCATAATCACTTTTAATTTTGTTTCAATTCATTATCCATCAAAATCAATTTCAAAAAGCACAAATCACAATTCTCGATTTAAATATCGAGCCCATTTTCAAAATAACCCCTTGTAAGTCGATCGCTCCTAAGCATCGCCATCAACCTCACATAGCTTACTCTTGGACTTTCTTACAATGAAACCTACTTGGTTATTGATTAATCGAGTAGATGAAATAATACACTAAATAAATTTCATTTTCATTCATAAACACAAATTCAAAGCAATTTTCAAACCATTCAACTTCTAAAAAATAATTTTCTTTTAAACATAAACTTGGGATGAAAAGGAGATAGGAAGCGTACGCTTCATTATTTCTCAAGTACTCGAATAATTGGCGTACGCCATATTGCGCGAGTTCTTGTCACCCGATCAAATCTTAAAACTCACAATTTCAAATCACTTTTCAAAATCAAATCTAATTTTCAAATTCAAATCATTCAAACCATTTAACTTCCAAAAGATTTTTTTCCTTAAACATAAACTTGGGTTGAAAAGGAGATAGGAAGCGTACGCTTCACTATTTCTCAAGCACTCGAATAATTGGCGTACGCCATATTGCGCGAGTTCTTGTCACCCGAATTAAAACCTTAATCATATACATTCAAACCTCATTTTCTAAATCAATTACAAATCCTACGAACATTTAGTTCTATATTTCAGATGAAAAGAGGATAGGAGGCGTACGCCTCACTATCTTTCGATTACTTGAACAATTGGCGTACGCCACATTGCTCGAATCTTCGTCATCAAACTTAAAACACAATCGAGTAAGCTCAAATCATCGACAAACCCAAACCTACCAATCCAAATACAAACTATCTTCACAAATCAAATACAAACATCTAAACATATCTTTTACAATTTAAACCTCGGATGATAAAAGAGAGGAGGCGTACGCCTCACCATCTCTCGATTATTTGGATAATTGGCGTACGCCATATTGCACAAATTATCGACTTCCGACTAAAACACGCTAAATAAACTTGGATAAGGGAATAGGTGGCGTACGCCTCATTATTCCTTGAATAAGCAAGTAGGAGGCGTACGCCTCACTACCCCTCAAGCACTTGAACGATTGGCGTACGCCATATTGCGCAAGTTCTTGTCGCCCGATTAAATCTATAATCATACAATTTCAAATCACTCTTTAAAATCAAATGCAATTTCCAAATTCAAACCACTTTTCAAATTATTCAATTTCAAAATCATTTTCTCTTAATATAAACTTGGGATGAAAAGGAGATAGGAAGCGTACGCTTCACTATTTCTCAAGCACTCGAATAATTGGCGTACGCCATATTGCGCGAGTTCTTGTCACCCGACTAAACCATAATCATATACATTCAAACCTCATTTTTTAAATCAATTCCAAATCCTTTAATCCCACATTTCAGATGAAAAGAGGATAGGAGGCGTACGCCTCACTATCTTTCGATTATTCGAATAATTGGCGTACGCCACATTGCTCGAATCTTCGTCATCAAACTTAAAACACAATCGAGTAAGCTCAAATCATCGACAAATCCAAACCTACCAAAATTCAAATTATTTTCACAAATCAAATACTCACATCAAAACATATCTTTTTACAATTTAAACCTCGGATGATAAAAGATGGGAGGCGTACGCCTCACAATCTCTCGATCATTTGGATAATTGGCGTACGCCATATTGCACAAATTATCGACTTCCGACTAAAACACATTAAATAAACTTGGATAAGGGAATAGGTGGCGTACGCCTCATTATTCCTTGAATAAGCAAGTAGGAGGCGTACGCCTCACTACCGTGCATATTCAACATCCGCAAACAAACTTTCAAAATAATTCGAACGAAAAAAGGAATAGAAGGCGTACGCCTTATTATTCCTCGAAAGAATTGGACGATTGGTGAACACCACATTGCTCAATCTTTCGTCGTTCTCCAAAAACACCTTAACAAATCAAATCCAACTTCTCGCCCCCGAGCGATCAAAACCCAAACACCCAAACACATCAATCCAACTTGTCACCCCCGCGTGACCAAAACCCTTTCAAAAGAACACTGTCAATCCTTTCTAATGCGCACAACAAACCAGTGCTAGAGCCTCCCCCGAGAGTAGGCATGCCAGCGTTTAGCCGTTAGAACGCCGACTTACACAGTCGTTCATCAAAACAAAACACACCAAATATTCGTAGTAGCCCGAACTACGAATGCTCTGATTTCCTTATTGCACCATAAGGATACGTAGGCAGGAGATTGCTGTATCTTCGCGAGCACACTAATAAAAAACCTCCCATTTCCCCCTCCTGAGGTCTTCATCCATATCTATCATCAATTCTAATCACTCGAAGCAAGCAGATAAACAGTCAATTAATAGTCAAATAGCAAAATCAGACTAAGAGGTTCCCGTTGAGTACAACGGACGTAAGGGGTGCTAATACCTTCCCCTTGCGTAATCGACTCCCGAACCCGAATATGGTTACGATGACCATTGTTCTTATTTCCAAAGGTTTTCTCGATATTTTCCTATTCCTTCATTGGAATGAATAAAGTTCGGTGGCGACTCTGTTTCGAACACCATCTTTTTCCGCGTCCTATCGCGAGGGATCGCATTATCACTCATTTTTTTTGAGGTGCGACAGACTGGCGACTCTGCTGGGGACACCATCTTTTTCCGCGTCCTATCGCGAGGGATCGCATTATCACTCATTTTTTTTGAGGTGCGACAGACTGGCGACTCTGCTGGGGACACCATCTTTTTCCGCGTCCTATCGCGAGGGATCGCATTATCACTCATTTTTTTTGAGGTGCGACAGACTGGCGACTCTGCTGGGGAGACTGCTCCAAGCAAGAGAGAGTCTAGCCTAACTTAGTCTGATTTTGCTATGACTGTTAGAAAATATTATTTTCTTCTGTATCATCCCTCTGTATTTTATTTTGATTGATTGTGTTGTATATAATTTGCCTTGATACTTTGATGTGGGGCTTGATGTTTGCTGTAAGATAAGCTCCATACCCGAGCTTCGAGAAGAACTTAGAACCCGGAGTTGTGTAGTATTGAACTGAGCGGCGTACGCCTATTGGGACAATACGAAGACTCCACCTAGAGTAGATCTGTTTGGAGTTCCCATCACAATATGGCTAGCCCATCATTGCGGTGGAGGTTCTAAACATGATCCGTGACTCTAGGAACCTCGCCTTAAAACCAAGTTTTGTTTTCATAATCGGTGATTATGTAGTATTGAACCGAAGGGTGTACACCCTGTTCGTACAATACGAGAATCCCACTTAGATTAGATCATTTCAGAACTCCCATCACGATGTGGCTAGCCCACCATTGCGAGGAAGTTTTGAACTTGATCCGTGAGTCTAAGTTCCTTCCTTGAAAACATAACTTTAGAACCTACCCTTGGGAATTTCTAGTAATCCGGAAAACCCGTACTTCTTCCTATTATCCTGACGTACCTGACGTGTGAATAATCTTGAGTCTGTATTCCTTTCCGAAGAACATGGCACAATTTCATGCATTTGCATATCATAAACATGCATTGCATATCATCTTCCAGAAACAAAAAATCTCACACCATGTTCTCCCCTTGTCCAGTAAACGCTGACTACTCGACACCGGTACGAGACACGCCGCAATTACGAGATGACACTTGAACAGCTTGAAGCCAACCAAGTTTCGATGAGGACCGACATTGACTCCATGCAGGCAAAGATGGATCGCTTGCTTGAGACCATGTTGCTCCTAGCCCAGAAGGAGAAGGATGCCGAGGCCAGTGCCGAAGCCAGGAAAATTGCTGCCGAGTTTGGATCGCCATCACTTAGCATCCCTGGAGTAACTAACCTTGATGGTAATCCCGCCCAGCCTAGAGAAGGACCCATCCATATTCCTGTTCCCATGGTCAACATGAACCCCCATGAGCATTCTGCTACATCTGCTCGCCATGGATCAATGATGGGTGATGAAGATCCATACGATGCCTTCTTCATGCCACAACCCGCCAAACCTGCTGTTGGAGGTCTCCCAGACCCAACTGTTGATAGACTCCATGCTTTGGAGGAAAAGTTCAAATCCCTGGAGGTTCACACTACTCCCGGTTTGGATGCCGTTGATATGTGCCTAGTGCCAGGCCTCGTGATTCCGCAGAAGTTCAAAGTCCCGGACTTTGACAAGTACAAAGGGATCAGCTGCCCGAGAACTCACCTCAGAGCTTACTGCCGCAAAATGGCCGCCCACATCAGTAATGATCAACTCCTGATTCATTACTTCCAAGATAGCCTCAGTGGGGCATCCTTGGACTGGTACATGCAACTAGAGAGAGGACAGGTCCAATCATGGAGAGACCTTGCTGAAGCGTTCCTCAGGCATTATCAGTACAATACTGATCTAGCACCCAATCGCACACAACTGCAAGACATGACTCAACGCAACAACGAGTCATTCAAGGAACACGCACAGCGTTGGAGAGAGCTAGCAGCCCGTGTCCAACCTCCTCTCCTTGACAAAGAGCTAATTGACATGTTTATGGGAACCCTACACACCCAGTACATGGAGAAGATGGTAGGATCCAGTTTCCCAACTTTTGCTGAGGTCGTCTCCGTGGGAGAACGAATCGAGAGCCAAATCAAGAAGGGAAAACTACCTTGTGCTGCTAATGCTTCAAGTGGGATGAAGAAACCCTATCCCAATCTCCCAAAGAAGCCAGAAGGTCAGACCAATGCTGTAATGGGAGGAGGAGGATATAGGGCACCTCCATATGCTCCTATGCCTTATGATCAGGTTGCCGCTGTCGTCCCGACACCATATCAGCCACCGTATCAACCTCCACATCAGCGACCATATCAACAACCTTATCAACAGCCGGCTTACCAGCAGCCGCATCAGAATCAACAACAACGTGCTCAACAACGTCAACCTAATCAACAGAGGGCAAGAAGGCCAGAAAGATATTTCGATCCCTTGCCAGTATCATATAGCAAGATCCTTCCCTACCTGCTAAAAGATGGATCGGTTGTTCTGAAGGAGATAACACCTGCAATTCCACCATATCCTCCAGGCTATGATGCCAATGCTCACTGTGAGTATCACATGGGTGTCCCAGGGCACACAATAGAGAACTGTAAGGCTTTCAAGCACAAGGTCCAAGACCTGATTGATAGTAAAGCACTTACATTCACGCCAGTGAGGCCAAACGTCGCAACAAATCCCATGCCAGCGCATGCAGAATCAAGTGAAGCTCGAAGGTAAAGCTTCCCACCGGCCTAAACAAGCAGAGCAATTCCGCTGAAGAACCCAGAGATGAAGGCTTGTTCATTTGAATGAAGGCAATCCTGATGCCATTTTTACCATTTTGCATTCTTGTAATCTGATCTTGTTTGTCTAAGTACTGTACGCTTTAAACATTGTTATTTGTATTTGGTCTTATTAATGGGATGATTATGCATGCTTTGAATCAATCTTTCATATTCACTCATATATCACATTTGCAAATCACGAACACATACTTCTTCACTTCACCTCACTTTCTTCATCACACTATTGTTAGTAAATGTTGGAAGGAGGATGATGAAAACACAATACTCATAATTGCTGACTGTATGCTTTCGGATAAAATCCTGCTAATGATGTACAGGCATTGTTTCAAATCCCCAAACACTGGAGAGATAAGGAGTTAATCCCTAGTCAACCACTTCGAGCCTAGAAGTAGGAGTTTCTTTCGAATCTACAAAACCCTTACGCTTAACCTGGGGCAGGGTAGTGTTCAGTTGATTTGACTACACTTTCGAATTACAAGATGAAATATCCCATACGAGGATCAACCATACGACACTCTTCACACACATCCTGAAGTGTCGAAGGAACCATACAAATCCAAATTTCATGTCGGTTGTTCTTCAATGACCAGTGACTTGGCAGTCACAATTTTCAATTCAAAAAAATCAAAGAAAAAGCCCGCTAAGTCCAACACCTTGAAAGGAGACTTAGGCAAAAACAGGGGCAATCCCGATGGATTAAAGCTTCAACAAGCGGTTCATGCAAAAGTTAGGGATCAAAACAAGAATCAAGAGAGACAATGAAAGTCTCCAACAAAACAAAAACAAGATTCAGTGACCACCATACCAAAATCAAAGGGTCACCGACATAAAAAAAAACGAAATAAGGAGGCTGCCATTCCAAGAGACCTTGGATCACCATCTTTATCCTTACACTTACAAAAGACGAGTGTGTATGAATTAACTGAACGTAGGATTGGAGATCATCATGAAGAAGGGGTGGGTTAAAATAAACTTTGAGCCTTATATCCTTTCGTTTCAATAACCATGAACCAAGCCACGTTACAACCCTCAAAAGACCTAATTGAAGTAGGGTTTATTCTGAAAGCATACTATAGCAAGGTTGAGTAAACTGACTCCTAAATATTTGCTAAATCTCTTCTCACTACATCATTCACACACCAGCTAAATCAAGCACCGCGTTTGGGCACATGATCCACTCGCCACACACTACCACAACATTTCCAAAATGAATGATTGTTTTTCAAAACTTGCATAACTGTTGCATTAAAATCACCATTTCTTGAATAACAATTATTAATTGTCAGTCAGTACTTGACATCGAGAAAGTTCAAAACAAGGGGCAATTCAAGGGGCACTTGATCATTGGTGCTAACACGAATCAAGACCATCTCATAAATCAGGGGCATGGCATCTTTTGATCATATTGACCTAAGAAGTAGTAAGTATAAGACAAATCTCTAAGCATCGGTTGATTAAGGAGGAAAAACACTTCAGTACTCAACCCATCTGAGGCAAGTTCCCCAAAGGCTAATCAGGGGCAGACCATTGCAAGATTCAGGAACTGGGAAAAACAGACTCAGACCACGTCATGGGATAATCATTCCTAAGGTTCCCTTTCAAGGAGAATTCCTTTGAACACCCTACAATCAGGGGCAATACAAGTTGCAAGGGGCAGATTCCCTTCATATCTTCAAGACAGTCAGGCAGATTGCATCAGACATTAGCGACTACTTGAATTCACAACAAAAGTGCCGAAAGTTCTTACCAGTACAACATCATATATAACAAGAATACTTGGGACACATCAAAGGCATAACCAACATGCGTTGATCACGTCGCTATGCTCAGTTACAGGCTGGCCGTACATTTCAGTAGAAGAAATCGAGACCTTCTCAAAGACAAATACACAATATATCAGCAAGAGATCAAACTTGGGGCACCAAGAGTATCCGCATCCATTGCGTGTTCATCACATCATCAACTACCGAGTGTCGGGAAGTCAGATCCCTCCATCCACCAACCAATGGTCCATCCACATTGACAATTACCAAAAAGCCAAAGCCCACCTTGCTGGCATTCTCACAAAAAACAAATACCACCAACACTGGTTTCCACAAAATACATTCGCCTTTGAAAGGGGGGCCAATCCCAAACAAACCAAGCATCCTTTGCATTCAAACATGCATCTCATGCATCACATACATCACCTCATACATAACGCATACATGTCATTCATGTACATAACACAAATCAAAATCCAAGGGTTAGTCGTAGGCATCCAGGCCAACCCTCAGTCGAGTCGCTGTCACTTTCTCTGAGTGAGTTCCTACCCTACCATCGGGCGTTCCCCACCGAGTTACATCCTTCAACCTTTTGTTGATAAGACATTATCCTCAACTAAGTCAAACAATGTTTCTCCAAACACTTACCTTGTTTCACATTGAGCATTCCTCAATGAGTCGTTTCCTGTAACCTTTTGTTGACAGGAATTGCACCTCCCCAGAGAATATTGGCTTTGCAACCTTTTGTTGTCAATACCCCAAGCAAGTCTCACCCAACAATGTTCCAATGCTACCCAGCAAGTCAGGTTTATTGAACTTTGTCAGTAGCCTTGTTTTCCGATATTGTTCTCACTATCATCCTTTTGGTGAAAGTCCATTGAGGAATAATATTAATCATCACCCTGTTTACAATAACCGTTATCCTTTTGGTAATGGTAAATCCTTGACATTTGTGGTCTTACTGTCATCCTTTTGGTGTCAGCAATCCTTATGGTGATAAGCAATCCTTGTCATTTTGGTTCAACATCATCCTTTTGGTGATGACGTCCAGTTTAATCTAAAATCATCCTTTTGGTGATAGAGATTATGGAGTTTAGTTTAAGTTATCATCCTTTTGGTGATGGTGACATTTGAAAAAATCCAACCCCCACTGTCATCCTTTTGGTGTCAGCAATATTCGCAGTTATTATAACTTATTACCATCCTTTTGGTGGTAACAAGTTTTGAAGTTATGATCTCACCTTCATCCTTTTGGTGATGTTGATTGTGGATTCATTATCATCCTTTTGGTGATAACGAGTTATGTTGTTTGTAGTACCTTCATCCTTTTGGTGATGGTGACTATTGACTTATTATCATCCTTTTGGTGGTAACTAAGTTTTGTCGTTTGACAATACCTTCATCCTTTTGGTGATGGTGATTGTTGACTTCTTATCATCCTTTTGGTGATAACAAGTTCGTCTTGATCCTACCCTCATCCTTTTGGTGATGGTGATTATCATCCTTTGGTGATAACAAGGTTTTGTGTTGATCTTACTATCATCCTTTTGGTGATGGGGATCCTTTGAGTTGTGTGACTTATTATCATCCTTTTGGTGGTAACAAGTTTTGTCGTTTAACAATACCTTCATCCTTTCGGTGATGGTGATTGTTGACTTATTATCGTCCTTTTGGCGATAACAAGTTGTGTCTTTTAATTATACCTTCATCCTTTTGGTGATGGTGATTATCATCCTTTTGGTGATAACAAATTTGTCTTGATCTTACCTTCATCCTTTTGGTGACGGTGATCAATTGCGTTGTGTGCTTATTATCATCCTTTTGGTGGTAACAAGTTTTATCTTTTAATTATACCTTCATCCTTTTGGTGATGGTGGTTATCATCCTTTTGGTGATAACAAGTTCGTGTCTTGATCCTACCTTCATCCTTTTGGTGATGGCGATCAATTGTGTGTGTGCTTCTTATCATCCTTTTGGTGGTAACAAGTTGTGTCTTTTAACAATACCTTCATCCTTTTGGTGATGGTGGTTATCATCCTTTTGGTGATAACAAGTTCGTGTCTTGATCCTACCTTCATCCTTTTGGTGATGGCGATCAATTGTGTGTGTGCTTCTTATCATCCTTTTGGTGGTAACAAGTTGTGTCTTTTAACAATACCTTCATCCTTTTGGTGATGGTGGTTATCATCCTTTTGGTGATAACAAGTTTGTGTCTTGATTATACCTTCATCCTTTTGGTGATGGTGATTATCATCCTTTTGGTGATAACAAGTTTTATCCTTTAATTATACCTTCATCCTTTTGGTGATGGTGGTTATCATCCTTTTGGTGATAACAAGTTTGTGTCTTGATTATACCTTCATCCTTTTGGTGATGGTGATTATCATCCTTTTTGTGGTAACAAGTTTTATCTTTTAATTATACCTTCATCCTTTTGGTGATGGTGATTATCATCCTTTTGGTGATAACAAGTTATCTTTTAATTATACCTTCATCCTTTTGGTGATGGTGATTATCATCCTTTTGGTGATAACAAGTTGTGTTTTAATTGTACCTTCATCCTTTTGGTGACGGTGATTGTGTTGACTTATTATCATCCTTTTGGTGATAACAAGTTTGTTGTGTGACTATACCTTCATCCTTTTGGTGATGGTGATCATTGAAGTTATCTGACTTATTATCATCCTTTTGGTGATAACAAGTTTTGTTGTTGGATCTTACCTTCATCCTTTTGGTGGCGGTGATCTCTGAAGTTGATGAGTCAACTATCATCCTTTTGGTGATAGCCTTGATATTATACTCTCTGTTAATGGGAACTTTATCACTGTAACAATTATCCTTTTGGTGATGACTACTGTTAAAGCTTGGTTTATCCATCATCCTTTTGGTGATGACAATCCTGACAATCGTGGTGAATTACTATCATCCTTTTGATGATGGCAATTAATCTCTGTCATCCTTTTGGTGTCAGAAAACTGGTCCCACATTTGTCTTTACAACAATAACAACCTGTGCCAGATTTGAATGTTGACTCGAGGGTTGGTATTGATCGAACATCCTACCCCTACTACCTTGGCATCCATTGCATTTTCATCTGCATCTCTCCATTACATTCCAAAGGACAAAATTTGGATCCTTTCGTATTTAATTACCTTCTACCACGAATGTATGATGACCGTTGTCATTCTTACCTTCTAATTCAAGATAATTAAATAGGGGCAGCTGTCGTACCCCAATTTTGTCCGGGCTTATTTTAACTTTTTTTCAAAATTAATTTCAGTTTCATTTTAGCATCATACACATAACATGACACACATTTGCATCATGAATAAATGCCGGAAATATCAATCAGAGGGAATTTATTTGAGAATAAAAAAATCGTTTGAACTGTCAAGATTCGAAGAAAGATTGTGATTTATTTAATTTTTCGAATAAATTGTACTCAATTTTTAATTGGTAATTTTCTTTTTTTTTTAGATATTTAAATTAAAATAATTAATTAGTTTTTTATATTAGTTAGATTTTTTTAAAATAGTAGTTAATTTTAGTTTAAATATTAATTAGTTTTAAATTTTAGATAGATAATTAAACATTAGTTGGTTTTCTTTTTTTTATTATTATTTAGTTTAGATTAGATATTAACTAGTTTTTTATAATTTGTAACAATAATTGTATATATCTACATTGGATTCTCTATTCCATAAAAAAACAAAATTCAAAAATTCACTCTGATTTCCTCCCAACGTCTCTCACGCGTACACACTGCTCCACTATCCCACTATCACTCAGTAACTACCTTTCCTCTCTCTCCCATCAGAAAATGACAAAAAAAAGAGGATACAAAAAGGTCTCAGCACTGTTCACTCATGGAATCACTCAGCTGACTATTCACTCGGTCTCTCTCACTCACCAAAACCCTCTCTTCTCTCTCTCACTCATTCTCTCACAAAAATTGAAAAAATCTTCTTCCTCTTTCCCCAAATCTCCGCCGCCCTCCATCTTCCATCACCCTTCGTAAACCCCTCACAACCTTACCATCACCCCCAATCGCCCTTTCCTTTTCTCCCTTCGCTAATCATCACCGCTCATCCTCTATTCCGACCATCTTCACTATCACCTCTCCACCATCAAACCCTTACTCCGCCGCCATCATCATCCGTGCCTTCTTCACCTTTAAACCTCCGCTCACCACTGTTCAAAACCCCTTCGATTCCGCCTCCGCCATCGAACAGCACCCCGAAACCCTAACCTTAACATAACCTCCCACCGTTAATCACATCTCAACCCTCTTCACCGTAAAACCCTCCTCATCGCCGTCACACTTAACCCACAACCACAAAAACCCTCATCGCCTGCGCCCTCTTCCATCTCTCTCGCCTTCATCCGCCACCGCACCTCTTTCCGACCACCATTCAAAGCCCATCACAACCTCCGCGACCTTCAACTCCCCAAATCGCTTCTTCATCACCACCAACATCGAAAGCCACCTTCGTCTTCCTCCAGCCACCGCTCAAACTTACCTCAAACCCTCACCGTCCAAACCTCCGTCCACCGATAACTTACCTTAAATCACCAACAACGACACCTGTTCCTCTTCACCTTCAACCACCGATCTCGCCGAAAAAATCAATTCCACCCAAAACCTATACGAAACCCTTTTTTCCGCTCATCGCCATCAACCAAAACCCTCGTTTTGATGTTTGTTTGGGCGTTTGTTTGGTTGTGAACTCATCTCTGTTTTGCAGGTCGTTGTAAATTCATCTCTATTCTGCAGGTCAAATCATCTCGGCGACTTCGGTCTCACAAGGGTTGAAATCAAAACCGGACAGGAGGAAGTTTCGAATGGTTAAAGGAGATAACTCATGGTACGACAATAAGACCTAGCAGCAACGTTGACAAACGCATCTACAGCTTGCAGCAACAGAGATTCACGATTTGGTAACCATTTCAAGTTTTCTTCCAACGTATTGTTGTTTTGTGCTGCTGTGACAATTACATTCTCATTTCATTTATGATTTTGATGAAATAATAAGTTGTTGAAACCAGTATGTTGGTTATGGTTGTGACTTTATGATCATTTCAATTTTTGTTATGCATATGCCGAGTTGCGAATTTGATTTGAATGTCTGTTTGAATGTATGTTTGAAACGTAATTTTGTTGAAATTGTGGATTGGAGTTGGTGTTATTTTATTGCTGTTAGATTTCTTGAGTCCAGTAAGATTTCGCAACGATCCTGTATGTGATTATAAGGTACCGCGCTTTATGAACCGTTGGAATTATATTGGTAGCTATGTAATATGAAAATAGAGTTTTGTATTATTGTCTTATGCTTACATGATTTAGTTAATGGATTTGACGACTCATGTCGATATGCCACCAGAGCACAGTTTGAGGTCAAGGCCCATAAGATAAGAAATGTGTGTTTGAGGTTTAAAGCCTCAATTGAAATTCAATGATTCAAAATAATCTTTTTCCCAATTAAAATCTCTCCTTTGATTAAGAAAGTTTAATTTTTTATCCATTGACTAGTTTCGGTTAAGCAAGTTTAAATAACCCGATTATGATTGATAAAATGTACATGTATTGTTTAATTTTGATAATTGATTATTTGAATGAGCTAATTTGTTTTTATTATTATTCAGATTGCCTAATTATCAACTAAATAACTAAATTACTTCAAAAAAATCATTTCTTCATAAACCATGTTCAATTCTATTCAACATCTTCATCAACAACACAAACCAAATTTCAAAAGAACACAACTTCGAATATTTTTTTTTTAAACTAATCAAATTCAATTTCAAAATCACTTTTCTCTTTCAAAAATAAACTTGGGATGAAAAGGAAATAGGAAGCGTACGCTTCACTATTTCTCAAGAACTCGAATAATTGGCGTACGCCATATTGCACGAGTTCTTGTCATCCGATTAAAAATAATCATACATTTTCAAATCATTTCTAAAACTTCAACCTTCACTTCAAAATTATACCATTCAAATCATTTTCTAAATCAATTTCCAAACCACTTCAATTTCAAAGGAATTTTCTCTTTCAAACATAAGCATGGGATGAAAAGGAGATAGTAAGCGTACGCTTCACTATTTCTCAAGCACTTGAACGATTGGCGTACGCCATATTGCGCAAGTTCTTGTCGCCCGATTAAATCTATAATCATACAATTTCAAATCACTCTTTAAAATCAAATGCAATTTCCAAATTCAAACCACTTTTCAAATTATTCAATTTCAAAATCATTTTCTCTTAATATAAACTTGGGATGAAAAGGAGATAGGAAGCGTACGCTTCACTATTTCTCAAGCACTCGAATAATTGGCGTACGCCATATTGCGCGAGTTCTTGTCACCCGACTAAACCATAATCATATACATTCAAACCTCATTTTTTAAATCAATTCCAAATCCTTTAATCCCACATTTCAGATGAAAAGAGGATAGGAGGCGTACGCCTCACTATCTTTCGATTATTCGAATAATTGGCGTACGCCACATTGCTCGAATCTTCGTCATCAAACTTAAAACACAATCGAGTAAGCTCAAATCATCGACAAATCCAAACCTACCAAAATTCAAATTATTTTCACAAATCAAATACTCACATCAAAACATATCTTTTTACAATTTAAACCTCGGATGATAAAAGATGGGAGGCGTACGCCTCACAATCTCTCGATCATTTGGATAATTGGCGTACGCCATATTGCACAAATTATCGACTTCCGACTAAAACACATTAAATAAACTTGGATAAGGGAATAGGTGGCGTACGCCTCATTATTCCTTGAATAAGCAAGTAGGAGGCGTACGCCTCACTACCGTGCATATTCAACATCCGCAAACAAACTTTCAAAATAATTCGAACGAAAAAAAGGAATAGAAGGCGTACGCCTTATTATTCCTCGAAAGAATTGGACGATTGGTGAACACCACATTGCTCAATCTTTCGTCGTTCTCCAAAAACACCTTAACAAATCAAATCCAACTTCTCGCCCCCGAGCGATCAAAACCCAAACACCCAAACACATCAAATCCAATTTGTCACCCCCCGCGTGACCAAAACCTCATCAAAAGAACACTGTCAATCCTTTCTAATGCGCCCAACAAACCAAGTGCTAGAGCCTCCCCCGAGAGTAGACAACGCCAGCGTTTAGCCGTTAGAACGCCGACTTACACAGTCGTTCATCAAAACAAAACACACCCAAAATCGTAGTTGCCCGAACTACGATTGCTCTGATTTCCTTATTGCACTATAAGGAATACGTAGGCAGGAGATTGCTGTATCTTCGCGAGCACACTAATAAAAAACCTCCCATTTCCCCCTCCTGAAGTCTTCATCCATATCTATCATCAATTCCAATCACTCGAAGCAATCAGAATAAACAGTCAATTAACAGTCAAATAGCAAAATCAGACTAAGAGGTTCCCGTTGAGTACAACGGACGTAAGGGGTGCTAATACCTTCCCCTTACGTAATCGACTCCCGAACCCGAATATGGTTGCGACGACCATTATTCTTATCTTTAAAGGTTTTCTCGATATTTTCCTATTCCTTCATTGGAATGAATAAAGTTCGGTGGCGACTCTGTTTCGAACAAACATTTTTTTCCGCGTCCCATCGCGAGGGATCGCATTATCATCATTTTTGAGGTGCGACAATGGGGCAAAGAGATTTGATAAATAACCAAAATGATATGCTCTAATAGTAAATGTTGGTGATTCAGCAGATGTATGTGTGGCATATTTCTCAGGGTCATTTCTTCCCTCTAGATAATTGATCTATGTGAGTCTTTTATACTCTTCATTTACTTTTATCTTAAACATTTGGGACAATATTTGGTTTAGGTATGGGGGTATTTTCATAATTAGCTATTTTAGTTGTTTATTTATTATTTTATTTATCTGTTAAGTTTTCCTATTGAAACAATTTCCCTAAATTTTATCGTTTTCTGATTTTTTTGAAAAGTTCTGATTATGTTTCACAAATAAAGTACATTGACTATATGCAAAGAGAGACTAAGGTTAATGATTATGATTTTTTTTTGGATAAAATCGATCTTGCCCTAACACCTAAAGTTTTCCAATTAGATGTCAATTTAACTTAATTTGACTTGTAGTCTTTGCTAATTATTAAGTATTTTATGAGTAATCCACTTGATTCAGTGTGGCATAATTTTTTATTTGTACACTATATTTTGTTTATCTAAGGAAAATAAAAATAGAATAGAAAAAAAGAAAAAATGGACAGTAAAGTCAACTACACCTATTAAGTTGGGTAACCTTCGTCGGGTTATTCAACCCAATAATGGTTGATCCTCAATGCCGAAAGAAAGTTTTTGTGTAAAATTGTGCATATGTGTGTACAAATAAAGAACGACCAATCGGAGTAAGTAGGGTATACCCTATAAAAGGTTACCCTTCCCAAAAGTTACTTAGTTTGTATAATGTGAATAAATCAAAATAAAATACCCCTCCGTCCAACCTAAATCTGTTTGTGATGATAGTCATTATTATAATGCCTTAAATTGATTATTCTGAGTGTTTTAAAAGAAAAATAAAATCAAGTGTAGAGACTTATAATCAAATCTACAGTGGAATTGGTATATTTGAGGGAGACTTTAGACTGTGTTCTCATTATACCCTTAGTGTCAGATGAGTACCAGATGAGTTGACCTTTAGTGGATTTGATTTAGGTTCCTGTACGAGTATCTATGTTAATGTTTTCGAGATATTTTCTCTGATGATATTGTATTTGTTAAAAATGTTTCAATGCAAGCAAAGTTGCTTGAGGACAAACAACAACTTAAGAACGAGAAAGTTTGATTAACATCATTTTTCTGTTTTCTAGTTAGGAATTTTCTAATGTTTTCATCTTGTTTTGTTCTTAGATTTATATTGTGTTTTGCTGTTTTTATCTATGTCTCTGGCACGAAAAAGGTACATAACTGATTACCAATTATTAGAGGAGGAAAACACCATTTTGAACAAAAAGCAGAGGAAATTATGGTTGACCCGTAACAGGGTTTTATAGCCATAATTTCCCCAAAAGGGAGATGCTTATTCTGGCTCCAGCAAGAATTACTATCGGCCTGTGAAAGAGTATTACCATCGTAATTCCCCCAGACTACTGATGGCTTTTGATCCCCTTGTGTTTTATTTTTGAAGAAGTTTGGATTTCTAGAGGTTTTGCTTCGCGTTTATGAGATTATTACTATAATTTAGTGCCATATAGGCATATAAAGAGCATTAAAAACATAGAAAAAAGGACTCAAGCATTAAATTAATTTATATTTTTTGTTGCAAATTTACTTGTTTTATGCACTTTATTTTTCTTGTTTTTTATATTGTATAAGTCTCTATCGAGAAATCTTGTAACATTGGGATTCCACTAAAATAACATATCTTATTTTAATTACTTATTACTTACTATGTATATGTTTTTATTAGTTATTATGCTTCATTTCATTTCCACTATGTCTGAGTAAATCTTAGGGACTAAGGGTCATGATGACGGTCTCTCGACAAACCTCAGGTAAAGTCTCTGTAATTCCATTACAAAAAACATGTATGGATTATTCTGGATTTCTAGTTTAACACTTCGATATTGTCGTACCTCGAAAAATACGATCCTTCAAGAAATGTATTACACGCCCGCAGAAAAAATGTTCAAACAGAGTCACCATCGAACTTTATCTATTCTAATGAAGGAATAGGATAAAACCTTTTGAAAAGAACATGGTCATCACAACCATATTCGGGTTCAGAAGCCGATTACGCAAGGAGAATGTATTAGCACCTCTCACGTTCGTTGTACTCAATAGGAATCTGTCATACCCCAAAATTTGCCCGTTGATATTACAAAGCATTTTCCAAGACCCTCCGACTTGTTCTGCAAGGCACTGACATCAAATGGACAAAAGCCCAGCTCACAACAGGCCCAATCCAAAGGCGGCCCAAAATAGCTTGATCGCTAGGCGAGCAGTCCCTTCGCCTAGCGAACATTTCATCATGACACTCGCCCAGCGAAGCATCAGATCCAGAAAAAAGCCCAGAACTAGCTTGCTTTCGCCTAGCGAAGCTTGCGAAAATCTGAAGTTTTGGACCTCATTTTAAGCCCATTAGGTCACCACCACTACTACTATAAATACCAGCTCCTCAGCCACGAAAATAACGGACAGACCCAGAGGGAGAAACACAGAAACACACAAACAGACGGACGAAGGACGGAAACCCTGGTGCAAAAACCCTGCTAACCTGAAGGCAGCCCATCCGCGCCGAAGCCACCGCCGCCCAACTCAATCCGGCCTCCAAGCAATCAATCCCTTTCACTATCGCAATTGCACACAGGTTTGCGTATCACCGCTGTTTTACATTTCCAATTGATCTTCTTTACATACATGATACATTCTGATTAAAGTTTTGATATGAAAGTTGATTTCGCATGTGAATCCAAATATGAATATCCTATATAATTGGCTATGCTATGCCTGTGATCAAATGCAATAAGAGTGCAGGTTTTCAGAAGTCGTGCTGCTGCCAAATTCCAAACCCGTGGCCGCTCGCTAGCTCATCGCTAGGCGAGCCTGCAGCGAGCCTTCGCTGAGCCTTCGCTAGGCGAAGCAGAGGCGAACAGGATAGTGGCTGCTTTGTCTCTTTGTTGTCCATTTTATGTTTATCTAATCATGATTCTGCATTATTTGGCTTAAATTCCTGACTGTTATATTTATTTTATGGTGCAATTTCCAATTGTATTTTACCTCAATGCTCTAATCCGTGTGTTGCATGGTGTAAAGGCTAGCATACTTCCAAAGAAATAGCCGGCTAGGCATGCCGCTTTAGGTGTGGACATTCTTGAGGAGATGGCTTTTGGGATGACCTAAGTTTAATGTGGAGATTCATCTTGAATCACCAAGCTTGATTTTTAATGTATTGATTTCATTGATTTACTATGGACCTAATTACCTAACTGATTACGGCTATTTAATTAATTGTTAAAATCCGGACTTTAAATAAATAATATCGGACCTCTCTTTATTACCCCACGATTGCGTAATACGGTCATGTCCCGCGAATGTGGGGATATCCTTAGCAAAGACCCTTCGGTAAAATCATCATAGTCCCTCGGATGTTGCCTTCGGAAATACGATTTTGTCCCTCGATGACCCTTCGGTGTAGCCTACGGTTAAATGATGATAGTCCCTTCGAATGCTAAGGTATCCTCACAACTGTTGCCTTCAATGACCAGCCGATGACCCTACGATGACCCTCCTACATCCCAAGGATAAAACTACTTACTTCTCAATAGTAAGGACAGTTTTACCCTCATAAGGATAGGAAATGCTCGGAAAGACCTCGGACAGGCACAACCCTTAATTGCTCATTCATAACCTAAAAAAATACTTTTCACACCTCACACCTTTCAAACATCCTTTGTTTAGAAAATCACCACTTAGCATACATCCATACTAGGATCATTGCTGAGTTATATTTTTTCTAAACTATTTCAAAATTAAACGAGATAACCACTTTGTATACATTCATGCAAGAATCATTACAAAGTTAAATTCTCCCTTTTCAAAACATCTTTCACACATTTCACAAACACTTTTCAATCTAGGAAAACATAAATGATTGAGCAATTAAGAGCCCATGGATAACCATGGATACAAAGGGTGCTAACACCTTCCCTTTGCATAATGTACCTCCCGAACCTAAGAATCTAAATTAAGGTCTTTCCTGTTCTTTTCCACCTTTCCTTATGGGATAAAAGAAAAGTCGGTGGCGACTCTTGCTAACCGCGACATTGCGATTAAAAATCCATTAAAGTCCAGTTCACCGTATGACAGAATCTTTTAGTTAAACTTGAGATTTAAATGTTAGGTTATATTAATTGTTTTCTTCGGATTATTAAAAGTGTAAAGAGAAAAAGAAAGGGGTCGCAAAAAGTTTTTTTATTAATGTGTCGGACAAGATTACAGCTCTTGCTCATACATATCTCCGGGTGCGATGGAGAACTCAAGGCATACATAGTTCTGGATAAAAAATGTTTCTTTATTGGTCGGTTTTAGCGAAAGCTATTTTGTATCAATCGATGGAAAACATTATTTTACCCAAAACAGACGAGGATCGGGCGTTTGCATCACATTGAATGGATTTCTACAGATAAACATTCATGAGAAACTGTCACTTATCTTAACTCAATGGTTATGGATGAAACATTGCTTTACATCATCTCGAGACGAAATATCTTTCGTTTTGAAAAAGGTTTTTAAGATTAATCGCACGGAGGCGAGAAAAGAGTTTGATATGTTGGATGTTTTTTAAGTGAATGACAAACGTTCGATGAGAACGAGACATATGCCTCGGGATCAAACATTCAGGGTTTTGCTAGAATTCTAGATTCCAACAGTCCTTTTTCATTCAATATTATTTAAGAAAATTGTTTAATGGACAACGAAAGCTTGATAAGAACAAAACATAAGTCTTGGAATTAATTGTTCAAGGGTTACGTCACAATTATAGATCCCAACGGTCCTTTTAGTCCAAGTTTATTAAGTGTTTTAGGAGCAAAAGAAGAATAAACGGCTAACCCAAAACGCGTGTCTCGGGACCGATCATTCGAGGATTTTATTGTAATGCTAGATTTCAACAATCCTATTCTTTCATATTTATTTAAATTTTTTTAACATTACACTTAAATGGGAAAGATATTTGAAATCAGGATAACAAAAGATTTAATTGGATTTAGAGAAAATACTTGGTTTTGGACCAAGATTTTTTATTCTATTTATTTAATCAATATCATCATATAGTTACTTATTTAATTTGTAACAAATAAATAAATAAATAGACAATTTATATAAATAATAGAATGAATAATAAAAATAATTTAGAAATTATAACTAATTATATTATCCAATTAATAATAGTAGCAATTATTTAACTAATTAATAATGATCAAATAAATAAATTATTTAAAAGTTAATTAAATAAAAATAAAGTAAAAGAAATAAAGAAAAAATATATTTTTAAAGTTATATGTGTGATAATTATCATTTAAATCAATAAAAACAAAATCCAAATAAAAAAAAAGAATAAATAGTAAGAAGAAAAATACAAAGCCCAAATGGCCCCCAAAAAATAAATAAAGCAAAACATAGTAGGAGGGGTGCAAAAAACGAATTCGGTCCAGGCCCACCAAAAGAAAGCCCATTTTGCTGGTCAATAGGTCAATAAAGGGGGAGAGTCAACTCTTGTTGACTCCATCCCCTTCCTCAGATCAAGCCATCAATGCATCCAAGGGTGTAACGTGCGCGTGTAGGGTCTGATCTCCCAGTTGACTCATTAGTCAACATGACGTGGCCATATCAGGACCAATCACTTGGCTTGGAAACATGGAAGGGTTATACACAAGACAAAATTATAGGAAATGAAATTATCATACTCTCTCTCTCTCTCTCTCTCTCTCTCTCTCTCTCTCTCTTCATAACCCTTATGATCTCCCTCTTTCCTTATTGTTTTGTTCTTCGTCTTCCCCATTCATCCTCGTCGGAGAAGACCGTCGGCCGGCGGCAGCGCCGCCGTCATCTCCGATGACCAACCACCTCAAAACCCTAACATATAACACAAACCCTCATGTTTTTCCTCTCCTTTCCGAGTCCTAACTTAGTTTCCTCTAACTCTTAACCTAAAGAGAAGATCGAGCCCCAAACTGAAACCATTGATTTCAAAATCAAAATTAAAACAAACTCCAACTTGTTCAACATAAATATTGACAACAATTCAGGCGATGGTCGTGTCGCCACGAGGAAGTTTCAATAAAGAAGTTATCAATAATAACTAAAAGAAAAATCAAAGCATAAAGTCGAAACAAAGGTTCATGTTTAAGCGCGAAAGAGTCACAAGAGGGAAGAAAAGGGCTACTAAAATCAGGTTAACACGTTTTGATCCTTGCTCTGTGTTTTTCGTCTCTTTTCTTTGAATCTTGTTTTGGTCTCCTTTGTACTTGGTTTTTGCTGTTTATGTACCACTATAAAGTAATAGGTTTTGAGCTCTTCTGACATGTGCAATATAATCTGCTAGGCTTTTTGATGTGTGGTTAAAATGGTTAGAAAATTTTAATCTATGGTATGGTTGCTTCCCTCATTTATTTGATTTGTTTTGTTACTACTTTATACATGGTGAGGACATTAGGATTTATGTTGAGGACAATTGTTGTATCTTTGCTGTAGAAATGGTCAAATTGGTAGTGAAGCTTGACGACTTTCTTAGAGGACACAAATTGTTTTAGTAATTTGGTATAAATTTTCTGCTACATTGATGTACCTCTCAAAGGATGATAACCTGCTCTTCACTTTATTGTTTTGGCCTTTTTTTGTGTTTGTATTTTTTTCAAAACCATGATAATATCGACTTTTTTACTGCCTTGCCCTCTTTTTGAAATTATATTCCCAATCTACCCCATTCTGAAAATAAATTCTCAGAGTGCCCTATTTTTTAGAATGCACTCGCCCAATGAATGAACGAGTTCTTGAAGGACGTTTTTGGGAAGAAGTGACTCAGCCAATGGTTGGATGAGTCATGGAGAGGTTGTTTTTTCGTGTGTGGACTCGACAAATGGATGACCGAGTTGATGAAGTCCTTTTTTTAATATATTTTTTAATTATTTTAATAGTTTTAATTAATTACTATTTCATTTAAATAATAATTTTATCACCCATGACATTCGTTGACCGAGGAATGCCACTGATTATAAAGTCTCGGCCAATGAATGACCGAGTATTCACGTCTTAATTTTCTATAAATAGCTTGAATTACATAAATGTAATTCAGATCAAATAGAAAATTATTTTGATAAGAATGTCTATTTAGGGTCTTGTGTTTTATGGGAAGGACAAAAAAATCAGTGTCAGCCTAGATCCGTAATGGAACTTTAGAGCACTGATTGTAGCCATCCACACTGGTTTTCAACAACTGGATGAGCGTCGTATGAAGATGATAAAAGTAAAGTATCATTGTCCATACATAACGCTGACTGATGCAAGCCCTGAGGGTATGTACATGTATTACCTGGATCGTATAGAAAATGACGTAGATGTTCAGTGTATGTTTTTAGCACATAGTGGTGAAGTTAACAAAGGAGTTAAAGGTCCACTTGTGTTGGTTGTTGTTGTTGATTATTTAGTTAATAAGCTATATGAATTTAAGTTGTTGTGATTGTACTTTGTAACCGAAAGCCTTTAATATCAAATGTATTCCATAATATTTGTTTCCAAAAGACATTAGAAATACACAAAGGTTGATAACACAATACATGCATAAGAGTTGATAATAAAAAAATAACATAATCATCTAGAGGGTCCTGCAACATCTGGACATTTCCTACGCATGTGTCCTATTTCGCGGAAAATCCCACACCTTCTCTTTTCCTTTTCAACGTTGTCCATTTCGGTTCTAATCCGGGTGCTGGTTGGGCGCCCTTTCTTCCTCCTTCTCATAGAGTCATCGTGGCAAAGAGTAAATCCTTCATATCGTGGCCAACTCTCCTCATGGGGAAGTCATAAGAAACTCTCCTTATAGACCTTGAAGACGTTAAGAAATTTTAACACGTATGGTATGTGAATGGAGTAGTCCTGGCGCATACTCGAACATGTTGCGATTACATAGGAGCAAGGTAAGTGAAATGCCTGAAATTTCCCACAATCGCAATGTTGTTTCCTAAGATCAACACTGAAAGTAACGGTTAGTCGACCATCATTCTGGTTAATCTTTTCATGGACCATGAAATAGAATCTCTCGCGATCAAATTGCATGACGTTATGTGTGTTAGCTTTACTGACTTCTTCAGCCATCCCCTTGTTACAATTATCAGTGAAAACTTGGCCAGAGGCCAACATTTTTGTCCATTGATGGCCTCTTTTACCAAAGAGTGATCCTAATCGATAGTATGTAGACTGGACCGATGCAGTGATTGGAAGGTTCCGGGTTTCTTTGAGTACCGAGTTCATTGCTTCTGCCAGATTAGTTGTTATGTGACCCCAGCGTTTCCCTCCGTCATATGCCTTTGCCCACTTCTCTCGAGGGATGTTGTCTATCCATGATAAAGCATCATTGTTTGTTCTTCGGATTTCCCCATGATAGTAGTTAAATGCCGCCTCTGTCAACGTATAACCCATGTTAACAAGTTTTTTGTGCAGTTCCTTGTCTTTAATCTCACGCGTGAAGTTTTGTGCAATGTGTCTAATGCAATAGATGTGGGAAGATGGAGGATCATGCCATCCGTTTTCAGGATTTTTATATGCACTATTTATTGATTCATGTATGTCTTATATAAGACACATATTTTCTTGTGGAGTAACGTGTATTCTCAAATTCCTAAGAAAGAAACTCCAAGCATCCTTTGTCTCACCTTCAACTAATGGGAAAACTATTGGGAAAATGTTCCTGTTCCTATGATGTGCCACATCCATCAACAGAGTCCCTCTATACTTTCCATACAACCATGTTCCGTCAACCTGCACAATAGGTTTACAATAGGCGAAACCACGTATACACGGTCGAAACACCCAAAATAGACGATGGAAGATCCTTTTGTCACCCAATTGGGATCCGTCGTATGAAATCACAGGTAAGGTTTGCACTTCTATAATAGTACCTGGAAGATATATTTTCATTACCAGTATCCACTACGACAGATCGTTGTAAGATGTCTCCCAGTTTCCATACAACGATTCAATTGCCTTACACTTTGCAATCCATGCCTTTTTGTATGATATTATGTACTTGTATTTTTCTGCAACATGAGTAATGATCACCTTCACCTTAAGAGAATCGTCATGATTAACAAGCTCCATTATGCTCTTACTAATCATTTCTAAATTGATTTTTCTATGGTTTTGTGACATAGAAGTGGTTGTGCATGTGTGAGGTCCACCAAGCTTACCAATCTTCCACTTTGAGTTTCCCTTACGGAAAGAAACCCTGCATTTGAATTTGCATGCAGAATTTTTACATTTGGTGACGTATCATACATTGTCAGATTTAGTCATTGAATAATCTAGACTACGCTTTATATGCCAATGTTGCAACGCGGCATCACACGCTTCCTTGTTTTCAAACTTCATGCCCTCATCTATGTCGTCGGCATTGTGGATTGGTGTGAAACTTCCAAAAGCAAAGATCGGTTCAGCATCATCCAAACTTATATTTTGCATGTGACCAGGTGGATTGTACAAACTAATCGGTTGAGCTCTTACTGCTACAGTAGGTGTGTCGATGAGGTTTTCATTTCCATCGCATCGCTAGCACCAAATAGATCTTAAAATCGGACCTATTCTTGATCATCCTCACTGTCTTTGTCAACCTCTTCATTCGGTATGAAAGGTTTATTAGTTTGAGTCGGTTCATCGTCAGTGGTTTGACTCATTCCATATTGGTGTAATTGTATGGATTGAGCCAGATATGTTTCAAGATGTTCAAGGAGACGAACATATATCTCAATGGCGGATAATTGAGAAAATGTTATGTGACACTGAAACATGGACTTGACTTCTTCGTCATTCTCAATAGGTGTCATTACGTAAAAGATGGTATCACCGTCTCGATTAATTAATGGATGGCAATAGATAATTTCTTCAACGCGACTTTGCAACTTTTTTCAATTCAATCTTTCAGATGATGGAAATCATAATTGATGTGGATTTTGAATAAATGAATATTTGTATTGCTAAATGAGAATCTTTCATTAATATCTATGAAAATAGTTCTGTTATAGTGAATGGATACTACTAAATTTCTCTGATCCATTTAGATATTAGAAATGAATGAAGGGATGTTGGAATGTTGAATGAGAATACTGCTAAATACCTCTTTTATAGTCAAAAAAACATTTTCCAATGTATGGAACAAGACCAAACATGCAGGCCTAGCTCGGCCAATGGTTGGGCGGGGCAAAACGCATGCAGATCTAACTCGCCCAATGGTTGGACGAGCCATAACATGTTTGGGATAAACTCGCCCAATGGTTGGACGAGGCAAAAGTGGATAAATGCGTGTATGCTTTTGCATTGCATTATTTCTTCAACTAGTGAATCTTGGAAGAGTGTAGGTTTGTATGCATAGTATAAGGTTGCATGCATGGAATGCAATGTTCCATCAACATTAAAAATACACCAAAATAATCATTTTCAGCCACTATAAAATGAGCTTGAAATTCCAAAACATTCACTCATCAAATCTTTTCATCACAAAATTTAAATTATAACCTGTAAAATGGCTTTGTTGTGGATGGGAGAATCACACCGTGGAACAACAGCAAACATTGCGGAATATGTAAGTATTTTATACTCTACGTATTCATTAATTTTTTTATAAATTCAACTTCTCATCACCAAAATATTCATTATGTTTTTTATTACATTTCAAGAAGACACTAGGTTCTGAGTCCATTCCCATACTCATATTCAACCAAGTGTTGTTATATTACCGTATTTAGAACAAGCCGGTTTTGCTAAAGTAGCAAAAATATCAAGTTTAAAAATAGACTCCAAACTAGTTGTTGCGTTGTTAGAGAGATGGAGACCCGAGACACATACTTTTCATTTACCAACTGGTGAATATACTATTACACTGGAGGGTGTGAGTATGTTACTCGGTCTCCGAATTAACGGTAAACTTGTTAATGGCTTAACTAATGTAACTAACGATGTTTATATGGAGAATTTAGGCGTAGAACCGACGACTTCAGATAAAAATGAGGCTTTTGTGAAAATTGTTTGGTTAATAGCTCTATTAACACAGTTAAAAAATAATTCTTCCCCCATGGAAGCAGAAAACATTCTTCATGCAAAAGTCTATATTTTACTACTAATTATTACATTCTTGATGCCAGATAAGAGTCGCAATTTATTGCATTAATCTTTGTTACCTTTAGTAGGAGACCTGCAAAAATGTAAAACATACAGTTGGGGTTCTGCTTGTCTACCAACATTATATAGACATATGTGACTATATTGTATTACTCAGTATCTGGGCATTCACACGTATGCATTAAGGTACTCAAATTCATTGAATGCACTTTATTATTCTCATAGTAAATTATACATAACATTAATACTTTTTTTTTGTAAACGCAAGATGGTGCCAACGAGGTATGCATTACGGAAATAATCCTTGTCATCATCTACATTGGTACCGAGTTGCAATTGAACACATGGAATAAAATAATGTAAGTATCGTACATTACAATCTATAACTTATCTAAACTTCTTATTTACATTATAACAATTATATTACTTATGACAATTTATATGGAGGCCATACATGCAATATCCAGTGCCTGATTGTAGTGACAGTCGAGTCTGGAATGCAACAACATATATAATATGTTTCTTTACCGTTGAGATGCATCAGACAGATAGGGTCAAACTCCAATTTGAATTTGAACAACACATCCCGTCTCAGCCAAGATGTCTAAGGGAACACCATAGTATGACTATGGTTCAAGCTTGGGATACACATTAACAAGATTTGAATAAAGAAAAGGTCAAAGAATGGAAAAAAAGAAGACATTTGGTATTACAAATGAACTAAGTAATTGGTGAGTCTAAGCCGGGTAGAGAATATATGAATTGGTTTTTGGCAATTCCTTTTATGCACGTTGCTTCGACACAATTTTTGAATGATCCCCGTCAACGTGTCTCTTCTTCAACCTAACAAACTACCTCGCCCCTACATCATGTCATTCCCCCCACGTACACATCCCAATTTGGGGCCCAACCATCTTCACCCCCCCCCCCCACAAACATACCATCACACCCAGACTACACAACAACACACCTTTTATGCCACCTCATCCCAACACCAAAATCACCACACTCCATTCCCTCAAACATACTACTTTTACAACCAACAATATCAATAACAAACCAGCGTACGCTCACCCATATAATACACTTCAATTCCTCAATCAAACTTTGATAACTCAAACCCTTATGCCTAACCCCAAACATTTAATACTACGTACCCTCAACCCACTTCTACATTCAACCCGGATGATGTCTATTATCCTCCAATTCAACACACTCAATCCAACACCTTCGCACAACCAACACATTCATTACCCGACTTTGATCTCACAGATGAGCAACTACTAGATATCTCTAGTTTTTTCATTCAAGATTTCGACGGTATGAATATGCCTCCCAGTACAACACAACAACATCAAGATCTGTCTTTCGACTCATCTCCATCTCCCCAAAGACAAATAGCTGAAGACTTAGGCAAGGGAAAACGCAAAAAAATAGGCACAAAATGTGGAACAGACGGTCACTCTAACAAATAAAATGTATTTTTTTTCATGTAGTTCAATAAAATGTATATTATTTTCACACGATTATTTATATGCTTAATTAATATAATTATAAATTTATATGCTTAATTAATATAATTATAAATTTATTATAAAAACAAAATTAAATTTATAAAAGAATTATCAAAAAATATATAATTTATATTATTTAAATAATATAATTATTATAAAAGTATTTAATATTAATAATAAAATGTATTTAAATTTTAAAAAAAATGCTCCGTCATACACTCGGCCATCCATTGGCCGAGTCCCTTCTTTCCAAAAACGTCCTTCAAGAACTCGTCCATTCATTGGGCGAGTGCACTCTAAAAATAGGACACTCTGGAAATTTATTTTCAGAATGAGGTAGATTGGGAATATAATTTCAAAAAAAGGACAAGACAATAAAAAAGTCGATAATATCCTCTGTTATTTCTATTTGCATAGGACAAAACTTCTCTGCTCAAAATCAGAGATGTTGTTCTATGTTGGTACTAGGGTTGAGAAGAAATGATGTCTATGACCTCACGCATGAAAACAACGTGGTCATACAAGACCAAAACTCGTAAGTTTTGAGAGGCTCCACACTTGGAACAAATCTTTTGATTTGTTTAATTCTTAATGTAAAACAAAATATATAGTATTCTTGATATGGAGATAAATAAGTGAGAAAGTTTGAACTTTCTAACAAAATGCTTGCAAGTAATTAGTAAATATGGCTTGGAAATAAACTTTGAAATGACTTATAAAAAGAAACTCTTGAATGGTAAATTGAAATTAACTAAAAAAACATGGTTCTAACATAGAGTTAAATGTGATGATAAACTTAAAGAAGAATGATGCATAAAAATAAAAAAGTTAATGAATTAAGCAAAAATCAAGAAGGTAAAAATGCAATCAATTCAAATGTTTACTTTGACTTTGTATTGATTTTTCTAAAATGACACTTTTGAAATGAAATTGAATTAAATGGAAGGAGAAATCAATGAAATTGATTTTAAAAGGATATGAAGACCAAAAAGAAATGGTTGACTTTGAATTTTTTTATAAAAAGATGCAAAATGCATTAGATGGATGGAGATGGATGAAATGTAAATGAGTGCAGATGAATTAAATGAAGTAAAAAGTAAAATTTAAGATATGATAAATATCTCTATATTATTATATATTATATTATTTTAGATATCGTTCCCAGTGTGATAACAAATTTTTCTACAAAATGTTTTGTGTCTCACATTGGATTCATGTAGCATATATCCTGCTTTTAGCATTTTAATTTTAAAATGAAAATTATTTTCCAATCATCTAACCAATTGATTATTTTTACTACTTTATATTATCGTAAACATGCGGCATATCAATTACAAATCATATACTTTATATTATAAACACCATATATTGATACAGAAAAATTTAAAAAGAAAAAAAAAATTGGTCATAGAAACAGAAAAGCATGAATTGAAAAGTTTTTCTGTTAAAACCTTTTATTATTCGGAGTACACAAGACTTCTTGTTTCGGACAAAAAGATCGTCGGACAAAATGACTCTTACTTACCTTAGAATAAGGGGTATGTAGCATTGGAATAAATTTGCATAGCAACAATAATGTATAGATAACTCAGATTCAATTTCACTTGCTTTATTTTAAACATGGTTCATTTCATCTCTTTTTGCATAGAGTATCAATAGCTATCTCATATTCAAATGTATTTAATATTTTTTTGGGTTCAATTCAATAACTAAAATATCTCTAATTGGATTCCTTTTTATTTTGAATTACTGGAATCTCTATTGATCAATATAATAGATAGTGTAAAATGTTCTATCAAACTTGGTGTTTTAGAAATGAATGATTTGTTTAAGAGAAAAGAATGCGGATACATTTATTAACAATTATGTGTTTGATAGGTACTTCACAAAGAAACTTATTGTTCATTAGTATTGTCATCACAATATATATTGTACTGGAATTACTCCAGTTAAAATGGCTAAAACATATTGGACTGGAATTAACATAACTGGGATGATGTAGGAGATGCCATTAGAAAAACATGCCGCTTTGTTATTAATAAATTTTGTGTTATGTTTATTTTATTATAAATATGCTATAAAAGAATTTCTAATGATATAGATTTTTATTGTTGTGCTTTTATTATAGTTTTTAAATCTTAAGTAAAATATAAAATATTTTATTTTAAATTTTATTTCAACAAAATTTTCATATAGATGTTGGTTAAATTTTATTTCAGTAATTACATATTTAAAAATAAAATTGGTCTAAATTATTTAAATAAAATGAATTGATAAAAATATGTTTATGTTCATGAATCCAAAACATAAATTAGTTAATATTTAATTTTTTAATCAAAATTAATTCTATTAAAATCAATTCTATCCAAATTAATTTTATCAAAATCAATTCTTATAAAAAAATCTGTTATTTGTTACTGACAAACCAAAATATATTTAATCGGATCTATCAGAAGAAAATTATATATTAAAAATCAAAAACAAATTCATAAAAATCATGTTTACATGAAGGAATCTAATTAATTTATATTTAACTCACTTCAAACCAAAATTAATTCAATTAGAATTAATTTTATTAAAATTAATTTCCGTTAAAACAAAATACTAGTAGTTGATATATATTGATTGTGTAAATATAAATGAATCATAATTTATCGATTTTTATAAATATTTGACTTGATCCAAAGTGTAATTTATCAATAGTTGTAATACACTGATTCTCTAAAACATTTTCCACTAACAGTCTATCAATTAATCTCAAATAGTTATTGTCATTGAAAAACTAAAGCACACTTAGTTTCATATATTGTAGCAAAATTCCATATACATTATAGATCAAATAATTAAACAGCTCTAAAATTTATTACCTTCATTTTTTTAAAATTTATTTTTTACTTTTCATACATATTAAAAAAGTAAGTGTTTAATAAGAAAGATAAATTACGAGAGATTTATAATATTATTGCTCATTAATTGCATGAAAATGATAAATTTAAATAACTGAAAAAAAAAGAATAATAAATACTTAAAGGTATAATAAAAAAAATATCATTAATAATATTTTTATATTTTAAAATAATTTATATTTTGATACAATTTTTTTCTCAAAAACAACTTATAAAAAAACGGAGAATGATATATAACTTAATTTATGATCTGTTTTCAGAAAAAAAAAGTTAATAATTATAATTCATAATTCAATACCATAATAAAAATATCTTTTAAAATAGATAGTATTATATATAGGGATTAATTATTATGCATTGTCAGTGTAAAAAGATTTCCATTGTCGATTCTCACTATCAACCGTTTGCATTATTTCATAGGTTTTTAAAATAAAAGTCAAAACGTCTCGGATTAACTGACGATGTAAAATCTCTTTACGCTTTCAATGTATTTCAATTAAATTCTTATATATAAATGATTATGTTAACTGCTTTTTATTCAGAAGAACATTTTTTAAATTAAAATGAAAATTAATATAAGCTTAATAAAAATTTAAGCAAAGGATTGGTGACTCCCTTCACAAGAAAATAGGAGCATTTGAAATATTTTTAAACTGATGGAAAAAATTGTGGCGACTTATATTATAGCGGTTTTGAAATGTAAGCAAGATGAATAGATCATGCATAATTGAATGCTCACCTTCTAAGTGAAAAGAGAATGTAAACCAAATTTTCATGCCATGAAAATTCAGGCATCGATGTCATGAAATCAAAATTTAAAACCAAAATTATCAAAATTTAAAAACCAAAATTTCATGCCATAAAAGCCTAACATCAATGTCATGAAATCCAAATTTAGAAACCAAAATTCCTGCTATTAGGCATGACAATATAACCCGTACCAGCGGGTACCAACCCGAACCCGCCCCAAAGTTGACGGGGAAAACCCGCTTTGATTGGGTTTGGGTTTGGATTTGGGTTTTCTCCGATTTTAAAATATGGGGACGGGTCGGGTAATAGGGACACTAGTACCCACCCCCGAACCTGTCCCGTTTATTTTACTATGTATATTATTATTTATTTTTGATAATTTAAAATATTAAGTATGTGGTCAATATTTTGATATTTTAATTTGAATTTATTATTTAAAATATTTGAAATGTATGTATGGAATTTTTTTAGATTGTTTTATTTTATTATTTGTAATATAATTTTATTTTGGAAAAATAAATATTTCTATTAGAAAATTGATTTTACTAAATAAATGGTGGTGGGGCGGGGATACCCGAACCCAATCCGAACCCGTTTGGAACGGGTTTGGGTTTTGATTCCCCATCCCCATTTGGATTTGGGACGAAAAATGGGAATTGTTTGGGGATTCGGATTTGGGTTTGGGAGAGGTAAAAACCGTCCTCGGCCCGCCCCGTTGCCATACCTACCTCCTATGAAATCATATGCCTTAAAACACCCAAATTTAGCCTTGAGTCCGCACACACAGATAAGCTCATGAAAATTGAGATAATTAGCTACATGTTTCATAGAGCTACATCGAACCTTTTTCTCTACATAAATTTTCTCCATTTGAAATTATTCTATTTAAAACCTATTGAACCTTAAATATGAATATCTTTCCAAACCATTATTCAAACTTTAATCAACGTGATAGTTTTGATCTGATTGGTATGATATTTGATTGTCTGCTTATGAAATCTAAATTTCTAATAACACTATTAGTCCAATATATTTATTAAAAAATATTAAATAAATTTAGAAAATATCATTACTGTTATATCTCGAAAAATACGATCATTCACGATGGTTACGGGAAGGATGATTCGAACAAAGTCGTTACCGAACTTTATTTATTTCAAAAAAAGAAAAAGAAATATCGATAAAACCCTTAAAAAAGAAAATGGTTATCGCAACCATATTCGGGTTGAAGTCGATTACGTAAAGGAAACATATTAGCACCCCCACGTTCGTTATAGTTAAACTTGCGATTGAATGTTAGCTTATGTCAATTATTTTCTTCGAGTGATAAAAAGATTTAAAAGAAAAAGAAAGGAAACCACAAAAAGTTTTTTATTAATGAGTCTGACAAGATTGTGGGTCTTGCTACATATCTTTACGTGCGATGGAGAACTCAAGGTTACGTAGTTCTGGGCAAGACAAAAGATATTTTTGATATTTCTTATTATAGTGCTTGACGAAACGTTGAATCTCACTCCTACGTATTTTCGGGTGCGATGGAGAACTCAAAGCTACGTATTTATTGGTAGCAAATGAGTGTTTGTTGATTGATTTTAGAGAACAAATGTTTTTGTCACATTCTAACGGTTAAGCATTGGCCTGTCTACTCGCGATGGAGGCTTAAGCGCTAGTTTGTATTTGCATTAGAAAGGACTAAATAATGCCCGTTTGGGAAAATGTTTCGATCCCATAGGGACGACAAAAGATAAGTTTGATTGGTTTCGATCGCACGAAGACGATAAAAGATAGGTTTTGTTTGTTTTAGTATATTTTAGGGTTTGAAAGACGAATATTTATGACTTATAATCAATTACGACTTTGGTCTAATATTCGGGACTATGACCGAATCTTTCACCCAGATAGTCTTTTCTTTTCAATTTGTTGCGAAAGTTTTGGAATAATTATAAGTATTTTGAATGAAAGACAAACACTTGATCTTGTAAGCAATTACTAATTGGGCCTAGCATTTGGGGCTATTACTGAATCTTTCATCCATATAGTTTTTTTCTTTCGATTTTATTACGAAAATGTTATGTGTTTGTATTTTTATAGAAAAATGAAGTATTTATGGCTTGGAAGCAATTACTACTTATGCCTAATAGATTGAGGCTATGACTTAACCTTTCACCCATGTAGCCTTTTCTTTCATTATTACTTGTAATGGTCAAGATATGAATTAGTCATTTTGAGTTTAATTGTGAAAAGAGTTTGACCTTGAATCAAGCGTTTGATTTGCGAAACGAATTGAATGATGCTAAAAAATGGTTTTGAATATGGATGAGATTAAATGAGTTTGGTTTGAAAATGATTATTGAAATGATAATGAAATGATTTGATTTGAGAAAGTTGTTCGACGTTGGATCAAACATTTATTTTTGTTCTTTTTTGAAAGCGATTGATTTTAATCTTGAGTTAAAAGTTAACTAAGATATCAAGGCAATTTAAAGAGAGGAGATTAAAATACGAGGCCATTAAATAATTATAAATAAAATGTCTCATTGTAAAAAGGCCCGAGAGAAAGCCACGGGACCGAAAACCAACTGAAATCGAAAGCAACTGAATTTAACACTATGTTAAACTAACTTACAGTGAATTCATATATGAATTACTCGATAAGAAGACGATAAACAAAATACGTGTACAAACAATTTTCGGAAGTTAAATTGAATTTTAACTTCAATATCACAGCGCAATTAGAAGGCAACAACAACGAAAATTATTTTACATCATTACACTATATGAAATATTTAATTGATCAATTTAACAATTGTGATTAATTAATCAAATAAATTAATTAATTAATAAATAATTTAATTAGTTACTAATTTGGATAAACAATTAGAAAAAGATAATAACAAGAAATAAAATAAGCATTGTATGAATATGGGGTGCCAAACACCATGGACTTTAAACCCCAATCCAAACTCATTTAAATTTTAATTTAAGAAAAATAAAAAAATGAATAAAATAATAATAATAATGATAAAAATAAACAAATTAAATGAAATCAACACATGCTATGAAGAACAATGGAGCGACGCCCTTCTTACAAGCAACCTTCTTTTCCTTTTGAAATTACAACTACATCCACACAAAAATGGACACATGGCAGGGGATAACAGGAAAAAGTGCATGGGCGTTGCAGCCCAATCATCTTTTATTAAAAAAAAGTCAAATTGCAATTTAATAATTCATAAATCAAAAACTGAAAAAACTGAGATCGATATCTTATGCTTTCTCTTATCCCTCACATATTCGAACCTTCTTCCCCAAACCAAAAAAAAAACATTTATCTTCTAGCGTCAATCAGAAAGAATGAGTCAAAGAATAGGGAAAGGAAAGGAGCGAACATAAACGAAACCTTCTACGTCGATAATGGTGGAAACACGATGGATCAATGTGTATCGAGATGACTCCGGCAGCTTCTTAGATTCATCCTCTTTCTCCTCTTCTGTCTTGCTACTTTATATTCGTCACGATTGTGAAAGTTGTTTTGAGATGCCGGAAAAGTGAGGTCGAAATAGGTGGTTTGAAACCAAGGGTGTTTGGTTGTTGCAATAGTGAAGGATTAATTGGGGAGTAGGTTGAGTGAAAAAGATGATAGTGGGCTATGAAGGGTAAAACCGTGGTTAGGGAGGTTGTTATTATGTTTTACATGGTGGTTTGGTTCGTTATAGTGGTGGTGGAGAATCTCAGTTGAGGAAGGGTATGGTGTTGGATCGGTTGTGTTAGTGAAGGAAGTGTTGTTATGAGTTACTCAATGGCGGAGGGATTAAAGGTTTTGATGTTTGTGAAGAGGGTTTGAATATGGTAGCAGTGTGGTTGTTTGTTTTTGGTGTTGTTTAGAGAATGAGAAACAAAGTGAGAATATGGTATGCTGGTGTAGTTGAACAAGAAGGTTAATGGCGAATATAGTGAAGGAATGAGTAGCAATGCTTGTAGAAGCCGCGACGGATCAAGAAAATGTTGCACATAAATAATTGAAGAAAGATTATAAAGTTCTCCTTATAATCCATCAATGTATTGATGCAGATAAATTTGAAAAGGTTAGTGATATAGAGTCAGTGAAAGAAGTATGGGAAATTCTGGAGAAATCGTTTGGAGGCGCAGAGAAGGTGAAAGAGGTGAGGTTACAAACTCACAAAAGAACGTATGAATTGCTTCAGATGGAAGATAATGAAAGCATAACTGATTTCTTCACCAAGGCTACGAAACTGGTGAATCAAATCAAAGTATGTGGAGAAGTGTTGACATCAAGATCTGTTGTTGGAAAGATCTTGAGGTCGTTGGCTCCAAAGTTCGACCACATGGTAGTAGCCATAGAAGAGTCGAAAGATTTGTCAAAACTGACAAAGGAAGAGCTTCAAGGGACACTTGAATCTCATGAACAAAGAATGGCTGAAAGAGCTGCAAGAAAGTCGAAGAGTGATATGGCTTTGCAGGCTCAATCAACAAAAGAAAGAAAAGGCAAAGGTAGCTTGAATGACAACAAAGGCAGAGGAGGCTACAACAATTCGACTGGTCGAAATCAGCAAGAAGGAAAATGGTCGAATCAGAAAAAACCCTGGAACCAAGGCAACCAAAGAGGTGGTGTTGCAGGTAGAGGAAGAGGAGGTGGTCAAAAGCCAGACAAGAGTCACATTCAGTGTTACAATTGTCAAAGGTATGGTCACTATTCTAGTGATTGTCCAGAAAAGCAGAAGGATCAATAAACTTATGCAAAGCTAGCGAAACATGAAGAAGAAGAGATGTTGTTGATGGTTACAACAAGAGAATAAGAGAGATTAAAGGACCAGTGGTACTTGGATTCAGGATGCTCATCACACATGTCTGGAAGAAAAGATTGGTTTGTCAACATAAAACTCTCAATGAAGAACATGGTGAAATTTGCAAATGACAATACTCTAGCAGCTGAAGATGTTGGTGATGTGCTGATTATGAGGAAAGATGGCAAGAGCTCAGCAATTTCAAATGTGTTGTACATACCAGGCATGGAGAGTAATTTGCTCAGCATAGGGAAGTTAGTCGAAAAGAACTACAAGGTTTCAATCGAAGACAAGATGATGAGAGTTATCGACTCAAATGGAAGGTTGATCTTGAAGGCTCCAATGTCTCAGAATAGAACCTTCAAGATTGAACTAAATGTGATGGAGCATAAGTTCCTTGCAACAGCAGCCAGCAAAGATGAACATATATGGCATTACAGACTTGGCCATCTCAATTTCAAACACATCAGAGATTTGAAGAGAAGAAATATGGTTTCAGGATTACCAGAAATCGACATTCCAAACGAAGTGTGTGAAGAATGCATGCATGCGAAGCAACATAAGAACAACTTCCGTAAGGATGCAGAAAGCGGGTCGAAGGCAATTCTTGAAGTCATATACTCTGATGTATGTAGTCCTCTTCAGGTGGATTTAATTGGAGGTAACAAATACTTTGTTACATTCATTAAATGATTTTAGTCAAAAACTGTGGTCTTACCTGATCAAAAAGAAAAGTGAAGTGATCGAGGTATTTGCCAAGTTTAAATTTATGGTCGAAAGACAGAGCGGTCGAAAGATCAAGATTTTGAGAACTGATGATGGTGGAGCGAATGTGTCAAAAGATTTTGATGCATTATGTGTGAAAGAAGGGATTATGCATGAGGTGGTGCCACCCTACATTCCACATCAGAATGAAGTCGCAGAAAGGAAGAATAGAACCATTATGAATATGGTTAGAAGTATGTTGAAAGGCAAGCATCTACCCAAAGAATTATGGGGAGAAGTTGTGTCGACTGCGACATATATCCTGAACAGATATCCAACGAAGAAGCTAGAAGGAATCACGCCAGAAGAATGTTGGTCTGGTGTCAAGCCTAGCTTAAGTCATCTGAGGGTGCTTAGATCTATAGCACATAGACATGTGCTAGATCAGTTGAGAAGAAAACTTGATGATAAGTCGAGTCAGATGATCCTGATAGGATAGCATTCGACTGGAGGATACAAGTTATTCGGCCCAGTGAGTAAGCAAGTGGTGATCAGCAGCGACGTGATCATAGATAAGCTTAAGAAGTGGAATTGGACTAAGAATGTCAAGAAAGATTCAATGAGAATCTTTTGTGATGAACCAGCTAGTGAAGTCGAAAGAGAAGTTTGACAGGAAGAAGTTAGAGGTGAAGCAGGCCCAAGCAGACCTCATAGAACAAGACACATGCCTGCAAGATTGCAAGAATGTGTGATTACATCAGATGATATGGTCAATGAAGAAGGTGAGCTGGTACATTATGCTTTCTATGCAGATGCCGAACCTATCAATGCAGCTGAGGCATTGAAAGATTCGAAGTGGATGAAAGCAATGAACGAAGAACTGAAGTCAATCAAAGTCAACAGTACTTGGTCAATTGTCGAATTGCCCCAAGACAAGAAGGCAATCAATGTGAAGTGGGTATACAAAGTGAAGTTGAATCCCAAAGGAGAAGTGACTCGACATAAGGCGAGGCTTGTGGCGAAAGGATTTCTTCAGAAAGAAGGAATTGACTTCGATGAAGTTTTAGCACTTGTTGCTAGGATCGAAACAATCAGGTTGGTTGTTGGTCTAGCAAACATGAACAACTGGAAAATGTGTCAGATGGGTGTGAAATGTGCATTCCTTAATGGCCCCTTAGAAGAAGAAGTTTATGTTGCACAACCAGCTGGGTTTGTGAAACATGGTAAAGAAAGAAAGGTGTATAGGATGCATAAAGCCCTGTACGGACTTAAACAAGTTCCAAGAGCTTGGAACAAGAAGATAGATGGATTTCTAAGGGAGAAGGAATTTGTGAAGTGCACAAGTGAACATGGAGTATATGTAAGAAGAAGCAAGAGTAAATTTCTTATACTATGTCTCTATGTCGATGACTTGTTGATAACACGTAGCTGCAAGAAGGAGATCGAAGACTTCAAAGGTGATCTCAACAAGGAATTCGAAATGTCAGATCTGGGTGACATTTCATATTTCCTTGGCATCGAATTCTATAAGAGTGGTAGAGGTTTGATGATGCATCAAAGAAGGTATGCAGATGAAATACTCAAGAGATTTGAGATGCAAGATTGCAACCCAACTTCGACTCCAATTGAGCCCAGATTACAACTGTCGAAAGATTCAGATTCAGATGATGTCGATCCAACCCAATATAGAAGACTTATTAGGTCACTTCGATACCTTTGTCACATAAGACCTGACTTAGCATACAATGTAGGTATGGTGAGTAGGTTCATGCAGAAGCTAAAGGTATCACATCTTGCAGCGACGAAGAGAATACTCAGGTATCTGAAAGGAACTCTAGACTATGGCATTTTGTTTCCTGCAGCTGATGAAGGAAAAGAATGCAAATTAGTGGGATTCACCGACTCAAGTTGGTGTAGTGATGCTGAGGATTGAAAATTCACAGGGGTTATGTGTTTATGCTAGGTGGTGCACCAGTTGCTTGGAGTTCGAGAAAAGAGCCAGCAGTGGCATTATCGTCGTGTGAAACAGAATACATAACTGCTTCTCTTTGTGCATGTCAAGCAACATGGATGGTGAATCTGGTTGAAGAGATAACAGCGAAGAGTCATGGAGCAATTACCATTTAGATCGACAACATGTCAATTATCAATCTGGCGAAGAATCCGATAGCACATGGTCGAAATAAGCACATCGAGATGAGGTTCCGTTATCTTCGAGAGCGGGTAGCAGATGGGAAGATGAATATGTAACACTGCAGAACTAAGAATCAGATTGCAGACATCATGACGAAGGGAGTGCAAGTCGAAGTGTTCAGAAGACTAAGAACTATGATGAATGTAGATAGTTTAGACACAATGAATTAGGTGGTGTGTTGAATTGTAATTCCTTGTGTCGAAGCAGGTTGCTCGACAAAACAAGGATGTGTCAAACCACCTAGTGTGTTGAGTTGTGTTAGTGTCAAAGTGTCGAAGCATGTTGCTTCACACAAGATTTCGACTTAGGTCTATTTTAGTAGTGTTAGTTATTTTTGCCTTTTATAGTTTTGGCTTTGGGTTGAGGTCCAAGTTAACCTAAATCTATAAATAGAGGGAGTAACCCTTATTTTATGTAATGAAGTGAATAGAATATTCATAACACTTGTAATTCACAGTATTTTTCAGTTGCAAAGTGAATAAAAAGTTTTCCACCGTTTATGGGCAGAGAGAAACTCTGCAGAATATTATTAATCTTCTCCTTCATCGTTCTTTACACTCTTTCTTTCTCTATTGTTGTTATTTTTTTCATTGCTATTGTGTGGGTAATAATTTTTTTATCAAAATTGATTGAAATTCTCCGTAGGTTTTGGGGGATTTTCAACAAAATAAAGAAATAAAAAATAAAGATTATGTGGTTAGGAGAAGAAGGAAAAAACAAGGTCGAAGAAAGATGCAGTGAGAGAGGCGAGGGATATGAGGTGAAGAGGACAAGATGAAGTGATGAAGGAGTTTAGGTCCGTGATGAAAAGTTTCAATCTTAAAAGAAAAATGAATGAAAATCAACCTCTCACTCCAATATTGTGTTTTGTCCTTAAGAGGAAAGCATATCCTCTATTTCACTCTTTTTGATTTTTTTCAATCTCAAAACTCATCAAACCATATAAAGCACTGCCGCGTGGAGTCTGTGTCTTTTGATCTCTCCCTTTCCAGCAACATAACACATGTACATATATCCTATTAATTAGGATTTCTGAATTTTTTACAATGCCAACAATATCCTTATCTCCTTATTTTTTATGAAGCAAAACAAAATAGATTTTTTTAGAAAAAACGAAATATTTTAATAAAAACAAAATAAAGTCTAAAAATAAATATATAATAATATATATTATTATATATATATATATATATATATATATATATATATATATATATATATATATATATAATGTCAATATTATTTTTATATAAGAATGAAAAGAATAATTATTTATTTTTAAATTAAAAATATATTGTTGAGATTAAAAAATTCTTATAAAGAATATGTATGTCTATTTCATCATTTATTATTCATATGAAAGAGACACGTATGTTCTTTTAAACTTTTTAATCTCAATTATTTATTTAAATCTCAATCATTTATTTTTAATTTAAAGACTAATAATTATTTGTATCATTCTCATATAAAAATAGATATGTAATTCCACCTAACAAAACACAACATCAACAACTTAACACTCATTATTACCGTAAAACAGTCACCAATAAAATAGACCACCATCGACATAGACTTTTGCATACAAGCTCAAACCATTTGTCATCGCAAGACTCATCTCCTTTGAAAATCAAAACTAATTGTAGTGATCAAAGTCACTGAGCATCAGGCGGTTATGGGTGGGTTCCTATGAAGTCTGGACTCGGACACGGACACGGGACACGACACGGACACGAGGACCCCACTAATATAAAAATCATAGGACACGAACACGGCTATATATATTTTATATATTAATATAATAATACAATTTATGGACAAAATTTATAAAGAGTTTAAAATGAGAAGCAAAATTTATATTTATTTAAGATAAAATAATCAAAAATTCGTTCATCACTTTCAAACAAATTTCAAACATGATAATTGATATTCATAGATACCTTGTGAAAACCGAAATAATGGTGTGCAAAAATGAAAATAATCGGAGAAGATAAAAGAATTTTGTGGAAACAAAAGCAGTGAAATATAGAAAAATAAGGAATCCTAATTGTGTTGTTTTTATAGTAAAGAAGTGGAATATGAAACCTAAAAAATCTATTTATCTTTTAAATTTTGAAAACTTTTGAGTTTTTTTTTAATTCTGGAATTTTCTGAATTAGACGGTATCCTTTGTTTAAAATAAGGTGTCATATTTGTGTCCACACTACGCCAAAAACTGGAATAGACATCGCCCCTTAGAGGGCGCTTTATTACAAAAGCGCACTCTAAAGTGAAGAGAAAAAATAAGGAGCATACTATTGGAATAGACAGCGCACTTTAGAGGGCGCTTTTGTAACAAAATGCATTCTAAAATGAAGCGAAAAAATAATGAGGAAATGGAGGGACACCAATAGAGGACGCTTTATTGAAAGCGCCCTCTAAGGGTAACCTTAGAGGGCGCTTGTTAAAAAGCGCTCTCTATGTCCATGTACATTTCCAGTTTATAAGGCGCTTTTGGAAAGCCTTAGAGAGCGCTTCTAGAAGCGCCCTCTTAGGCCCCCTTTAGAGGGCGCTTTTGTAACAAAGCGCCCTCTAAAGTGAAGCCAAAAAAAAATAATGAGGAAATGGAGGGACACCAATAGAGGGCGATTTAATGAAAGCGCCCTCTAAGGTTACCCTTAGAGGGCGCTTTTAAAAAAGCGCTCTCTAAGTCCATGTACATTTCCAATTTAGAAGGCGCTTTTGGAAAGCCTTAGAGAGCGCTTTCAGAAGCGCCCTCTTAGGCCCCCTTTAGAGGGCGCTTTTTTTACAAAAGCGCCCTCTAAGGTCCCCTTTAGTAAACATTAAAATTATAACATATACTGCATGTCTCTTTATTTTCCCTCTCTATAAGCTATTTCGTTTACGTAACTAGGTTTTCTCTCTACTGCGATTACTCTCTACTGCGATTACTCTCGTCCTCCGTTCGTTCTCCCTCCCTCACCGTCATCGTCGCCGTCGCCTTTTTCTGCTGCTGCGTTCACGTTCACTGCGTTATCTGCGTCCACCGTCACTGTTCACTTTCTTCTCCATCGTTACCGTCACCTTCAAGGTATTTCTCTTCTCCATCGTTACCGTTCACTTTCTTCATGTGTTTGATTAGGGCATTTTCTAAACTTAGTTTTACATTTTGTGCATTATGTTGATTAATGTTGTTTTGGGCAAACTGAGTTTTTTATTTCTGATTGAAAACTGATATCATTTGAAGTGTGTTTGAGCTTGTGCTTGGAAGTTTGATGATTATGGATGCAAGTTTGTTCATGTTCCAAACACCATAAGTTTGCATTGGTCTTTTGCATGCAGTAGGTGTGTGTGAGTTTGTATTCAATAATGATTAAAAAAAAAAGAGTTTAAATTGTTGTAACATGAGAGAAATGGAAGGTATATGAATGTGTTCACGTATTGAATCATTGTCTTACTTGGGTCTTATTGAATCATTTCTATATTACAGATAAAATGGCTAACCAAGACGATACCCATGACGCGAATGGATCACGTAACAATGTTGAAAAAGAAATCAAACGAGGATTGACTATTATGAAGTCAATCATTCGTGCAAGAGACAAGGGTGTAAAATTTGAAGTGCATTGGAGTGCTGAAGACCAACTAATTGAGCCTAACGGTTCAATGTTGGCAAGTTACATTGGTTTCCTTGTTCGACAACATATTCCGATTACATGTGATAATTGGAGAAGTCCGGACTTGAAGGTTGGCAAAGAAAAAATATGGTCGGAGATACAGGTACTTACCATATATTGTTATATGTTTTTTTTGTTGACTATTTGTTGACCATATATTGTTATAATATTACTTTATAATAACACACTCCATTTGTATGTTTTTTAGAGATCCTTTCACATCGATGAAAGCCGGCAAAAATATTGTATTCAATTGGCCGGAAAAATACTCCGAGGATTTCGATCCTTTTTGTGCAACAAATTTCTCAAGGATGAGGAAGGAAAATTTGTTGAAGGAGAACGGCCAATGAAGTATACCGAGATTATTTCAGCCGATGAATGGGATAACTTTGTCGCCAAACGAAGAAACGAAAAATTCCATGTAATGTCTATTAATTATGGTATTATACAATTGTTAAGTTACTTGGTTCTAATATGCCTTAAACTTTTTTATCCAGGAAGTAAGCGACAAAAATAGGAAAAGGGCATCAAAACCCGCGTATCCGTACAAAAAAGGGCGTGCGGGTTATGCACGGTTACAACAAAGAATTGTGAGTATATTCAAATGCTATGAGCTTATACATTGTCACAATATGTTATAATTGATGATCTTATAATCTAATTCAATGTGTAGCTAGCCGAGGAGAAAAGTGACGCAACATCTCTTCCGGAGCACGTATTATGGAAGGCTGCTCGGGTTGGGAAGGATGGGGCTGTCGTTGAAGCGGTCCAAAATGTTTATGACGAATATGTAAGTATATGTAACATTATTTCTTTAATCATATCGAAAATTTTGTTAGACATATAATTCATTTTTAATCTCCTCTAATAATATTTCAGGAGACTTTATCCCAAACCGTACCTTCAACCGAGGTCCAGGATTGCAGGAGCGTACTTAGTCGAGTACTAAATGTTCCTGAGTATTCCGGTCGTGTGAGGGGTAAGGGTTTTGGTGTGACTCCGTCGTCATTTTATAAAAAAACAAAAACAAAAAATCCTACCAACAAAGAGGTGATGGAGACCTTGGCGGAGTTAAGGGCACAAGTACTCCAACTGCAAAACGAGAATGCAAGGTATAGAGAGGAAAGGTGCGCTTCCGAGGCAAAAGATACTAGTGACCGAGCTAGTATCAATTATCAACCGAAATTTCCCGAGGTAATTATATATGTTATTATGAAATTAAAATAGCACTTTTTTACTTGACACATATACACGTTAACAATAACATTTATTATTGGTTTAGGGCATTTCACCTTGTCAGCTGTATCTATCGTCACCAACTTATCGCATGGTTGGCAAGGGAAAAGTGCACAATACTTCGGGTGAATTACTTCACCATAATCCCCTTCCGGTGGGATTTATGAAAGTTTCGGTTGACCTTGTATTAGATACGGACGCCCTTCTCCCATTACCTGACGTTGTTTCAGAGACAACGTTGATGCGAGATGCAGTCGGATCCTTTGTTGGTTGGCCGTCAGATCTAATTTTCCCTGATGCCGAGGTATATATGTTCTAAATGATTATGAATATTTAGTATTCACATTTCAATTCAGCTACAATTATGATATTTAATCAATCCTTATTACATGGTAATGTTAGACTCCTACAAGACCCACACATAAAGTTGGTAAAGGGATTTCAAGACGCATTGAGTCGGTTGCATCTCAAAAAGAGGTACAAATATATATACCCATTGAATTATATACGCAACGATTCTGTTGCATCACAAAAAGTCATGATTTATTTTATATGAATTTTTAGGTTCCCGGTCGAAAGTTGAAAAGCGCTGCTAAGGATATTCCAACGACGTCCGGGACAAAATCTCAAATTATGATGCGTCTTGAGAAAATGGTGGATGAGTCCGATATTATGCACGGGGCCATTCGTAGTATAGATTTTGATGAAGGTGTTTTCGGAGCTGCTCATTTCGAAATAATTGCAAAGGAGGACTTCCAACAACTTTTTGAACACACCGAATTGGGCATCGTTGTCATTCATACATACATATGGTACTCCGATCAATCTATAATTTACTTAGTTGAACAATTTATTTACACATTTCAATGAGTAGTCTAATGTTTATTATGTTTCTATTTAAGGTATATGTATGTAACATTGATGCGGGGAACTGAATTGTGTAACCGTTTCAATTTTATTGCTGCTTCCCGTATCAACGCAACGTTAATAACGAATAATCCAACATCCGTAAAGAATGATCTAGTCGATAGATTCATGGCGGCCGGCGATAATATTACACCCAGTTTGTATTTTTTACCGTTTAATTCTGGCAACGGGTTAGATTTTCTTTCTAATAATTTCATTCTAATCTATGTATATCTTTTACGTAGAAATTTTCATTCATCTAAATTTTTGTTTTATTTTACAGTGGTCACTGGGTGTTGGTTGCTATGGATCTTTCGAGACTAATAGTGTATTATCTCGATTCTTTATCGGGTGATTGGAGTAAATATCCGAATATGAAGAAGACGGTTGACGCGTAAGTGAAATTCCCCTAAATAATCGTGTGTATTTGTATATTTAATTATGTCTGTCAGATTGATCTCAATATACGTTTTTATTTTGTTAGGGCAATAATAAAATTTAGATCGAAAAAGAATTACCGCAATAGGAAGGACATTACCTGGATCAGAGTTCAGGTATATATTAAGTATCTTATTTTTGCTTATAATAGTGTTTGTTTTTTTTGCTTATAATAGTGTTTGTAAGAAATTAACTATATATATATTGTTTGTTTTTCTGTGTAGTGTCCTCAGCAAAATAATTCGGTCGATTGCGGATTTTTTGTAATGAGATTTATGAGAGACATCATTGCGTTGAATCGTATAGACATCCCAAAAATGGTATGGAATAATAACTTAGGGTTTATTTTAATATTATCGGATATTTCATCTAATTTGTTACTAAATCATGAATATGTTTTATTCTCTTAATTGTAGTACTTTGAGGAATACAAATCTTACTCAAGAGCAAATTTGGATGAAATCAAGGATGAATTGTATCAATTCATTGTTGATCAAAGAATCATATAGCTAGGTTGTATATTGTTGTACATATATGTATGGAATGTTGTTGTTGTATGCTGTTGTTGTATATATGTTGTATATTGTTGTTGTACTTTTACTAAATCATGAATATGTTGTTGTATATTGTTGATCAAAGAATCATATATTAATGTTGTATATATGGAGGATTAATGTTGTATATAAATGGATTCATGTTGTATATATCAATGGATTAATGGTGTATAACATTGGATTAAAGGATGAAATCAATATGAATTTTACACTTTTGCAGCATGCGAACAGGTTAACAATCAAATATCCACTGTTTTTCAAACAAATTTTTTTAAAATAACTCACACTTTAGAGGGCGCTTTGTCCAGAAAGCGCCCTCTAAACACTTTACATTGACAACTTTAGAGGGCGCTTTTTCTTGAAAGCGCCCTCTAAACACTTTACATTGACAACTTTAGAGGGCGCTTTTTCCTGAAAGCGCCCTCTAAACACTTTACATTGACAACTTTAGAGGGCGCTTTTTCCTGAAAGCGCCCTCTAAGGTGTCCCTTTATGGACCACTCCAGAGGGCGCTTTTTTCTGAAAGCGCACTATAATGTGGCCACTTTAGACAGCGCTTTCTCCAGGAAAACAAAGCGCTGTCTTTACCTATGCCAGCGCCACTTTAGAGGGCGCTTAAAAGCGCTGTTATAGGCCAAAATAAGCGCCCTCTTTTCCCTTATTTGGCGTAGTGCCACAACAATTAATTTTTTTTTAGAACACTTTAAAAATGTGTCTAATACGTATCGTACGCATGTCGATGTCCGACATGTGTCCGACACAGCGACACACCGTGTGAATAGTGTGTCGGAGCTTCATAAGTGGGTTCAGTTCAAATTAATCAAAATTTTATCTCATATCTCTACACTTATTTGCATATCAAAAATGCCAACTTTATCTTATATATTTTTAATAATTTATTATTTTACTTTATACTATTTATTTAAGTTTTTTGAAAAATTGCAATCAGATAACATCCAAAATGAATTCCGATGTGTATTTTTTTGAAGTTGGAAGAAAAATTAGATCCAATTTCACCTAAAATTAAATTCGATTTTATCGATAAATGATTTATCAATATTTTGAATTATTATTGAGTCAGTTTGAGATATATTTGTTTAACAATAATGCTAAATACAACGAAAAAACAACAACGAATTTAGCGAATGCCGTGTATCATATTTTCGGTTTCTCGCTCCATGAAAATTAGCCTTGTCATCTTCTGACTACGATTTCCATGACTACTTCACTATAAACAAATCCAAGTTTCTGCTTTCATGGATTCTATACTTATATTTTCAATCCCTACAATTTTTCCCGTATCTCTTCTATCCATTCTTTCACATCACTTTTTTCCATTCAATGAAATGCTCAATGCTCTTGAATTTCAAAATAACAACAATTTATGGTCTAGGTTGGAAATATTTTGTTTTGTAAGGGTTGCAATTTCAAATTGAAGATATCCTTTGTAAATTGTTGCTTTCATCCATCATCATTGCTCGAACAACGAATATATTCTTATAGCTACTCAAAATCAGACATCAATTTTCTCTTATTTATGAAGTTGGAGTCACCTCAATTGAAAATGATGCGTTGGCTATAAAAGGAGTGAAGCATTAAAGGTGTTCGATGAAATGATTTAAAGAGGAATGAAACCCACTCTTATTACATTTTCATATTGAAATGTGCATTATCAGGTTCACTCTTTATTCTTACTTACTTGAGAGTTTGTTGAACATGTTTGACAATAGAAGTATAAAATGGATTTACCTGTGTCTAGCCAAATGAATAATGACTAGAGAATAGTTTTTAGTTAAATGCATGGTAAAGCAAATGGATTGAAATCCAACCACTTTCTATATAGTCAAACTTTCATGAAAGTTATAGCATCATTTATAGTATTTAAGTTAGTTTAGGACTGCATATTTTGTAACTTTGCTCTTGAAAACTAATGTTCTTTATATGATTGGAGATGGCAATCATATGGTTAGGAACTTTGTTTGCCAAAGATATTTTCCTTGCTTTTTAATATAAGGTATTTTGATATAATAATTTTTTTTCCACTTAAATTTGAAATTCTCTACATTCAACAGGGAGTAGTCAGAGTTATTTATTTTTGTGCTTCATATCAGCATCTCTTACTTTCAACAAGTAGCAAATAAATATAAAAGTATTAAATTCAAAAACAATTATACTTTAAAGAACATAAAGTTATTAGTTTAAGAGAAATCATCCACTTCTAGATAGTATCAAAATGACTAATCATTTGCTTCATGTATGCATGATTCACTTGTTATTGATGAAGATAGATCATTCACATTGTGTTATGTCTGGAAAAAAAAACAGTGGCAAAATTGTATTCATTATATAACAAAGTTGATAAATTAAAAAAAAAATGTTACTAAAAAGATCTAGTACGTGTAATAACTTGAAATATGAAACATTGTGATTCATGACTATTAGAAGTAATTCATATTTATTAGTTTTACTATTTTCTTAGCCCCTAAGTTTGTTAGAGGGTATTTTAGTATTTTCTCTTGTTCTAGTAACCCTAGTTTTAGCTTATAAATAGGGTGACAATCATTGTAACTTTTATCATGTTTTGTAGCCGTCATTCTTAATAGAATATTTCTATTCATTCTACCTTTGCACCAACAATTGGTATCTAGAGCTCCGGTTCGGATTCATTGGGAAACACGGGAAACACGAGTGAACGTGAGGTCTTGTGTGTTTGATTTTGATTCTTAGATTCGTGTTGAATCTTGAACAAAATCTGATCAGAATTTTAATTCTGTGGGTTGGGAAACACTGTGTGAGAAATCTGAGTGTACTGTGCAAGGTAGAAAGATGAACGGAAACGGCAACATGAACACCAAACTTCCAGTATTTGACGGTAAAAACTGGAATCGTTGGATGATCCAAATGCGTGTACTGTTCGGTGCTCAAGATGTTCTAGATCTTGTCACTGATGGTTATGTTCCGGTAGCAGCAGATGCGACGGATGAACAGAAAAACGCGCAGAAGGAAGTAAGGAAGAAGGATCAGAAAGCATTGTTCTTCATTCATCAATGTGTTGATGTAAATGTGTTTGAGAAGATTGCAGATTCAACGACAGCAAAGGCTGCATGGGACACACTGGTTAGATGTTATGGTGGTGACGCATCAGTGAAGAAGGTGAAGCTTCAGTCCTTGAGAAAGCAATATGAGAATCTCAACATGAAGAATAATGAGAAAGTTTCTGAATACATCTCCAGAGTGATTCTGATCACTAATGAGATGAAAGCGTGTGGAGAAACTCTTTCTGAAGAAACAATCATGGAGAAGGTATTGAGATCCCTTACTTGTCAATTTGATTACATTGTGGTAGCAATAGAACATTCCAAAGATCTGAGCACCATGAGAATTGAAGAGCTGCAGAGCAGTCTAGAAGCGCAAGAGTTGCGTTTGACTGAGAGAACTTCTGAAAGGGAAGTAGAGCAGCAGGCTCTGAAAGCAACTTCTGATAGGAGGTATCAGAAGCAGTCAGAAGCCAGGAGAAGATCTGATGGTGGTCAGAAGTCAGAAAGCTCAACCTCTGATAGACAAAAGAACGCTCAGAAGGGAAAAGAGAAGTATGACAAGAAGAAGATCCAATGTTACTGTTGTAAGAAGTTTGGTCACTTTGCTAGAGACTGTTGGTCAAACAAGGAGAGAAAATCAGAAGAAGCAAATATAGCCAGAAGTTCTGATGACGAATTTGTGCTATTGATGGCCTTTGAATCTGATGATATGGATCTGATAGACTGGTGGTATATGGACACTGGCTGTTCAAATCATCTTACTGGAAACAAGAAATGGCTGGTTGACTTTGACTCTGAAAAGAGGACAAAGATCAGATGTGCTGATGACAAATATCTTAATGCAGAAGGTATGGGAAATGTCAGAGTGATTCTGAACAATGGGAAAACAGCATTGATTCAGAACGTGTGGTATGTACCTGGCATCAGAAGCAATCTGATGAGTGTGGGACAATTAATTGAGAAAGGTTTTTCAGTTACCATGAAGGACAATCTTCTAAAGCTGTATGACTGCAATCAGAAGTTGATTATGGAGTCAGAACAGGGAAGGAATAGAACATTCAAGGTGAATGTCAGAACTGCAGACTCAGAATGTCTTAGTGCAACAAGTGCTGAGAAGGAGAGTGAGTTGTGGCACAGAAGATTTGGTCATTTGAATTTCAGAAGCTTAAAACATCTGAATTCAAAGAAGTTGGTACATGGAATTCCTGCAATTAAGAAGCCTGAAAAGTCATGCAAAGTTTGCATGGAAGGAAAACAACCACGATTGCCATTTGCGTCAGAAACTGCTCCAAGAGCAAAACATGCCTTGGGAGTTGTACATTCTGATGTGTGTGGTCCATTTCCAGTAGCATCGATTGGAGGGAATAAATACTTTGTGTTATTTGTTGATGAATTCACAAGAATGACATGGGTATCCCTTATTAAGTTTAAACACGAGGTGTTTGATGAATTCAAGAAGTTCAGAGTGAAGGCTGAGAATCAGAGTGGTCAGAAGTTGAAGATTCTTAGAACTGACGGTGGAGGTGAGTATAACTCCAAAGAGTTCCAGAAGTTCTGTGAGGAGAATGGAATTGAGCATGAGGTTACTGCTCCTTATACCCCTCAACACAATGGTCTTGTTGAAAGAAGAAACCGCACTTTGCTTGATATGGTGAGAAGCATGCTAAAGGAGAAGAAACTTCCTCAGAAGCTCTGGGGAGAAGCTATTGCCACTGCAACGTATGTACTCAACCGATGTCCTACGAAGAAGTTGAAGGAAATAGTTCCAATACAGAAGTGGACTGGAGATAAGCAAAGTGTTAGTCATCTGAAGGTGTTTGGTTTTGTTTGCTATAAACATGTTCCAGAAGCCAGAAGACAGAAGCTGGATGATAGAAGCAAAGTGATGATTCTGATAGGGTACCACAGTACAGGTGCATACAAGCTCTATTGTCCAGAAACCAACAAAATTGAATTCAGCAGAGATGTGATTGTGAAGGAATCAGAATCTTGGAATTGGGATAAGTCTCAATCTGATTCTGATGTTAGAACTTCTGAAGAAAGGTCAGAGTTAAGAATTTCTGAAGTTGGAGTAAACTCTGTCGTTGATTCTGACTCTGATAGTGATTCTGACTCTGGAGAAGACTCAGAAGATGAAGGTGACTCTGATGATCCAGACTCTGATGACCCAGACTCTGATGGTAATCCAGATTCTGGTGGCAATTTAGACTCTGGAAATATGCCAGCCCCTGAAGATGGTCAAAGCTCTGGAGGAAGTCAACCATCTGAAGCTAGAAACTCTGAAGCTCAAGACTCTGAACAAGTTCAGAGACCACAAAGAATCAAAAACATCCCCAGAAGATATGCAGAATTTGACATGCTGCAAGACACTGAAGTAGACTCTGAAGGAGAAGTTATTCAGTGTGCCATGTTAGTAGACTCTGAACCCATGAGTACAGAAGAGGCTCTTAAGCAGAAGCTCTGGCTGAAGGCCATGAAAGAAGAACTTGATGCTATAGAGAGAAACAAGACTTGGAAGCTGACAGAACTTCCAAAAGACAAGAAAGCCATCAGCGTCAGATGGGTTTTCAAACAGAAGTTAAAGCCAGATGGTTCAATTGGCAAACACAAAGCGAGGTTGGTAGCCAGAGGATTTCTACAGAAACCTGGGTTGGATTACTCTGAAGTGTTTGCACCTGTAGCAAGACATGAAACAATCAGAATGGTGATTGCAATAGCTGCTAACAGGAATTGGCCTCTGATGCATTTAGATGTAAAATCTGCATTTCTGAACGGTCCATTAGAAGAAGAAGTTTACGTGTCACAACCTCCTGGATTTGTGAAAAAGAATCAGGAAGGGATGGTGTACAGATTATACAAAGCTCTATATGGATTGAAACAAGCGCCCAGAGCTTGGAATTAGAAGATTGATTCATTTTTCAAGAAGCAAGGTTTTCAGAAATGTGAGATGGAGTACGGTGTCTATGTTCAGCATACTTCTGAAGGAAATATGACTCTGGTATGTTTATATGTTGATGATATACTACTGACTGGAAGTTCTGAACAGGAGATAGCCAAGTTCAAGAAAGTTCTGATGAATGAATTCGAAATGACTGATCTAGGCAAAATGACATACTTTCTAGGGATGGAGTTCAGATACTCTGAGAAAGGTATTATTTTGCATCAGCTCAAGTATGAATTAGAACTTCTGAAGAGATTTGAACTGAAGAATTGTAAGATTGATGTCACACCTTCTGATACAAATCAGAAACTGGATTCTGACTCTGATGGAAAGGATGTGGACGCTACAACCTTCAAACAGTTGGTTGGTTCTCTGAGGTATTTGTGCAATACCAGACCTGATATTTGCTATTCAGTTGGGATGGTTAGTAGGTTCATGAGTAAACCTAAGTGGTCCCATTACCAAGCTGCTGTCAGGATTCTGAGGTATATCAAGGGAACTCTGAAGTATGGAGTATTATTTCCTTCTGGAAGAAAGGATGAGTCAGAACTTCTGAGTTACTCAGATTCTGATTGGTGTGGAGACAGAGTTGACAGAAGAAGTACGTCTGGGTACTTATTCAAATTTCTAGGAGGTCCCATTTCTTGGTGTTCCAAGAAGCAACCTGTTGTGGCGTTGTCAACTTGTGAAGCTGAATACATTGCAGGTGTTGTTACTGCATGCCAAGCTGTGTGGATTCTGAATTTATTGCAGGATCTGAAGATTGAAGTAAACAAACCTCTGAAGCTGATGATTGACAACAAGTCTGCAATCAATCTTGCCAGAAACCCAGTGTTGCATGGGAGAAGCAAGCACATTGAGACCAAGTATCATTTTCTGAGACATCAAGTTCAGAGGGGAGTGTTAGAAGTTGTACACTGCAGCACTCAGAAACAGTTGGCAGATGTTCTGACGAAAGCTATCAAGACTGATCAATTTCTCAGATTAAGGGATGGAATTGGTGTTACAAGTTTTGATGGAATATGAATTAAGGGATGGTATTATAAGTAATTCATATTTATTAGTTTTACTATTTTCTTAGCCCTTAAGTTTGTTAGAGGGTATTTTAGTATTTTCTCTTGTTCTAGTAACCCTAGTTTTAGCTTATAAATAGGGTGACAATCATTGTAACTTTTATCATGTTTTGTAGCCGTCATTCTTAATAGAATATTTCCATTCATTCTACCTTTGCACCAACAATGACTTTGTGAATAAAACGAAACCTAAATGATATGAAACATACTTCTCAGGTTCCACAGTATAAATATACAAAGAAACTAAGTAGCTCTTGATTTTATGTTTGCACCTGATTGACTTGTTGGAAATTGTTTTGCAATATTAGTTCCAAAATGACAAAAGTAATTTAGTTATTGTTTTGTTTGAATTTTGAATTCAATTTTCATATCTTTTCATGAAATAGTGTCATATATGAAACATTTTGTTTTATGGTGAAATGGTGTTGTTTCATCAAAGGTTGCAAACTTTTGAAACAACATCCATATCTCCTATAAATATATGATTCTATTCAGAAAAATAACACAAGAACTAAAAACGAATTTCTCTTCCAAATTCCAGAAAACCTTCCTTGCATTTCGGGTTCTTCACTTGTTTTGTGCAGACTCGAAATAAGGCTGACATTATCCTGAGTGTTCTTGCATTTTCCAACTCTAAGACATAATAAAAGAGTGCTTGAAATACTTTTAAGGAAAGTGATTCTCAATCACGATTCAGTCCTGGATCCATTTAATTTTACCGAATTTTCTAACAATCTTAAAAGTATTAGTAATATAATGGCTTCAGACGCTGCTGTTTCAAGCATCAAAGTGATGAACCAGGATCTTGTCAAGTTAGATCGATTTGATGGAACAAATTACACAAGATGGCAAGACAAGATGACATTCCTATTGACTGCCCTGAAGGTTCACTATGTTCTTGATCCCGACCTACAACCAATACCTGAACCAACAGATAATGATTCGGAAGAACTCAAGAAGGAGCGCAAGAAACGCAAGGAGGACGAACTGCTTTTCCGTGGACACATTCTGAATACTTTATCTGATCGTCTCTACGACCTCTACACAGACAATCCATCGGCAACAGAAATATGGAAGGCACTAGAATTCAAGTTCAAGGCTGAAGAGGAAGGTACGAAGAAGTTCTTAATATCTAAATATTTCGATTTTAAATTCTTAGATTCTAAGCCCATTCTTCCCCAAGTGCATGAATTGCAAGTTCTGGTCAATAAAATAAAGGCAGTAAAAATAAACATCCCTGAGACCTTCCAAGTCGGTGCAATTATTGCAAAATTACCACCTTCATGGAAAGGCTACCGAAAGAAATTGTTGCACAGTTCCGAGGACTTCTCCTTGGAGAAAATTCAGAAACATCTTCGAATCGAGGAGGAATCGAAGGAGAGGGAGAAATCAGAACCCCCTACTCATTTCAAAACAAACGGTGTGACCAACAAGGGAAAGAAGAGACATGATGGCATGAAGAGTCATCTTGGACCAAAGAAAGAACATAACAAGTTCAAGAACTCTGGCGGTCATAAAGGTCCAAAGAACGAATGTTTCGTATGCGGTAAACCTGGACACTATGCTCGAGATTGCAGACAAAATAAAGCAAAAAATGAGATCAATGCAATTCGATCAGATGATGACATAATTGCTACAGTGAGCGAAATTATGGCAATCAAAGGAAAAGTTCAAGGTTGGTGGTATGACACTTGTGCTACGGTGCATGTTACTTATGACAAGGCTGCATTCAAAACCTATTCTGAAGCAATTGATGGACAAGAGGTACAAATGGGAAATGAAGTCCGCTCTAAAGTTGTTGGAACCGGTTCGGTCGAACTTAACTTCACTTCTGGAAAGAAAGTTACACTTGTAAATGTGCTTCATGTTTCAGACATGAATAGGAATCTTGTTAGTGGGGATTTATTGGGAAAACCGGGTATTAAATCTGTATTTGAATCGGGCAAACTTATTTTGACCCGTAATGGTGTATTCATTGGAAAAGGATATTCCGCAGAGGGAATGATCAAACTATGTACTAATGATAATATTATTAATGAAATTTCTAATTCCGCTTACATGCTTGATTCCATTTCTTTATGGCATAATAGATTAGCACATTGTGGTATTAGTTCTATGAAAAGACTAATTAAATCTGGACTAATTTCATGTAATATAAAGGATTTCAAAAAATGTGAATTATGTGTTGAATCAAAAATGATTAAGAAGCCTTTCAAAAGTGTTGAAAGGAAAACGAAATTACTTGATCTTGTGCACTCAGACTTGTGCGAATTTAATGGCATGTTGACACGTGGAGGGAATAGATACTTTATTACATTCATAGACGATTCCTCTAGATACACTCATGTATATCTCTTAAAGCATAAAGATGATGCATTTAATGCCTTTAAGACTTATAAAGCAGAAGTCGAAAATCAATTAAATAAAAGTATAAAGGTCCTTAGAAGTGATAGGGGCGGCGAATACTTTTCAATTGAATTTGATGCATTCTGTGAAGAGCACAGTATAATACATGAATGTTCGGCACCACGAACACCGCAACAAAATGGCATGGCAGAAAGAAAGAATCGAACATATCAAGAGATGATGAATGCCATGTTGATGCATTCTAAATTATCCCTTAACTTGTGGGGTGAGGCATTATTGTCCGCCTGTCATATAATCAATAGAATTCCGTTAAAGAAAACTGGTATATCTCCATATGAGTCATGGAAAGGCAGAGCGCCAAATATCGGTTACTTTAAAGTGTGGGGGTGTGTGGCATACTACAAAAACATGGACCCTAAAAGAACCAAGTTGGATCCTCGAGGAATAAGATGTGCTTTTGTAGGATATGCACAACACAATAAAGCATATAGACTCTTAAATCTAGAATCTAATATAATTGTTGAATCCCGGGATGTAGAATTCTTTGAAAACCTTATCACAAAGGATAAAGGATCGGAGTCGGCCACTAATAAAAAATCTCATGAAGATAACTCTTCTCGGATTGTAGAAATACAAACTGAAGGCACTCCTATAATCATTGAACCACAACCCGAGCCTAGGTTAAGCAAGAGAATTCGGAAAACAAAGAATCTAGGACCAGATGAGATTGATTCTCAATCTATTTCCTTTTATCTTGTTGAGGGAAATTGTAAGAACTTTGTTCAACGCCTTCCGATTATTCTTCAAGTGGAAGATGATCCAAAAACTTATAAGGAAGCAATAACTTCAAGGGACTCCACTTTTTGGAAAGATGCTATCCAAGATGAAATGGATTCAATTGTATCAAACCACACTTGGGAACTTGTTGACTTACCTAAGGGATCAAGGCCCATTGGATGCAAGTGGGTGTTTAAGAAGAAATACCATAGCGATGGTACTCTAAACACTTATAAAGCCAGATTAGTGGCAAAAGGATTTAGACAGAAAGAAGGCATAGATTACTTCGACACATACGCACCAGTAGCAAGAACAACTACTATTAGATTGTTGTTTGCCTTAGCATCTTTGAATAATCCATCAGATGGATGTTAAAACAGCGTTCCTAAATGGAGATCTCGATGAGGAAATCTACATGGAACAACCGGAAGGCTACCTGCTTCCTGGAAATGAACAAAAGGTGTGTAAACTTGTCAAATCCTTATACGAACTAAAACAAGCACCAAAACAGTGGCATCAAAAATTTGACTCTGTAATACTCTCAAATGGATTTATTCCTAATTCTTGTGACAAGTGTTTATACACAAAGACGTGCAAAACCACTGTAATATTCCTTTGTCTCTATGTCGACGATATGTTGATCATTAGTAATGATTTAAAAGGAATCTTAGAAACAAATAAGTTTCTAACATCCACTTTCAAGATGAAAGATCTTGGACTTGTTGACACAATTTTAGGGATCAAGGTTAAGCGAAATAGTGGGGGTTATGAACTTAGTCAAACCCACTATATTGAGAAAATGCTTGATAAGTTTAAACATCTAAACTTTAAGGAAGTAACCGCTCCATTTGATCATGCCAACAAACTTCAAAAGAATAATGGAAGATCAGTGGCTCAATTGGAATATGCAAGTGCAATAGGGTGTCTAATGTACCTAATGCAATGTACCAGACCCGACATATCATTTGCAGTCAGTAAAATGAGTCGATTTACTAGTAATCCAAGTAATGAACATTGGAAGGCAATTACAAGGATTTTTGGCTATCTACTGAAAACCAAGGACCTTGGTCTTCACTATGGAAGGTTCCCTGTCATATTAGAAGGATACACTGATGCGAGTTGGATATCTAATGTTGGAGACCATAAATCTACAACTGGATGGATATTTACACTTGCTGGTGGAGCAATTTCTTGGAAGAGCAAGAAACAAACATGCATTACACTTTCGACCATGGAATCAGAGTTCGTGGCTCTCGCTTCCGCCGGTCAAGAAGCGGAATGGTTGAGGGATCTTCTGTTGGAAGTTCCATTGGCTAAAGACAATGTCTCAAAAGTGATGATACATTGCGATAGCCAAGCCACATTAGCAAGAGCATTCAGCGAAGTGTATAATGGAAAGTCTAGACATATAGGACTTAGACATTCGTTCGTAAGAAAATTGATTAAGGATGGAATCATTTCACTCACCTACATACGAACATGCTATAACTTAGCAGATCCGTTTACTAAGCCACTGGCCAGAGACTTAGTACGAACAACCTCGAGAGGAATGGGGTTGAAACTCCTTAAATAAAAGTTCCGACAGCGGCAGCAACCCAATCTTATGTTAACAAAACATTAACTTCAAGATTCAATGGGTAACAACAAGTCGTTGAATTGGATGTAAGTCAAGAATTTGGGAAATAAGGTTGACTGTGTTGAATTGAGGGTTGAGGTTTCCAAAACCTCTTAATGAAGTTCATTAACGAAGAAGAGTATCTATTGGAAAGGATGCTATATGAACCTCACCTATGTGAATTTTGAGATGGTGCCGTCTCAAAGTGAGAGTTGGAGTTTCTCTCATGAAAAATTCATGAAAAGGATAGCATATGGCCATAAATAAGTGCTAAGCGAGATATGTAAAGGAAGAACCTTTAAAGAGTGTGTGTAAGGTAACGCCGGTCTGATCCCATGGATTAATGGTTTAAAAGCTTTGCTACCAAACATTCCGATTAAACTTTGCGTTATCCTCACTAAGGTTAAGTTTAAAATCGAAAGATACCTAACTGTATTAACACTTTTTTATATTTCACTATCTGGAATGATTTTTGTCATTATTAGAACTAGTGGGGGATTGTTGGAAATTGTTTTGCAATATTAGTTCCAAAATGACAAAAGTAATTTAATTATTGTTTTGTTTGAATTTTGAATTCAATTTTCATATCTTTTCATGAAATAGTGTCATATATGAAACATTGTGTTTTATGGTGAAATTGTGTTGTTTCATCAAAGGTTGCAAACTTTTGAAACAACATCCATATCTCCTATAAATATATGATTCTATTCAGAAAAATAACACAACAACTAAAAACGAATTTCTCTTCCAAATTCCAGAAAACCTTCCTTGCATTTCGGATTCTTCACTTGTTTTGTGCAGACTCGAAATAAGGCTGACATTATTCTGAGTGTTCTTGCATTTTCCAACTCTAAGACATAATAAAAGAGTGCTTGAAATACTTTTAAGGAAAGTGATTCTCAATCACGATTCAGTCCTGGATCCATTTAATTTTACCGAATTTTCTAACATGACTTTACCAACAAATACTGGGTTTGGATTGAAGGTAGTTGATTCATTTATACCACCTTGTCTATTCATCCCAAAACTATTTTGTTTGTAATATATATATATATATATATATATATATATATATATATATATATATATAATATATATATATATATATATATATATATATATATATATATATATATAATATATATAATATATATATTATATATATTATATATATATATTATATATATATATAATGTCTTATTAATTATTTAAAACAAAAGTTGGGAATGAAAGCAATATATTTTACTTACTTGAATGTGCTCTTGTGTTCCAATTTGATCAATTATTTGAACACTCTCTTGTATTGTAGATGCACACAAGTTTTGTCAGGAAATAATGAAAATTATACATTTTCAAAACTATTATTCTTTGATGAATATAAATCTTAAAATTGTTGGTGCAAAGGTAGAATAAAGAAAGAATGGAAATATTCTATTAGAGAATGACAGCTACAAAAAGGATTAAAAGTTACAATGATTGACACCCTATTTATAAGCCTCTAACAAACTTAAATATGAATCAAATCTAATATTTAAATCTAATATCTAACAAACTTAAATATGAATCAAATCTAATATTTAAATCTAATATCTAACAAACTTAAATATGAATTAAATCTAATAATTAAATCTAATACCATCCATTAATTCATATTCCATCAAAACTTGTAACACCAATTCCATCCCTTAATCTGAGAAATTGATCAGTCTTGATAGCTTTCGTCAGAACATCTGCCAACTGCTTCTGAGTGCTGCAGTGTACAACTTCTAACACTCCCCTCTGAACTTGATGTCTCAGAAAATGATACTTGGTCTCAATGTGCTTGCTTCTCCCATGCAACACTGGGTTTCTGGCAAGATTGTTTGCAGACTTGTTGTCAATCATCAGCTTCAGAGGTTTGTTTACTTTAATCTTCAGATCCTGCAATAGATTCAGAATCCACACAGCTTGGCATGCAGTAACAGCACCTGCAATGTATTCAGCTTCACAAGTTGACAACGCCACAACAGGTTGCTTCTTGGAACACCAAGAAATGGGACCTCCCAGAAATTTGAATAAGTACCCAGACGTACTTCTTCTGTCAACTCTGTCTCCACACCAATCAGAATCTGAATAACTCAGAAGTTCTGACTCATCCTTTCTTCCAGAAGGAAATAATACTCCATACTTCAGAGTTCCCTTGATATACCTCAGAATCCTGACTGCAGTTTGGTAATGGGACCACTTAGGTTTACTCATGAACCTACTAACCATCCCAACTGAATAGCAAATATCAGGTCTGGTATTGCACAAATACCTCAGAGAACCAACCAACTGTTTGAAGGTTGTAGCGTCCACATCCTTTCCATCAGAGTCAGAATCCAGTTTCTGATTTGTATCAGAAGGTGTGACAGCAATCTTACAATTCTTCAATTCAAATCTCTTCAGAAGTTCTAATTCATACTTGAGCTGATGCAAAATAATACCTTTCTCAGAGTATCTGAACTCCATCCCTAGAAAGTATGTCATTTTGCCTAGATCAGTCATTTCGAATTCATTCATCAGAACTTTCTTGAACTTGGCTATCTCTTTTTCAGAACTTCCAGTCTTGTTTCTCTCTATAGCATCAAGTTCTTCTTTCATGGCCTTCAGCCAGAGCTTCTGCTTAAGAGCCTCTTCTGTACTTATGGGTTCAGAGTCTACTAACATGGCACACTGAATAACTTCTCCTTCAGAGTCTACTTCAGTGTCTTTCAGCATGTCAAATTCTGCATATCTTCTGGGGATGTTTCTGATTCTTTGTGGTCTCTGAACTTGTTCAGAGTCTTGAGCTTCAGAGTTTCTAGCTTCAGATGGTTGACTTCCTCCAGAGCTTTGACCATCTTCAGGGTCTGGCATATTTCCAGAGTCTGAATTGCCACCAGAATCTGGATTACCATCAGAGTCTGGGTCATCAGAGTCTGGATCATCAGAGTCTGAAACATCAGAGTCTGGAACATCAGAGTCTGGATCACTATCAGAGTCAGAATCAACGTCAGAGTTTACTCCAACTTCAGAAATTCTGAACTCTGACCTTTCTTCAGAAGTTCTAACATCATAATCAGATTGAGACTTATCCCAATTCCAAACTTCTGATTCCTTCACAATCACATCTCTGCTGAATTCAATTTTATTGGTTTCTGGACAATAGAGCTTGTATGCACCTGTACTGTGGTACCCTATCAGAATCATCACTTTGCTTCTATCATCCAGCTTCTGTCTTCTGGCTTCTGGAACATGTTTATAGCAAACAGAACCAAACACCTTCAGATGACTAACACTTTGCTTATCTCCAGTCCACTTCTGTATTGGAACTATTTCCTTCAACTTCTTCGTAGGACATCGGTTGAGTACATACGTTGCGGTGGCAACAGCTTCTCCCCAGAGCTTCTGAGGAAGCTTCTTCTCCTTTAGCATGCTTCTCACCATATCAAGCAAAGTGCGGTTTCTTCTTTCAGCAAGACCATTGTGTTGAGGGGTATAAGGAGCAGTAACCTCATGCTCAATTCCATTCTCCTCACAGAACTTCTGGAACTCTTTGGAGTTATACTCACCTCCACCGTCAGTTCTAAGAATCTTCAACTTCTGACCACTCTGATTCTCAGCCTTCATTCTGAACTTCTTGAATTCATCAAACACCTCGTGTTTAAACTTAATAAGGGATACCCATGTCATTCTTGTGAATTCATCAACAAATAACACAAAGTATTTATTCCCTCCAATCGATGCTACTGGAAATGGACCACACACATCAGAATGTACAACTCCCAAGGCATGTTTTGCTCTTGGAGCAGTTTCTGACGCAAATGGCAATCGTGGTTGTTTTCCTTCCATGCAAACTTTGCATGACTTTTCAGGCTTCTTAATTGCAGGAATTCCATGTACCAACTTCTTTGAATTCAAATGTTTTAAGCTTCTGAAATTCAAATGACCAAATCTTCTGTGCCACAGCTCACTCTCCTTCTCAGCACTTGTTGCACTAAGACATTCTGAGTCTGCAGTTCTGACATTCACCTTGAATGTTCTATTCCTTCCCTGTTCTGACTCCATAATCAACTTCTGATTGCAGTCATACAGCTTCAGAAGATTGTCCTTCATGGTAACTGAAAAACCTTTCTCAATTAATTGTCCCACACTCATCAGATTGCTTCTGATGCCAGGTACATACCACACGTTCTGAATCAATGCTGTTTTCCCATTGTTCAGAGTCACTCTGACATTTCCCATACCTTCTGCATTAAGATATTTGTCATCAGCACATCTGATCTTTGTCCTCTTTTCAGAGTCAAAGTCAACCAGCCATTTCTTGTTTCCAGTAAGATGATTTGAACAGCCAGTGTCCATATACCACCAGTCTATCAGATCCATATCACCAGATTCAGAGGCCATTAATAGCACAGATTCGTCATCAGAACTTCTGGCTATATTTGCTTCTTCTGATTTTCTCTCCTTGTTTGACCAACAGTCTCTAGCAAAGTGACCAAACTTCTTACAGCAGTAACATTGGATTTTCTTCTTGTCATACTTCTCTTTTCCCTTCTGAGCATTCTTTTGTCTATCAGAGGTTGAGCTTTCTGACTTCTGACCACCATCAGATCTTCTCCTGGCTTCTGACTGCTTCTGATACCTCCTATCAGAAGTTGCTTTCAGAGCCTGCTGCTCTACTTCCCTTTCAGAAGTTCTCTCAGTCAAACGCAACTCTTGCGCTTCTAGACTGCTCTGCAGCTCTTCAATTCTCATGGTGCTCAGATCTTTGGAATGTTCTATTGCTACCACGATGTAATCAAATTGAGAGGTAAGGGATCTCAATACCTTCTCCATGATTGTTTCGTCAGAAAGAGTTTCTCCACACGCTTTCATCTCATTAGTGATCAGAATCACTCTGGAGATGTATTCAGAAACTTTCTCATTATTCTTCATGTTGAGATTCTCATATTGCTTTCTCAAGGACTGAAGCTTCACCTTCTTCACTGATGCGTCACCACCATAACATCTAACCAGTGTGTCCCACGCAGCCTTTGCTGTCGTTGAATCTGCAATCTTCTCAAACACATTTACATCAACACATTGATGAATGAAGAACAATGCTTTCTGATCCTTCTTCCTTACTTCCTTCTGCGCGTTTTTCTGTTCATCCGTCGCATCTGCTGCTACCCGAACATAACCATCAGTGACAAGATCTAGAACATCTTGAGCACCGAACAGTACACGCATTTGGATCATCCAACGATTCCAGTTTTTACCGTCAAATACTGGAAGTTTGGTGTTCATGTTGCCGTTTCCGTTCATCTTTCTACCTTGCACAGTACACTCAGATTTCTCACACAGTGTTTCCCAACCCACAGAATTAAAATTCTGATCAGATTTTGTTCAAGATTCAACACGAATCTAAGAATCAAAATCAAACACACAAGACCTCACGTTCACTCGTGTTTCCCGTGTTTCCCAATGAATCTGAACCGGAGCTCTAGATACCAATTGTTGGTGCAAAGGTAGAATAAAGAAAGAATGGAAATATTCTATTAGAGAATGACAGCTACAAAAAGGATTAAAAGTTACAATGATTGACACCCTATTTATAAGCCTCTAACAAACTTAAATATGAATCAAATCTAATATTTAAATCTAATATCTAACAAACTTAAATATGAATCAAATCTAATATTTAAATCTAATATCTAACAAACTTAAATATGAATTAAATCTAATAATTAAATCTAATAAAAATTACCTCTTTTTGCTCATATACTTTGTTCCACGACTACACGTTAGAGTAAAATATTTTTTTTCCATCCCTTCCATTTTTCTCCTAAGTTTAGTAATTCCAAAACCCATAAACTGCCCATAACTCTTCTAATAGTCTATAAGTTCATCTTTAGATTTAAAACCATTCCAACTCAAGGTTTTTCATCGTCATATATTTGTTTCCAAGCTATCGCCAAATTTATCATCGGCTTCGTTGACTTCCTCTTGGAGGATACACATGTTTCTTCCACTAATAAAATAATTAAAAATATATATTAATAAAAGTGATATACAATGAATAAGTAAACTCATTTTAAATATAAAATTGGACTAATTGATATAAGTTTGAATACAAAGTTTAAAACTACAACTGAATATCAAGAACCTTTAAATAAAATTTTAAATAGTATTAGTTCATTGAATAAATTTAATTTGATGAAAACGAGTGGTGAGTGATTCAGTATGAGTGAAGAATAAATTTAAGTAATAACTTGAAATATGAAACATTGTGATTCATAACTTGAAATATGAAACATAAGTAATCTTACTTTTTGTAACTTTTTTCTGAACTTGTTGACTCTCTTAAACCTATGAGTGCTATGAATAAAAAAAGTTAAGAAGTATTTGTCTGCAGCACTAGCACTGAGTTCATGTCTTTACGAAAGAATTTGTTTTAGATTAACAATTACTGACGCGCAACTGAAGATTTGCGCGGTAAATTGACGGCATCTATGTTTCCTTTTTTTGAATGTAATTATATGATTTTATGAAATTTCAAGAATTGATTTTTGCATGCTCTTTAAAGATTTAAATTTTATTTTGGTTTTTTAGTTTGAGTATTTTAAACAACTGGTCCTCCTATTATAAAATCATCTAGTGTATTCTTTTAATTTTGATGGTATTTGAATTTTTGTGTCTCTGTTCACCTTCGCATAGGTGGCACTGATGATTAGGATTTAAAATCCATTTCATTTAAGCACATTATCAATTCTTAAGGTCCAGTTTCAGCTCAAAATATTTATGTTATGATTTTCACATATTTAGACTTTATAAATCCTTATATTATATTTATAAAAATCAAGGTAGTATTATACTACTAACATCACTTGAAACATGTGAAAGCTAGAACATGAGAATACCACCCATAGTTACCCACAGTGAACAGTGTTGTAAATAGAAACTTTTCTTTTTGTTTTATTATAATATTTCAAAAGCATATATATTAGAATTGAAGTTTAAGAACTTTTTAAACAATTCTCATCGTAAACATTCTTGATGATAAGTCAGATTTTTATTTTGGTTCTAGCCTTCTTAATCGATAAAAAAACTCATTTGTAGATATAAGATCACATTTTCTAAATGATTGACAGTGAATTAATACTATTTTTATCTCAACGTGGGATGAACCCGACATCTTGGAGAATCTAAAGCATGTAAATCCATTCCATGTTGAATCTGATTTTAGCATACTTCAACTGCGTCAACTATTCCCAACAAAACTTATGTTGTATTTCAATGTTATATAAGAGTAATTTTTCAATGGAATTTGATGGCATGCCGGGAGTTAGTCATAATCATTTTCCTGGATCCACTTCTTTCAAGGGTATGAGAATGTGTCAATTGAGCTCAACATTACCCAGTCATAAATCTGATAACAGTTGTATTTTAACTCCTTTGACAGAAACTAACTGATATCCACAACTCCAACACTCAAAAATAACTTAGGTCTAATTTTATAATATTATTTGGTCAGATTATGCGTCAAACTAAAAAGAAGTTTGGATTATTGAAAAAATACTTTAAGATGGATGTTTAGTGTATTAAAATAGTCGTGTTGGTAGTATAATCCACGTTGATTTTTCTTAATATAATACGAGAGTTTATAAAGTCTAAAGATATAAAAATCATAACATAAATGTCTTGATATGAAATTGGGTCTTTGGAAATTAATCATGTGCTTTAATAAAGTGGATTTTAAACCCCAGTTATTTTTTATAATTTTAATTAATAAATTTATTAAATAATAATATACTAAATTATTAATTATACAAAAAATTATTTCAATGAATGCATGAGGGAGCAGAAGTTTTTGTGCTAAAGGCAAACTAGCTAAGATTGTTATTATAATTGTTTTAATTTTTTCATGGATTAGAGCTCTGAAAAAAAGGAGCATTAGAAGTGTTTTTTTTATCCCATAAGGCACTGGTTTTGAATTTAAAATTTGGATTTGGTTTAAGAAAATGAACTAATCTAATTAATAATTTGGTTCAGAATTATTGGTTTTTTTTTTCACAAACATATTCAATACTATAACAAAAATGACTTTACATATCTATGTTAGTAAATAAATAAATAATAGAGCGACCTTTATTGCATAAATGATTCAAAAATAAAATGACAATAGAAGTTTAATAGAAAGTTATGTAAAGGATAATGGCTCCCCTTCACAAGAAAATAGGAGCATTTGAAATATTTTTAAACTGACTAAAAAAAATTGTAACTACTTATAGTGGTTTTTAAAAGTAAGTAACTGGAACTGGTCATGTAGAATTGGAAGTTCACCTTATCTAACCAGGTAAAAACAGAACGCAAACCAAAATTTCATGCCATGAGAGCTCGGCAACATTTTCATGAAATCGATATTTAGAAACCAAAATTTCATGCTACGAAATACTAATATGTATAAGAAAACCAAAAATTTAATTGTGAGTCAACACACATTAATAAACTCATGAAAATTGAGAAAATTAACCATATTTTCATAGAGGTAGGTCCATTAAACTTTTCTCCACACAAGTTTTTTTTAATGTCTTTTTTATAGTTTAAATGCATTTTTTATTTATATAGTTTGGTCGTTTTAAATAATTAGTTCACGGTTATAAAATTAGTCATTATGATCCTTTAATTTTGATGGATTTTAGATTTTTTGGTCCTCCCCACTTTTGGATACATGACAAAATGACAAAAAAAAATTATTTTTAATTAATTGACAATGACAAGGATATTTTATTAGTTAATATGTTTTTAACTAAATTAATATTTAATAATCTTAATTAAGTTTTTTTAATTAATTAATTAAAATATTGAAAGGTATTTTTGGGCCTAAGCCCATTTATTTACAGTACTAGTGCAATAGCAATTGAACATGTTATATATATATATATATATATATATATATATATATATATATATATATATATATATATATATATATATATTATATATATATTATAATCTATATATATATATGAGATATATAAACACTTGTATCATTAGTATCAGAGCACTGGTTGAGCGGTTTGTGGAAAGCAAAACACGATGATAATGAATCATCTGAACGAATATTTTCCAGCAAGTCTCCCAATTCTGTGGGATCTTGTGAAAGAGGGAGTGACGCCACTTCTAGAAAAGGCCAAATTAGGCATTAGCCTATGGTCCAAAAAAAAAAATTTAGGCCCAAACAAAATATTTATTAATACTAACTATTAATGATTAAAATAAAATAATTTAGAATCTCTCTCTTTCCTAAAAATTAGTTCATCAATATTTTTTTTTTAAATTAATCAATATTATAATTAATGTCATTTAAAGTATTTTATTTATCCCAAAAAAAAGTAAATCTCTATTAACCTATCTCAATTCTCTAACTAACATCTCTCATTCTTATGTTCATAAAAAAATTCCTCTTCTCATTCCCTTGAAACCTATTGTATATTGATCAAACTTTGTCTTTGGGGCTCAACCTCTATGAACTTGACATCATCTGGATTCTGAACGCCTATAAGCCGCATACATCCCAGCGTCCCGCGTACAGAGCGTCAAAGCCTTTCATCTTTATCTGTTTCCAAATCTAGATTCTATCATTCTGTTCATCTATTATCATTTTCTATATTTATTTTAGAGTTTAGTTTATTTTCATTTCTTTAATATTTAGTAAAAAAAAAATATTTTGATTATTTACAAAAGAAAATGTCAAATAGAAAGTATGAATCTGGTTATGAAAAATTGAAGAAAAATTGAAAAATTGATTGAATCTCAACGTGGTGGTCTTGATAAATTTGTTATTGTTCATAAAAAGGACGCATAAGCAAGTTTAATAGATGAAAATGTGATAGAACAACCATTGTTAGATAATACTGACAACGGTGTAGAACAACCACCTAGAGATGATAGTGACAATGGTAAAAACATTATAGAACAACCACAATTTTGATCAAGAACTAGAATATAATATTTTAAAAAATAGAGTAGAAGGAAATGTTAAGCATAATAACACTTCTAGTGAAGCACCTAGAAATATTAATGACTCAGGACTATGGAAAATATTGATGGAAAATTTAGAGATTTAATGATAGAAAAGAGTCTTATCAGACATGATAATTTTCAATATCCAAAAGATGAAAATAAAAGATATTTTTATTCATCATGTTATCAACGAACACTGTCAAATGAAGAAAAACATGATAGATGATGGCTAGTTTATTCTAAATATTTAGATAAAGTGTATTGTTTTTGCTGTAAGTTATTTAGTTCAACAAATGTTAGTCAACTAGCAAACGAAGGACTAAAGATTGGAAGAATCTTGGTTCCAAGCTTAAGAGTCCTGAAAGAAATCGTGAACATATAATTAATATGATCAAGTGGATTGAATTAGAAAATAGTTTGAGAACAAAACAAACAATTGATAAGCATTTACAAGAACAAATTAACAAAGAAAATGAACATTGAAAAAAGATTCTACTTAGGATTATAACCATAATCAAATATCTTTCTAAAAATAATCTTGTTTTTCATGGAACAAATGAAAAGATATATGAAAAAGGTAATGGTAATTTTTTGAGTTTGATTGAGATGCTTGCGGAATTTGATCCAATTATGCAAGAACATGTTAGGCGCATAAAAAATAATGAAACTCGTAATCATTTTTTGAGTAATACCATACAAAACAAGCTTATAGAAATGATAGTCTTCCAAGTTAAAAAGTAAATCATAGAGAAAGTTAAAGATGCACAATATTTTTCTGTTATTCTTGATTGTACTCCTGATGTAAGTCATCAAGAACAAATGACTCTTATTTTGAGATGCGTTGATACTTCTAAATTTCCAATTAAAATCAAGGAGTATTTTTTAGAATTTTTAAAAGTTGATGACACATCAGGAAAATGTCTTTTTAATGAGCTTGTTAATGTTTTAAAAAAATATGGCCTTAATATTGATTATATAAAGGGAGATGGTTACGATAATGGTAAAAATCAAGGAGTGCAAAGAAGATTATTAGACATAAATCCTAGAATATTTTATACATCGTGTGGGTGTCATAACTTGAATTTAGTATTATGTGATATGGTTAGTTCTTGTCCTAGAGCTATTTCTTTTTTTGGAGTTCTACAACATATTTATTCTTTGTTTGCTTCATCTACCAAAAGGTGAATTTTTTTGCAAGATAATGTATCTAAACTTTCTATTAAATCATTATCTCAAACTAGTTGGGAAAGTAGAATAGATAGTGTCAAAGCTATTAAGTTTCAAACTCCAAAGGTAAGAGATGCTTTGATTGAATTATAAAATAATTGTGAAAATCCTAAATTAAAAAGTGAAGTCATGTCTTTAGCAACTCATGAGCTTGAAAATTTTGAATTCTTATTAGGAATGAATATTTGGTATCATATTTTGTTTGTTGTCAATTATGTTAGCAAGATTCTACAATCAAAAAATGTTGCTATAGATCATTTAAAATGTCTTATCACTTATTTGAAATATTATAGGGAAAACGAATTTGCATTGACTTTAGAGTACACATAAAAATGGCCATCGAAATAGATATAGAGGTAAAATTCCGTGAAAAATGTGAAATTCATACAAAATCTTATTTTGATGAAAATACTAGTAATGAGATCACACATTTATCGGAAGAATCTTTTCGTATTGAGTATTTTTTTATACATATTACTATTAGATCAATTAATTAATTCTATTGAGACAAGATTTGAACAATTTTTACAATATTAGACTATTTTTGGTTTTTCATTTGATTGCAAAAAAATTAAAGCTTTAGATGAGAATGAATTGAAAAAATATTATAATAATCTGGAAAAGTTTGTAAGGTTTAATGAATATACTGATATTAACCGTCTTGATTTATTTTCAGAATTGAAAGTACAAAGAGAAGTGTTAAGAGAAAAAATTAGCACACCAATAGAAATATTGAGTTATATTAAAATTTTAGATTCTTTTCAAAATGTTTATATTGCATATAGAATTTTATTGACAATCTCTCTAACAGTTGTTACTACTGACAGAAATTTTTCAAAATTAAAATTGTTTAAATCATATCTAAGACAACAATGTTAAAAGATAGATTGAATGAATTTACTATTTTATCTATTGAAAGTGAAGTGTTAAAATTGTTTGATTATAAAATTCTGATAAATGATTTTGCAGCTAAAAAAGATAGAAGATTAATATAAAAATTGATATTTTATATAATATGCTAAGTCTTTTTAAAATTCTTATAAAAAAATATCCGTTTAACATTTTCGTCTAAGACCCCAAAATGTTTGTAAACGACGATGAATAGTCTATGTAAACGTGTTGAAATATTCTATTAAATATTTATTTAATATTATAAATTTTAATATTATATATATATATATATATATATATATATATATATATATATATTATATATATATATATATATATATATATATATATATATATATATATATATAGGGACAGAGCTAGAAATTTTGAATAGTGGGATCAATATAGAAGAAACTAATTTACTTTTTAACAATGTAGAAGAAACTAATTTACAATATAAAATAATATACTTTTTAAAAAGATTTACAATGCAGAAGAAACTAATAAATAGAAGTAATTTGTACAGAAATAAAAAAGAATATAAAAGTGGTTTGTTTATGTTTGAAAAGAGTAAAAAAAAATTAATAGAAAAGGGAAATAAAGAGTCAATTTTTTTATTTAATATATTTATTTTATTTAACATATGAAACTAATCATTTATCAAAAAAAAAGAGTGTATCAAATTATTACATTTAATGGGATGACATATTTGAGAAATTAAATTGTTCAATATTTATTAATTAAGTGGGGACCTATTAGAGAAACTTCTTTCTAACTTTTACCATATTTAATATATAAATATATTATTATTAATACTACTAAAATTATGGTAATTATGGTGGGGGCATGGACCCACTCATGGAGAAAAATAACTCCATCCCTATATATATATATATATATATATAATATATATATATATATATATATATATATATATATATATATATGAGTTAGGGATTTTAGTTAATTAGTGATCAATTTAAATAATAATGTTAATTAAATTTTAATTGAATAATTAATTATATTTAAATTAATTAATATGAGTTTAATATAAATGGATATGAAAAGTTGGTCATCACAGTCTATATAAGGAAGGGATATTGGACATGTGGTATATTCTCTCTTCCTCATCTCAAGAGGCCTAAGGTATAATGAGCTAAAGTTATTTGTGTATACATGTCTATATATTTTTGTTTTCGCTTAAATATGATATAATTTTAACTTTCTTATTTGATCATGTCTTGTATGGAGTAATTGTTAAATTAATTCCAACAAATGGGGTATCAAAGTTGAATTTCATGTTTTATTTTTTGAGATTATTTGTGATTAGTACCTGAAACTATTTATACTTTAATTTAGGTTTTATTTTCTGTAATTCACTTGCACCTTTTATAAAATTTGGATTTGTTTTATTATTCGTTAATTTGGTTTCATCGACAAGACTTTGTACTGTCTATGGTTACTCTATTTAACTAAGATTTTTTTTAAGTATATTTTAATTTCATATTAATTATATAATTTGAAATTTTTATTTTGTGAAATTTATTTATTAACTTGTTCATTGATTTGTTATAAATAAATAAATATGGCTTTACAGCAAAAGCTTTTGGAATTTGAATATTTATATAAAAATATCCCTTATATCAATGAAATTGGCTTCATATATTTTTAAATATTTATTTTAAGAATTTTATATATTTCAAATTGAGGATTTTTTTTACGCTTATGTTTTGAAACATATAAATATAGTTATTTTGATCTGATATTTATTTGTAAAATTTCCTGAGTTATAGGCATATTTGTTGATACATTTATTAAAATGTCATTAAATTTTTAAAAAAAATGATATAACACTCTATTATTAACACATCTTAAACCTATGAATGATCAAGTGCATCAAATGACAGCAAAGAATATATATAGATATATATATATATATATATATATATATATATATATATATATATATATATATATATATATATATATATATATATATATATATATATATATATATATATATATATATATATATATATATATATATATATATATAATGAAAATATATTTTTATATAAGAATGAAAAGAATAATTATTTATCTTTAAATTAAAAATATATGGTTGAGATTAAAAAGTTCTTATAAAGAATATGTATGTCTATTTCATCATTTATTATTAAAAATGTATGGCTATTTTTTTGAACTTTTTTATCTCAATTATTTATTTTAACCCTAATCATTTATTTTTAATTTAAAGACTAATAATTATTTTTATAATTCTCATATAAAAATAGCATTATCATTAGATATGTAATTCCAACTAACAAAACACAACATCAACAACTTAACACTCATTATTACCGTAAAACAGTCACCAATAAAATATACCACAATCGACATAGACTTTTGCATATAAGCTCAAACCATTTGTCATCGCAAGACTCATCTCCTTTGAAAAACGAAATTAATTGTAGTGATCAAAGTCTCTGAGCATCAGGCGGTTATGGGTGGGTTCCTATGAAGTCTGGACCCGACACGGACACGGGACATGACACAGACACGAAGACCCCACTAATATAAAAATCATAGGACACATATATATTTTTATATATTAATATAATAATGCAATTTATGGGCAAAATTTGTAAAGAGTTTAAAATGAGAAGCAAAATTTATGTTTATTTAAGATAAAATAATAAAAAAAAATTCATCACTTTCAAACAAATTTCAAACATGATAATTGATATTCATAAATATCTTTAGAAAACCGAAATAATGTGTCCAAAAATGAAAATAACCGAAGAAGATAAAAGAATTTTGTGGAAACAAAAACAGTGAAATATAGAAAAATAAGGAATCCTAATTGTGTTGTTTTTATAGTAAATAAGTGAAATATGAAAGCTAAAAAATCTATTTATCTTTTAAATTTTGAAAACTTTTGAGTTTTTTTTTTAATTCTAGAATTTTTTGAATTAGACGGTGTCCTTTATTTAAAATAAGGTGTCATATCTGTGTCCGCAATAATTTTTTTTTTGTAGAACACTTTTAAAATGTGTCTAATACGTGTCGTACGCGTGTCGGTGTCCGACATGTGTCTGACACGACGACACGCCCTGTGAATGGTGTGTCAGAGCTTCATGAGTGGGTTCATGTAGGGGTGTGCATGGATCATGAACCAAACCAAATTGAACCATATATATGGTTCGGTTTGATTCTTAAAACCATTTTCATAAAACCAATTTATTTTTTAGAAATTGGTTTATAAGTGGATCGGTTCGGTTTTAAACGGTTTTTTCAAAAAAAAATAGTTTAAAAAAAACAGTTTTAAATCAATTTCTTTAAAACCAATTTTTTATTTTCTTAAAAAAATCAATTTCAAAACCAATTTTATAAAAAAAAAATAGTTTTTAAAATTATATTTTTAAAAAATCAATTTTATATCAAAAATAATTTTATTTTCTTTTAACTAACTTTTTTATTTTCACTAATTATAAAACTATTTTATATAAAAAAAATATTTATTTTTAAAAATTACTTTAAATTTAACTTTTATAATCACCACAAATAATATCTCGATTAAAAACAATCCAAAAGTATGATGTGTTACATAAAAACGATCATAAAATAAAATAATTATGAATCATATCTCTATAAATCATAATTGTTTATAAAATAAATAATTCATCAAAAAAATTGTTTAAATTTCTAAAATCTCTCATAATTGTTCATAAACAAATTTTACGAGGTTTTAAAATATTTTTTCTTTTAAATTTAAAAAACATAAAAAAAACAATTTTTTAAGAAAAAAATAACAAATATTCAGAAAAAAGAAAAAAAATATATAAAAAAATTGAAAATACTAAAATTATATTCTGTAAATAAAAAAAAAAATAAAAAAATATATTTTTTTTAAAAAACATTTTTTTTACTGAAAAAAATACAAAATATTTTTGATAAAAAATATTTTTTTTATTTAGGAAAAAATAATAATTTTATTTGAAAAAAAATATCAAATATAAATTTTTCAAAAAAAAATCCAAATATAATATTTTTGGTGAAAAGAAAAAAATGATTTTTATTTTTAAAATAAATTTTTTAAAAAATTTAAAAAATTTAAAATATAAAATTGATTTATAATGTGATAAACATGAAAGCATATAATATAATAATATATATAATATATATATATAATATATATTATATATATATATAATAATATATATAAATTTAACGAAGTAGTAAAATTTGGATAACCAATAACGAAACCAAATTTTTGTAATGGGTAACGATTTATATTTGGATAACAAAATGGATACCCAAATTTTATTTTAGTATTTGGTTTGATTTTTTTTTAAGTGCATCAATGTGGATAATAATTTGGTTATGGATAAGCGGTTTTTTTTGCACACCCTAGGTTCATGTTCAAATTAATCAAAATTTTATCTCATATCTCTACATTTATTCGCATATCAAAAATGTCAACTTTATCTTATATATTTTTAATTAATTTATTATTTTACTTTTTACTATTTATTTAAGTTTTTTGAAAAATTGCAATCAGATAACATCCAAAATGAATTCCGATGTGTATTTTTTTTTGAAGTTGGAAGAAAAATTAGATCCAATTTCACCCAAAATTAAATTCGATTTTATCGATAAATGATTTATCAATATTTTGAATTATTATTGAGTCAGTTTGAGATATATTTGTTTAACAATAATGCTAAATACAGCGGAAAAAACAACAACGAATTTAGCGAATGCCGTGTATCATATTTTCGGTTTCTCGCTCCATGAAAATTAGCCTTGTCATCTTCTGAATACGATTTCCATGACTACTTCACTATAAACAAATCCAAGTTTCTGCTTTCATGGATTCTATACTTATATTTTCAATCCCTACAATTTTTCCCGTATCTCTTCTATCCAATCTTTCACATCACTTTTTTCCATTCAATGAAATGCTCAATGCTCTTGAATTTCAAAATAACAACAATTTATGGTCTAGGTTGGAAATATTTTGTTTTGTAAGGGTTGCAATTTCAAATTGAAGATATCCTTTGTAAATTGTTGCTTTCATCCATCATCATTGCTCGAACAACGAATATATTCTTATAGCTACTCAAAATCAGACATCAATTTTCTCTTATTTATGAAGTTGGAGTCACCTCAATTGAAAATGATGCGTTGGCTATAAAAGGAGTGAAGCATTAAAGGTGTTCGATGAAATGATTTAAAGAGGAATGAAACCCACTCTTATTACATTTTCATATTGAAATGTGCATTATCAGGTTCACTCTTTATTCTTACTTACTTGAGAGTTTGTTGAACATGTTTGACAATAGAAGTATAAAATGGATTTACCTGTGTACCACTTTCTATATAGTCAAACAATTGTGAAAGTTATAGCATCATTTATAGTATATAAGTTAGTTTATGACTGCATATTTTGTAACTTTGCTCTTAAAAACTAATGTTCTTTATATGATTGGAGATGATAATCATATGGTTAGGAACTTTGTTTGCCAAATGCATTTTCCTAGCTTTTTAATATAAGATATTTTGATATAATAACTTTTAGTTTTTTCACTTAAATTTGAAATTCTCTACGTTCAACAAGTAGAAACATGTACACTGATAAATAGTCAGAGTTATTTATTTTTGTGCTTCATATCAGCATCTCTTACTTTCAACAAGTAGCCAATAAATATAAAAGTATTAAATTCAAAAACAATTATACTTTAAAGAACATAAAGTTATTAGTTTAAGGGAAACCACCCACTTTTAGATAGTATCAAAATGACTAATCATTTGCTGCATGATTCACTTGTTATTGATGAGGATATATCATTCACATTGTGTTATGTCTGAAAAAAGAGCAGTTGCAAAATTGTATTCATTATATAACAAAGTTGATAATTTTAAAAAAATGTTACTCAAAAGATCTAGTACCTGTAATAACCTGTAATATGAAACAAAGTTGATCAATTATTTGAACACTCTCTTGTATCGTAGATGCACACAAATTCTGTCACAAAATAATGGAAATTATACATTTTCAAAACTATTATTCTATATGAATATAAATCTTAAAATTAACTTTTTTTCTCATATACTTTGTTCACGAGTTACATGTTAGAGTAAAATATTTTTTTCCATCACCTTCAGTTTTGCTCCTAAGTTTAGTAATTCCAAAACCCATAAGCTGCCCATAACTCTTCTAATAGTCTATAAGTTCATTGACTTCCTCTTGGAGGATACACATGTTTCTTCCACTAATAAAATAATTAAAAATATATATTAATAAAAGTGATATACGATGAATAAATAAACTCATTTTAAATATAAAATTGGACTAATTGATATAAGTTTGAATACAAAGTTTAAAACTACAACTGAATATCAAGAATCTTTAAATAAAATTTTAAACAGTATTAGTTCATTGAATAAATTTAATTTGATGAAAATGAGTGGTGAGTGATTGTGTACGAGTGAAGAATAAATTTAAGTAATAACTTGAAATATAAAACATTGTGATTCATAACTTTGAAATATGAAACATAAGTAATCTTACTTTTTGTAACTTTTTTCTGAACTTGTTGACTCTCTTAAACCTATGAGTGCTATGAATAAAAAAAGTTAAGAAGTATTTGTCAGCAGCACTAGCACTGAGTTCATGTCTTCACGAAAGAATTTGTTTTAGATTAACAATTACTGACGCGCAACTGAAGATTTGCGCGGTAAATTGACGGCATCTATGTTTCTTTTTTTTCAGTGTAATTATATGATTTTATGAAATTTCAAGAATTGATTTTTGCATGCTCTTTAAAGATTTAAATAAATTTTTAATTTTTTAGTTTGAGTATTTTAAATAATTGGTTCTCTTATCATAAAATCATCTAGTTTATTCTCTTAATTTTGATGGCGTTTGAACTTCTGTGTCTCTCTTCACTTTCGCATAGGTGACACTCAGGCCCGGTCCTGTGCAAGTGCTGCAACACATACTCTAAATTTTAAAATTTTAATTTTTTTTTATAAATATTAATAAAAATAAATAAAATATTATTTAAAAAGTGTATAATTAAAAAAGAAATGTTATGATAAAAACTCAATACCTATAAAAATCAAGATTGATCAAAATTCAAAATATATTTGATCATATATATATGATAAAAAATCAATACCTATAAAAAAATGTTATGATAAAATCCTAATACATAATTGTATTTTTGATATATTTTTTTGATAAAATCCTAATATATGATAAAAAATCAATACCTATAAAAAAATATTATGATAAAATCCTAATACATATTTGTATTTTTGATATATTTTTTTATTATTATAATTATATTTTTTATAAAATTTGGGTCTATCTTTGAAATTAGAACGGGGCCTCTGAAATGATCGGGTCGGCCCTGGTGACACTGATTATTAGGATTTAAAAATTATTTTTAATTCGTGGAATTATTGACTAGGATAATTTATTTTTTAATAGTTTTTTATATAATTAATAATTTAATATAGTTATTTAATAAATTTATTAATTAAAATTATGAAAAACAATAATTTAATATATTGTTATTTAATGAATTTATTAATTAATTTTTTTTGAAAAAACAATAATTTAATATATTATTATTTAATAAATTTATTAATTAAAATTATGAAAAACAGTTGAGACTTAAAGTCCATTTCATTGAAGCACATGATCAATTCTTAAGGTCTACTTTCAGCTCAAAAAATTTATGTTATGATTTTACATGTTCGAACTTTATAAATCCTTATATTATATTTATAAAAATCAATATAGGACTATACTACCGTTTTCATTCCAATTCCATGTTGAAACATGGAATTGAGAATATGAGAATACCCATCACATAATAGAACTATACTACCGTCATCACCCCAATTCCATGTTAAGAATATGAGAATACCCATCACATAATAGTCTTATCCCACGGTTGATAGTTTTCATTTTGTGGTGGGAGATAAAGTTATGGAGGATGCGATGAAGATTCATTGGAATCATGGAAAAGGGTTACACATAGTAGTAAATAGAAACTTTCTTCTTTTTGATTTATTATAATATTTCAAAAGCATACATATTAGAATTAAAGTTTAAGAACTTTTTAAACAATGCTCATTGTAAAGATTTTTGATGCTAAGCAGAATTTTTATTTCGGTTCCAACCTTATTAATTGATAAGAAACTGATGTGTAGATACAAGATCATATATTTTAAATGATTGACAGTGAACTATTACTATTTTTATCTCACTATGGGATAAATCCGACATCTTGGAGAATTTAAAGCATGTAAATCCATAACATAAATATCTTGAATCTGATATTAGCATACTTCAACTGCATCAACTATTCCCAACAAAACAGTTAAGAGATGTTCAAGGAGTTGGCTTACTAAGTGATAAAGAAAACGTTTGTTCTATTTCATTGTTAGATAAGAGTAATTTTTCAATGGAACTTGATGGTATATTGGGAGTTGGTCAAAATCATTTTCCTGGATCCACTTCTTTCCAGGGTCCGATAATGTCAAAATCATTTTCCTGGATCCACTTCTTTCCAGGGTCCGATAATATGTCAATTAAGCTAAATACTACCGTCATAAATCTGATAACCCTGGTATTTTGAACTCCTTTGAAACAAATTAGAATTCCTTTAAAATAAATTAACTGATATCCACAACTCCAACACTCAAAAACAATTTAGGTTTAATTTTATAATATTATTTGGTCAGATTATGCGCCAAACTAAAAAGAAGTTTGGATGATTGAAAAAATAGTTCAAAAAGATTTTAGAAAATAGTTAAGTAACTAATAAGATGGATGTTTCGAATATTAAAATAGTCGTGTTGGTAGAATAGTCCAGAATGATTTTTCTTAATATAATAGGAGGGTTTATAAAGTCTGGAGATGCGAAAATCATAACATATATATCTTGAGATGAAATTGGGTCTTTGGAGATTAATCATCCGCTTTAATAAAATGGATTTTAAACCCCAATTATTTTTTATAATTTTAATTAATAAATTTATAAAATAATAATATATTAAATTATTAATTATATAAAAAAAATATTTCAATAAATGTGAATGCATGAGGGAGCAAAAGTTTTTGTGCTAAAGGCTCGACAAAATACCTCAATAAGAAAACTTTGTATTGAAAATACAAACTAGCTAAGATTGTTATTGTAATTGTTTTATTTTTTTCATTAAGTATGTATTATTTGAAAATAGTTGATTATATCACATCCTAGATAGCAAATTTGGGAAGATGAGTCTAAAATGGAGGATGAGAGCTCTGAAAAAAAGGAGCATTAGGAAGTGTTTTTTGTATCCCACAAGGCACTGGTTTTGAATTTAAAATTTGGATTGGGTTTAAGAAAATGAACTAATCTAATTAATAATTTGGTTCAGGATTATTGGGTTTTTTTTCACAATCATATTCAATACTATAACAAAAATAACTTTACATACATATGTTAGTAAATAAATAAATAATAGAGAGACGTTTATATGACCTTAAAATAGAGTAGCATTGCATAAATGATTCAATTAAGAACTTTTTATTTTTAAATTTTTTTAAAAATAAAATGACAATAGAAGTTTAATAGAAAGTTAGGTAAAGGATAATGGCTCCCCTTCACAAGAAAATAGGAGCATTTGAAATATTTTTAAACTGACTAAAAAAAATTGTAACTACTTATAGTGGTTTTTAAAAGTAAGTAACTGGAACTGGTCATGTAGAATTGAAAGTTCACCTTATCTAACTAGGTAAAAACAGAACGCAAACCAAAATTTCATGCCATGAGAGCTCGGCAACATTTTCATGAAATCGATATTTAGAACCAAAATTTCATGCTACGAAATACTAATATGTATAAGAAAACCAAAAATTTAATCGTGAGTCAACACACATTAATAAACTCATGAAAATTGAGAAAATTAACCATATTTTCATAGAGGTCCATTAAACTTTTCTCCACACAAGTTTTTTCTTAATGTTTTTTTATAGCTTAAATGCATTTTTTATTTAGGTAGTTTGGTCGTTTTAAATAATTAGTTCACGGTTACAAAATTAGTCATTATGATCGTTTAATTTTGATGGACTTTAGATTTTTTTGGTCCTCCCCACTTTTGGATACATGACAATGATGATTATAACAAAAAAATTGTTTTTAATTAATTGACAATGACTAGGATATTTTATTAGTTAATATGTTTTTAACTAAATTAATATTTAATAATCTTAATTAAGTTTTTTTAATTAATTAATTAAAATATTGAAAGGTATTTTTGGGCCTAAGCCCATTTATTTACCGTACTAGTGCAGTAGCAATTGAACATGTTATGCATATATGAGATATATAAACACTTGTATTATTAGTATCAGAGCACTGGTTGAGCGGTTTGTGGGAAGCAAAACACGATGATAATGAATCATCTGAATGAACATTTTCCAGCAAGTCTCCCAATTCTGAAGGGTCCGAATTATGAGAGTTGGTGTAAACATATGAAGGTTATTTTCTGTTGTCGGGATCTTTGGGATCTTGTGAAGGAGGGAGTGACGCCGCTTCCAGAAAACGCGACAAATGAAGAAAAGGATGCACACAAAGAATTAAAGAAGAAAGATAATAAATCTCTCTTTATAATTCATCAATGCGTTGATCCAAATAATTTCGAAAAGGCCAGTGACGTAGAATCATCTAAAGAAGCATGGAAAATCTTGGAGAAATCGTTTGGATGCGCATAAAAGGTGAAAGAGGTGGGGTTACAAACTCACAAAAGAACGTATGAATTGCTTCAGATGGAAGACAATGAAAGTATAACTAATTTTCACTAGGTTACAAAACTGGTAAATCAAATCAAGGTATATGGAGAAATGCTGACATCAAGATCAGTTATTGCAAAGATCTTGAGGCGATTGGCTCCAAAGTTCGACCATGTGGTAGTAGCCATAGAAGAATCGAACGATTTGTCAACATTGACAAAGGAGGAGCTTTAAGGGACACTTGAATCTCATGAACAAGGTGTTGCGCCGAGAAAAATACAGAGTCGCCACCCGATTTTATTTATTCCAAAGGAAATGGAAAATAGTGATAAAGCCCCAAAGAGAATGGTCTTCGCAACCAAGAGTGGATTCGGAAGTCGGTTATGCAAGGGGAAAGTATTAGCACCCCTCGTATCCACCGTACTCGGTGGAAACCATTATACAAGTATTAATGCATATGGGTGTTGTTTATCTGAATGTTGCTTGCAATAAGGAAATGAGATGAAATAGAATAAGATGAGAAGAGAAAATAAGTTTTAAATTAGTGTGCTCGCCAAGGTTTCAAACCCTTGTGCCTATATATCCTCATACGTGCAATGAGAAAGTCAGAGCTCTGTAGTTCCGCTCACAAATGGAGTATTTGTTTGGTTATTTTTACTGAACAGTGTTGACGTTCACGTGCTACTGTTCACGTGCTTGTATGCTCGAGCATGGGAGCGTTAAGTGTTTTTTGTTTGTGGTAGAATGGATACGCTTGGATCACATTCTAGCAGTTAAACATTACTTGCTCATCATGGAGGCTTAATATTCATTCATGGTAGAACGAAAGTAACACACCCTTTCTGAAAAGGTTTGAAAGATGCCATAAGGAAGAAAATTGATTTGATTGGTTATGGTTGATTTTAGTACAAAGACAAGCATTAGACCCTTGGCTAGGTACGGTCAATAATCTGAATACTTGGGAGTTGAGAGGACAATGATATCCTAACCACTCTTTTCATCCAAAAGAGATTTGAATTATAAAAGAGTTTGGCAAGTTTTATCGTTGGTACTTAGAGGAATAAGTCAAGCATCGGATCCCCAAGCCAAGTACGGTCGAAAACTCAAGTACATGAATGTTGTGTACAAGCACGTACACCCCATTTTTGCATTCCAGTTTGTTGAGTTTTTTTTAAAAGGCACTTGACATTGGATCAAGCATTTGAGATTTATTGTGAAAAGTGTGTGTGAAGAATGGAGGTAGAGATTGAATGAGATAGATTGAGAAGATAATAGATAATGAAATGGATAAGAGATGCTTGACATTGGATCAAGCACTCACGTTGCTTTGAAGTGAGTTTGATTTTGAAAATACTTGACGTTGGATCAAGTATGCATTTGTCTTTTGAAACGTTTTGTTTTATCGTTTGGTTTTATCTTTTAGTTAGTATGCATGAGAAACTATAAAAGAAATATAAACCTAAGATATTACACTTGTATGGGATGGGGGAAACATATGACCCATAATGGGGGAATGGAACCACACAATACAAAGTAAGGGATGGAGATTAAACAAATTACGAACCAAGCATAATGCCTAAAACAATCAAGTGACATGGTGTCCTCAAACAATACAAGGTAAATGCATGGTTAAAGGTCATAATGGATTGGATAGTGGGCAAAGTAACTTGAAATCTCAATGGCATGTAATCACACAAACAAGTGAGGTTAGTATGAATTAAAACAAATGGGAATGCATCAAATGTAAACATGTTCAAAGATTTTTATCAATTCAAATGTAAATAGATTAATCATGGATAAACAATCAAAGACTAATTATGTGATCATGGAAAATGGAATGGACATACACAAGGCATATATCACATTAGTTGAAGTGGAAAATTTCAATTTCTATAAGATGATCACAAACCAAATGAATCGATTAAATGGGCAATTAAAGTGAGTATTAAATCTAAAGATCGAAATCCACTTAAACATGAATTAGGAATCCAAATTAATCAAAGCAAATTGACAATCTAAATCACAATTTCATTTCATGAACACGGACATGGCAATCACAATGTAATAGCAAATTGAATGGAAAATTAACCTAATGGAAAATGGATCATCAAACCATAATGACCAATTATACTAATCACGACAAGGTTAAACTACTATGGAATTAATTATGAAAAATCAAGATCAAATCAACGTGATTAAACCTAATTCCAACTAACAAAATCACATTAATTCTTAATTAAACATAATTCCTAATCAAAAACTATGTTAATCCCTAATTAACAAAAATCAAGAAAAATCCTAATTTTACCAAGATTAAAAAAAATCAGTAGCAATATTAATAAAAAAACAGAATTAACACAAATTAAAATAGGTTAAGCATAATTAATGGGGATTAGCAAGTGAACATGAACATGGGCCAAGGTGAAATAAAATGGAGGGATGTGTGGATAAAGAAATGCTCGGGCTATGAAATGTCTTTGATCGAAAAAAAAAGCCTGATTCTCCAAAACCTCAAAAACGGATTCAACACCTGAACTCAACAAGAGCACATTTTTTCCCTTCACACTCACGTCCAAACATCCCCAAACGCACTCAAGTCCAACTTGTAACACCTCAAAATTTGCCCTCCTCTCTTGGGACTAGCATTATCATTGTACATATCATTTTTAGGTCATTAGGCATTTCATATTGCATATCATGTGGGTACATTGTGCAAACCATACTCCCAAGTCTTGATCAGAGGATGAGGAAGTCTAAGTGCAAGCCTAGGGTTTATTGACTGATCATTGGGCCATCTGAGGATTGGGCTGTGAATTAGGGTTTTGTGATTCTCCAAGGATATTGGATTTCATCTTGATGGAAATGATACATCATCATCATCATGGTTGGTTATCATCAGAAGAATCAAGTGTTGAAGCAGATTCCTTGAGATTAGGGTTTTGACCACTGGTCAACCCTAATCAGTTGCATTGGGCCAATCAGGGCATAATCAGGAGATGAGGTTTATGATGGATATGGGGTTCATTATGTGATTATATTGAGCTTATTAAGGCTAGGGTGTCACCCTTGAGCCATTTCATCAGAGGATTGGGGTTCAGATTGATCTATGCATTGCCAAATTCATCTGTCAGTTGGAAAAGTCAACTGTGGTCAACTGTACATGATCTGATGGATTTGGAGGTGGAAATGAGTTGGATACACTTCATTCATGTTGGAACAAGTGTTATTTGACATCTCAAAGCTCAAGAATGAAGAAAATCAAGTCAGAACAAAAACTGCCAAAAATAGAAAGTGACTTGTAATGGAAGTTTCCAAAAATGGAAAGTTTTTGACCTCAAAGCCACGTGTCCAAGGAAGCTTCAAATGAAAATTTGTTCAACATGAAAGTTGTATATCTTGTTCTCACCTTTCCAAAAAGTCCAAGAACTTGAAAATCCCATGTATGGTTGGAAAATTATGGCTCAGTGAAATTCAAAAATGACCCATAATCAGGAGGCCATAACTTCCACATGGTTTGTCCAAATTGCAAGTTCTTTATATGCACAAACTCCATTTGACATTTACTTTCATGGTGCATAATTGGATTTTTCCAAAAGTGGTCAATGCAGAAAGTCAATTTTCAACTGGACAGTTAAAATGGACCAGGGGCAAAATTGTCCAACTTTCAAAATAATTGGAATTTTTGAGTGGGGATTTTTGCTACACCTCATGAATGGCATTTAAAATTTGTTGGAGTCATCATTTCTTGGCAAAGGCTTGTAATTTGAGATTTGGCTTGAAAAATGAAAGTGTAAAATTGGACAAAATGCAAATACATAGTGAAATTGAGAATTACACAACCAATGAGAGTGAGACAAGTTTCAACAGCTCACACATGGCATTTGGAAGTGGTGTGAGCTGTCAAACAGGTGGCAATGAGCTGGCATTGGAAATTCCCATTTTGCCCTCACTTGAAAAATTACCGTTTTCACTAATCAAGTCCAAATGGCTAATTACATGATTAAGAGATGGTTTAAGCACACATATATAATCTTAATCCCAATCTAAACATAACAGAATGCACATTCACCAAGATCAGATCAAAAAAAAAAAACCTCTCCAATTCTCAAATTCTTCAAGAACAATCCAAAACCAAAACTCACAAAACTTCATGAATCTTTGATCAATTTGCAAAGTTCTTGTTGCATTGATCTTGCATTAGCATAGGCTTCATCTGTTTGTGCTCAAGAACCTCCAAAACCGTGCCAATCTCGACTGCATCTTCAAGCTCCTTCCATGGTGAATCGTGAATTCAAGCAATAGGAGCAAGATCGAGTGAATCAAAGCTTCAAATCTCCTTTCCACTAGCTTGCACCACATCTGTTTGGAGCTGGATCGTGCAAAAAACGCCAAGAACACTACTGCCATAGCAGGTGCTTTAAAACTCGACCGTCGTGATTCTATGAATTGTTGTATGCTTTGTGTAGTTTGTTTCATGTAGATTACAGTGATAGTCTTAGTTTTGTGAATGATGTACTGTAATGCACGAAATCTTGATTTGAAGTTATGATCCAAAACCCTAGGTTGCTCGATTCAGGAAATAGAGAAACAATTAGGACAAATTGAGTTGATATTCGGATTGTGCGTGTTCAGACGGTTCGAACGGTTACTCGCATGTGTATTTTGGTGATGTTTTGAAATTTGAGTGTTCTTGAGTGGTTGTATGAAGGAGACGAGTTTTCTGGGCAAATATGGAGTTTGATCCAAAATTCTGTTCAAAATTTCAAATGCCGTGTTTCCCTCCCCCGCGCGGTTTATTTACAATAATGCCATTGGATATTCTATTTAATTTAAATAATTCATAAAAAATTCATTAACATGTTTAAAAATTCATAAAAAATTGTAGAAAAATCAGAAAAATGTGTGGATTTTTTCTATGACTTTGTGGTTGACTCTAGGATTTTTTTGACCTATTGGTCAAAGTTGTGCATGGTGTAAATTGTATTTGACCTAGGTTTATTTCACATGTACTCATTTTTACTACATTCTACCATTTTGTTCATGAAATGCTCATAATGTAAAATAAATTCTTGACAATTTTTGTGATGATTGTTGACTGGCTGATGTTCATTTATATGTAAATTTCATGAATTTTTGATACCTGGCCATTGAGATATGAATTTTGGAACTTAGGTGTGACAATTTGTGTCACACCTCATTGTGTCAACTTGCTAGATTTAATTGAGTGACCTAGGCTTGGTAGAATGAAATGAAATTTTGCATGGTGAATCATTAACATGTTGAGATGTTGTATGAATTTTTGTGGAATTTTACATTGAATTTTCAAATTGATTGTGATTTTTCATTTCTGTTGGTCAAATATGCAAGTCCATGTGGTACATGTTTGTAATTTTGATGTGAAATGCTCATATGGTATTGGATGATCATGAAATTTGATATGCTTGTAATAGACACATGATGTGACATCCCTGTTTTGGTCCCATCCATTTCTTTACTATTTTCATTGAGTTATGAATTTTTGAAGTGGAAGCATGTGTTGATGTTGTGATTTGGTGCATATAATTGTGTCTGTTTTGTTGATTTTCATTGACATGGTTCCATTTGCCCAATTAAGCTGAAATTTGGTGTGCCATACCTGGATTAGGTCCTGTTTAGGTGTAATTTATTTGAGAATTTTTGAAGTTGTTTTGATGTGGATTTGAATACAATAGTTCTGTTTGCATGTTTGGTGCCTCATTTGAACTAGTTTGCCTTATTTTGTGCATAACATGAGCATGATGAATGATATAAACATGAGACCAATGGTGTTTGCTCTTGTTTGACATTAATTTGACTTTGGTTTGAGAATGCCTTGCTGTTTAGGGATTTTTTCTTGCTTTGGACCCTAGGCTTAGCCTAGTGGTCTTGTTGCTAATATTTGCTTGATTTTTCAGGATCAAAAGCATAATGCACATGGAGAATGAATCAAGTTAAATGCAATTGATGTTGTTTGATGTTTGTACACTAACATAACATTGTTTTGTAGGTTGTAAAGTTCGGGATTGAGCTTTGAGCTTGCTTTGTTGTGCATTGATCTGTATAGATTAATTGGTTGATACTTGCTGTTTAGTTTTGTCTGTCTGAGTACTAACTGTGTTTGACTGTTTCCAGGTACTTTTAGTTGCTCAGTTCCTTGTGAACTTTTGCTTTGCTTTGCTTAAGCAACTTGCATTGAGGTAGGTCCTCTTGACTTCATGTAGTCTGGAGACCCGGCTGTTACCGGGCCGGGCAAATAAATGTCTGAAGTCCTCCTTAAGAGGCGATGATTGTGATTGTTTAATTTTGTGCCTAAGCAGGTAAAGTCCTTAATCAAGGCAATTGGTGGAAGGTAGGGATATGCAATCTATCCCCCACTATTCAGTTGAGTCTTCTCCTTGCTCCCATTACATGGTTGTAGCATTGAGATCAAAAGCCCAAGATCCTGTGCAGTGCACATTATGTCAGTGTCTTCGAGTATAGAAGGGTTCCCCTATTCTGGACCCGTGCTCATTTGTCAGAAGCTCTCCCTGGTTAGGGATAAGAGCTGTGAGGTCTGATCCTCACCTCACCCTTCATCTGCTTCACCTTAGCCTCGTAATGGCAAGGTTAAGAGCAAACCCAGCCCGTACAGACGACTCGCTTCGGCAGTCAAACCTATTGTGTGAGCCCTTTGTTTGGCTATAGTGCGTGCTATGTGGATATCTGATTGACATGCTTGTTTGAGATGCTTGTTCTCATTCGATTATTCTGTATGCTTGTATGTTTGCTTCTTTCCTGGATAGGAATAGTTTGCTTATGCAAGTAGGATAGAAAACTGAACTTAGGGACGACTTTGCATGACAACATCTAGGCTCGAGTCGTAGTCTCCCTAGTGTTGTGTCTCCTTCTGTTCTGGCTAGTAATGCAGTCCCTTTCAGGGGAACTACATCGCCCTGATCCTTGTTCCAGACGAGGTATGTAGGCAGGAGGTCGTGCGAGACCTCTCCGGGCAACCTTTTTTTTCTTTTTTTATGTGCGTTGTTTGACAATGGTTAGGCTCGAGTCTCTGACTCCTTAGCCATCTGTTGATTGTTTGTTCTGGTTTTGAGCTTTGGTTCGGATGCCGACGTAAGCCCAGTGATTGGCCGTCGGGCTCCAAGTTTGCCGTTTTGTGTGCGTTTTGGTTCGGATGCCGACGTAAGCCCAGTGATTGGCTGTCGGGCTCCATGTTTACCTGTGTGTTTGTTTGCTTGTTTGGCGTGCGTAAGCCGAACTACAGTGGCTCTGATTCTTGTTCCAAACAAGATATGTAGGCATAGGATGCGACGTCCTATCGAGCTCCCTTCTCTTAACCCCACCTGCGTTCCCTGTGTGTGTGTGTGATGTTTTAGCAACCTATTATTTATTTTAGAACGTGGATCCCGTCGAGTACGACGGACGTGAGGGGTGCTAATACCTTCCCCTTGCGTAACCGACTCCCTTACCCTTTCTCTTTGGTCGCGAGACCATGCTTTTTCCAGGTTTCTCTGAGCGTTTCCTTTCCCTATTTTGGGATAAATAACGCGCAGTGGCGGCTCTGTGTTGTGTTTTTGTTTTAGCCCGCCGGTTGATTTTTCGCAGGATGCGACACAACTATGATGCAATAACGAATCTGAATTGAGAACACGATTCCCTTGCCTTCAATCACTTCACACGTAATCGACCACCAAATGGGATCAACCAAGCATTTGATTTCGTCATCCATCCAAGAACCGAAAATGCAGCGCGTGGATACCCGCAATCGAGACCAGAAAGCTTGCTTGCACGCGAAAATGGAAAAAGCTGAAGGAAGAAGAGCCTACCTGATTCGACGCACCAGGTGATTCCTCTTTTCTTCTTTTTTGACTTTTAGGTTGCGCACTCTACATTTACACCATGCTAGTTCCCTTACTTCTTAATGCCTTGTTTGATTCTAATGGAGTCGTAACAACTAGAGTGTCTTATTCCAATAAATCGAATTATAATGGCATGTTGCTCGCGTTCGAATGTTAAGTAGTACACAACAATAAAGGATAACAAATGTATGTGCTTGTGTACTAAATTAAATGGAAGTGTAAATAACCAACTGAGAACCCTAATCGTCAACTAGAAGTGTCATACATTGACCGTGTATATGTATATTCACCCATATGCATGTGTCTAACTGCATTCCTAAGTGGGGCATAATATGGTGATCGCACTCCTAAATAGGGAGTAATTCAATGACCACACTCCAAAGAGGGGCGTAATACAGTAAGAGGATTTGTGTACATCCACTCGCACTTCTAAATGGGGCATAATATGGTGAGATGATTTGCGTACATATATTCTCACTCCTAAGACGGGCATAATATGGTGATCGCACTCCTAAGAGGTATGTAATGCAATAATCATAATCCTAAATGGGGAATATGAATGAGATAACTTCATGTATGCATTTGTTTGCACTACTAAGAAGGGCATAATATGGTGATCGTACTCCTAAAATGGTGTAATGTGATGATCACACTTCTAAGAGGGGTGTAATGTCAATTCGATGATGTGTATTATCCATATAAAGAATGGTTAACAACACTCATAGCCCATAAATGTAAGCTCTAAAGTGTATGTGTGTGTGTGTGTGTGTGTGTGTGTGTGTGTGAGAGAGAGAGAGAGAGAGAGAGAGAGAGAGAGAGGAGGAGGAGGAGGAGGAGGGGGAGAGAGAGAGAGAGAGGAGGGAGAGAGAGAGAGAGAGAGAGAGAGAGAGAGATCGGTTGAATGTCATATGACCTGTAAGTTGGGTTTGACGTAATAAGCATTAGTTGGTAGATGTTCTTCCCATAAGCTATATCCTCTCGTTGGTAGGGGTGAGAGTAGGTCATGTCAAATAACAGGGGCATACGGCTTAGCCTACACAGGCCTAGGCCAGGCCAAATTATTACTATTTTAAATAGAAAAAGGCATAGGCTTTTTATAAGTTTATTTAGTTAAAAAGGGTAGACCACAGGCCATAAAAAATCCCTTAAATCCTATTTAAACAAATATAAATAACTTTATTATTATTATATTATGTTTTATATTTTCAATTAAAATACAAAATTAAAGCTTAGTTATTTTGAAGAATTTGTGAAAATAAGTTGAAAAACCCTTATGAACAATGTCATATGTTGTTTTTATAAGTTCTCTCAAACAAATAGTTTCACAAAACTTATTCTACTAGGTAAACTTGGGTAAGCCAATACAAACAAACATTTAGTCTCATTGATCTTTTAATTTGTTCGTCTATTTAAAAATTAGTTGAATTGCTTGTTTACAAATGTTCAAATGAAATAGGCTTTTAAGTAGGCTAGTAGACTAACCAGTCATTCGAAAAGACGAGGCTCAAGCCTAAAAAATAAGCCTATGATATGGACATGCCAAGCTTAGGCTTTGAATTTTTTAGTAGGCCAAACTCGGGCTTGGTACAACCTAGATCGGACCAGCTTATTCTGACCCCTACTCATTGGTGAGCATTGGTTGTAAAGTTATTTGTGTTGACATTCACGCATAGTTGGAGGTTAAAAGACCTCAAATATATTTTATTTGGTTTCATCCCATTAAGAACTAGGATGGTAGTGTCAAAAGTAGTTATGGATAACCCTTATAGTCGAATGGACTTGTGGTATAGATTAGAACTCCATTGAGATGTAGCATCTCACCCCATTCATGTTGATTATTTTCAGTTAGGTAGGGTCAAGGTAAAGGTAAAGGAAATATTCCCTGAAGACTTTAAAGACTTTATCATCTATTTTGTGTTCCCAGTGTATTTGATATGTTTCGTATTTTGGATATTATGTATTAGTTTTGTATTGACATCAGATATTCATTCATGCATTGAATGTTGGATATTTATATTGTACATGTATTCAAAATTCATTTAGCCGCTATGATTGTACTTGAAATTTTGCTCCTCGGGGGGCAAATGTTGGACCAGATGTCTGGGACAACTTGCCCAACTTGTTAAACCCGATTTAACACAATATGACAACAATAATGAATCAAAGTAAAAACAATGAAGAACACATGAGAACTGGTAACCCAGATCAGTGCAAATAACACCTACGTATGGAGGACGCTCTATCCAAGAAAGGAAATTCACTCTTTAATAGAATTTGTAGAAAGTGTCTTAGATGAAAAAAAACTTTGTCTAATGCCCCTCTTCTTAATTATGCCCTTAATGTATTTTTATTTAGGCCTCTCTCTAAATATGATAACCCCCTCTCATTTTATTTCAATCACTAATCCCAAGCGATCAACGTCAATAAACACAATGATGAATGTTGAATACAACTCAACTAAACAAACTAACTACCACACCCTATGAATGAAGCAATAGTGTGGTGTACAATTAACACAAACAAAGACTAAGCATAAAACTAAAATAATCATTCAAGATCGTGCTCTTCAAGGCATGGAAAAAGTATCTATATATAGCATTCCATAGTCGGGCTTTTCTCCTTGGGTTTAGGCAGTAATCTCGTCCAAATATGATGGAGATTCATATAGGATTTGCTTCTCCAAAACAACTCCATAAAATATTTGATTTGATTTGAATTAAAATTTAAATATCCATGATATAAATTTAATTTTATTAAATGGTTAAACAAATAATATTGCTAAAATATAGCAACAACCCTTATTGCACAAGTAACATAAAATGCATTATATACAATTGGAAAATATGCGCTCACAACAATAGCTTTGTCTTGTAGACAAGGGTCGCATGTTGGGACATTTGTTACCACATGTGTCATTATTCACAAAATTAGTTGAGGTCAGATGTGCCACACCAGCTAGAACACCATATCCAACATGTGTTTATACCATGTAGTTTTGTATAATGTAGTCAATTCAAAAAGAAACAACAATCTCCCATTTGAAAAAAATTGGCAAAACAACATTCTTAAAAAACCTACAAGATGTGCTCCATAAGTTGATCATTAAGTACACCACACACACATAGAAAATAATGGTAGCAACAAAAACATAAACAACAACATACATTAGAGCTAACACATACCAACAACAAAAATCAGAGTAGCAACAGCATAAATCAGTAAGATAGTCAGAAGTCAAGTGGTTGCTACACATCGGTTAATCAAACACACAATGATGCTTCCATAAACAGTTAACATATGCAATCATTCAATATCAGTTATTCATGCATGAACACACAGTTAGTAGTTAGTAGTCAAGATTCAAAAGCTACTACTAACACACAAAGAAATCAGCACACACAAAGTTGAGGGCCAGATGCCAGACCAGGTGCTTCAACATGTGTTCGCACAGATTCAGAACATCGGTTAGTACCATTTAATACTAAGCACAGCAAAGTCGGTCAACAAATATCAGCACTTATACACCAAATCACAAAATTAGGAGTCAGTCAATAGTCACACCACTCCACTACACACCATTACTCCCTCTTTTTTCCATAATTTGGAAAAATTTCTCCTCGAAAAACGTATTCAATCATTACAACGATTAGTTGTTAGCACATATACAGATTAGGAGTAGATAAACATCAACCATCAAAACAAACATTGATGGATTTTATCATGGGTTTACCTCATATGCTTGATGGTCACGATTCGATTTAGGTAATCATGGATGTATTAAGAAAATCAACCCATTTATTACCTTTCAAGACTATGTACAAGGTTATCCACCTAGCAATGTTATTCATTTTAGAAATAGCCTGATTGCATAGTGTTTCGGCTAGTATCGTATCCGATTGAGACCCGAAGTTTACTTCTAGTTTTTTATGGAATTTTCATCATGCAATATGAATAATGCAAATCTCAACACCTTAAATCATCCTCAACCGGATGGGAAGATAGAAAGAACCATCCAAATTGTCGAAGATATGTTGCGAGTGTGTATCTTGGAAAGTGGAGGAAACTAGAAGGATCACTTACCCTTGATCAAATTTTCTTACAATAATAGTCATCAATATGGAATCGGGATGGTACAGTATGAAGCCTTATATGGTAGAAAGTGTATAATGCCTTTATGTTGGGCGGAAGTTGGTAATAAGGGGATTCTTGGACCTGAGATAATCCAAGAAACCACAGAGAAGATAAGAATGATCCAAGAAAAGATGAAAAAGGCTTAAGACCATTAGAAAAGCTAGGTGGATCAGCGTACAAGGCTTTTAGAGTTAGGGAGATAATGTATTCTTGAAGGTTACCCGAAGCTAGGGCTAAAGGGACCGCTTAAGACAAAGAAGTTAAGCTCGAGTATATTGGTCCGTACTAGATCATAAGTTAGGCAGGTGAAGTGGCTTATTAGTTAGCTTATCCACCTTCAATATTTGGGCTTCATGAAGTGTTCCCCGTATCTCAACTTAGAAAATTTGCTCCACATTCTTTTTAACCTCTCCTCTCAGATATTTATTTTTAACCTCAACTTATCCGTGTAGTGGATTATGTGATAAAGACGCTAAGGAATAAATAAATATCCCTTATGGAAGTATTATGGGAGGAATCACATCTAGGAAAATCCACATGGGAGCCAGAAATGCGAGCAAGCTTACCTCATTTATTCATGTAACTTCCTAAATTCAAGGAAGAATTTTAATTTAAGGGGGGAAGGATGTAATAACTATAATGATCTAATTGTGGAAATAAGGATAATTAGTAACATTAGTCTAACTGGAATCCTTAAATAAAAATGAGTGGCATGGATTATTAACATTACATGACTTGCAAGGTCAAAATGGACTATCTACATGACTAGTACTTAAGGCAAATTTTGGGAAAAGGAGCTCATTTCTCTCTCTCTCTCTCTCTCTCTCTCTCTCTCTCTCTCTCTCTCTCTCTCTCTCTCTCTCTCTCTTATATAGATAGATATATATATATATATATATATATATATATAGATATATATATATATATATATAATATATATATATTATATATATAATATATATATATATATATATATATATATATATATATATATATATATATAATATATTATATATATATATATATATATATATATATATATATATATATTATATATAATATATATATATATATATATATATATATATATAATATATATATATATATATATATATATATATCTATATATATATATATATAATATATATATTAATATATATATATTATATATCCACATGAGAACTTAGAGAAGATTGAGAAGTGCATGGACGAAAATTGGGAAAGAAAAGGGAAGGTAGTCTTGATCAATTACATTCCTTATTGCATGTCCAAGTTTCAAGAATACTAGAAGTAAAATTCATGTAAAAGAAGAACTTAGAGAAACCAAACTATCATCCTCATAACCTTTCATCCAAACTCAAGTTTAACTTAAAAGGTGGGATTCTTACCTTAAGCTTGAGTATGGGTAGTTCCAATTTAGGCTATACCTGTTGGGCAAAGGGATGGCAATCTTATGTTTGATGAGTCACATCTCATGACTTTATGTGTTAATGATTTATTAAAAGAGAAGGTCAATCTTATGTTGGTTAACATAAAATGTATGATGTGATATGTCCATGATTTTTTATTCTTGTGTTTGTCCTTGTATGTTCCTCCTTTCGTGCTTAGGATGCTTGGATAATATAGAAACATGATACCATTAATGAGAATTAGGTTAATTGTGTGAAGTATGTGAAGAATGTGAGGGGATTAATGAATCCTTATTCATAATGTATAATAAATTGAATGATACATGTTCTTGATGATGAATTACTTGACTTGTATTCATGTTGGATCATGTTGGTTTGAACATGGTTTGAAATTCTGGATGGAAATGTAGGTATCAAGATCACAATATGCAAAACCTGATTTTTTAAAGCACAATGCGACACGTCCTATGTAACACGGGTTGGTTTTGTTCCCCTCTAGTTTCATGTATGGGTGCGTGTCTGATAGCGACACGACCATGTTAGCTGACATGGGTGGTATGTGTTCCCCTCTGGTTTTACTATGGAAGGAGTTCCCTAAACCCAAACGGCTCGTGTTGGATGACACGATTGAGCCATGTTGTCTATTTTAATTTGTAATCCTTGTTTGATTCTAATAGATCCATGCCGTCCAGAGTGTCTTATTCCAATAAATAAAACCATAATGGCATGTCGCTCACATACGAGTATTAAGTAGTACATACCAATAAAGAATAACAAATGTATGTGGTTGTGTACTAAACTAAATGGAAATGTAAAAAACCAAGTGAGAAACCTAATGGTTTACTAAAAGTATCTAGTCATACATTGATTGTGTATATGTATGTTCACCCATACCCACGTGTCTAACCGCAGTCCTAAGTAGGTCATAATTTGGTGATCGCACTCCTAAACGGGGCGTAATGCGATTATCACACTCTAAAGAAGGGCGTAATTTGGTAAGACGATTTGTGTAAGCACTCCTAAATGGGTCGTAATACACTAAGATGGTTTGCATACATCTAATCTCTTTCCAAAGACGGGTGTAATATGGTTATTGCACTCCTAAGATGGGCGCAATGCAATGATCACACTCTTAAATGGTCCGTGATGTGAATGAGATAAAATTGTGTATTCATTGATTCATACTCCTAAGAGGGGCGTAATTTGGTGATCGCGCTCCTGAATGGGCGTAATGTGATTATTTAATAGGGGCATAATGCAAATGTGATGATGTATATTATGTGCGTAAAGAACGGTTAATAGCATGCCTAACTAGTAAATGTAAGCTCGGAAGCGAGAGAGAGATCAATTGGACATCATCTAAGTTAGGCTTTACTTAATAAACACCAGTTGGTATATGGTCTTCTGATAATCCATATACTCTTGTCGGTGAGCATTATCCATAAAGGTATTTGTGTTAACATTCTTGTATAGCTGGAAGTTAAAAGACCTCAAATTTATTTTATTTGGTTTTATCTTGTAAAGAACTTAGACGATATTGTCAAAAGTAGTTCTGGATAATCCTTAGAGCTGAGAAAACTTGTAGTATAGCTTAAAACTCCATTGATATGTAGCATATCAACCCCATTCATGTTGATTATTTTCATGTAGCTTGGCCCAAGGTAAAGGTAAAGGAATGATGCCTTGAAGACTTTGAAGATTGTATCATCTATTCTGTGTTTCTATTGTATTCGCTATGTTCTGTATTTTGGATATTATGTATTAGTAATGTATCGACATATGGGATGTGTTCATGTATTGTATGTTGGACATTAATATTGTTCATGTATTTAAATGTCATTTAGACGTTATGATTGTACTCAATTCCAATATAATACTTTGAATAGTGTTATTCTAGACAAATATTATTCAGGGTGTTACATTATTTTTTAAAATAGTCTACATACACCTATAATTAAACTATCAAAAATATTTTTTTTAAATATAAAACAAATCATTCTTAACAAAGATTCAGTTCGGATATCTGATTCGATTCAATTTTATGAATTTTTTGAACAGTCTTAATCATAAGTTGATTTAACCAAACTAGAGTGTTTGATTCCTTTTTCTGAAGAAAAAAAAAGGTGTCATGGTTCTTTTTACCAAAATTGAGAAATTAAGTGAGAAAGCTTAATTTTATGACTAGTTCATACCCTCCTCGTAACAATCGAAGAGCAAACAAAGGAATTTATTCTATTGTTAATGAGGTTATTTTTAGTCTCTTTTTATCTACAAAATCTTTGATAACACATTTATATGAAATATTATACATAAAATCACAAAGTATATGTTAATTAATGATATACTCCCTCCGTCCCATATTATAAACAAAATTTATTTTTTAGATTTATTAAATAACCAATGTATCTGATCTATATATAGACTAGATACATTAATTATTTAATGAATCTAAAAAGAAAAACTTGCTTATAATATGAGACGGATGGAGTAAATCTCATAACTTTAATTTATTCTCCGTATAGAAAAAATTACATATGAAATTGAGGATATGATCATCTTTTCGAAGTTTCTCCGCTTTTAGAATTGTTGTTTCTCATCTTTGTCCTATCCATCCGTGTCCTATTGTTTATTGGAGTGGATTATATAGTGCATAACTCTTTTACATTTAATTCTGTTCTGTCATATCTTCCAACGAACACATTATAAACACATGAGTATTTTTAAAGAAAAATATAATTTTTAGTGCAGAGCGGCATATAAACATTTTTATTATTATATATTACTTAACAAAGTCGATATGTGTACACAGTCCAAGGATTTCAAAATTAATGGTGTAAAATAAGAAACTAAAATAAAATTAAAGTAGTTGTCAATTATCTTATCCATTAGACAGTAACTTTGTTGGAGGGCCATGTCCCGTTGTTCATATTCTATCATATTGCAACATTCCACCAGACTTCATTGTTTGATTTGTGTTGTTTTCCTATAGGGTTGATGAATAGGTATTTGGAGGGTGTGATGAAGTGGGCTAGGTTGTTGGATCTTAAATCATCACCGCCAAACTCTGTCTTCTCTTAAAAAAAAACATTTTATTATTACATATGGATTAACTTATTATTTTTATTGATAAAACATTAAACAAGATGTCTAATAAGTTGTTGAGATATATTAGTTCCGTTGAGATGTCTAATAAGTTATTGATTTCATTTGATTCTGAATTTTGTACGATCTTTTGGCTTAATATCCGCTGAAATTTTGTTCGAGATACCGTTTGATTTATTTATGAAAGTGTTTTTTAAAAAGATTTATTTTATTCTAGATGTTGCATGATGTATTTTGAAAATATTTATTTTTTTAAAGATTGAATAAGTTATGAATTTGTTAGTCAAATTGACTCTATATAAAAAAAGAAATCATTCGCTCATTTCATGGACTTGTAGTATATGTTTTTCTAATTAAGAAACAAAGTGTTTCTTGCTTATGTTCAACTTTGCTTATGTTTTTTCTACCATTCTTTGAGAGACAGGGTTGTGGTTTTCTTCCGTGAAATTTATCACATTTTTATTATTAAAGAATTATAAATATTTGGAAGAGTGTTTGAGTGGAAGTGAAGGGATCTCAAATTTTAAGGGAGATTAAGTTTAAGTTCATGGGTAATATTAGAAAAATGGCTCTGAACTAGGGACAATTCATATAATACAGTTCATATAATACAGTCGTATACTATTTGTGGAATCTTGTCTTATAGATTATTAGTCAAAGAAGATAAACATGCTTTTGATGATGACAATTATTAAAGATGAGCATACAACAAGCCATTGATGATAATCAAAGAGCATCTAAAGATAAAACCCAGACTATTAGGGTTTGATGGACTTGACTCTCAGATGATGGCAACCAAATAGAATATAACTCAAGTCTCATATCAAGCTCAAGCAAGTTTCTACAAGGATAAACTATTTGACAAGTCTTGAAGCATATCAAAGTTTGTCTCGATGTGTGTGAGTGAATATACATTGTAAAAGCATAAGATCTTTCTCATAAAATATATAGCTAATCTCACACACACACACATAAACAAGTTTTCAAACTTATTTTTCTCAAGAAAACACTTCTAAAAATGCCTTGAAGTCGTGCTAGACAAGTTAGGATATGTCAGAAAAGATATAGGCAAGTTTTTGTTCTTGCCAATCGATTGGCACCTTATGGAAATTGATTGGACCAGTTTAAAAATGTGTCCTAATCGATTAGGATAGTACCTTAATGAATGGTAATGGCTAAATATATTTTCTTACTTTTTTGAACTCATTAATCGATTAATTTAGACTTGTCAATCGATTGGGGTATGATGTCAATCGATTGGCTGATCGTTATTGGCCATAAAAAAAAAATTGTCAACCTCTAGCCTATTAATAGAGGTCATTTCCCACCTATTTCATATCCATAAACATGTTTTCATTTCTCACTTCTCACTCTCTCTAAAAACTATTTTGTTTACTTTCTCTCACTAAAAATTTAGTTGTAGTGTTTTCAAGAAAGACGTTTTGCGAGTGAGGAATTTGTAATTCTAGAAGGATAGATTTGTAAGTTCACCAGGGAAGTTTTATTTTTACCTTGGTTGAATAATTCATCCATTTAGGGATAATTTTTTGGGTTCGAAAGTTCAGCATGTGCGATCAAGTCACCATTTAGGTTTGAAAGTTCAGCATGTTCAAAAGCTTTCAAAGGTTCGAGATCAGTCTGGTGGTAAAATCTCATAGGTTCTTGGTTAGCCCGGTATAAAATCAAGTTTCGTTCAAATCTTAGCCCAGTGTTAAAAGCTTGTTTCGATTCGAGATCAATCAGGTGGTAAAATCTCATAGGTTCTTGGTTAGCTCGGTATAAAATCAAGTTTCGGTTCGCGAGTTCAGTATTGTATTAAAAGCTCGCAAGGTTCAAGATCATCCTGTGATAAAATATTTGTTTGAAGCTTGAAGACTAAATGCTTCAAGTTTCTTTTAGAAAGAAGACTAACCACTTTGATCCATCGTTTGGAAGGAAGGCTCACCGCTTATTTCCTGTGTTTGTTGTTTGGTTGAAAGTTAACTACAAGCTTCATTTTCTTTGTATAAAGGGATTTGAGAGTTACTAAAAGTTCTTAAGTTTATTGGACACTCTAAGATCAAATCTTAGGGACAGGACTAAGTCGCTTTTGGTTGAATCTGTATAATTTCTGGTGTTCTTATCTCTTCCCTTAAACTCTTTACATTTTCGCATTTTTCTGCAATTTTATTTTCCGCTGCTTGTTTCAAAAATCTTTTTTTAAATGTTTTCAAATTTGACTTTGATCCAATAAAATTTTCAAATCTATGTTTTTCTAAAACTTATAACTCACCATCTCTCTTGTGTGTAAAATTATGTGTCCAACATTATTGACTACTTATTATTAGTGGATTTATTTCCACTGGACTACTGCCCTTCAGACGTAATATGACAATTACACTGAGTTGAGTTAACAATTTCTTGTGTCTTTTAATTATTATCTGTCTAATTGTTAATCTATTAATTCAGATACTCTTGTGTTACATATATATATTCAACATTATGTGTGACAATTTGCCTCTAAACAAACAGAATTTCAGTTATAATATTAAATGTGAGAATGTATCTTCTCTGCTTCGTCGTGGTTGTGAATAGAAAATTATAAAGAATAGTTATTTTATATACGGTGTCATTATTTTAGTGTATAACTCAGATTCATGATATTGTTGGAGGACTATCAGTTACGATGGTGTTTGGCCAAACTTAGTGGAGGTTACCTGCAAATACTATGTCTCAAAAGTTAGTATTGATTGTAATGTTTTTTAAATTAGAAAGTGCGTCTTGAGAGGTGATTATGAAAATGTGTCTTGAGAGGTGATTATGATAAGCTTATACATATTTGAAGTTGTGATATTATCATTGGTCAGCTAAAAAACTCAATCCTGAATAGATACCGACCAAATAAAGAACCTGAGGTAAAAAAAACTTGCAATTTTTTTTAATCAATGAAGCATTCCTTTATGGTATATTATTTGAGTCATTCAACAAATTCATACACTTTTCTAAAGTAACATTATCCTCGTTTTAACATTCCATAAAAACAAAATCAATTGGATATGTCATTTGTAGAAGTAACACAACAAATCAAACAAATGTAATTTGTAATTATTTTTCATATACCTTAAATCCATTAGTAATACATTATGAAACGTTTTAAACAACTTGATGTATTTTAACACAACATGATGTTTTCCCGATGCATCCAAAATATATCTTGAATGAATTTTTCAACATTTTTTAACACCATACATTCTATACTTAACGACATAATCATGGGCATCCAATTATTTTAGTAGTGGTTGCAATTGGATACACTATACTTGGAGACATAACCATTTAATTGGCATCCGCTTAGATGTTGAATTGAAGAAAGTTGTGGTTGACATAGAACTAAATGGTTCGTATAGCCTATCCAATTGCAACAACTACTAAAACAACTGGATGCACGTGATTATGTCTCTAGGTATAAAATACAATACATGGTGTTTAAAATTTATCTTATTTTTATGAATTCTATTTTCCTTTATATTTTTAATATAGTTTTAAAATTTTACATTAAATATTTCATTTTTAAATTTAACTTCAACAAAATTTCCGTATAAATATTAGTTAAAATTTATTTCAGTAATTACACATCTAAAAGCAATTTATATTTTACTCACATTTAACCAATATGTATTCTACTAAAATTAATTATTGTTTAAAAAAAACAATTTGTTAGAAGTAGAACTAAAGCAACCAATATGTATTCTACTAAAATTAATTATTGTTTTAAAAAAACAATTTGTTAGAAGTAGAACTAAAGCAATTTGTTAGAAGTAGAACTAAAGCAATACTTAGTTTGATCTGTTATAGTAAAGTTATATATACATTGGACATCAAATTAAACAACTATAAAACATAATACACAATTTAATTTATAATCATTTTTTCTCAAAAACAAAAGTGAGTTAATAATTATAATTCGTAACTCAATAACAAAAATAACTTAACATACTGTCAATAAATAAAAGTGAGATATTTACCTTACCTTAAAATATAGTAGTATATAAATGATTTTGTTAACAACTTTTTATTAATATTTTTTAAAAATAAAATGACAATTAATAGAAGTTTAATAAAAACTTATGCAATGGATAGTTGCTTCCTTCACAAGAAAAATGGAGCATTTGAACTATTTATAGCGGTTTTCAAATGTAAGCAGCTTGAAGCTCACCTTATCTATATGTAAAAACAGAATGTAAACCAATATTTCATGTAATGAAAACTCGGCATCAATGTCATGAAATCGAAATTTAAAAACCAAAATTTCATGCTACCAAATAATATGCATAAAAAGACCGAAATTTAATCGTCAGTGCTGCACACATTGATAAGCTCATGAAAATTGAGAAAATTAACCATATCTTTTTTTCCACATAAATTCCTTATTCTTTTATAATTTAACCTCTTTTGTTAGACCTGGTTAGTATCATGCTTGATTTTAAATTTCTAATAACACTGTCGAACCAACATATTTATTAGAAAACATTAAATAAATTTTTAATCAATGTGAAACTACAACTTTTAAAATTTAGTCTTCTACAAAAATGTTATTCAATTTAATCACTAATTTTATTAATTTCTATAAAGAAAAATTGTACTTTCGGTCCCTACATTTAGTCCTATAAAAGCGAAATAATGAGGTCGCGATTTTGTAGGGATTAAAAAAAACTTTAATTAAAAAAACAATAACATTTTCGAAACAGCAAATTTAACTTCAAAAAACAAATCACAAAAAAATGTATTCGAAGGAGTACAGAGAATTCTCAAGAGCAATGAATGAGATAGTAAGAGTCTATTCAAGCTAAACGGATTTTAATTTCCAGAAATGAAATCAAAATGTCAGAATCTACGATGATTACAAATAATATGTACAGTAATTCCTGTATTCTGCCAAGAGCATAAAAATGAAGCCCTCGGATATTTCAGCACAAACAAGGGACTTAAATTAATCGCCTTTTGGTTCAGATTTTACCGAGAAACTTCTGGCTTCTTCGTCAGTAACATCACTGTATTGTAAAACCAAATGACAATCATATCTTATGATATGGTAAAAGAGAAAAATCAAAACTAGAATGAATTGAATCAAAAGATAGAGTTCATGAAGAAACCTGTCTATAGCTTCTGTTTTGGGAATCAACGAGACTCTCTTAGTAGCAAGATATTCACAGAAACTTTGAAGGTTTTTCTCTTGGCAGAAATTGCAAAGATGTTTAAGGAAATTGTTGAATTGGTTCGGTTCCTTCACAGAATAAGTTTGTCAACTCATCAAGTTACCATGAATCTCAAATACAAACAAGAAGCATAGGACAATTTAACAAACAAATTCAAATAGGGATAAGATAACAGATAGAAGCCGTGTTGTTGCAGTCACGGATTGCAGAAAATACTAGTTATTTAACGACACTTTTTACTAATCATAGCGGTATTATATAACACAGCTATTTGACAACACTAATTAGAAGTTAAATAGGAAAGTCCTAATTGTTGTTTTTTAGTATGCAAGAGGAAGGTAGATGGAATACCTGCTCAAGGATGCAACCCTTGCGAAGTGCAACTAAACACTCAACTGCTTTGGCATAGTTATCACCTTCATGGGAATCCTCTACCATATCAAATATTTTATTTTTCATATCGTTGATAGCTTTTAGAACCCAGTCTGGACTGTCTCGGCGTGAAATCATGGCTTCAAAATCTTGGACCGGAGTTGAATCCCCAATTTTCTCGACTTTAATAGACGTATATTCGATGAGATTGGCAGGCGGGGCTGTAATGTTTTCTTTACCTTCATCATTTATCTTTTCTCGCAATAAACGCCTTGGCTTTTTCTGCATCAAGATATTTTGAATGTAAAACTCATCTAAAGTTAGTTATGATTACTCTTCCAGAAGCTAAGCTGAGAACTCATTCTTACCAAGGGATTTCCCTGCTGATCAAAAGACCTACGAAATGAGTCAATGACAGCTTGGTTTTGCAAAACAAGGTCGGTCTCAGGTTCTGTAATTTTTCGGAGTGTGTAATCGAGAGGAGGTACCGCAGCATCTGGATGCTTTGATTTCAGATCAAGATAATGATAAAAGCGCTGAAAGATATATGAATATACTGGTTAGCTTTAGCTTATCACTATTTTTAATTTTCTGGGAGAGTTAGTTAGAAAGGATTAAGGCATTAAGCATAATTTCTCCAAACCATATCGCATCCAGTATTACCTATAACCAACGGGGCATGCTAAATGCAGATTCATAGATCAAGTAACAATCATAAAACAAAAAAATCCTATGTTAAAAACCAAACCTTAAACACTTCTAAGAGAAAAATCGGAAGGAAAATGAAACATGGAATATTTACCGCCAGTACTGGATTTGGTGTAAAGTCAGGCAGCAAAACTTCCTTCTCCCCGTCCGGTGCAAGATCAAGCATTTTAATGAAGTTAGCTGCTGATTCTAGTTGTTGTTTGTTTGGTTGACACGATGCTGGGAAGTTAGTGAAGGAAGGAAATTGAAACTCTCGCACATCCTCAGCAAAAGGAAGAACGTTGAAGTAAAATGAATCAGGCTGCACCACGCAATCAGAGAAACAAGATATTATTTAATAAAAAATGAAGTTGCGGAATAGAAACAGTGATAGTGAACTAATAAATAACACAAGAAACTGAGACAAAAAAAAGAACCTACAATATTTTCTCTATCAGATACATTGGGTGTCAAAACCCCAATGACAACACTCCCTTGTCCATGTCTCCAAACGCACCGTAAAATTGCCACCTTATTCATTTCCCTCATAGCCCTTGCTAGGGCAGAAACTGCAAGGCCAGCTTTTGTATTTCCGGTTTCAGCTATGAACACATAGGCCTCTTTCATGTATTGGTGTCTTCAATGGAGATTTTAAAACAAAAAGAAAATTATAATTTGTTAGGAAATCTCCTTTAGGTTTTAGGAAAATTGAATCAGATACGTTTTATTTAAGCATATGCAATCTTACCTCAATACATTTGAAGAATCAGTAAATCCCAAAAGCTTCACGCCCTTTTCCGGTTTGAACTTTACAGCATCCCACTCAGCAGTGGATATAGGAACAATTTGAGGCCCATATCGATAACCTTTAATTCTTTGGTCCGGAGGAATAACTTTATCTGGATCATCAGAACTCTTGTACTCATAATCTATTTTGACTTCATGTGTTGCGAATTTATCAGATTGAGGAGCCTTATCAGAGTATTTCTTCAGAGTTGGAAATTTCTCTTCTTGTGTTTTCTTGTATACCATAACCTGAGTATCATTTAAGTTTTCACAAAAAAAAATGCTTTTTCTTAGAAATGTCGCTTTATTTGTCAGAAAATAAAAAATAATGACACTTAAATAAGGCATTCATCATGGACCTAGAGATTGAATCTACAGGTATTGCAAATCTCACCTTAATCCTCAGTTTTGGGCTGAATTCAAGATCCCCTCTGAAAACAGTAACTGGAGTTATATTTCGAGTTTTAAGAGCACCAAACAAAGAAATTGGATCCTCCACATACAACAATCTTGTCGATGTTTCCTTAGAAAAAATATTCAAAAGACGGTCATTCTCATCCATTATTTCCTTGTTTGCATCTTGACTAAGCTTTCCTCTCATAATTATACTTTCCATTCTCATACCATGAGCTGTCATCTGTTTAGCAATTGTGGTAACTTGCTCTTCTTTTGATCCTTCATAAGGATCTTTTATTGGACATTGTGCATTTGTAATAAGGCAAATACGTTTCTTTCCCTTGATAGTGTCTCCAAACTTTTTTATTAACATATCCATGGCAACAATGACAGCATCAAGAACTAAAATCGAAGTCAAGGTAACCAGAAAGGAGTAAAACAAAGCTAATCATGTTCCTTTGCATGAGGAAAGGATTGACTTCTTGGGAAAATAAGCAATTAATAATTTAATACATCACTTATATTTTAGGGTTTAATATGTTTTTAGTCCCTATAACATTCACAACTTTCAAGTTTAGTCCCAAGATAAATTTTGTCTAACTTTAGTTCCAATTTAACTTTTATAAATTATAAGACTAAAGACACTCGTTTTTTGGGTTATTTTTTAAATGGGGACAAAAATTAGACAAAATTTATTTAGGGATTGAACATTAAAACATGAAATAAATGGCAGTGAGAATACACAATAGGAATCAGAAACAAAAATCTATGAAACCTTATAATCTAAGAGAAAAAATTCATCAAAAGAGATAACTTTTAGTGACATATGGTCTAGTTATTTTCCATAAACTAGTAGCATGGCTATTTTGAAGTAGGTTAAAATTCAAAAGCTTTTTTTCATTGAATAAGATACACAATATGAGAGGGCGTGTATAACTTTGTGGATACAATCACCGCCATTTGTTCCTCGAGGAAGTTGTTGTAAAGCCTCAACAATGTCTCCATCCACAACTTTAGTATTTCTCAAAACCACAACATGCTGATATCCACCCACTTCTGTAGTTAGTTCGTTATCCGTGTCTGAAAAAGTAGTCACAAACATGGGTAAGAGATGCCTTTGATTGATCAAACTCCAAAAACAACAAAACTACAGAAACTACAGAAGTCTTTTCCTAATAGGTGGGGTCAACTGCAATGATCAAAAGGAGTCATGATATCCTATCATATCATGTCTAAAGATAAACCATTTAAATCTATAAAAAAATTCAATGGTTAGAAAAAATATTTTTTACTCCGTACTTGGTTTTCCTCTTGTTACTAGACAATCATCCGTCTAATCTACTTTTGTTATTGATGCTTCTACTTCTACATGATGTCTGTACACATGCCCAAAATACATGCTACCTCAACAATTTCTTTAATATATTCCCTTTTTAATTCTATCTTGTTTTGTACATCAACTCACCTATCTTGATATTCTTATCTCTACAAAGTTGAACTTTTTTTCTTGTTGGCCTAGTACGACCCAACACATACTAGAAACCGGATCAAAGTTCTTGATTAAAATGGAAAATCTTGATTAATAGAGACCGGATCAAAATTCTAAGTAAGAAAAGGCCAAAGGTTATGAAGACAGAAGAATCAAAGATTCCCCAAGATTTTCGAGAAACCTAGACTCTCCCCAACCAGATCCCGATTCATTGATAACCCCTCTCATTTCCCTCCAACCATTATATTTTCCTCTCTTCTAACTAACCTAACTAGTCAACTGTAGTTAATTCTTCTATGTAGAATGTGTGGCCTAACCTATAAGCACTACTTAGTTCATATCTCTATCTAGTCAATGTGGGGCTTCAACACGATGCTTAAGAGGAACATATGAAGCATGGACTAATGAATGTGAAATAACAATAATCTCAACACACACTCTTACACCCAAGACTGAACATCTAGAGTGTGGACAAATTCAAGTGGATTAACAAAGATAATGGCTTTATAAGAAATCTAGGTCAGGTACCGATACAAATACCATCTTAAAATTTGAGCTTATGATCTAACTCAACCTCACAATACCAACTGGTAAGATGAACACCGTCAAGCCTTTATAAGAACTACTTAGGCCATATCTTGAGCTGCTGTGGAACTCTACGACTAAGATGTAAACACAAGGGTTCCGTAGCACCATTCCATCCTAAGCGCCATTGCACCACACATGGGGAGCATGTTGTCAAAAAATCCAACAGTTAGTTACCATCATTTAGTTAGTATCCCATGGTAGTAAGGAAGAGAGAGATATTACAACATATATATAATAGGGTTTAGGGCTTAAGAGAGGAAAAGCATCTTGTCGATTGATTTAAGAATTGGGATTTCAGGTTAGAGAATTGAAAAAATTCTTCCATTGCAATCCACCATGGCCGCCATTTCATAAAAACCGAACATTTTATTATAATTTTCTACCATTCTAATCTAATACAGTAAAAGGCTTCTAAAACCAATGTATTTGACATGTAACAAGAATGAAAAACACCAAATAAGCACCAACAAAGTCAACAAAAATGCATTACATATATGCACCATAGACACCAAAAACATGACACCCACACTCACATGTTGACATTAGTAATAATTTTTAAAAAATGAATAAATTAAACATAATTACAGAGTGCATCATCATAAAGATTAGAGTAAATACCTTCAGTTCCAAATAAGACAATTCCCACTTCATCATACTTGTTATAGATCAACTGCATATTATTATACGAACAAAAAAAAAAACAAATAAAAGGATAATGTTAGTTATTGAAGCTCTTAGTAACCAAAAAATAAACACAGGAATGGAACAATAACAGTACATAATCGGTGTAAAAAGTTCTACAGAAACTTAAAGGGATTATGAATACCTTCTTCTGTACAAGCATGGAACAGACTTTCTCGACTTCGGGAAGAACACAATGCATGGATGGTCCCACATCAAGCAGCAAAAGCAAAGCTTCCTGAATCAATTTCACATTTAACCGTTCAAAAAGGGGAAGATGAGAGAAAAAAATAGAAGTAAAACCCTAAACCTAGAAGAATAGAGTAAGGGTGTTGGAAAAGGAAGAGAAATGGAACCTTGTTTCGAGCCATGGATGGTGGAAGAAAAGAATGTAAGGTTAAGCTCGGAGAAGAAGACGGATTCTCTCAATCTTCTTCCCGCTTCAAAAGGTTTGGTTGAATACCTAAAGTCAAATTCGTTTCTACTAAATTCAGAGTGTTGTGTTGGTTTTGTAGGCTCATTCTCTAATGTATGCGTGGGAAAGTTGAATTGACTTTTATTCGTTTTCTACCGTTTGATAAATCGGACCGCTAAAACGTTTCCACGTGGCCAAATTTTTTGTCAATAAAGGAAATTAAAACAATTTTTGGAGAATGCTACACAATAGATCGCCAACCAAAGACAACCTAGTAAAGTGAGGTCCCTTCTGACACGATAATATTATCTGCGTTAGCGGGTGTTGAGAGGTTGAGTCGACTTCTCACCATTTTTTTTAGTGTCCTATATTTGTAGGAATATGGTCACGGGTTTCAGGTGGCTAGGATTGTTGTTGATGTTGCCAAAAGAGTGTGTGAATCATTTAGAACAATTTGAAACACTACTCGACAGTGGAAAAAATACAGTTAGCAGAGTCAGAGTGGTCTGGTTCGCATGCATCTGGTGCATTTGAAAAGCGATGAATAAGAAGATTTTTAATAATAAGGTTGAATTAGTTGAACAGATGTTTGAAGTTATTCAAAGGATTTATTGGAACTGATTGAGTAACAATCTTAAATTTCAAAATTGTGACTTGATGCAGTGGTACTTGAACCTTATACTAATTCTTCGTTAAGGGGGAGGGATTGGAGGTCGGTAGGGGTGTAGCTATCAGGGGATCAGAGGTAGAGTTCGTTCGAGCATATTTGTGTTGTCGTGTAGCCTGCTTTGTTTCCAACTATTTTGCAGGTCGGATTCGTCTAGTTCAAGTGTGAGTTGTAGTATTAGGCTTCTTGTGACTTTTGTCAATGTAGGCAGTTTGTTAGTTTGTTGGTGGTAGCTTGTTGTTTAGAGTTTTTTGCGTTATGGAGCCAGACTGTTTTATTGAGAGTCTCACCATTCGCGATGGTTTAGGCTCTTGTGAGCTTTCTTTTTCTAGTTGTGTAATCAGTAGCATTTTTTATTCTGATTGTCATGGGCTGTTGAACTATTTTTTCTAGTTTTTTAGGTCGCCACATGTTTGGCCTCTAGTTGGTGCAGGTTAAATTTCTTATTCATGCATGTTATTCTATCTTTTAGGTGTTTCCTTTGTAATATTATATGTGATTGCTTTGTAAGGTTTAGTTTTTCTCTTCACATCTTGTGCTTAGTGTAGACAATCTAATATATTTAGCTTCTTCACACAAAAAAAGTGGCGAACAAAATCAATTACAAATTGTATTTGCATTCATCTTGTTTTTAGTGGCATCTATCATGTAAAAAAATAAGATATTCTGAAAAAGACATTCCTACCATTTTCTCTTTATCTGACACATCTTCTTTTCAAGGGCAATTTTTGTCTAAAATAACAATTTCTTAACTAAATATACCATATGGTTTGAAACAAACCAAAACATCCTTGTTGTCTCCTCGAATTCCCTTTTGTTTTTATTATAATACACTTATTTTGTAACTATTGCACTTATTTTATTTTTACACAGCATAACCTTTCCCTCTTTAACGATATAGCTTTAAAAAAACATTTTTTAATTAAACAATGTAGCATCACTTTGTCTTTATATTATCGCTTATTGCACGTTTCCTTGCCTTTCTTTTTCTTCTGCAAATATATCATATCTCTCTTCTTGTGTATCTCTTCCTTCTTCCAACATTTTTTCATCTCAACTTCTCTCTTCTTTCTTCTGTAAGTACAACTTCAACTCTACTTCCAACCCTCATTTCCCATCGTCTTCCTCCAACTTTTCTTCAACATGGCAAGACCTTTTGAGATGATCAAGGATATTAATGACCGTAAAGAACTTTGAAATATTGGTGTCAAAGTCCATCACAAATGGAAGGTTACTTCTAATACAAGGGAGCATTTTGAGCTTATTGTTATAGACAAATATGTGAGTTTGTATTGTCCTTTTTAATCCGTTTTACCTTTCGATGTTTGTATCATTTTTATGATTGTGTCTCTTTCCTTTTACCTATTTATGCTTCATTCCTTTTTAGGGTTGTGTATTGTTCTGTATTATCTGGTTTTCTGATTTTTTTCCATTTTTTCGTCAGAAAATCGTGGTTTTTAATGGTCTTTGCCCTGGATTCTATTTTGTTATGGTTTTTATTGGTTTGTGTTTTTTATGATAGATGTTTGTTTCATTTATTTTTGTATTACAGCTTATGTCAAGTTTATGGTCCACATTTTTTATGGTTTATGGTTTAGTGTCATACGGTGAACTGACTTGGGGTGTTTTGCTTATTATCGCAATGTCGCGGATAGCAAGAGTCGCCACCGACTTTTCTTTTATCCAATAAGGAAAGGTGGAAAAGAACAGGAAAGACCTCAATAGATTTTGGATTCGGGAGGTACATTGTACAAAGGGAATGTGTTAGCACCCTTTGTATCCATGGTTATCCATGGGCTCTTAATTGCTGGATCACTTATATTTTTGTCTGAAAAGTGTTCGTGAATTGTTTAAAAAATGTTTCGAAAAGAGAGTTTAACTTTGTAATGATTCTCGTATGAATGTATACAAGGTATTTATCTCGTTTGATTTTGAAAACGGTTTAGAAAAATGTAACTTGGTAATGATTCTAGTATGAATGTATACCAAGTGGTGATTTTCTAGGATTTGCAAAGTGTGAGGGGTGGGAAATGTTTTAGGTTATGATCCAGCAATTGAGAGTTATACCTTCCTAAGGTCGTTATGAACGTTTCCTATCCTTATGAGGGTAAAACTGTCCTTACTATTGAGAAGTAAGTAATTTTACCCTTTGGATGTTTAAGGGTCATCGTAGGGTCATCGATAGGTCATTGAAGGCAACAGTTGTAAGGATACCTTAGCATTTGAAGGGACGATCATCATTTAACCGTAGGCTACATCGAAGGGTCATCGAGGGACGAAATCATATATTCGAAGGCAACATCCGAGGGACTATGATTTATTTTATGATGATTTAATCGAAGGGCCATTGCTAAGTGTATCCCCACATTCGCGGGACATGACCGTGGTACCGTAATATCGTAAGGCAAAAGAGAGGTCCAAGATCACATATTTAGAGACCGTATTTTACAATCGATTAGGTAATTAGGATGAATCTCCACATTAAAATTAATACATTAAAATTAATTAGGTAATTTAGGGTGAAACTCCACAAGGGTATCCCACAAATAAAGTGGAAGACCTAGACATCAATCTTTTCCTGGGAAAGGTGAACCTTTACAAAATTCAGCAAACGGGTTAGAGTACCAAGTCAGGATGCAATCAAGGATTGCACCGCAAAAGAAACCAGAACAGCAGTAGGGTCAGATAAACAATGCATGGCTATGATAAAAACATGACAGGTTAGCAAAGGACAGAACAGAAAAATCAGCGACTGTCCCGGTCGCCGCTGCCTCGCCTAGCGAAGGCTTAGCGAATACTCGCTGCATGCTCGCTTAGCGATGTGCTAGCGAGCGGCTGCGGATTCTGGTTTTGATAACAGCATAATGTCAGCAAGCTTCACACCTTATATCATCCATTACAGAGATTATGTGGTTAGACATTCAGATGTTCATGCATACTTAAATTCATATGTAAAACTTAAGATAGTTTCATAAATTCAATCATGATACCATATGCAAATTAAGAACATAAGGTAGTAATAGCAATGCCAACCTGTTTGTAATCGAATTGTAACCTTGAATTGGCCGATCGGATCGAATTGAGCGGAAGTGACCTTGTTGCCGCCGGCTTTCCTTCAGGGTTTCCTTTAGGGTTACTCGGAATTCTCAGGGTTAGCCTCCAGGATTTGCCGTCTGTGAGCGCTAGGGTTTGCTTGCTAGGGTTCTCCTTTCGTCCTTTTTCGTCCTCCTTTTCATTACTGAAGTGCTGGTATTTATAATGCTCTTTTTTGTGACCTAATGGGCTCAGAGTGAAGCCCAGAATTTTCTGTTATCTGCCAGCTTCGCTAGGCGAGCGTGTAGCGAACGTTCGCTAGGCGAAGGATTTGCTCGCCTAGCGAGCAGGCCAGTTTGGGCCATTTTCTGGATTGGGCCATTCGTGAGCTGGGCCTTTGTTCCTTTAAGATCAGCGTCATAAAAATGAGTCGGAGTGCCCTGAAAAATGTCTTAAAATATTAATGGGCAAATTTTGGGGTATGACATTTAGCATCAAGGTTATTAGTGGTTTGTGTTACATATGTCAATGGGTATACATTATTTGAGGTTTCCATTATATCTTTGCATTTATTTTGCTTTATATCTTTGTACTATAAGTAAGGTTGCATCTGGTCATTTTAGGTTTAGGTTTTGGCATCAACTAATGTTTAGGGTTTAACATTTACATGGTATTAATATTCATGTGATTGTTCCAACAATGTTTAAGAAAACATTCAATCCAGTTTTATCGATTAACGAGACTTGCACCATTGCAAACTTCCAAGTTCAACTGAATGATTTAATGTTCAAAGCGTCTAACCATAAATATTTGTTGAAATTCACTGGTGGAACAACAGTATGAGACAACAAAAAACATGAAATTCCTGATAACGTTATTAAGTTCACCTTTTTTGCTGATATAATTTTAGGCAAATGGAAGAAAAATCTCCTTATAGGTACAGTTTTTTATGCCTCATTTTCTGATTCATGAATCATTTTGACATACGCATTATAACCATTATTCCAAATATAAATACATATGTAATAGGGATGGTTGGTGAAATAGGATACACACAATCACAATCAGGGAGTAAAAAACTGCAGGTTAACTTGGTCTTGAAAGATTTGGGATATGTTATGTTACAACTCAACATTAATTTTGGTTTTTTTTCTTACTTCTATTTCATTTACTATGTTTTTTGTATCCATTTCACGACACGTGGAAACAACACCATCAATTGTACCCTATGGGAGGCGTACGCTTCGCAATTTTTCACTTACAAACAGAAAAAGACATATGTGTCTTTGCCAACTATTATTGTACCGCAGTATGCCAAAGTTAAGGAAGAAGGTTATTACATATATGATGATGGAATCCATTTTCCTTTCCTTAATGTTGTTGACATTTATAACCATGTTAATTTCTAATTATTGTATACAACTTAATGACATTCTATTTTTGTAGGTAAGTATCCACTTTTTGTTACAAACACTTACAATGTTACCAAAATGCATATCAATGAGGATTTTCCTCACATCGTCGATTTTCGTAATAGGTACTCTATCTACAATATATATACGTCATTATGATTAGAACTTTTACATACTTTAGTCAAATATGATTCCTCCTTCATCCATGGTTTAGGATGCCTAAGGATTATTTGGTAGAGACTTCAGGCCAAGTTATGAGCATACAATCCCATCTTTGGTCATAGAACTCTTCAACATCTCAGCTCACTCCTTATGACAAATTCCTAGCAAAGGTTATCCATCTTCCTCTGTTTCGCATTATAAAACCACATGATGTATATCAATCTTATTTCTTTTACAAAGGTTTTCTCTCTCTCCTCTCTCTCTCTCTCTCTCTCCGCTCTCTCTCTCTCTCTCTCTCTCTCTCTCTCTCTCTCTCTCTCTCTCTCTCTCTCTCTCTCTCTCTCTCTCTCTCTTCTCTCTCGCTCCTCTCTCTCTCTCTCTCTCTCTCTCTCTCTCTCTCTCTCTCTCTCTCTATATATATATATATATATATATATATATATATATATATATATTATATATAATATATATATATATATATATAATATATATATATATATATATAATATATATATATATATATATATATATAATATATATATATATATATATATATATATATATATATTTGTTTTCTTTATAATTGATATTTCATTTTATGCTACTCTTTGTATTACATTTTGTAATACAATCGCCACCATTGACAAACTCATAGCTTCACAATACATATGGTATTATAAAGCATGACATCAATGTCCAAAGGTTGTCGAGGGGGAGAATTCACCCTTTATATGTGCAGATGAGCATACCACTGAAGTTGAAATATGGAGGTTGACTTTTCCTACCTTTCATGTTGGAACACTTAACTTTTATAATACATTATACATCTGACACTTATGTTTAAATTGAAGGTTTAAAATTGAAAGTGAAGTTGGTCAGTTTGAATGTCGTTCTAACTTTATCTTTTGAGACCGAGAATGTGCATATCTTTTAGGAGTATCTGATGCTTAACTACGCAACCCAATGATCTAGGTTATGAAATCAGTATGTCCTTCATATGTTACTAACTTGAATATTCTTATATAGGCCATTTTGTTCAATGCATTAACATGGTTCCCAACATCCTATTATTTTGTATACCCATTGCCTTATATAGGCCATTTTGTTTCTAATTATTCTTACTTTACATATTCAACAACTTTACGGAATTGCCTTAAACTATAATATATTGTCTTTTGTAGATTAAGAAAATCGCTGACAAGGAAAATATTATTGATGATTAGGAAGTCGTCACAGTAATTTTACGAGAGATCCATTTCATATAAATGATCAGTTATCGCACTTGCATCTGAAAGCTGCTACGGGTGGTCGTAGAAGCTCTTTGGTTTTTGTACCAAAGGCGTGTTAGAGAGTAGTTTTTTTCCCAGTGAGTGCTACGGGCCGTGTTATCCAACACGAATGTCCGTAGTAGCTATTTGGTTTTATACCAAGCACGCCGTTTTGTGCGTAATTTGAGTTTCGTGACTCCGTTTGAGGCGTTGGGAAGCTGACACGTAGTACTACCTCAGTAATATCTTAGAGGTTATATGCATGTATGATGATGGGAATCAAACATTCTAAATGTGTAAAATGAGTTGTTTATTTTGATTGATAGTAAAGTGGTTCGTGACTTTGCCGACTGTTGATGAATTGGGTGAGTTGAGTTATTGTGTTAGGGTTGTGTGAACAAAATAAGTAATATTTTGTGTCGGTCTGATTTCTTCATAGTCGAGTCGGTGAGTATTTACATAATTAATTACTACGTCTTCATTTCATATATATTTTATTGAATTATGTTGAGAAGTGTAGTTTAGAAGGAACTATTGTGGTGACCTGATGTTGGCGGTGTTTACGGTTCGAAGAGGAATTATTGTGGTGACCTCATGTTGGCGGTGTTTATGGTTCAAAGAGGAACCATTGATGATTATTACATTTGTATTTTGTTGTTGCATTTCATACATCATGAATTATCAGAGATAGGTGTACGAACTTTGGTCCAAAGACGAGTCGATCGTTCAGAAGAGGGGATCAATGACGAGTTTAGGTTCGAAGAGGAATCTTTGGTGAGTGGACGGAATCAGTAACATAACTTTGATGTCTAAAATTGGTACCACATGCATATTATAGTAAATGAGAAGAGTAAATTGCATTCATTCTTATATATGTGAATGATTATGTTGTGAGTGATTATTATTGTGTATGGTGATTGTTGTGGATGAATATCATGAATGATTATTTATGTTGATTGTACAATCCTCGATGTTTTATGCATTGTTAACTTACGAGAATGAATTCTCACCCTAGTTTGTTTTTCTTTGTTGTTTTTACGCTTGTGATGCATATACTCAGGTAGGGACTAAGAAGCCTTAACATTTGGTTGCCTTGGAATATGGCATTACTGGCATTCTTCGCATTTTATTATTTATGTCAGTGTTATTTATAATTCCCATGTGTCGCTCTGAATACTGTAACACTGGGATGGGATTGTCGTTGATGTTTATTTTCAGAGTTGTTTAATTTTTAAAACCTTAGGGTTATCCGAAGTTGTTTTATGAGTTTTCAAGGATTAATTAAAATATATTGAGTTTTCATAAATGAATTCTGCTTTTTTATTAAATTGTTGAGAAATGATGTTTTATGTAGAGAATGTGACACACTTGTGAGTGCATTATTTTAATTATGATTTCTGAATGTTTTATTAGTAAAGTGTCAGGGGTTGTTAAGAGTGTTACGGTATGAACTCTTGCAATATTTATCAAAACAAAAATGAACATAACAAGTTCAAATCGGAAACCATTAAAGAATGAAGTAGGCAAAGCGAGGACGGACGTCAAACTACTATATATCCTGATGTACTCTCTCTTTCTTACCCTTACATTTAATTTTCGCAGGATAATTGCATGCTTAGATTTTAAATTCTTAGCGTGGTTTGTCGTTTATTCAGTTAGTAGCAATTTCTTACGTAAGGTTATATTTTATTAGAATTGGTACCTAATTGAGCTTTAGTGGTGATTAAATTCTAGAAAACTAGTATTGTGACAATCCCATCATAATTGAAATGTAGTATTGGACACATCTCGTGTAATATACAATCATTCAATTATTCATTATTGAACAATATGTGAGTTTTGTGAATTGTGTATCTGTCGACGTGATTGAAATCCAATAAAAGTATAAATCTCCATTTTCACTTTAAAACTTTCACGCGGAATTTGGCAAAACCTCTAATATTTCATTTTTGGAAAATATGTTGATTTTTTGTATAAGGTTCTATTCAACCCCCCCCCCCTCTAGACTGATTTTCTACCCCATATTCTCACCCAACAGTCGATGTTCTTTGATCTTTCATATTGATCTAGCTTCAATGTAAGATATTAGTTGTCTTGATGCGATGTATGTAGAGAAAAATGTGTGTGATAATTTGATTGGAAGAATTCTAAATATTCAAGTGAAGACAACAAATGGGAAGAGTTCACGTCAAAATATGGTGGCGATAGGTATACGACAATAATTGGCTCTAAAATAATTAGGAAAAATAACAGATTTTCCCTCGACATGTCACAATTTCTCTAAAAAGGAAAATTGTGAGGGTTTGCATGGTATCAAAATTCTCCAATGGTACTCATCAAATATCAAGAAAATTGTAAAAATGAAATATCTCAAGTTAACTGGCTTAAAATCTTATGATTGTCATGACTTGATGCAACAACTTCTACCCGTGGCTATCTGTAGCATTTTTTTAAAAAAAAGGTAAAAGTAACTATAATTAAATTATGTTTATTCTTTAATGTTATATGTAATAAAATACTTAATTTCAAAAAATTAGATGAATTAGAAGACGAGGTTGTTGTAATTTTGTATCAATCAGAGATGTATTTTCCTCCATCATTTTTTAACATTATGGTTACTTAATTATGCATCTAGTTAAGGAAATCAGTTTTTGTGGTCTAGTTTATTTAAGATGGGTGTATCTAATAGTGTGATACATGAAGATCTTTAAAGGATATACGAAGAATCACCACCATTTGAAAACTTCGATCTTTGAAAGGTACACTACAAAAGAAGCTATTAAGTTACGTTTAAACTATTTGTCAAAAGCGGACTCTATAGAAATTCCAAAGACTCGTCATGATGACATATATGAAGATAGAGGTACTCAAGGTTTAAATGTCAAGTATGATTCGAGATGTAGTTCTTCAAGCACATTTGTATATATTGAATAATATTGATGAAATTCAACCTTATTTATATGCTCACAAAAGACTTATCAAGGAAAAATATCTTCGAACGAATGACAAGTGGTTGTTGAAAGAGTATAACAAGAATTTCATAAATTGATTTAATGAAATAATTTCTAATAATGATATTCCATCAGAGACAATTAAATGGATATGATACATGTATAAATTTTACTTTTATATAAAATATTATATGAATTTGATTACTCATTGTTCATTGTTTGTGTGTGCGTGTTTGCAAAAGCAAAGATTTTGAGTTACTAGAATTTCATAATTTAAAGCTACATTATCTTTCTACATCCTTTAGTTTTATAAAATCTCTTGAGAGATCATCATTAAAAGATTTGTATGATGATATGTGATACATAGTATGGATTAATTCATAGTTTTGAAACTTGCATTATATATTTTTTTTCTAGCCACTAGTTTGATGTATTTCAATGAAGAATGTTCCCATTAAATATTAGGTAAAGAAGTTAATATGATTTGAGTCTTATTATCTTTATGATCATGTAATCAAGAGTTAACAATTTAGTTGCTTGAATAATCATACCATCAACTTAATCATATGTTTCATTCAAAAATTAAAATTTCAACTTTGACAAATATTAATGTGATATCATGGTGACAATGAACATCTTATAATCATTAAAGTGCTTCAAAACCTAAAAAAAACACCATTAAAGCACCCAACTGAGAGCATTAAAATTTGTAAAGGAACCAAAGATACATGTTATACTAATATCCAATATTATGTGTGCAAGCATTGAAAAAATACTAAGAATTATCAATGTTTTAGCCTTAACAAACCTAAGCATGGTAATACTCCAGACGTTTTCGCTGTAAATTATTTTTTTACGGGAGAATATTCATTTCTAGTCTCCAAAAAATATTCTGACTTTAGGAGGGATAAAAAGATCCATCAAACGTCACAAATTATCATGTACCTTTAGATCGTCATTGTTCATAAAATATTCAACGCACGCCATAGAATCACTCTTATAGTATATTTACCCTATATATAAATCCTCTAAATGATCTCCCCTAATTTATAAATTTATAATAGAAGGACCTTAATAATTTCAACCAAACCGTAAAAAAAACAAGTGGTTCATTCTAGTTACCTGTAATGGGATTAATGAGCTGATTAAATATAATATGATGATATGAGATTAAAGGGTTAGCGTGAACTCAAGCATTACCTTCACTAGAAACCCAAGCACCCGATAAAATATGGATGTCTCAGTTATCACTGATATTCTAACATTGTCATTACTCTAACACCATCATAAAAGTCTAAATATTACGCCAAATGTAACTTGGATTAAGACCGACCATTGAGCCCACACAATTTTCTTAAAACTTTTGGTTTCCTGAAAGACCTTTAAAATTATAAAATATGATTTATATAACAATTTTCAACCTTGATAGGTTAACCCTAAAAATATGAAGAAAGCACGTGTTTTTCCATTTCAATTAATTTTTTAAATAGTATATTGAATATAATTATTGATATTTCTTAAATAACGAATTAAAATAATAAAAGAATTGTCCTCTGCGAAAATTAAAAATGAAAAATATTAGTTTTCCTTTGATGTATTCTGTTAAATATTGAATTAGGAAAACGTAAACATCAAGCCCGTCTAGCTCAGTTGGTAGAGCGCAAGGCTCTTAACCTTGTGGTCGTGGGTTCGAGCCCCACGGTGGGCGAAATATCTTTTTGAAGTTTTTGTCCAATCAAAGGGCTTTATCATTTTTTTATACATTGAATTAAACGGGCCCAAATTCAAATTGGAATTCTCCTCTCTATTCATTACAAAAATATGATAAAAAAAGCTTTCTAAAAATTGCTAATTATTTACTTAGACTGAAAAACTTGCCATTAACTTTGAACTCCATATACATAAAGATTAAAGGCTAACTTATACTTATAATTTTTTATATTCTAGGTTGTAATATAATATCTATAAGGCAATTCCAAATAATTGATGCAACATATTCCTTTAATAATAAGTAATTATAAATAGATAAATTCTTTAGGTATTTAGAGTTTTGATTAATAGATATTGATTTTAAATTTTAATTTATTTAAATTAAAATAATATTAAAATGTGACACGACATGAAATAACAATATTAAATCTAATGACTTATATCTATCCAATTTAATCTAATGACTTATATCTATCCAATTTAATCTAATGGATAGCATAGTGTTCACTAAATAAATACATATTTACTCTTGAAACAAAAAGAATTATTGTATAGAAAATATTTTGTAATTTCGAAACAAAGGCTTGTAATTTCGGACATCTCGTAACACTCGACGCCGACAGGTAGGATTATTATAACAGCCTAGAATGAGATTAGGGGTGGCAAACGGGCATGCCCGTCCCGTTTAGGCCCGCCCCGCAAAAGCCCGCAAAAAAACAGGGCGGGGCGGGGCAGGGCGGTCATAGTTAAGGATGTGGGCCTAAAACTTTGACCTGTCCCGCAAAAAAGTGAGGGCGGGGCGGGGAAAGCTCATGGGCACTGCACTATTTAAGCCTAAAAATGCAAAAATTTATGTAAATACACGTGCCCGCAAAAGCCTGCGAAAAAAACGGGGCGGGGCGGGGCGGACAAATTTGAGGGTGAGGGCCTAAATACTTGGTCCGCGCCGCACAAAAGTGTGGGCAAAACGGGCATGTCCAGCGGGCCGAGCCCGTTTTGCCACCCCTAAATGAGATGATGTCAAATGTTGTTTTTGCTAATGGAGTGGTTGATCTGGTGGTTGAGGATGTTGTAGATCTAGTTGCTGTTGTTGATGAGGTTATTGAAGAGGCGGGTTTAGAGGAGATTATTCGCGACAATATGGTTATGTTCAGAGTATCCCACGACCAGTTCCAAATATACCATCAATGGGCATTAATTGGTGATTTTATAGTAACTTCATCAGCTCCGGTCGTGTCTTTAGAGATCACTCAGTTAGGGTTCAGCATCCATCGCAGTGTGAGGATGATTACTTATAGTGTTATCTCATTGTATCACATCTTCACATCATCCCACTTACGACTGATGTGAGGCCTTCTGGTGTTGGGGTACCTGTTGATGATGTGGTGTCGCCACTTCCCACAGTTAATGTCGATGCCCGACAATGCCTCCAGGTGATTGCAGTTATTATGGATAACCTCATGGGTTTGGTAAATCCATATTGTAAGATTTTATAACGAATTATCTCGGACTGCAGACATAGCCCGTGGGGGCCTATTTAGACATCTTTTGTATATCCTAGATTTCGTATATTATGTATTATTTGTATACTATTCAGACTTTTTCATCATAACTTTTTATTCCACAATATTTTTTATGACATAACTTAAACATAACTGAACTACAGATGCAACATCAACATTAACGTAAACATAACTTAAGAAACAATTAAATAAGAAAAATTTAAACATTGCCACATGATTATGGACGTTTCAACATCTCCATTATGTCGTCAACAGATCTTGAAAGTCTAGCATCTAACTCGATCAACCCCTTTGTTATCCTACGGAGAAATGATCTTCATATTTCCTTCACATTTTCGTCGGTATCAATCCAATCTTCACGAAACTCGATCTTTTTCACCTTCTTAGTTTCAGTATCAGACGATAATTCATTCAATTTGGACATCAGATTGGCTAGAGATGTGTTGTCATCCGAAAGTCGAAACTCTGTGGGAGGTGAAGCTTTGTTAAATTACATGTCTACCTTAATCAGAAATCGAGGAAGATCCATTTTTTAGATGTTTCTATCAAACATATGATCCCTACTTATACATCTTTGCATTTACTCTAGACCTTACAAAATTGTTAATGCAATCACAGCCCTCCAAAATTGTCGACAGAATCCTGAACGTCCAAATAATTAAAAAAAAATCCTACCAAAAAATTTATTTAAATTGAAATTTACGATGTCCACGTGTAAATTTTGAATTTCCAAAAATTAATTAAACAAATCAAAAATTTTAAAATATCCGGTATATCAAAAACTTAAAATGTATTATAGAAAATTTTGAATTGTGCCGAAAGTTTTATTATAACTACCAAAAATTCCGTTCAAAATTTTCATTCGAAAACCTTTATTTTCTTTTGAACAAATGATAAATTCAAGCTTGGTATTTAAATTTGAATTAAAATGAAACAATGTTAGACATATAAATAAAATGAATAAATTATTTTGTTTAAATTAATACTTTTCAAATAACATACACTTTTATTTAATATTATTTTACATATTATTTAAAAAATATTAAAAAGTATATGTAAAAAATTACGGTCAAATTCCGATTAAATTACAATTTTGATTAATTACAGTTCTGCTCACTTAATTTTAACTGAATTTACGAAATTATTTTCTCTATTTAAAATTATAAAAAAATTGGTCTCCTCTCAATAAAAAATCAATGAAATTTTTATTTTTTGAACTTATATTTTCATCTTTAAAATTTTACACTATAAGTTATCGTGTGTTAATTGAAATTTATTATTCAAAAAATAAAAATATTATTTTTCATTTAATATATCTTTTAATAAATAAAATATAATCAAATTGATCCTTATCATCTTTCTCTTGGATATTGGATATCTCTCATGCATTATCTAATTATTTTGAATGAGTATACAAAAATATTTTAAATAAAATTCAGTTAAATAATATAATAAAATAATATAAACCCTAAGGTAACGTCATTGTATAGACATAAGAAATCTGAAGTAACACACATGCTCATAAGTGCAGCCGAAATCAACAAAATAAAGTCCACATTTATAAATAAATAAATAAAGTTAAATTGATACCAATTGGACATCACCATCATAAAACCAAATATAAAATGGTAGTAATTGAAACTAACATGTATTGGAGATCTACAGTGGAATTTGAATAATTTGCTTTGTTAAGATTATGGATACAAAACAATGAAATAAAGATCAATTTAGATATTTATGGGAAAGGAAAAACAACAACAATAAAGAATCTTGCAATAACAAATCTTTTTAGACAATTCTAGTAGAAGTTAAAATAGCTTCTGTATCTCAATTTTTTAGAAGCTCTCATTTAACTTCAACAACTTTTTAAGGACTTTGAAGAACCATAAACTCTTTTTGAATGATAAGCTTTAGAAACTAAGATAAATATGGCCTTAAACTAACAAAACAACCTATTGTGGGAGTTGAATATGCAGTTTTACCTTAACTGTTGAGCAATCATTGACCCGATTTAGATTTTCCTTTAGACTTTCTTTTAAAACTATTATTCGGAGGTTGTTCTTGTGTTTCTTGCAGCACTTCGCGAAGCATTTGTAACCATAGCTTTTGAAAGTGATTGTTAAAACCCTGTTGAAACCAATCCAAAATTTCTGAATATAATTCTCTTGGATTCTCCTTCCACGCCGTTCTTAACTTGGCAGAGCTATCAATCAACTTGCTCTCTAACTTACTCAACAGATTTCCCACCCTTTTTTGACCAAAAGCTTCTCTCCTCAGAATACTTTCAGGAGGGGCAGACATGTATTTTCGAACGGATTTCAAACATGGACACACCTGACCTTCGAGTAAAGCATAGGCAAACACCTGCACCCGAAGCTCAACATTGTTAATGGGTAATGAGTGCTTTGGAAGCTCCCAACAGAAGCGCCCAAAGGTTGGGATGACCCAACATTTTACTTGGTCAGACTGCGCATCATAAAATGGTCTGGGATCTGTCAGGGGTGGAGAGAAGGTGCACGAAGACTTGGCATTCTCAACTAGCCAAGTTGGATCGACGCTCGTTACTCCATGCATGTATGCTCTCTTTGCACTTGTCTCCCCTTCTTTGTTTGGTCTTTTTGTCTCTAATAGTTCATTGTAAACCAGAAACTCAGGGCGTGCAGTAGAAACTGATGACCAACGATGAATGAAAATACTTTCATCAACCATGCATGATTGATACCTACCAACACGAGAAATCGTCTCTCCATCAGTGGGCCCATAAGAAATTGGAATACGTTTAGCAACCCTATCTGCCCAGCCAGCACATATTGCTTGACAAAGGAGCCTTTCCTCAACCAGAGGAAGAGGATAGTGCACAGAAGAAACTTGCCAAACACGTTCCACATCGTCTAGAGTTCCATGAGTCCATGAATACTCTTGTTCTAAACCACCTTTATCACTCTGATAAAAGACCAGTTTGAGTAGCTGCTGTCTAAGTTTGGACATTTCATCCATGGTTTTGAAATGCAATGCATTATCTTCACAAAATTGTACCGAATTCTGTGAATATTCAAAACACTGCAAGGCATATGCTATGGCTAGGGCATCACTACTGACAATTCGAAATTTTTCACGAGCAGCTTTAGAGGTTTCTTTAAGTTTCTTTCTCTTTGTCTTTTCTTTTTTATCAATATTGTTCTCATTGTCTCCCACGCTAGATTTCTTGGACATTTCTGAACCTTCGCTGCTATCATTTCTTTCATATTGCATTACAAAAGGATTTGGTAAACTCAAAGCAGCAGCAGCTGCAGCAGCATATGCCAAAAGCAGACTTGAACTTCGAACATGCTTGTGTCTTGTATTTTTTATAACAGTAAGGATCATTCTAGAATGACGAGGACTCAAAGGATAAAGTGCCATGGCTTTTCCCAAAAGTGTAAGTTCATCCTTACAGTCAAGTGCTTCAAGAGCTCTCAAGCAATTCTCAGCTTCAAGCAGGGAAGAAGCCTTAAGAGAAGTAGGAAACGGGAAATTCGCAACCTACAAAAAAGATCATAGAAATGAAAATCCAATTTGACCAAGAATCGAGTAAATCAAATTATCAAGCAATAGAAAGGCTCAATAAGCAAGTAGATCGAATAAACACTCAGAAGTGAAATGAAAATATCAAAATTACCTTCTTAATATTCATGGATTTCAAGAGAAGGACAACACCATGAACAGGCACTTTCTCAACTTCAGCGGGAGAGAACTCAGGAAACTCATTATTAAAGGCTGCAGAAGAATATAGGCGATAACTATGCCCTGCTGCAGTTCTTCCAGCTCTGCCTGCACGTTGATCAGCAGATGCCTTACTTATCCATTTCACTTCATATGTCTCCATGCCATTAGAGGAGTTGTAACTCTTTACCTTTTCCCTTCCAGTATCAACCACATACTTTATCCCTGGAATTGTTAAAGATGTTTCTGCAACATTTGTAGCAACAACAACAAGCCTCTCTCCCTCCTTAACTTCTTCAAATACACGAAGTTGAGCTGCAGCAGGCAGCATAGCATAAAGTGGTAGAACAAAGAGTGCACCTGGAGAAGAACTCTGGTTTTCTCTAGTTATTTTCTCCCTGCAAACTTTTGATGCGTCTAAACCATCTCCAGTATTCACCGAAGCTTGCCCAGACAAGCTTTCAAAAGCAGCCTTCAATGAAGCAAGACTTCCTTCCTTTCCCAGGACATCCACAATATTACTATTGTTTTCTGAATCCTTGTGATTATTATCATCATCATCATTGAATTCCAACTCACTCTCCGTTTCTGAATCATAAGAATCAGATTCGTTCGCATCAAAATTATTGTCATCTTCATCATAACTACTAAACCTATCAGTTTGCTGGATGGATGAACTTCCAGACACCTCAAATGCTTCATTAATCTCATTAATATTTATTCCCTCAATAGAACTTGTTTCATGGACCACAGTGCCATCATTTTCCACAGGTCCTTTAACTTTTTTCATGATAAACTCCTTTGAAGCTTTGCGTAGCTTCCTGCACAAGTCCTCTACTTCCCTTTGTCCAGTGACAAAGACAAGTATTCCCCCAGATGGCAGCCTCTTGTGAATTGCCAGGATCTTCTTATACGCTGCACCAATATAATCTGTTATCTCGGTTTTTTTTGCAAAATACTTGGTAACTGGAAACTGCCTTGTAGGAACTTCTATCACAGGTGGGGGAGTGTAGAATAATTTTCCAGAAGTAAAGTCTTGTACACGCAAGGTGGCACTCATCAGCACAAGTTTTAATGGAAAAACCATTTTTTCAGGACTTATACTTTCTCCCGAAAGGATCATCTTCTGCTGGTCATTATAAATCTGTCATAAATAGCAAGGTAATGAGCATGCAGATTATAATGCCGGTGGCATAAATAATATATGTAAGGAAATTATATAATAAGATATTACAAATTTTCATTGCATTGGTAAAATAAACCACTATAATTTACCTTTTGGCGAGTTCTAATTACACGCGAGAGCATCCCAATCAGAATGTCTGTGTTCAAGCTCCTCTCATGAGCCTCATCAAGAATTAGGACGGAATAACGCCTCAATAAAATATCATTCTGCGCCAGAAGGTATTCAGTTAAACAACAAAAGTACATATGATTCTGTAACTCAACATGTTTTAGAGTAACTAAGGTAAGTAAGAATGATTGCATCAGAGCATCATATCCTAATATAGTGTAGAATCATCAATATCATCACAAATTAATAAACAATAGCAAAACTCCACAATAGTAGCAATGATACTAGCAACTATTATGAGTGATAAGCATCAACATAAGAAAGACGAAAATCGTAATCAGTCCATTGTCAGTTTCCAAACTAATGTGATATGAAATATACAGAATCATAAAATGCATGTTTATATAGAGATGATAATATTATCAAGTATTTTGCCTAAAAAATACATGTTCCTAAGTAGATGATTTTCCTGGAATGATGGACTAAGATGTTCTAAAATGAATAATAAATTCAAAGATTCTTTCCTGCAATAAGTTTATGTAACTTACACGGATCCTAAATACAAACAAATGTTTCTAACTTTCCCAAAAACTGAACAAAGGTTTCTCCCTATTTATCATTTGTGACAAGCCTACTCCGTAAAATGAAGGAATGGGAAACATGAGGTAAAATATAACTACCTGAACTTCTCGTAGCAAAATGCCATCAGTCATAAACTTGATAGAGCAATTTTCTCCAATTCTCTTGTCATACCTAACTTGAAAGCCAACCTCCTTTCCTAGACGAACACCAAGCTCATACGCCACACGCCTTGCTGTGGCAAGAACAGCCACCCGACGTGGTTGAGTGACACCAATAACACCACTGCGGGCGTGGAACTTGCTTGAACCATATCCAGCTTCATAAAGAAACTGATAAATTTTGAATTAATGATAAATTTATCACTCTTAATCAAAAGTAAGTTATAGTTTTGAATGATAGACGATACCATCATACCATACTCCAGTAAATATATACTAACCTGGGGAACCTGAGTTGTTTTACCACATCCAGTTTCTCCACATATGATGACACTGGAATTGTAATTTATAGCTTCCATTATCTCTTGTTCCATCATTACTATAGGAAGATCCTTTCTTTTCTCTTCAACCTCTGATGGCCTGTATACATGGACAACAGTAGGAGTAGTCAAAAGCCTCTGTGAAACAATTGGAAGGTTGCTCAATTCGCTGAAATTGGCGGCAGGGTTTTCATCTGTCTTGTCCTGTATCAGGTAGAAAGTGCAAAACAAAAGCATTAAAGTAACTAGCAGATACTCAATAAGGTGATATCTTAACAAACAATTAATAAAAGCATAACCTATTAATTAACCATTATAGAAATTATAGGCACACTACAGTGCATATACAAAACGACTTCTTCCAAATTAAGATAGTACTATATGAGGAAAAAAAAGGATATTTTAATATACACAAAAAAAGAAGAAGATAAACATATATGAAAACTAAAGCTTATTACTTCACAAGTGTCATGTATTCAATGTTCCAAATGAAACAGATGTGTTGTATCTTGTATCTTGATCACACAGAAACCTATAATAGAGAAGGGATTATACCTTTGACTTTGTGCTTTTTATCTCGGTAATAGAACGAGAAATGGGAGAAGAACTTCTGATTTCATCAGGTTGCTTGTCAGTGGAAATGTCAGATTCATAATTTACAACTTCATTTCCATGAACTGGTTCTTGAGAGGACTCCAGGGGAGCGGATGTTGTATACAAGATTTCTCCTTCAGTTCTAAAAGGTTGTATGAAGTCATTTTCTTTAGATTCCTGCACCAAATGATTCTCTTCGTCTTCTGACTCAGGTTCAGTTATACATGGAAAATCCTGTTTCTTGGACAGGTTATTATCATGTGGAATCTCCAATCCTTCTTTTAATAAATGTACTGCTCTCCTGCGCTTTTCCTTCACAGTCTCCTCCTACAATTTATGATGGCAACAGTCAACAGGCAATCACAATATTCTCATAAAAGTATCATTGTTTCTGAAAATACAAATACATACCCGGTTGATATTGCATGATGACTGCAAAAGAGGAAACGCGTACTCAGGAAGCATGTTGTTACTGAAACAAGAATTTGAAAAGTTCCATATTTTGATTAACAACTCAGCGCTTAGCATTGAAGCAGAAACTGTAACAAGCTAGTAATTAATTAACTTACTTTAATGTCTTAATGGCTTTTTCCATCAAAAGTTGTTTACCCTTGTCATCCTACACAAATGAAAGGAGCCAAACAAATTGAGACACAAAACAAAATAAAAGAGAACTAAAAGCATTCCCTTTTCTCCACCCCACAAACCTCTGACTTCTTCAGCTTCCTTTTCTGAGTTTTGCTCAATCTCTGCTTCTTACTTGAATGGACTTTGCCGCGCTCCTAATACAACAGAATTTCGATCAAACAAAGTGTGTAAACATGCAACTTGAAGGAACACATAATCATGTTCAAACTATCCCTACCTGTTCCATCCCTTTCTTTTTCTTCTTCTTACTTGGCAAAATTAGTACATTACTATCATCACCTCCATCTTTCCTTTTCTTCGTCTTCTTAGTCGGCAAAATTTGTGCATTATTATCACCACCTCCAGAACTACCTCAAAAAAGAAAGAAACTATAAGAATAATTTATATCATTAACCAAACATTGATTCACTCTTCTTTTCTTTTTAAGCATAAAAAAAGTCCTCCGTGTGCATCAAATCAGTGTTGTCAATCGCAGAAAACAGTTGTTTGTTCAAATTCAGCTACCAACTAACTGCTTATACCCACTATGTAACAACACTTTGTACTAAATAGCATATTGTTAAACAATTGCAATTTATTCAAATTCCATTACGCTATAGCACAAGTATTTAACAACATTGCATCAAATCATATCTCCCTACTATCTGATGTCCATGCTCAGCTATCAACTGCATTGGCTTAACTATCTCACTACTATACATCACTTTGTTACATTAATTCCTAAAATATCACCACAAAATAATTATGTAATGATGAGTGAGTGCATGCCAATGAAACTCTTATAAATAAAAGAGGTAATTTACCTTTGAGAATTGAACTCGGCATGGTTTCCGAGATTTTCCAAAGTTTCCATTTTGATGTCCTTAGAAGCCAATGCTAAAAACATAAAATTGAAACAAAACAATGAGAAGGAACACTCACTTTGAGCCCTAATTTGTACGACGGCATTTAACATAATCAGTGAAACATCAACAGATAAAGGAGATAGCGAGGTGAAGAGAAAGGGAACGGACCTGAGTGACGGCGGTCCGAAAGTGAGTCCGAAAGTGAGTCCGAGAGGCGCGGGACGGTTGATGGTGGCGGAGGTTTCAGCGGTGGAGGGCCGGAGAAGCAGTGAAGATGGCGGTGCAGGCGCGCTATGGTCTGCCTCAGTTCCAAAACTTCAGTCATAGAAGGTTATATGCAAAATACCATTTTATTATATACGGATTAACAAAAATACCCTTAGGTTTAGACCTAATAATTATTTTATAAATATAATTAATTTGTTATAAAAATAAGGGTAACGTTAATTTGTGCCCTAAGGGCATAAGTTAAGAGATGAATATAGAAATAAATTCTTGAAAAATATGAATTGAATTTATTAGAAATTTATCATTAAAAATTTTATTTATTTTTCCAAAACAAATTTTCTATTTGTGGGTTTCTTAACATGTGTCATTGGGGTACAAGTTAGCATTACCCTTAATTTAATTAGTATCTAGAAGGAAGGTAAGTAACTTAGGAAAAATGTCAGGTTATTACATCCCCCTTGAATTAAATGTCCTCGAATTTCAACTAAACAAGAGGTCATAATACTCTTTCCCTTGCCTCTTTTGGCTAATACGTGCCTCCTCGAATCCTTTTGATCCATTGGTTCTTCTTTTCTTAATGTCTTTTTAGTTTTTTACTCTTCTACAATTCTATCTCTTCCAATATGCCACTCTGGTACGCTTGGTTACGGATTCTCCTAGGGTTCGAAACCCTCCCTTCCTTACACTAAGTATACAAAGCTTCATAAGTTATTGCACTCTACTTAATTGGATATTTTTCATCCTTCAATCTCTCTGTCTTAAATTCAAATCGTGCATCCAAAGCTTCTGAATTTCCATTCTCTTCGAGTCTTGGTTGGAGACAAAATTAGGTTGAACACCGCATAACTAAATGATCTTTGTTACCGATAATCCCGCTAGATTGATAACTCCAAACGGGTCTTTGTCGGGTAAGGAAAGGTATGATCATGATTTTAAATTGCGGTCGTGGATGCGGTTGCGTGTGTTGTGGTTGCTGTGATACGTATTGTAGCCATTGTGGCGTGAATTTTGATTGAAAGATATATGAAATTGAAAAATTCTTGATGTTAATCTTTTATGTAAATTGAGATTTTTGGTTCTCAAACTTTGAGTTACGATGAAAATATGTGAAGAAATATTGGTGAAGTTGTTTGATACGAATTCTAACGTGGTTGGATGAATGATTTTAAATCACACCGCAATTGCGGCCTGATGCGGATGCGGAGACTACCGCATCAACAATATTGAGGCCGCAATTGCAGTTGCGGATCGCAATTTAAAACCATGGGTATGATTTTGCTTAACTTATCCACAACCACCCAAATCAAAACATGATTGTTGTGCGCAAAAGGTAAAGTCACAACGGAGATTCACCGAGATAAATGTCTTACTTCCATCTAGCCTCTTCAATGGTTATAACAATTCACCTTAAATATCGCTTCTCTAAAAACCATTGGATGACACAATAAACATTTAACCATATACAACCCGCAAAGTTCTTCTCATACCAGGTCGCCAACAATTCTTCTTCAGACTTTGGTGGGTCTTTGAAGAACCAGAGGGAAAAGAACTTTGCTTTTGTGAGCTTCTCTCAGAAGATACTTTAACTTGAAGTCACAATCTTGTGAATACTCCATCTGTTGAACCAGCTCAAGATACAGTCTATTTAATCTGATATCGTTCACTAATCTAAACGGAATAGCCATGTGTCAAGCTAGTAAAGATATGACAATCCCATACAACCCCATCTTGAAATTTACGCACAAAGATCCGTTAATATCCTGACGAACAAAAGGACGTCCCCAATTGCATAACTTCATAGTTACTCACACAACTATAACCACCCATGGTCTTCCTATAAACATAGTATCGGCATTTGGTTTATCCCACTGCCACATACACATGAGTTATGACATGCATGGTCCCTCTACATTTAGAAAGATCCGGAAGTGAAGGTACTTCCCCTGTAGCTCGTAGGTCATGGACTTCACGGGTAGTTCTCAGATGTCGAGTGTGACGTGCAGATTATTGATTGTTCTATTCTATCTCATAGGAACTCTAGTCCACATCTCATGAGCATATAACCGGACATTGGGACTGGGATCATTATGATCCTACACTTGAGTGAAAAGGATAACTCACATATCGCATGCACAATAGTGGTATTGTGGCACCATACTTGTATGACAACACTAACATGGAGGTTTAACTTTGAGGCCATGTACTCAGTGAACTGCCCAACGTTGTACGACGATCTCTACACGTACCGTATCATTACGATAGTCAGATAACTGAATAGGTCTCCTTTTAGGCCATGCCTCTCTAGTCCTTCCAGTCCCAATCTTGAGGAATACCAAAATTCAAAAGTCCCACACTCTAGGGTTCACCCATTCGGGAGACGATCGAGTAAGGTTTGGCTTTATGATACTAGCTTACAACGTTATGCTATGTATGTGATCATTCACACAGTACATGCATACGGGATATCCAAGGGCTATCAAAAAATTGTGCATACTATGGTTTAAGTTTTGACATTAGGGTCCACAACCATCATGCTAATGGTATAAAATAGCCACTAGTCTTTATCCATCTAATCGTCCAACACCTAGCGTGATTCTACGGTCTTATTCAGAATTACATGAATCATAACTAGCTTGGAATATGATCTCCTTCGGTCAGTACTCAATTTCTGATACTCCATGAGTAAGTGTAGCATTCAAGATGATTGGCAAGCTATTAAACTTCCACTCACCAAGTTTAGTATAAAGGGTCTTTGATTCCACTAACATTGGGTAAGACTCGTGTCAGTTTATGGTCATACCTAGTGTAGGAGTCACAACATTTAGTAACGTTTTCAACCTTTTACAAGGTCGTCTTCATCAAATATGATATAATTGAATAGAGTTAGAAACTAACTCTTCGTCCTTTCAAGCACGTAACACCCACCCGATCAATCAGAAAAATCTTGGTCCTCTGCCTCAAACACATGATAGTTTTTCATTCGTCCAACAGGTCTTTCATTTATCGCTCGTAATTGGTAATGACCATTGGATAAGGAATTATAACTGATTCAAAGCCCAATCTTTTCACGAAATTCCCTCGTTGGATTTTCTTGTAGGTGCCTTTTGGATTCTCCACTTAGGAGAAATCATCACCATGTGACTTGTTTCTCGAAATAGAACCCTTTGACCATCAAGCCTTGCACCTCAATGTGTTCTTCTTTCCAATTGATTCATTTGCTAGACAGACCATCTGAAAGATTCACTTCCTTCTAATAGAAATTCTTGAATGTTTCTTGTTCCTTGGCTCTTGTACTGGGGTCTGAGGTCGTCTACCACTTTGTGTCTGATGCACCATTCATGCCTGAAAATTCTCAACATTCCCTTAATCAACCAGCTTCTACTACTTGAGTTTGAGTCACCTTCGATCTTATGCATCCTCGCAACGGCTATGTCGTGATCTCGCCTATCATGTATAAAGTTAATGAGTTGATGAGGCTCAACGACTGAATATTATGATAGTAGAAATGAGACTAGCAACACACACTTATGAGGAACAAGAGAGTTGCTAGTGATGTCTCATTGTTGGGTCGGGAATCGACTTGCTATGATATCAACTTTAACAACCTAGATAATATGTGTCTAGAATTATACTATATGGAATATTAAACCGGTATTGAGTACAATCAAAAGCGTTTAAATGACATCTAATACATGTAATAAAAAAGTACAAGACAATCAAAATACATGACAGAAACATTTAATACAATAAAATACTACATATAGGTAATAACATAGTGGAAAAATGTAAATAGCTTATGCCTCCAAGTCTTTGAGACATCGCGCCTTTATTTTCTTTCCGAGATGAGCTACCTGAAATATTAATATAGGGTGAGATACAACTTATCCCAGTCAAGTTCTCATATCTTAGAAGTCCTTTCACCCATAAGGTGTCCTAATAGTCATTTGTGACTCTAGTGAATTATTCCTTACAGGATTTCAACAATCCATGGGTACTAGGACAAGCTCCGTGCATGAGGGAGTACTTTGCCAATTACCACTTATTTAAGACCATTTTTATACCATAGAAGTAGCTGAAACTAGGGATACCATGAATGGGATAAGTGGGTAATCTTCCATGATCAGTCAGGGTTAGTCATTATTCATTATCCTTGTTCATTATACCCAAAATAATTCATCATCAAGTCTCTATTAAAGCCTATGCTTCCTTAGATTATTTTCTCATACACAAAACATGGTTCTCCAATGATTGGTATAACATTAGTCATTAGTAGTTAGTCCTAATCATTAATTCTTGATTACAACTTATTTAAGGTTGAGGCGTACCCTAGAAGCAACTGAAACTAGGATACACGTGAGGTTAAGCGAGTAACCCTTCATTATTGTCGAGGTCATGGTCATTAGTCACTGATTTCCACTTATTCAAGGTCGAGGTGTACCCTATAAGCAGATGAAATTAGGGTACCTATGAGTATAAGTAGGAAATTTATCATTATTCATGGATCCTTTCGGTAGTATCAGGGTACCAATCATTAGAAGAATGTCACATAGGTCTAGTGCTTGAGGCGTCGGGTCACCATATGCATTAGCCAGTCATCATGAACAATCATACATTCAATGATTTACAATTACTCCAGCATGTGATAACTCCCTAAATGAGCTTTCCAAAGCACTTGATCGCGTCTCATTCTGAGTTACGGAACTTAAGATACGCTAAAATATGTGTTGCTAAGATTTATGCACTAAAAGTCTCGTTATGTGAGGTCAAAACGAGCTCTCTCTTAGCCAACCATCTGTGGCTAAGCGAAAAAACCATAAATCCTAGTTTTCCCATCCTTGAAGCCTCACTAAGCGAGCCCCTCGTGGCTAAGCAAGAAAATCAGTCCATAATGTGTTTTTACCTCTTAAACCCATAATTTTCATGCTCATACATACTCTAAACCTACCCAAATACACAATAAACATAGGATATCAAAACACACATGTATAACACAAATTTTACAAGAAAACACAAATATATAACATGCAATTCTCGAATCATACTCCAACCCTAATTCCCCCACCATGCAAGTCCATTCCTAAGGGATTCTACCCAACTAGCTAAAGAACCCAACCTTGCTTAAAAGGAACGTGAATTGAGAAAGGATGTGGTGAAGATTGTAACACCTTGAATTCAATTAATTAATTTACTTTAATTTCCTTTGCTTTTATTTAATTATTTGGGTGATTTAATACACTTTTAATTATTTGCTTTAGTGATAGAATGTGTTATGTGATTATTTGACATTTATTGGGGTTTGGTAGAATTTAATAGAGTTTTATTTCATTAAAATAATATAATAATAATAAAATAAGAGAAATTGTGAGATTTGGGTAGAAATTAGAATTTTGGTAAAGTATGAGTACTAAGGAGAGGAGAGTACACAAGAGTTGGGGGGATAAAAGTGTGAAAAGGGAAATTAATTATATTTTTAAGTTAAAATAAATAGTAAAGGGAGAGGAGCCAAAATTTGTCAATATGTAGATTTGATAAAGAAGGCAAGTGTGAGTGAAGGAGAACAAGGGCTTAAGGGATAAGAAGAACACCATAGCCAAACTGTTTTGTTGCTGGAAATTCATGTAATGGGGGACTACTTTAATATAGGTGTTATTGTATGAAGGATAGAGAGTGCTCCTCACCCTTCTTTAGGTTTTTCTCCATTGTTGTGTTTCATGAGTTTTGATGATGATTGTACAAAATCCATGTTAATTGACATGTTTAATGATGTCTTCATAAGAAATGAGGTATTCAAGTAGAAAAGAGATTCCAGAGTCTAACAAGGGGCAGCCACTCGTAGTGCCAATTTACTATCAACAACCTCTATTTGTTCCTCCTCCAATTCATAATCAAAATTACAATCATAATCGAACAATTCCCCTAAGGCCATCTCAATTTGATCCGATTCTAATGGCATACACTAAATTTCTTCCTCATTTTATTCAAAGAGCTTTAGTATTCCCCATGAAGCTTAATCCATTAGTGACGTACCCATCTAACTTCAAACACAATGCTATATGTGAGTACCATGATGGATCGTCAGGGCATACCACTAAAAACTGCAAGGCCTTCAAGTATGTGGTACAAGAGCTGATTGATCAAAAGATGTTGTCATTTTTAGATGTAGTGAACAAAACTACGTCATTGAGCTACAATATCACCACCCACACAAGTGGAAACACAAAAGAAGCAGGGAATGGATCCGAAGAGGCTGCGTCTTGTGAAGAATCTGAGAGAGAAGACTCAAAGGATTGTCACATTGGTTCTGAAAAGCATGATGACCTCAACCCGTGGGTCGGGAAAGGTCGGTAATTAATGAATAAAGAAAAGAGAGTTCATCCTTAACTGGAAATCATCTGGCTATTTCCGTTTTCATTTTGCATTTCCCTTGCATGTTGAATGTTTATTTTTCTTTTAAGTATTGTTATTTTCTTTCAATGGTAATATTAATGAAGTGACCATGCATTTTATGAATCAATCATGTCATATTCACTCATCCAGTAGAGTCGCCAGCTGTCGCGGTGCGAAAATTCCCAAGCGTAAGGGACACTCAAAATATAAACAAAACAGAGTCCCCACCAAAGTTTATTTATTCCCGAAGAGGGAAAGGGGAAATATCGATAAAACCCACAAAAAATTAAAAAAAATGGTCGTTGCAACCAAATCGGGTTCGAGAGTCAATTATGTAAGGGAAATGTATTATCACCCCTCATATTTATTGTACTCAACGAAACTCATTTAGTTAGTTTCGTGTAAGAGTGTTAGCGTGATATTATTTATGATATTCTACTTATCGAGTGAGAAAAGAGAAAGAAAGGAAAGGAAAGACTTATGGGTTTCTTAATGTTAATGTGCCTCACAAGATTTCGCAATCCTGCTCCTACGTATCTTCAGGTGCTATGAAGAACTCAAGGCTACGTAGTTCTGCTAAAAGAGAACTACTGGATTGATTGCTTTTAGAGAGTGATGCTTAGATCATATTTGAGCGATTAAACCTTTACTTGTTGCTCGCTCTTGAAGGCTGAAGTTTTTGTTTCACATCGAAATGGATGTAGCATGAAAATGTTTTCAGGGTTAGACAAAGGCGGAAAACAAGTTTGAGTTGATTTTAAGCGGAGACAGACATCCAAGCAGGGAGCTCTACTGCAGTACTCAAATGCCCGAAAAGGAAGAGACTTAAGCCCAATCATTCTCTTTTCATCAAAAAATTTATTTATGAAAATGTGTGGTGAATTAAGTCAAAGTTTATTAATGAAAGACAATTATTCAGATAAGGAGTTCTACTGAGTGCCCAAATAATCGGGAAAAAGAAGGTTGATACCCAATCAATTTTTTTTCTTTCATAGAAATGACTTAATTCACATCATTATTGTATTTTAATATGGAAGACGAATGTTCAAACGTGGAGCTATACAACAGTATCCTAACATTTTAAAAGCTTAATCAGTTTCTAATCAGTTTCTTCCATTTTATTGTAAAAGCTTTTAAAAACAGGGGGGCGACTTGACGTTGAATCAAGTGTCTGAAGCTGATTTATGAAAATAATTTGGATGTGGCAGGGGCTTCTCGACTTTGTATTCAATTTGGGAAAAAGGACTCGATGTTTGATTGAGTGTTTGCTTTTTCGTTCTTTTCTAAAAAGAGTTGATTTTAATCTTTGAATTAACAATCAACTAACAATAAAAAATAAGTAAAAACGGTAAACTTATTACACAAATTACGGGAATTGGGGTACAATTTATTGATTTTAATCTTCAATACTAATTTTCACGTCATGATACATATTCAGGATCTTTTAGTTGAGAAAACAATTTCACAAACTTCTAGTTCTGAATAGACAATAAATATATGCATTGTCTTTTAGTTGATGCAACAACTAAAAGTGAATTGAATATCCAATGTATAACAAACTAATATATCTGTTTATATATATATATAAGAGACAACTCATTTTTTAAATTCATTGAATAATGTATTTGATCCGTTTATAGACTAGATAAATTAACTATTCAATGAATCTAAAAAATAATAAATTATTCAAGAATTATATAAAATTGTTATTTTTTGTTATCCTTCTAAAATACTTAATTTTTCAAAAACTATATAATAATTTTCTTTTTTTTTTATATCCTTTAGGATGTTTGATAAATTTATCATGAATTATAAAATATATACATTATTGTATGGGTAATGCTAAGGGCATAAGATAAGAATTAAAGAAAGTAATATTGTATTGAAAATTATGCATTAATTTTAATAAAAAGATAAAATTAATTTTTTAATTGTTTTTTCCAATATAAATTTTTTATAAGTAGTTTTCTTATCTTGTGTCCAGGGATACAAATTAGCATCATCCTTATTTTATAATCGTGAGTTTAATTGAAATACGTCGATAATATAAAAGGATTTTACACCGTCAGTTAATTATAGACGTCGGATATTAAAAGAAGTTTGACTTTTATTTTAAAAATTTATAAAGTAATACAAACGGATGATGGTGATGAATCGACGATGTAAAACTTTTTACACTGACAGTGTATAGTAATTAATCTTTATAATCATTCATGAATATTTAATTATTCAATAATATATAATATAATCTCATAATTTAATGAGAGATGTAAAAAATAAAATAAAACAAAGAATCAATATTACAATAATATAATAAAAGAGTAGAAAAAAATGACAGAAAGCAATTAAAATTATTAATATGAGCCACGACATTTATAACAAATAAAAAATCAATATGAAATTTTCTAATGCTAACTTGTGCCCCAAGGACACATGTTAAGAAACCCACAAATAGAAAATTTGTTTTGGAAAAATAAATAAAATTATTAATAATAAATTTCTAATAAATTCAATTCACATTTTTTAAGAATTTATTTCTATATTCATCTCTTAACTTGTGTCCCTAACTTGTGTCCTTGGGGCACAAGTTATGATTAGCAATATTATATATTATGGAAGATTATAAGAGTAAACCTGACTACTAGTGGATGGGGAATTTGAGGTAACGAAGGAATTCAAATGAAGGGGTAAAATGGTAATTATATCAATTTTGTATATAACTCAAATGGACTCGTGGAATCCTCATATTTTCCAATCCCCTCTCACTCAAAATTAAAAACAAGAACAACTTTAGAGAGATAGAGAGAAGATGATAGGGCGAGCAATGAAGAGGGAAAAAGAGGTTGGAGTAGAATTAACTCGCATGTCCAATTGGTATGAATTCTTGATAGAGTGAAGAGGAAATCTTGAAGAAGTTGCAATGCTGATTGGATTAAGGAAGCATCATCATCTCCTCGTCACACTCAATAGGATACGAATTCAGAATTAAGAAGGAAGAAGATTGAATCAAACTTGGAGAAATCTCAATTTGCATACGAAGAGCTCTTGGAAGAAGGAGCATTGAATATTGCTATCATCATTAATCATCTTCACCACCTCCTTTCTCAATTCATGTTCTTTTTAAGCAAGGCGGGGTTCTTTAGCTAGGTGTTTATAATCCCTTAGGAATGGAATTGCATGATGGGGCAATTGGGAATTGGAGTGTGATTCTTGAATCACATGTTATATATTTGTGTTTGACTGTAAAAATTTGTGCTATACATGTTTGTATTGATATCCTATGTTTGTTGTGTATTTAGGTAGGTTTAGAATAGTATAAAAATGTAAATTTTGGACTTAAGAGTTAAAAACACATTATGGACTGGTTTTCTCGTTTAGCCACGAGGGGCTCGCTTAGTAAGACTTCAAGGATGAAAAAAACAGGGGTCTCTGACTTTCTCGCTTAGCCATGAATGGCTGACTAAGTGAGAGCTCACTTTGACCTCACCTAGCGAGACTTTTGATGTATAATATTTAGCAGCACTGACTTTAACGTATCTTGAATTTCGTAATTCGGAATGAAACGCGATCAAATGGTGGAGTAATTGTAATCCATCGAACATATATTTATTTATGATGACTGACCAATGTATATGGTGATCCGACGCCTCAAGGACTAGACCCGTGTGACTTTCTTCTAATGATTGGTACCCTAATACTACCGAAAGGATCCATGAATAATGACCAATTTCCCATTTAGCCTCACTGGTACCCTAGTTTTAGCTGCTTATAGGGTACACCTCCACCTTGAATAAGTGGAAGTCGGTGGCTAATGATCATGACCTTAACAATAATGACGAATTACTCACTTGACCTCACATGTATCCTAGTTTAAGTTGCTTCTAGGTATGCATTAACCTTAAATAAGTGGTAATAAATAATTAATGATGAGGACTGATTACTAATGACTAATGTTATACCAATCATTGGAGAACCATGTTTTGTGTATGAGAAAATAATGTAAGGAACCATAAGCTTTAATAGAGATTTGATGCTAAATTATTCTGAGTATAGTGTGCAAGGATAATGAATAATGACTAACCCTTGCTGATCACTGTGGATTACTCACTTAGCCCATTCATGATATCCATAGTTTCCGCTGCTTCTATGGTATAAAACTGGCCTTAAATAAGTGGTAATTGATAAAATACTCCCTCATGCACGGGACTTGTCCAGATACCCATGGATTGTTGAAATACCGTAAGGAATAATTCACAAATGACTATTAGGACACCTTATAATCGAGAGGACTTCTAAGATAAGAGAACTCCAATGAAATAAATTGTATCTCACCCATTAATATTTCAGGTAGCTCATTTGAAAAAGAAAATAAAGGTCCGATATCTCGAAGACGTGTAAGGTAGAAATTATTTACGTTTTTCCGCCGTGTTATTACCTATCTGTAATATTTTATTGTATCAAATGTTTATGTCATGTATTTGTACTGCCTTATACTTGTTTATTACATGCGTTAGAATGTTATTTAGACACTTTTAATTGTATTCAGTATAGTTTAACATTCCAGATAATATATTTCTAGCAAACGTATTATTTGAGTTGTTACACTAGGCCTCTAAGCCATGGCATGAGAAGATTTAAAATTCAGTGTTGAATTTAAGTGAGGTGAAAATAATTCTATTAACACGAATAAAAATCCTGGTTAAAAAAACGGTATTTGTCATTCTAATTTTAAAGTAAATAAATGATATAACCATAAACGCACACATTCTTAGAATTTGTGACGTTAATTTAAACAAATTGTAATTTCCTCTCAACAAAACAAAAAAATAAAAATAAAATCAGACTTTACTTTAGTTGATGTATATTTGGCAAAGTGTAACTTTGCATTTAAAAAGGGAGAATAAGGAATACGTAAGTACAAAAACTATAATTTATTATCTTTCTTTCCGCTGAATTTGACACGAAAAATATATTATCATAACAGTTATACAAATGTCCATCATACATGACAAAATCTGTGTAACCAAAATTGAAAGGGCCCTGTATTCATCCCTTGTTAAGGGAGCATAAACTTTCTATGTCTAAAGAATTAAGGGTGGTGAGTGAGTAATAATCGATACAGAAGTATATAGCCAACCTTTTGGCAATTAGCAGTATTAAGAAACACTTCATATTCCAAGGCCGTCTGGCGTGACAGTAGCTCTACTGTCGCATAATAACTTCAATTTCTGCACATTACACCACATTAGGAGAATCAATTGTGCTATATATAAGTTTCTGTTAATAAATATGTCTTCTGATAAAAGACCTTTGACTTCAAACAACTTGGAAGATGTTAATTCATAAAAGACCTTTGACTTCAAACAACTTGGAAGATGTTAATTCATAAAAGACCTTTGACTTCAAACAACTTGGAAGATGTTAATTCATAAAAGACCTATGACTTCATTAATCGAAAAGAAAGAAGCCTTCAATAGCATAGAACAGCTTAGAAGATGATCAACTAATATAATCATGACATTGCTCATATAAAAGTCTGCATTATGAGAGCTCTGTATTATTCCTGGGGAGGAAATTGCAAAAAGTGATGGAGTTATTACCGTAAGATATTGCGAAGGATCATCCATGGAGGTAGTGCCTAGGATTACTTCTCTTCTCAGTTTTGTTGTCATTTTGTGACAAACACGTAGCTGAAAACAACACAATAATCACAAGATGGGATTACAATTGCAAAATCCAGGATATGGTTGCAGAAGTTTTTTATCATATTTACCTCAGATCGAGTAGCCCCGCCAATAATAAACACAAAGATTCTCTTTCCCATCTTCTTGAAATCAGCAGCTACGTTCTTTAACGTGGAGTCACTGGAATATTGAAAAAGCTATCTGTTCAGGCTAAAATTGTATCCATTTGAATGCAGATTTCATTTCCTTTAAAGAGACATTTATGTTTAGGTAATAGTTCATGTCACCTTGAATATCCATCGTCAGAAGTACGTGACTTAGCCCAGTTGGCTGTCCGCCTAGATCTCATTGAATGAGGAGGGGCTGTTGGAGCTGGAGCTATCTGAGTGCTCTTGCTATTTCGAGCAGAGTTTCCTTTGGGAACGGGAATTGGTTCATTTTTACATGCATATTCACCCTTTGGCAGTTCTCCCTTATTAAGACTTTCAATGAGCTCCTGACAGATGAAATGGTAGCTATGATTTACATTTGATCATATGCAATAGTAAAACTAGTCATGTCATAAGTAAACAACAATATTTCTTACGCAATTTCCTTACCGTGTTTAAATCAGATTTTTCTCATTCAGTTCCACAACAACAAAACTTTTCTCATTAGGTATGGTTCATAGATGGCTTTTCATATGTTTACGTCCACTTGTCCCAATTCAATCTAATATACTTTGACATATAGAGAGGAAAAATTTATTGGAAGGCAAGTGTGAAACTCTGAACAAATCAACTATTGACATTTTGTGATAAATATAGTGGAAAAACTATATATCGTGTAACTTCTAAAATCTAACTAAAACATGCAAGGTACTAGGAGCTCGCATGTTTTACCAAGCAATGATAGGCAGATCAATCATCTTGCAAATGTCTTTTACATTTTTATATTGTCAAAGCTAATGACTGTAAATCTCTCATGATGCACTAACATTATAGCACTTCTTAAGAAAGAAAGGCATAACTTTTCCTGTACAAGGATCCACTATGATGGGTTATAGAGCTCCTATATTATATTAGAAAAAAATGTTACTTTCTCTTTCTAATATTCATGGAACTCGAGAGAACTCAAATCCGAAGATATCACTCCACACACAATAAATTTGGAAATGAAAAGCTTGCATGATCTTTAGTCGTACCTCTACAACGGGATAAAATCGAAATAGTGACCATGTTTCTTCCTCTTCGTCAGTACGATCTTTGCGTGCTGCTTGCGTTGTCTATGAAAGAAAAAAAGTTTTAATTTTATAGATAATTTGATGCGAAATAAAGCATTCAGACAGGGGCATGAAATAGAACATTTTGCAATACAATACCACCCTCAACTTGAAATATCTAATATCCTTAATGAAAAGGAATCCATAAATCATATATTTTTATTGTTGTTTCTTAAGTATATAGATCCTCACTTGACATATTTGTTTATTTATTTTACTTCTATCAGCACGAAATGAATATATATGTTTACCTTCTGGTTACTGAACTTCAGTGAGAAAGCACCAGCAGCAGATGCCTTCTTTGTTGATGATCCCGCCAGCAGTTGCATATTACTGATAACTTTCATGTCATCGGGTGATAGTTTTGCCAACTAGTTAGATAAACAAAACCATCAATAACATTTGCTTACTACAGTTTTTTTTCTTTGAGTTATAGTATTGCATTCATTCATAGATGCTGACTGCCTAAAAAAAATCAGACTGGACCTTAGAAATCAAACATATCAAGCAATGTAACAGGCAACCTACTTTTTCCTGAGTCGTAGACGCCTCATCCAAATTTATTTATGATGTAGCTATAAACAAAGAGATCCATACCCATATACAGAGATAGTTTTCAAAATAAGACATGAATATCTTGCAATTCAGAGCTTAGCACAGTCGCAGAAGTTTAATTCAGTCAATTTTTGCTACCAATCTTCTAAAGAACATGAATCTGATCAGAATTTGAACATCTTTACTGGTTTTGTAGTCAGGAAAAGCAGGAATATCAAGCATATTTTAAAATCATAAACCTAGTAAAGAAACATAATTTGTAGAATTCATGAACCATGTAGAATTCATAGGTGTTGGTATCAACCTGCATTAGCTTTAAACCTTTATCACCCTCAAACTTTTCAGGGTAGACAGATGCATAGATCATCAACAACCGCAACTTATATTCAGGAGTTGTATTCTGCACGCCGAAAATTCTTTTATAAGGAAATTGTACATAATGTGTTAAGATGCATATTATATTGCCTAATCGGAGATATGGATTCAGTACAAGACCTGCTTTGTTCTTAAAAAGTTAATAACGTCCTTGGCTGCAGCATCCCCAAAAACAAGATCTTGCTCCAACTGTCCAAGCTCTCGAAGTGCTGCGTCTCTGATGATTGTGTTGATCTTTCCAGCTATCTACTTTGAATTAATAAAAAGCAGAGTGGTCAGAATAGAAATGTGTTTCTTTTGTTTTGTTGCGAGCCATATCAACTTAAAAGAGTTATATGTTACAGCTGTTTGTGTGTCTTGGCGGGCACAGCATATCGAAAATTATGCAATTTCAGTCCTCTTACATTCCATTGCCATTATTCTTATTTCTTAAGTTGCAATCAAATACTCCTCCTCGATAACTAAGATTTTTTTAAAAAAAAAAGTAAGTAAGATGGAAAAACTCAATCACCTCTACATGGAGTGAAATCTTTTCTACTTGCTCAGTGTATTGGGGCAAAGCTTGAACCATTTTTTGCAAATCCCGCGTAGATATTTCACCACCATCTCTGCAAAATATCAAAGCTATAAGTCAAAAGTCAAAAGTGCTTATCCCACTATAGACAAGCGCAATGATGCCATTGGTGTTGAGAAGCATTTTAACAAGCCATTAACCTGAGAGACTATAAATCTTTCCTTCTGTATGTAATTAATGTATCTTAGTTTTAGTTTTCAATTTCATTATACAAACTATAAGCTAGGTTTGGGTTCAGTGTATTTACATTAATAAGAGAAGTTCAGATGTGATTACTCTTATTAGAGCAATATATGTTCTGTTGTTTGTAACGTGCAATTACTGGTGATAGAGTACCTATAAATGTACCATTTCTGCATTTGAGCAAAAAATCTATATTTTGATCCAGTTACTCAACATAGTACAAAATTTGATATCCAGACCCGTTTTTAACTCAGCATGTTAACTGGTGGTTAGTTAAATGAAATTGAAATAATTTTTTTCCTACACTGTATTAGTTTTGGAAAATAATAAATTGAAAATATTAGCTAAATACTTAAATTAGCTATAGAAATTTGCAATATTGCATGAGATACAAAATACATTCATTCTAAAATAAGAGAGACAAAATACTTTGTAATTCATGCAATATTAAATCCAATGCAATATACTAGTATAGAATAAGAGGTTATTCCCAAGATAGAGTGATAGGACCCTGAGTCCGAACCTTAGTCTAGTAAGAGTTAGTTAGGATATATCCTTTATTTTAGGGATATTCTGTTATAAAAGAGAGGGGAAGGGATTAGGGAATTCATTCAGAAATATTGTTAGAAAGTTGTTAGGAGAGTTACTCTCTGGTCCAGGAGCAATTCTGCTCTGGTTTATCATTTCTTGTTTCATTTTCACCATTGTAAGAGCTCATCTTTGACATTCAATAGAATACAATTTGGTTATCTTGATTTTATGGTTCTATCATAAAGTTTTGCTCAAACAAGCTATATATATAAAAGAAATAATGACAATACATTGACAGCTAGGACCTGAATTTAGACTGGCATTTAACAAAACAGATGCTATTTTTCATGAAACAAGGATTAAGGTGCCAGTGAGAACCTTCCACTTTGTTGCATTTGTGCTGCTTTGTTCTTTGATACAAAGGTGGTAAACTTTTCATGCAATCTTTCACTAGCCTGGAATTTCAGATGATAAAAGAGCATTGAGATTTGATTTCAGACAAATTAAATGCGTGTAGATAAAGAGCGAACAAGATGTACATCTGCTATATGTGAATGGCGAAGTTCGAGCCAGACTGAGTCGTGTTCTTCTAGAACGACCTCCTTTTCCTCAGGTGGACCCCCTGTTTTGCTGGCAACCTAAAATGATTGCTATCTCAATCAAAAGCAGCAAAATAAAAAATCTTGTCTACAAGATAAGGGAGGGTGAGAAGAATGTCATACCTCATGTATATATTTATTTCCTTCCATATCCAACAAATCATGGCACATAGCATCATAGGTCCATTCATGAATGACAGGAGCAATCTGAGGTTGCAGATTCATCCATTATCAAAAGCGAGATATAAAATGGAAGATTAATTGTGCAGAGGAGTATTTTTAACCTGATCAACAGATCTATCGACAATGAGTAGGTCGCATGTTTCACTTTGTGGAAATTTGGGAATAGTAGATTTATATTTAGAAACCATGTCCCAAACTGCATCAGCAAGCTTGGTAGGAACTAATTCACGACTTACTGTTGGTGCAGACTCGTCACTTTCCTTTGCCGAACGATAGTATATATGCGGTAACTCCTAATGAGATAGAGATATTAAGATATAATATTTCAGAAATTATAGAATACACAAATCCTTATCAATGAGTTACACCAAAATGTCAACTTATTCCTTTATAGAAGGAATCATAAAATTATATGACTACAGCTAGATATTTCACAAAACTCTGTATTAATTTATTAAATAAAGCTAATGAGACAGGACTTACTTAGTAATTTCTGTAAACACAAATTAGTAGCATTTGGTTATATTTTGCTTATGTTTGAGTTCAAATGTGGTATAGCCTGGTTGTAAATAATGTATTTTTACTATTATTAGTAGTAATTTGTATCCGGCCCAATATTCTATTAGTGAGACTCATTAGGTTAGAAAAGCCTATACAAACTATAAAGGGGTTAGTGCTCGTACATCATTCATACTGGAAATACAAAACTCAGTTTTCACAGATTTGTAGGTTTGATCTAAACTCAACCCAAATTTCTAATATGATATCAGAATCTATCTTGTATATTTTGTTAGACTTTCTGCATCTTCCACGTTTCAAGCTCATAGCCCCAGAGCGTGAGGGTGTGTTGGAAATTCCGCCTTCACTGAGGTCCACCCCTAGTTGCGTCATTTGGATTGCCTTCGCTGCAACCTCCAACACCTTCATTTTGTTGAGTGTGAAGGGGTGAATTTAATCTCACATTGCCTAGAGGTATGGCGTATGTAGTGTTTATAAAGCTTGGGCAACCTTCACCTTACATGTTAGTTTTGTAAGGTTGAGTTAGACTCAACCCAGAACCCCGGGGGTTGGTCTAGTGGTGAAGACTTGGGTTCTGAGAGTGTGCTTCTCTCAAGGTTCGAATCCCGCTAGCTGCAAACAATTCATGTGTTGGGCCAAGTCCATATAAAACTTTGCTTTTCCTTTAAACGGGGGCCCCACAAGTGGACGGTGGGATTGGTCCCCTTGGATTAGTCGGTCGCAAGGCCGGGTACCAAGATTTAAAAAAAAAGTTAGGCTCCTACAAAACCTTAACCATCTTATTGTCTCATAAAATTGAGCAAGAAAAGTAATCCATTAAAACCTTGATCCAAGTTTAAATTACAAACATAAAACATGAGGTGCAAAGGTATTTAAGTAATACCTTCAATGAAGCAAAAACTGTAGCTATTCGAATCGCCATATTATTCAAGTAGGTATTGAATCTACGAATATTGTCAACATTTCCATAAAGTTCTTGCAGTGCTGTATCTTGATCAGTGATAAACCCCTACACAATATAGATTTCGCAATACAAATCAAAATTCCCTCATTAAAACATTATGTACAAAGGTCAAGGTGATTCTTTGCTTAAAATAAATACAAAAACAAACATGATAGCTTCTTAATTGAAGGCCTTTCACAAAAGATGGGTAGTTGATTTTGGATATCACTTCGACATGATATCCAAGGATTTTAGGAGAAGCGCATGCTTTGAGTATTTCAACTTATATAAAACCTAGGGGAGCCACGGTGAAACAGGTGGAGCTGCTACTGTGTGATCATAGAGGAGTTTGATTTTTGGCAGGAGTTTTATAGATATAGGTTTGCCATTGCTCAGGAGAAAATGTACATGCATGTAAGCATACTCCTGTCTTAAATATGTCAAATTTTACTGTCTATGCAGGCATGTCTGGTTACATGCAGGAATGCTGTTATGCATAATTTCAGGTATAAGTTGAAGAATCTACATGTCATTAGACGAATAGATTTCTAGTGGTATGCTTTGATCCTACTCTATGTAATCGGGACATCTAGTGGTATACTTTGGTTCTACTCTACTCTATGCTTGCATTATTTATTTTGTTTTTAAGTTCCATAAGGTAAGGGACGTTTCCGTTCTTTTCCATACAAGAGGGGCTTACTTATGTGTATGCTTGCTTGCGTAATGTATACATAAGTAGTAGTTAGCAGATGACATCTTTAGAGGGAGCAATGCCTTGGTACTTGGTACTTACAGTCAGTTCTAGTGCTGCTCTATCTATATCATTTGTTTTAGCATCACCTGCTAGGCAAGATGATTGTGCAGCATTACTTTGGTATGTAAGTTCTGTGTCTTGCATTAGAAATCATATTTGAAAATTTGGACATTCCTTACAGTTCCTTACATAGACAATAGCGTGAATATTTAGAGAGGAAGGGTTTATGATACTGTAGATTGAGAGTAGACAGTCAATGGACTAAACTATTAATCAATGATGCAAACCCACTATCTTATGAGTGAATACATCACCAAAAAAATGAAATAGTTCTATCATTATATACCTGGCTATCTATTGGAAAGTATTCCAAATTCATCTGCAAATTACACCAAAAAATAATTTCGGTCAAAAACAATTTGAAGATGATTACTTGCTTATAAATTCTAGATTGAAGGTTAAAACAAATCCTGACCTCTCTCAATGCTCCTATGCGTGGTAAGACACTTGTATCACATTTAATGTGGTTTACAAGCTCCTTTGGGATTGGTGAGCTGAAAAATATATAGGCTCTGGAAAGTAGTATAGGAAAAAGGACCACCCCCACCCAAAGAAGAAAACAGAAAAAAGAAATGAAGCAATCAGTTTGATTCCAAACGTATAAAAGATGAATTGATTGTGAAAACCAAAAGCCTGTACATACTTCTTGTACAGAGGCTCCCTTCCAGACATATCAGACAAGAACATGACTACACTGCAAGCTAGCAAAAGAGATGTTTAATATGGATAAAGTATACAAGCGAAAGAAACCAAAATAAAAGAGAAAGAAAATCAGTTGAAAATAATGCATGGAAGATCACACAGATGATTGACTCAAAATGAAAATAAATTAGAATATCATAAACTATTGCAAATTATAATATCACATTCAATCCAAATAGCTATGAAGGAACCCATTTTCAGTCTACTTTTTTGATGTCTTTGGATTAGGCATCTGAGTTTTGTTGGAGCCTTACTCCATTTAGTTTCGATCGCTTTTAACATAATACAGTATAAAAACATTCTCATTGCTGACTGAGTATCACTCAGATTCTAGTTTGGATAGTTGGTATTACAGCACGCTATTCCATGTTCAATGCCTTGAATAATACATTTATCACTTCCTTTACAACTGCAATATGCTATCCAAGATTGAACTTCTATCTGTCATTAAATTAAGACTAGAGTGATTTGAGTGATTGCAGCCCACCTTATTCATCAAGAACAAAAAAATCCATGCACCCTACAAACAACACGTTAATTTGGACTAGTCTCATGGAAAAGGTTGTCCTTCTGATGTAATTTTTGGTATCTCTACTAATACCCTATGCACTCCAAAAACACATCTTGCATATGTGTTATAACTTTCTATTCATAAACTTGAGAGCAGACAACAAAATAAGGGAATTTTCTACTACTGATTTATGCATAATAGAGTAGTTAGTATCAGTTAGTTAGGTCTTGCTGAGCTGTCATTGTTAGCAGCAGTTAGTTAGACCTTGCTGAGCTGTCATTCATTCTGTTACAACATTCTGTTAGTTTGTTAGATCTAGACTATTGCTTACTCTCTCTATAAATAGAGAGTCCCTTGTATCTTTTCAAATATAGAATACAATATGAGATTTACAATCTACTCAATCTCTCTCCATCTTATCAAACTCTATCATGGTATCTAGAGCTTAATTTTTTTTCGATCCATGGAGTCTTTGTTTCCATCTTCGCAAGTGAAGCTCTCTCACTTGATCTCTATGAAGCTTGATGATAAAAACTTCAAGCAATGGAAGCAACAGATCAACGGCGTTGTTCGCGGTCATCGCTTGCAGCGATTTGTTACAGTTCAGGTGATTCCACAGTGATCATCGTTTGATTCCGATTCAGCATCCCACAGTGCGAATTCAGCGTATCTGGAATGGGAACAACAAGAGGCACTCATCTGTACCTGGCTGCTATCCACCATCTCCGATTCGCTTCTTCCGAAGCTTGTGGATTGTACGCATTCGTGGCAAGTTTGGACGAAGTTTGGACAAACTCAAAAGTGCTCTAATTCAGCATGGGTTTCAGGCTAGTAGATGTGATCCCAGCCTGTTTCTGCTGCATCAAGGAAAACTTCAGATCATGATTCTTGTGTATGTTGATGATATCATCATCACAGGGAATTCTGCCTCATTCATTAACTCCTTGATCAAGCAACTCAATGACAAGTTTTCACTCAAACAGTTGGGAGAGCTGGATTATTTTCTGGGTATTGAAGTGTCTCATTTATCTAATGGATCATTGCTGTTATCTCAAACCAAATATCTTACTGATCTGCTCTCAAAGGTGAATATGCTAAATGCCAATGGTATGCCCACTCCAATGGTGTCTAGCAGCAAATTGTCAAAGGTTGGTTCTGACACTGTTGATGATCCAACTCAGTTTAGATCAGTTGTTGGTGCCTTGCAGTATGCCACACTGACCAGGCCTGAAATATCATTCTCTGTTAATAAAGTGTGTCAGTTTTTGTCCAATCCCTTAGAAGAACATTGGAAGGCAGTCAAGCGAATATTACGGTATTTGAGTGGCACTCTTCAGCATGGTTTGCTTCTGCAACCTGCTGCTATTCAGCAGCCTATGCAGTTGCTAGGTTTTTGTGATGCTGACTGGGCTACAGACCCAGATGACAGAAGGTCAACTTCAGGGGCATGTGTTTTTCTTGGACCAAATGTTGTCTCTTGGTGGTCCAAGAAGCAACAACTTGTAGCAAGATCAAGTGCTGAGGCAGAGTACCGAAGTATGGCTCAGTTAGCTGCTGAATTAATATGGATACAGTCCTTACTTAAGGAACTCCACTGTTCTTTCCAAGTGCCTAAAATACTGTGTGACAACTTAAGCACTGTTACTCTTGCCCATAATCCTGTTCTTCACAATAGAACTAAACATATGGAGCTTGATATCTTCTTTGTGCGTGAAAAAGTTCTCAGCAAAAGTTTGTCTGTGGTTCATGTCCCAGCTCAAGACCAGTGGGCAGACATTCTAACAAAACCTCTTTCTGCTGCAAAATTTGTTCCTCTCATAGCAAAACTGAAGGTGTTCAACAAGACTGACTTGTTCAAATCGCCGTCAGCTTCTAAGGGGGACTAATAGAGTAGTTAGTATCAGTTAGTTAGGTCTTGCTGAGCTGTCATTGTTAGCAGCAGTTAGTTAGACCTTACTGAGTTGTCATTCATTCTGTTACAGCATTCTGTTAGTTTGTTAGATCTAGACTATTGCTTACTCTCTCTATAAATAGAGAGTCCCTTGTATCTTTTCAAATATAGAATACAATATGAGATTTACAATCTACTCAATCTCTCTCCATCTTATCAAACTCTATCAATGCAAATACAGGAAAAGATTTGAATAATAAAGTCCTTGCAACTTGACAATCTTTTTTTGAAGGATTTCCATTAAACTTTGTTTGGCCGCTATAAGCCAAGAAGAAGAAGAATATATTAGGACTCCTAGGTATTCTTTTGAACGTAATACAACATGTCCACTCTATCCTCCACCCATTTTTAATTTACAAAGATATTTGTCATTAAATTATAGGATAGCCTGTAATTAAATAACTTCAGAGAATTTCCTATTTTTAAGGAGTTTGAAACCCTCTACTTCCATGTGATAGGTAAAAATACACATGTTGCATCAAATTGTTAAACTAAACTACAGAAGACACACTCACACACATATGTGTGTGTACTGAAATTGTGATGGGAAAGAAGAAGACAGACAGGCTAGCTATGCTCACATGCAAGCAAATGTAAGACAAACGTGGTTTAATAAATCTATGAAAATTGCAAGTAACTTTTCCTTGAACAATAAAACAAATGTTTTATTTTTACATGATTTTTTTTATTGCTGACATGATAAATATAAATTTCTAATCAAGAAACAAAAATTACTTCTCTTTTGAAGGCTGGATGAAATAAACAGCATCCAATGATGGTAACGGTTGCCTTCTCCGGAAAAGGTCTTCCACCACTGCAATGAGATAGGACCAAGTTATAATACCCAATATTTTAATAAAGTAACCTTGAAACATTTATTCGGTAAATATCAGGAGATGTAATAAACATTGAACAGCAGAAAGCACCTAACTTATACTCAATATTCAATGATAAGATAACTGCCATCATGTGTAAAATGGTAATATGTCTTAATGAGGGAGAAATATTTTTGTAATGATACTTTGTTATTCTCCAGTCACTTAGAACGCAATCACACATACTGAGAAACACTTCTAATCTCAGTCAATTTTCTTAAAATTCTTGGAAGTAATGAGCTTTAGCGCCATCACTCACTTCTAAAGTGTTTGGCCATTTATTGACACTGAGAAGTGCGTCTTACAAAGCTAGTTAATTTTTTCTCCTGTGCCATCAATCAAAGCAAATGGGTTCTCAAAAGAGAAATGCAGAAAAATAAACTCATAAAAGCCATATCCTTTTAGTGTTCTTACAAGAAACTTCCTGGTCTGTAATATCTGCCATTTTACATGAATGTGACATAACTTTCACTGTAACTTTGTCCATTATGAGCACCTATAAGAATCAGAAAAAGTAGACCAATATCAGCCGTGAACTTGAATCAACTAAAGATAAGATACAAAGATAAACTAAATATGAGAGGTGCAAAAACATCCATATTAAAACCACACCTTCCATGCTTTTGAATCCGCTGACTTAGCTGATCTAAGCATTTCATATAATAATCCTATGAACATATAGAAATGAAAAGAATTAGGAAACGGGTCAAAAAAGTAAAGGAAATACATGCATAGTATTTATTATGGTGCATCTAGAAGTGCTTATGAAGATAATTTAAAAGCTAAAACATGTTCTTAACATTTTTTCAGCTTATTCTCATGAATTTAACATAATAGATTATACATTACATATATGCAAACATTCCTTTAATTCCTATTCCATTGTAAAAGCAACTTATGCACAAGCATGAATACAATTTAGTAAAGCATTTTTTGTGTGGCAAATGCATTTCCTTAATTGGAAGTTTGCACAATTTGTTAAGTGAGTGGAATCACGATTTGCCACCATGATTTTATCAAACTCACCGTCATTCCAAACATGAATGCAATCGATTTTGAACAATGAGCACCAAAACACGGTCTGAAAAAATTGAAGCTATCTCATATTTCTTTTGCTACATTTTTTCAGAGAAACACATAGGTTCATTTTCTAGAATATTGGATGCAAAAAAACATCAATAAAAATGATCCACAACGAACTTTACAAATTCTTTTAGTTTCAACCAACATGATTCTGAGATTTAATTTCTAAACTAAACCAAATATAGTTATAGAACGATTTCAAAGTTTCAAGTTTCTAGTATGAAGCACTAACACGGCCTGAAAGAAACACCTGAAACAAACACCAAAATGGCCGGGTGACAAATGAATGCGATTGAATGTAACTAAGCGTATGTTTGATATTGCGGCAGTTTTGTCAAAATCACCTTAGCAAAACTTCGGTGGCTCACCGTAATTATGTCAAACTCATCGCGAATCTAAACTAGCATGCACTACATTTCAAAGGTTTTACATAAAGATCGCGGTCACGGTGGCGTAAAGGCTTTCGTGATTTCTAGAAACAATTGCGAAATAAACCAGAGAAATGAAATGCAAAGCGGAACGAAAGAGATCTCACTATCGCGGCTGATATGACGAAAAGGCTTATAATCCGATCCACCGCCACCGCCATAGGAGGTTTCGGAATCCGATAGCGACATTGTTGATGCTGCGCCTTGTTAGAATCGAAGCTGTGAACGGAAATTTGAGAATGGAAAATGGAGAGAAAAAACCGTTGGGACATTTGAGGAAAGAAGAATAAGCTTGAGAAAGTCGTTATTATTGTGACTACGTGTAATTTGGAACTCAAGTTTCGGTTACGGTTTGTGCTCTCCATGTCAAACTCAATGTGATTTTATACTCGGATTCAAACGATCGTTTTGTGACTTACTAGTCTCATGGTCTCTCCGTTTTAAAATAAATAATTAAATATGGTTTAAAGTTTTTATGGACAAATTAAAAGAGAATAAAGTATTCTAAGCAGAATTATCATACAAACTTTATTTGTCAAAAGTACATATGAACATGTTTCTCTTATAAGGCCAGAGAGAGATTCAGTCACTTTAATAAGTATATAATAATTTGAGTAGTAAGAGTTTATTCACGCCACTGAAAAATCCTATCCGGTGGTTTCAGAGGTTGTTTAAGGGATCAACTCACGTGAGGTAATATATCATGTTGGTGGTCGGTGCTGTTGGATTGTAGGCACGCAATTAAGTTGATAATGTGTTATGGCTACTGAGTGCGTAGTGATCTTTGAGTAGTGAAAAATGTGTATGACTTAAAGAGTCCCCTTATCTCATTGAGGGGTAATGTATTTATAAGAGTTTCCGGCATTTAGGATTTTCTCGGATTAATTCACCGTCCATCTAGTCAAATTGTGTACAGTTAAATCCCTATTTTCAAGGGAGACATGAGTCAGTAACGACTCTAACTTTCTCTTTATCGAAAATATGTCTTATCCAACGTTTTTTCCTCCATGAGCGAGGAAGAATTTAAGGGTGAGGTGATACCTCCCTTCAAGCGACCTCATGTAGTCGCCTTCTCTTAGGATGATCTCTAGAACATCGCCATAGGTAAGAATTTTTGTAAAAATAACACTACATAGTTCCTCAGGCATTAAATCTTCGGTAGAAGGCGAAATGTTTTTTACATGCGACTAATGAGAGTATTACAAGAAGTAGTGCTTCCCCTTGCGAGGTTTTAGTTGACCTTAGGAGTACAAGATCTTCTGGACACAATAACACATATCTTGGTTGGTGAGACGTCAAGTCCCTAAGGTGAGGCGTTCAACCTTTCAGGCGGGACCTCCATTGAGCCTTATAGCAATACCGAAATACAGTCTTCGGAGCTTGACATGACTCGCGTCTCTTAGGCGTGATTTATTGGAAATAATCCCACCCGAGGAGACACTAAGTCCCTCAGGCAAGAGTCTGAATAGTTAGAGGAATCTAAGTTCGTCAGACGCTGTAATGCATAGCCTGTGTCGTATCCCAAATTTTGACCTCTTTCTCCTAATATAAGGCATATGTCACTGACATATCCAGAGTCCATATAAGTCATATGGTCAACCCCAATGACCTAAAAAGTCAAAGGGGGACCATTTTGACTTTTTAAGTCTCAAATCTCATCTTGATTAACTGTTATAGTCTAGGGCTTAGTTTAACATAACCATTTGGTTTTTCTTTTGTTAAAGCCTTTAATTATTAATCATTCTAATTAGTAAGAATTAATTTTAATAGTAGATTAATAAAATATTGATTAATATTGTTAATCGGATTTTGATTAAGTGAAATTTTATTTAGATTATATTGGATTAGTTTATAGTATTATTTAATTTAATTATGTTTGTCAAAGTATATTAAGGGGGTGGTGATGTGTTTCTTTTGTTTTTTTAAACGGTTTTATTTAACTAGTCAAGGTGTTGACCGAATCAGGTCAAGCCCAGGTCCAACTGGGTCAACACGAGACCCAGGTCCAATCCAATTGGGCCAGGTGACCCAAATCCATTATCCAATCGGGTCACACCCATGACTCGGATTACTCATCCAATCTCCAATCCTCAATTCTTCAATCTCAAACCCTAAATCACGCGCAAATGAAAATGGAAAGAATAAAAAACTTCAAATTTAACTTTCAATCAAACATTTCCATTGTTGCATTCAGATACATTCGAAAGTCAGAATTACATACAAGACCAGACCAAATACATTACATACATAAACTATTACATTTGTACATTGAAAACTCTATAAGAATGCAAATCAAATCCTAATTTCTAAACTGATTACATCAAAGATTTCCTAAAACAAATCAATTCAATTCAAAACCTTATTTTTAACCTATAAATAACCTAAGATTAAAACAAAAGAGGGACGGGAAAATTTAGAACCAAAAAGAACAAATCCATAGCTGATGCAATTTGCCCTAACCTTTTCCCCAAAGCTCCAATTCCATAACACTTAAGGTTTCACATTGAAACCTCAAGTGCTTCGAGCTAAGTCGGGCACCGATTCCTACAAAAGAAAGGAGAAGAGTAAGAGGGAGATCGAAAAGAATCAAAGCAAGGAATTAAAGGGAGGATACACAGCTTAAGTTTTGTCACGACAGGGAAGGTAAATCCTTTAGCTCAATTGAATGGTTAGAAGTTGATGTAGGGATTGGTATTGTGTTATATGTTTTTTGAGTTTTGAAGCATTGATTGGGGTTCAGGATAGGCCGATATATCGATCGGCTAAGGTTTGGGGTCGATCTAGGTAGGTTCTTAGGGTTTCTGGGTTTAAGCTAGGGTTATGGTTCATCCGATGAACCCTAGGGCTCATCAATTTTGGGTTTTGAGGTTTAAGCTAGGGTTAAGGTTCACCGATTAAGGGTTTTGGGGTAAGGGTTCATATTGAACCCATGTTTCAGTGGAGGTTGGAGATGAAGGATCATTTTCTCAGGGTTAGGGTTCATCAGTAGAACCCTAGGATTTTCTGGGTAGGATAAAGGGTTTAGGGTTCGTAAGGGTTTAAGTGTTTCTGGAAATTTCATATGAACACTTGAAGTTTATGGTTGAACTTCAACCAAAAACTGGGTTATAGGGCGGTGTTTAGGGTAGTTCAGGGTGGCTCAGAGAGGAAGGGTAGAGAGAGGTGAGAGCGAAGAGAGAAGATAAAATGGGTTAGAGAGAGAAAAGAGAGGAGAAAATGAAGTTTCCGAAGGGAATTTCTTTAAATATTCCTTTCGCGTCTGTTTCGATGTGTGCCAAGTAGAACTCGGAGATCACCCAAATCAGTTGACTATCCCAGTCAACTGATGTTCCCAAGCCGCACACACACCCTAGTCCTCACGTTGACTTACCATCGGATCCCTCCATTTGGCTTACTTTGACTAAGTATACCAGATCAAAGTCCATGATGCAAGATCCTTTAGACCCCTCTAATTATGACCAGATGCACCCCAGAGAGAGTCAACCTTTGACTCTCTCTCTCGTGAGCCCTCTGTCGCATCCGTGAAAAACAACCGGTGGGAAAAACAAAACAAACAGAGCCGCCACCGTGCATTATTTATCCCAAAAGAGGGAAAGGAAACGCTCGAAGTAAACCTGGAAAAGACATGGTCTCGCGACCAGAGAGAGATGGGATCGGGAGTCGGTTATGCGAAGGGAAGGTATTAGCACCCCTACGCATCCGTCGTACTCGACGGGATCCACGCTCAAAAGAATAGAAGAAAGGTTGCTAAACACTGCTCAAAGAATGCACACACACACACTAGAATAAAACACAGATGGAAGAAGAGGGGAAAAGGCTCGCTAGGATATCGCATCCTATGCCTACGTATCTCATCTGGAATGAGAATCAGAGCTACCATAGTTCGGCTCACGCACGCCGAAACAAAACACCAACACAGGAAACCGACTGCCAATCGCTGGACTTACGTCAGACTCCACACAAACAGGCAAACGTGGAAACTGAACGCCAATCACTGGACTTACATCAGACTCCGAACCAACAAACACACACAGGAAACCAACTGCCAATCGCTGGACTTATGTCGGACTCCAAACACACACAAAAGGAGTTAACAGGACGCTGAATCGTCAAAAAAGCAACAAAGAAGGTTGAACAAACAAGCTAACAGGGAGTATGGAACTCGAGCCTGCTAGTTGTCAAGCAAACACACACAAAAAAAGGAAAAGGGTGCCCGGAGAGATCTCGTACAATCTCCTGCCTACGTACCTCATCTGGTATGAGGATCAGGGCGACGTAGTTCCCCTTAACAGGGAAAGAACTTCTAACCTAACCAGAGACTGGGAAATGACAAACTAGAAGGGAGTCTGACTCGAGCCTAATAGTTATCATGCAGTCCGCAATGGTCCTAGGTTGAGGTTTCTATCTAACTTGCACAGGCAACAAGCTATCCTAAACAACACAAATAGTCAAAAGCACAAGAGCAAGCATACACATAGTTAGCACACACTATATACAAACAAAGTGGGCTCACACAGGGTTAGGCTTTAGTCAAGGGGTCATGTCAACCTCGACAAACAAGCCACCGTAACAGGGTGATGTTAGCTCTTAACCCTAACATTGAGAGTTAGGGTGAAGCAAATGAAATGGAGATGAGGGGTGTGCCTCATAGCTCTTATCCCTGGTCAGGGAGAGCTTTGAATAATGGAAAGTGTGGGAGTTCAGAAAGTAGGAACTCTTCTCCACAAGGATTAGACTCTATAAGATCTTGGGTTAAGATCCACAATGCATCAACATGTTATGTGAGCAAAGGGATGACACACTGACTAGCAGGAGATGGACTACACATCTCTTCTATCTGCCAATTGCCTTATCAAAGGACTTTTCCTGCTTAGCACAAAATTAAACACACAAAGACATTGCCTCTTAAGGAGGGCTTCAGACAGGTGCCTGACCACATAACATGCCAGGTCTTCCAGACTACATGAAGAAGAGAGGTTATACCTAATTGGTTAAGCAACCAAGCAAAAACAAGTTCAAAGTGAACTTAAGCAACTTATGTACCTGTGGAAACATCACACAAATCAGTACAAAGTTCAGACAATCCAACAACAGTTAATATCAACAGTCAAACCCAATAAGCAAAGGCATAAGCCATAAGTCAAGCTCAAATGAGTTAACAACCCTACAAAACACACAATGTTAGTAGACAATGGTAAACATCAAGTGCTCAAATGATGGAGCATCAACAACTATGGAACTTGAGTGATTAACCTGAAAACAAAGCTCAAAGATGAGAGGAAAACCACTAGGTCAAAGCCTAGGGTCAAAGATGGAGAAAATTTTTAAAACAGAAGCTGAAATTTGACATGATGAAACTTCAAACAATTGTTGACACATAGCAAAAAGTCTCACATCAATATCATTTACCAAATGCATTTCATGATCATTCTAAGTTCAAGACAATTTTAAAGTCCACATGTGATCAACCAGAAAGATAAATCTCAATTAAATCAGAAATGATTCACAAAAATCTGGAAAAATTCATACATATTCAAGACATCTCATATGATCAGCATGCAAAAAATCAGAACAATTGAGCATCATTTGATAGGGTGATCACATAGCATAAGATGAACATGCAAAGGTGTGACACAAATTGTCACACCTACTTAGAAAATTCACAAACCAGAAACCACAAATGATAAAAATGCAAACTCAACACCAAAATATCAATCAAAGAGTGTAGTTTCATCATGAAAATTTTCAGAAGCATTGGATCAACACACATTATTTCACAAAGGAAAAGGCAAAGCAATGTCAAAATGCATACATGAACAAGAACCTTAGGCAAAATCAAATCCAGGCCAGGCACAACTTTGATTATCATGCTGATAAAAAACTAGAGGAAAAGAGAAAACCATAGCAAAAATCCTCATGTCAATTGGATCATTTTTTGATTTATTATGATTTTTTGAAGATGCAAAATAAAAATTGAAATAAAAATGAAATGGAAAAAGAATTAAAAGAAATAGTTGAAATGAATTTGAAATGGTGAGTTTGGCGCCACTACTGAAGCGCTGCGTTTCATTTAGTGGAAACGCCTGGCCAATCAGCGCTCAGCATGGAGCGCTCTATGCAACCAGTAAAACACAAGCCCTAGCAAACTTATGGCAACGGAATTTCGTGGCATTTTCAAATCAAAAAAATCGTGGCCTTATATACTGTATCGTCTTCTCCAATGAAACGCGCCATGAACAGTAAACATCCAAGAACAGCATGAACAATTTTTCCAGAATCAAACAACAAGCATATCATTGTAAAGATCATTCATCAGGCATCAAGAATCCATAATTATTTCATCAAAAACACATCACATATGCACGGATCGAATGAAACAAGAATCATCATCAAAAATTCAAACTAACATATCTCACTCAATTTGGCACGGATTCACACGATTCAAAGTCTAATCTACTCAGCATTCAAAGATCTATCACATTATGGCAATGAAAATCAAGATTATGAGAATTGATTTGTAACCTCTTGTAGAAACAGAACTGGATTTAGCTGGATCTATGCCTTGTGATGCTCAACAAATCTTCCGCAATGCTTATGAAGTTGATTGGATGAGAGCTGGAACTTTAATTATACACGAATCCTCAAGAACTTGGAGCTGCCATGGATGATTCAAAGCTTGCATATGCTTCAATGTTGCTCGAATTGCTATGGTTCTATGGATGATCTTGCTCAAGATCAACTCAACAACAAGAATTAAGCAAGAAATTGGATTGAAAATGAAGAAAATGGAAGAAAATTTTGAGAGAAAAATTTTCAGATCTGAAAAATGAAGTGTGGTTAGCATTTTCTGTTAGGGTTTGAGGTTATATACTCCTAATTAGTCATGCTTAATCAAGATTAACAAATGCTTAATGAAAAATTAGGGAGAATGGAGGTGTTTGGACAAATTGGCATTTTCACCTTTGCATGGAAATGGTTAATGAACAGTGCACGAAATTTAAATGATTTTCACTGAAAAACACATTTTAGAAACAATGGCATTTGCAAAATATCCAAATTATTCACCAATTTTAAATTGTGAATTTCCCTCCAAAAAATCAAGTGAAAATGCAAAAGTTCATGTGATGAGAAATGATGCAATGCAATGCAAGATTGTGAAATTATAGGTCATGACAAGAATTTAGCAAAAAGAGCCACATGATTTGGAGCAATGGTTTGAAAGTTATGCACTTTTGAAGTTCAATCCACACTTGGCCATGTTTTGATCATATCTCTTCAACCACAAATGAGAAATTGATGTTCTTGGACATTTTGGAAATGGGAGAGAAAGATCTACAACTTTCATGTTCAACAAAATTTCATTTGAAGCATTTTGGGTCATGTAATTTGAAGTTGAAGTTGGATGAAAACCTTTCCATTTTTGGAAAGTTCAAATTATAGGTCACTTTCTATTTTTGGCAGATTTTGACTGGACCTCAAATCCTTTAAAGGAAGTGTTTGAAATGTCAAATGAGACTTGTTTGAACATGAATGAAGTATTTCCCATCACTTCCCACCTCCAAAAATCACAGTTGACTCGTGGTTGACTTTTGCAGTTGACAGATGACTTGGTCATGCACAGATGAACTTGAATCTCAATCTCTTGATAATATGGCTCCAACATGAAACCCTAGCTTACACAAGCTCAATAAAACCATGTAATGATCCCCATCTCAATGAAGACCTCATCTCCTTGAAAAAACCCCGATAGACATAATGCAACTGATTAGGGTTGACCAGAGGTCAAAACCCTAATCCCAAGGAATCTGATCAGGCACCATGAATCTTGATGATGATGATGTACCATTTCAACCAAGATAATGATCAATCTCCTTGAGGAACCAAGAAACCCTAATTGAAGCACAAATCCTCAGATGATTAGTGATCAATTCATGAGACCCTCAGGCTTGAATCTTTTAACCTCTCCATCTTCTGAGAAAGACCTAGGAGGATGACTTACTCATTGTTTCCACATGATATGCAAAGATGTAATGCCTAATGTCCTAAAACATGAGATGTAATATGCTAAACTAGTCCCAAGAGAGGAGGGCAAATTTTGAGGTGTTACACCCTCTCTTCAGCAAACCAAATAGGCATAATCCTTTGCTCTTCACACTCTCTTTCATAAGCCCAATTACTAAATACAACTAATAATGCATCCCCTGCCTATTTAATTTAATTTAATTAATTTAAATCTTTTTTTATTAAATAATTCTATAATTAATATTTTATCATTAGTATTTAATTGATAACTAATTAAATTAATTAAAATAATTAATTTTAATAATCAAGAGTTTTATTTTACTTTCAATAATTACAAAAAATACAAAAACAAATATGCTTTAATCGTTAGGGTTTATTAGAATAATTCCACTATTAGTTTTATGATTAACATTTAAATATTATTATGAGTTAATTAGGGTTTAACCAAGATTATATCAATTCTGCTTCATCAATTAATCATTGTTGAATATTCTCAAATAAAATTAATTATGTATATCATTTGAGTTAATTTCTAATATTAAATCAATTATAATATTTTTACAAACTAATTAATTAACCCAAAATCAATGCCACACTGTCAATCTATAAGTCTTCTACTCTTGTGCATCAAGGTATTTTCGAAATCAAACACTTCTCCTCCCCCGATGCGTTGAGACCTTTTTCAAAAATCTAAAAACAACCAAACAAACAGACATTTTCTAAAAGAACTATGATGCTTTGATCCTTCACCTAATGTGGAGGTACGTGGGCATAAAGTTTTAGCACTCTAGCAGGTACGATAACCAGAAAACCTTTTTTGTGTCTAACTCCATCAATCAATTTATTTTCTCTAAATAATAGCATTTCCTTCATAAATAAATAGATAAAAATATAGGCAAACATTCTCTTAGAAAACACACAATAACCCTAGATTTAGATGAGGATCCCATTGACTAGAATTGAGGTAAGGGGTGCCTAACACCTTTCCTTTACTTAAGCGATTCCCGAACCATAGTATCTCCCTTTAGCTATAAGTTTTATCATTATTTCCCTATTCCGTAGGAACAATTAAAATATGGTAGCGACTCTGTAAATTTTCCAGCCACGACAACATAGATAATGAGTAACTTAGATTCCTCTAACTATTCAGACTCTTTTCTAAGGGACTTAGTGTCTTCTCGAGTGGGATTATTTCCAATAAATCATGCCTAAAAGGCGTAAGTCATGTCAAGCCCCGGAGACTGTATTTCGATATTACTATAGGGCTCGATGGAGGTCCCACCTGAAAGAAGAGTAAATCTAAATAAAAGCAATAAATAAAACAAATAGTAGCTCTAACAAGCCACCTTCCACAAACAACAAAAACTTTACTCCTGAGTATCTGCAAGATGTCCATGGTGGACAACAATCAGCAAAGGGTGAGAAACAAAATTTAATATGAATAGTGTAAAGAATGCGAAGGTAGAGAAATATGCAACATAACACACATTCAATACATAATCAACATCACCATAATCTCACACCCATTCACAATAATATGCAAAATATATATGTAGTGTGACTCACGACACAACATGACACTTATGCATGTGGTACCAACTTAATATTTGGTTCTCTCAGAAATCGGGTCCCCCTTCTGAACCCATGAGCCCTCCCTTGTGAGCTTGGCACAAGCTACTAGTCCCCCTTCTGAGCTAGCAAACACGCCTCTTTCGATAATACGACACAATGATGCATGTCCATACAGATCAATGTGTCATACCCTAATTTTACCCCTAAGATTCCACCTATCATATCATTTACATTTCAACCAAGATCACAAGCATGGTATGCTCCTAACCTTCACCTCTTTCGGTTTGCCTTTGTTGGAGATCATCAAGCACCCTTTGTGTTTTCTTTTACCTTTTTGCTTGCTTGCATTCTAACTTTTCTAACCTTATTGAAAATACAAAAATATATGTTGTTTCCTTTTTCTTTATGTACAAGGTAGGGACTTGAAATCAAAGGATCAAGCTTGGTTTCTAAATTAGGGTTTTGATTCCCAAGGTCAAAGTTTGGTCAATAATTGGTACACAAGAGCTTTTACTTCAAGGCATGACCTATAATATTAGGTCACATTCATGCCAAGCTTCATTCAACATTATTTGATCAAGAGAAGTTCAAATTTGGTGCATGTTTTCAAAGTTGATTCAAGAATGGTTCATGTGTTTATTTCCATGCCATCTCCATCCAATTTTCAAGCAATTATCAAGAATCTTCAAGGTACAATCAAGTTTCCTTCATTTGGTATTCAAGTGTTCATCCTTGGGCCTTTGGATGCAAGAAATGTCAAAGAAATCACAAGTTAGTACATGTTTGGTTGATCTAAAATCAAGTATGGCATGTCACTTAGTCCAAACCTTATAACTCTCTCATTTCTCAATATTTTTGGAATCTACTTTGAGCCAAATGTCATATTTGAACTCTCCTACAACTTTGCTTCAAGGGTCAAACATCAATTTTGCCTCTAAGTCCATCAATTTTGGCATCTTCCAAGATGTCCATGTGTGCACAAAATTAGGCCTAAGACCTGGTTGACCTAATGCTTGGCCTAGAATTTCAGGTCACGACCCCAACTTTCCATCCATGCCATTTTCAACTCAAGCATCCTTTTGATGTGATTCTTTTTGCATCTTATTATTCACCATGAGGAGATCATTTGGTACAAGGAACATCTCAAAATGAACGAGTGAATTTTATTTGTCCTAAGCTCCAACATGGTACCATGGACTCTGCTTCTTGTGCAACTTCCGGGTCACAAATTTCATGTCATTTTCAATCTGGGGCAACCTGCACATGTGCAACTCATTTGAGGACCTAAAACGCATCTGAACAAACATAAAATGACTAGTTTTCTATTGTTAATTCACGCATTTCACCCTCAGTCTCACACGCTTGGTAAATCATCAAAACTCTGACCTAATTCAGACGAATTTGTCTCCATTTCACATGTACCATGACCTCACTTCATTTCGTATAACTAGAGGAAGCATTTACCTTCATTTCCAAGCTTGGATAGCCAAGTAAACTGAAACCATTTGAACCCGATATCTCAAAAAAACAGTTAACCATTTCTTCGATTCAAGCTCTTTTGGGTTCAAATCTTTGCCCAAAATCACATATAGGCACCTTCTGAAGCCAATTGAAGCATTACCGTGGCTTGAAACTCCTTGGAACATGAGTTCCAAATCCACCATTGTTGACCCCTGAAGCTTCAACAGGAAAGGTAGATACGAGTAACATTTCTGAGCAAACAAGTTACTAGTGTGTTCGTCTTGATTCACTGATCAAAATCCCTCAACTACCTTAATTTTCTATTGTGTATTAATCATTTAATTTTACTTTGAAGAACTAGGGTTCTTCGTGTTCTTGGGAAAATTCTCTTTGCTCAGAGCCAATCAATGGCTCTGAAGCAAAGAGACATGAATAATGATGTGTTGCAAAACTAACTCCATACTTGGGTGTTGCTAAAAACACGAGTTCATGATTTTTAGAAATCGAACTCAAGGTTGAAGAAGAAGTTGAACTGCACACATTTTGGTGCCAAGATTCAAATTCAACCAATCACATTGTGCCCTCGCGTTTTTTTTAAATCTCTTGACTGTTGGCGCCCTAATTCTATTTTCTTTTTATTTTATTTGATTTCTTTTATTTTCCATTTAAATTCTCACTCATTTTTAATTTAATTCTACTCAAATTTTTTACACAAAATATTTAAAAATGTTTTGCATCACATATATTTTTTGCATATTCTTAAAATCATTTTAGATTTAATTGAGATTTTCTCTTATTTTTAATTTTCAATTTTATTTTTGATCTTTTAAAAACATTTTGAGATCCAATTATTCATATTTTTTTTATCTTTAATTTTCTCAACCATTTCTTTCATGTTTTGGTGCTTGATTTGAATTTTCTCTTTAATTTCCTTTTTAAAACAATTTTAAATATTTTTTTAATGAATTTTTGTGCAACTTGATGTTTGAGCTTGAGTTGTTGACCTGGTCTGTCAATGCTTTTACATTTCAAGTCATCCATAGATGTTCTATTAGGTTGATCCAATCTTCTCTAATTAAATTGATAAATGATCATTTGATCATATTTTTGACACTTTTGGTTAGTGATAGATGATCCCTAAGTTGTGTCATATGTTTGGGTCCCTTGACTTGTTTGATAGTGGATCCTAAATCAAATACTTGAGCTTGCTTTTCATTTTGCCTTTTATTCTCTTCTTTCTTCTTTGAGTTTTGAACAATTGTGCTTCATGCCTTAAGAGTTTGATTTTGTATCAACACTCTAACATGATTGCCACATACATTGCTTGCCTTCTAACATATAACACATAACTCCTAACTTCACATTATTCTCTCTATATTTATGTTATTCATGTCATTTGCATTCTTGCCTTTTACTTTATGCTTTTATTGCTTTCTTATTTTAAAAGAACATAAACACAATAAAATGACTAAAACCCTAAAAAGCTTTAATCTCATCTTTTGGACTTGATGTTACTATCCCTTGCTTGAGGATTATTTTGGACCTTGGACCTCAGGACTTAGTTATTTCCCTTGCTTGGAGTATGTCTGATACTTTGTGATTCATCTGAGACCTTGCGATCCCTCTGGACCCTTTGAACTTCAATTAAAGACTTGGATGTTTCCTTGTGTCTTTGTGGCTTTGTTGTAGATCTAGATCTTTTGATACTCATATGATCATGTGCTTATTCATCTTATGGCTCAATCTAAAGGGAAATAAATTTTGTTTTGACCAATGTCAAATGCTTGCTCCATCTTGTGGTTAGTACACTAGCACATACAAAGGCTTTCTCTTGGGCTACCAGATAATGAGACCTTTTATTTCATGTCATTTACATTGTGTTGTAGGATAACCTCTTCTTCTCCTTCCCGCTTCTTCAATTTTCAAAACTTCTCCTTATTTCAAAACATTTTGTTTTCAAACTTCACACATTTTTTTCTTAATAAACCTTGACCTTGTCAAGTGATCCAGAAAATATTTTTCTCAATAAATGATAAAATATTTAAGCATACTTAAACTCTTTTTTTCAAAACTTCTAAAAGGGAGAAACCTCATCAAACTTCTTTTTGTGCCTTTGTGCACTTTCCTTTAAGAGCCTTTTTTTGAAAAGATTGGATATTAGTCTATTGTTGTAGTGATGTAAACCACTATACTTCTACAATGTATTGAGAAATGATTGATATTTTCTACTTGTATGTTGACACATGCTTGTGAGAAAGTCTAAGTAAAAGTTCTCCATATCAAGATGATGCAAATGCTCATTTTCTCATACATGCGGGTAGTAAGTTGAGTTTTCCACTCGAATACGACAAAATGTCTTTTCAAATTAAAATTTATCAATAAACAACCCAGCTTTTTTCTAAACACAGATTTGCAAGTGGTTCCTATAGAGTACCATAGATGTGAGAGGTGTTAATACCTTTCCCTTGCATAACCAATTCTCGTATCCATATTTATTTTTTGTTTTACCTTTTGTGAATTTTGTTCGACCTTTTTCCCATTACCTTTGAAAACAATAAAGTTCGGTGGCGACTTTTGCTTTTCCGAGTTAAGTTACTCAATAACTTAATCTCAAATTTTTTTCCCGCCACGACACAATGCAACAATAATAATAATATTTACGGTCCCCCTTCTGACCATAAACAACATGCATTGACACATCATAGTAGTTCCCCATTATGAAATACTATCCACCAATAACAACAATAATGCACACCAACAAATACATAATTAATTACCATATAATCATGTATTTTATAACAATGTAAATCATATAACAACACAAAATAGCACCGAATATACCTCATACCATAGCCACACCATATACGACAACATGTAAGTAATACCATTATCATTCAACAATGATAATTCCAACATAAATAATTAATTAAATTTATAAATAATTAGTTCATAACATCAAGTAGTCAAACAACAACAATACATCACCCAAACAACAGAAACACCTCAAAAATCCAAATCGACGGCTCAGATCACGCAACAGGGACGAAAACGCCCCTTCTGACAACATGACGGGTAACCCGTCACCTGCCTAGAAATCCCAGAATGTCATCCTCATGACGACTCGATTAGAAAGCAAGCTTGGAGACCATATATGTCTCCCCTTTAGAGTGCTGACGACCGTCAGCATCTCAAGGTGCATGACGGATAACCCGTCATCTATGTGACGCCCGTCACCCTGCACCAGAAGGAAAAAAATATGTTTTTGTGCCAGATGAGTCCCATTGAATCCAATTTTCCAATACCAATCATTCCAATACACCCAGAAAAATAGTTCACATTGAATAACACCATTATAACATGTTAAATCATAGAAATTCACCAATTATTCATTTAATTTTATCAATTTATATTTATGTTCCAATCCTTCAATAACTCCAACAATGGCATAAACATCATGTATACAAAACATAATATTATACATATAATTCAACATACGAAAATTGAATAATAACACCTCAATTCACCAATTTTCAGAACCACACATAATCAACAATAATCTATGAACAAATCAAATAATCCCCAAAGATAGTAAGTATTTATCCTCTCTACCATTTCATGTTATACACCTATAGAGAAAACACTTCTCCCTTAACTTAGATTTTTTGCAAAAATTCAGATTTGGGTCAAGGTTATTCTTTCCTCTTCAAGTCCTAACTTTTCCTTGCCTCTTTTCTCCAAACTCGGTTTTCACGTACTATTTTTCTCCAAAACTCTACTAACCACTATTTATCTCTAACCTAATTATTCTAACTCTTTAATAATTATATTTTTCTCCCCTCATATTATCTTGTCCCTCTCCTTATTCCCTATATTTTCTCTTTATGTCAAAACAACCCCAATTACATTAATTATTATTATTCCTTCTTTATTTTATTAATTTATCAAAATAACTGTAATTCCAATTATTTTAATTATTCTAACTCTTTTATTCCTTCCTCCACCATACCAAGACTCTCACTACACTCCACCAATGCCCAACATCCACATATATAATTCATCATACATATTTAATTAAAAGCTCACCAAACACCAAATAATGAAATATGAATAATCTGATTAAATAATTTAATCAAATTTTGAGGTGTTACATTTTACCTTTCAGGCGGGACCTCCATCGAGCCCTCTAGCAAGGCTGAAGTCCAGTCTCCTATGATTGACATGGATCACGCCTCTTAGGTGTGATTTATTGGAAATAGTTCGTCTGAGGAGACACTAAGTCCCTCAGGCCAGAGTCTAAATAGTTTGAGGAATTTATGTCCCTCAAACACTGTAATGCATATACCGACTGATGAGACACTAAGTCCCTCAGAAGATGCGTTTAACCTTTTAGGAAGGACCTCTATCAAGTCCTCTAGCAAGGCTAAAATCTAGCCTTTGGGGCTTGACATTGGTCGAGCCTCTTAGGAATGATTTATTGTAAATAATCTCGCCCGAGGAGACACTTAGTCCTTTAGGCGAGTATATTTTGGTCAGGTTAGCATAACCTTGGAGGACGACAAGGATCCTTAGATGAAGATCTAACTATGTGTATTGCCTCGAGGGGCAACAAGGATCTTTGTCATGAAGTCCAACATAAGGTATATCCTCGAGGGGCGGCAAGGATCTTCGTCATGAAGTCCAGCCATGTGTATTGCCTCGAGGGGCGACAAGGATCTTCGTCATGAAGTCCATCATAACGCATCACCTCGAGGGGTGGCAAAGATCTTCGTCATGAAGTCCAACATAAGGTATCTCCTCGAGGGGCGAAAATGATTTTCGTCATGAAGTCTAACATAAGGTATCACCTCAAGGGGTGACAAGGATCTTCGTCATGAATTACATTATAAGGTATCGCCTCAAAGAGCGGCAAGGTTATTTGTCATGAGGTCCAACATAATGTATCACCTCGAGGGGCGACAATGATCTTCGTCATAAAGTTCACCTATAAAATACATTTTAAAGAGGGGGTATCCATGGTGAAAATAAGACACTTGAATGATTGTTCAAAATTACATGGGCATAATGTTTACTAGAGAGATACAAATATTCTAACTATAATAATGTCGGATATAAATGATGTTCAAAGTTCTAGGTAGAAGTGGTCCTTCAAGCTCCTACAACCCGTACACTTCATGAGGGAGCTTCTAGTATATGTGATACGATCCTTCCAAATTAGGTTGTAGCTTCCCCTGCTATGTAGGTATGACTACTTCCTTTAGTACCAGGTCACCCTCTTGCATCTCCATCGGCTTTACCTTGGAGTTGCATCTCCTTATGACCTTGTGTTTGGAAGAAAAATCTCAGACGTCGAAGGTTTCTCGTAGTTCATCGATTAGGTCTATCATGCATTTTATACCTATCTCGTCCAATTATTAATTGAAATGGGTTCGCTGCAAAGATAATGTCTTGATCTTGATGAGAAGCATCGTGTCTACCCCATAAACCATGGAAAATAAGGTTTCCTTGGTAGTGGATTGTGGCATGGTATGGTACGACCATAATATCTCATGGAGCAGTTCCGCCCACAGACCTTTGACGTCGTCCAATATCTTCTTGATTCCTTTGAGAATTACCTTGCTCGCTGATTCGACTTGATCATTGGATTAAGGGTGTACTAGGAACATAAATTTTATCTGTACGCCCAATACTTTGTTAATTTTAGTAACCATGGTCTTGGAGAATTAGGTCCCATTCTCTGAGACAATGGTGCCAGAGAGTTTGTATCGACACATAATCCTCAGCCAATAGAAATGTTGTACTCTTTCTGTCGTGATTTTGGCCACTTCCTCCGCCTATACCCATTTGTTGAAGTAGTCTACTCCCACTATCAAGAATTTCAATTGACCCGGTGCCAGCGGGAACGAGCCCAAGATATTTACGCCCCACTGGTAGAATGTTCCGGGCAAGGTCATCGATTGGAGAAACTCTGCTAAGGCGTGGTGAAGGTCATCATGTCTCTGGAATTGATCACACTTCTTAATGAAGGAGATAATGTATTTCATTAGCATGGGCCAGTAATAGCATGCCCTTAATAACTTGTGAGCGAAAGCTTTTTCATTGATATGACTGCTGTAAGCTCCCTTATGAACTTATGCAAGCACTAGGGCGACATCGTTCTCTCCCAGGAACCTCATCATGGGAGTATCCTTTCCTATTATGTAAAGTTTCCTTGAAAGTAGGATGTACTTGGCAGATTTTATTATGATCTTTCTAGCTTCTCCCTCATCCGGTGGGAGTTCGTCTGATTGTAAGTAGTGCAGTATGGGAGACATCCAACTAGACTTAGGGACGAGTTCTAGGGAAAATGCTTCATTTTCCTCGATGCTGAGGGAGGCTATAGTCTCTTGTATGACTGTCTTATTAAACCCCTTGAAATTCGAGGTGGCTAGTTTGGACAAGAGATCTGCCCTAAAGTTATGTTCGCAGAGGACATGTTCTACTTCAAAAGAGAGGAAACACAAGGATAAATTATGTATCTTTTGTGAATATTTTATCAGTTGGGGTTCCTTGGCCTGATATTGTCTCGAGACCTAATTGGTGACCAATTGAGAGTCACTTTTGGCTTTTAATCTGGTGGCTCCCATTTCTAAGGCGAGAATCATACCAATGATTAGATACTCATATTTTGCTTGATTATTGTTGTGGTGTAGTCAAAATTCAATGTCTTCTCAATAACTATATCACGTGGTCATTCGAGCACTATTTCTGCACTACTTCATTTTATGTTGGAGTCGTCATCCACGAATAATGCCCATTATGAATTGGGGTCTTCATAGATGGGTGATCTGACCTCGGCTACAAAGTCGATAAAGGCTTGAGATTTGATGCCCCCTCAGAATATATTGGATTCATTATTCCAATAGCTCTACTGACCAAGATATCATTCTTCTTACCAGGTCGGGTTTCTTCAACACTTGCCAAATGAGATAGTTGGTTTTCACTAGGATGGTGTGGCCCTAGAAGTATATCCTGAGCTTTCTCGCCGCAGTAACAAAAACAAACGTCAGTTTCTCAATCTACTGGTAACGTGTCTTTAATTCCCTTAAACATTTTTCTTATGAAATACATGGGTTTCTCTACTTTGTCTATTTCTTGGACGAGGACTAAACTCATCGCCCACTCGGTGACCGAGAGGTAGAGGAAAAAAATGTGAGTCCTCCTTTGGGAGAGTGAGGATTGGGGGTGATTTGAGGAATTCTTTGACCTTGGAAAAAGCCTCGTCATACTCAAAGGTCCATTCGAACTTTCCCTTTTTCCTCAAGGTGGCGAAGAAATTGAAGGCTTTGTCACCCGTGTAGGAGAGGAAGTGACATAGGGAAGAAAGGCGTCAAGTAAGTTGTTGCACTTCCTTCTCGTTAGTGGGGCTCCTCAAATCAATGACTGCATGAAACTTGTTTGGATTGGCTTTAATCCATCTCCTTGTCAACATTAAACCTATAAATTTCCCCTTCTAAACTCTGAAAGATCACTTGGTGGGGTTTAGGTGCATATCCTACCTCCTTACTAACTTCAGGATGTCCTTTAAGTTATCTTCGTGACTATGCCCCTCCACCATTTTCATAATCACGTCGTCGACATATACCTCTAGATTTCTCCTAATCTTATGGACAAAAATCGCGTCCATGAGTCGAAGGTAGGTGGCGCCAACCTTCTTGAGGCCTAAAGGCATGACATTGCAGTAGTAGTTTCCAGGGTTCGACATAAAGGTGGTTTTATATGCATCCATGGGATCCATTCAGATCTAGTTGTATCCCAAATAGGCATCCATGAAAGTTAACATATGGTAGTCTAATGAGCCGTCAGTTAGACGGTCAATGTTTGGTAACGGATATAGATCCTTAGGGTAATCAACATTCATATTCGTGAAGTCTATGCACATGCATAATTTGTTGGTCAGCCAAGTGGGGTACTTTGTTTCAGTGATGAATTCGGCGTTGGATATATTTTCCACCTCTTTATAAATGGAGGTCCTATTTTCCTCGCCTACCTTCCGTTTCCTTTGTGACACTAGTTTGGTGGATGGATGGATGGCCAGGTGAAGGATTACGACTTTGGTGTATATACCTAACATGTCTGAGGGGGGTAATTGAACAAGTCAATGTTCCTTCTAAGTTATTCGACTAGCTCCTATTCCCGCTCCTTAATGTAGACAAGGAAGTGTCTATCTTCATCACTTAACGAACGTAAGGACCTATCTGGACTTCCTTCAGGTCTTCGATGGACGTGGGTCATTCCGCCTCCGCACCCAGTTTATGGTCTTAACCCTCGAAGTTAGTATTTAGAACTTCGGAAGAATGGGCATCAACAAATACGAGCTCTTCTATGGTTGTCTCCAAGCTGCTCAGGTAACATTCGTGAGCCACTTGTTGATCTTCTTGAATGATGCCCACTCTTCCATTTAGGAGCGGATATTTCAGGGTTAAATACTAGGTGAATACGACCTCTCCTAAGGCGTTGATGGTCGAGCTCCCTATGATGATGTTGTAAGGTGGCATAGTATCCATAATGATGTAACCATGTTGATGGTTTTGGTGTCAGCTCCCTCGCCGCAAGTGGTTTTTAGGGTCACAAAACCCATTATTTGTATTTGTTCGCCCAATAATCATGTCAGATAGCCGATGAATATCTCTATGTCATCCAGATTCAATTGTAACTTCTAGAAGACATCCTAAAACAGGAAATCGACAGAGCTTCCCGGGTCTATCAGGATGCGTCTGATATCCCAGTTTCCAATATGAACGGTGATGACCAATGTATCATTATCGTGTGGGTTTATGCCAAGGGAATCCTCTTTAGAGAAAATGATGTTGGCTTCTACCGTTCCCGTGGTGTTTCGAAGAAATCTGGGGGATATGATGTTTCCATGAACACTTATTTCGTGTATCTTCTTCAAGCGGCTCTAGAGAGGGCCCTCCCGGAGATACCTCCAACGATGGTGTTTGCTTTGTGATGTAGTACCCTATTAGTCATCTCTAGAAAAAGGGGGATGATAGGGTTGGAGCGAAGGATGTGACCCATGTTAGTTTTACCGAGGCCCCACAATGGGTTCCACTGTACTTTTCTAAAAGTACATGGTGTGTGCTCCCCCTGTAAGGGCAGGGAGACTTCGAGGCCTTAATAGGTATATAAGAATTTGGGTAGTGAGGGCTTCATCACGGTGATGAGAAGCCTTATGCAGTAGTTTTTTAGGATGCTTAAGGGACAAACTCATGTGAGGTGAGGGCCCCTGTTGGTGGTCGACGTTGTTGGGTTGCAACAGACGATTATGTTGATTGTGTGTTACGGCTATTGGGAGCATAATGCTCTTTGAGTTGTGAAGAGTGTGTATGACTTATAAAGTCCCCTTATCCTATTGAGGGATAATATATTTATAGGATTTTCCAGCACTTAGGGTTTCCTTAGAAAATACCATCGTCCGCCTAGTCAAATGGTGGACAGTTGAATCCATATTTCAAAGGGAGATGTGAGTCAGTAACGACTATGGCTTTTTATTTATCTAAGACACATCTTATCCCAATTTTTTTCCCTCCATGGACGAGTAAGACTCAAGGGAGAGACGATACCTCCCTTCAGACGACCTCATGTTGTTGCCTTCTCCTAGGGAGGTCCCTAGAGCATTGCCCTGAGCAAGGCTTTTTGCAAATATAACACTACACAAACTAAATTCAAACACATAATATATATAAATGTGTTTGTATTATGTAATTTCTATAAATTTCTCAATATTATAAGCAATTAAGTCCACATATTAATACTATTAATAGAAGGTGACGTTATATAAGACATGACTATTTTTTAAAATTATGTTGATTGGGTGGTGATTGGACTTATCCGTTTGTAGTGTCTCTAAAACAATCCAAATTTAATATTATAAACAAATAAAATAAAATTCCTAAAACTTCAACTAGACCACCATATAATAAACAAGTCCTATAACTGTAAATCAAATACAAAATAGAAACCCCGAAACTTCAATTTGATAATGTTATAACGATCTAAAAATTGAAATATGTACTTCTTAAAAAGTACAATACGTGGCAACCCCTTGTGATTAAAGGTTGTTAGATGTTTTAAGGTATATTGTGGGATTGTGATCTAACTCACATAAGGGGTGAGAAGCTGTGTATATGTGATTTTCTATGTGAAAATCAGACTGTCCTCCTCAACTTTAGTGTTGAGGTATCTATAGCGGTGTTGAGCCTGAATTCTAGGACACTTGAAAATAGCAAGCGTCACTAAGAGGATTATGGAGTAGACGGTTAATCCACTACTATTATGGATAATATGGTCAAATTCCCCATTTTGTACCGTTGCGACATGTCATTCCCCCATTTTCCCCTTTTGGGTGACTCCTCCTTGATGTGGTTGTAGGAGAGGTGGTGATTGTAGGAGAAGTGGTGGATAAATCATCCAACTTTGTTTAAATAACAACGAAAATAAACATTTTACTTAACATAACATTAACAATTCCTAAGAGTACAAAAGGTGAGAAAAATACATAAGAAGGGGGTTAAATTTTGTATGCCAAAAATTTGTTTCACTTCTGATATAAGAACTTCAGAATATGAACCACGTTCAGAGCCTGATATCAAAACTCGTCGCAACAACGGAAATAAATTGTTCAAAAGTAAATGCTAGCAACACATAAAGATTATCCTAATTCCTCTCGTAAACTGAGACTAGTTCAGTTCCCTTGCCTAAACAAGAGATTTTCACTATAACCAAACAAGTTACAAATTGCTCAAGCACACTTACAAGAGACTTCAATGCTCAATCAACCTAGAAAGAGACTTCTGCTCAAGCAACCTTGCAAGATACTTATGCTCAATCAACCTAGAAAGAGACTTCCTTGCTCAAGTACACAAATAATACACTTCATTGCTCAAGCACTTGAAAATAGCGGTGTTGAGCCTGGATTCTAGGACACTTGAAAATAGCAAGCGTCACTAAGAGGATTATGGAGTAGACGGTTAATCCACTACTATTATGGATAATATGGTCAAATTCCCCATTTTGTACCGTTGCGACATATCATTCCCCCATTTTCCCCTTTTGGGTGACTCCTCCTTGATGTGGTTGTAGGAGAGGTGGTGATTGTAGGAGAAGTGGTGGATAAATCATCCAACTTTGTTTAAATAACAACGAAAATAAACATTTTACTTAACATAACATTAACAATTCCTAAGAGTACAAAAGATGAGAAAAATACATAAGAAGGGGGTTAAATTTTGTATGCCAAAAATTTGTTTCACTTCTGATATAAGAACTTCAGAATATGAACCACGTTCAGAGCCTGATATCAAAACTCGTCGCAACAACGGAAATAAATTGTTCAAAAGTAAATGCTAGCAACACATAAAGATTATCCTAATTCCTCTCGTAAACTGAGACTAGTTCAGTCCCCTTGCCTAAACAAGAGATTTTCACTATAACCAAACAAGTTACAAATTGCTCAAGCACACTTACAAGAGACTTCAATGCTCAATCAACCTAGAAAGAGACTTCTGCTCAAGCAACCTTGCAAGATACTTATGCCCAATCAACCTAGAAAGAGACTTCCTTGCTCAAGTACACAAATAATACACTTCATTGCTCAAGCACGCAGGTAATAGACTTCCTCTACTATAAACAATAAGAAGTATAACAATTTTACAATAACCACAAAGATTCTTAACCTCTTAAAATTTCTAAGATATACAAAGATAAGAAATCTTAAGATCTTAGGCAATAACAATTACAAATGAAAGCTCAGAGTTATGCTCAAGATAATGTAATGCATTGTTGTGTTCCTCCTTCAAATCTTCGACTTCCTTTTATAGAGGTAGAGAAAGATTCGTTGGAGAGTTTGAACACAAGATAAAACTTAGTGAAGAAGCATTCAAAGAGAGACGTTGGAGAGTGCATATGGTTAGAAGATTTGCCCACTGAATATTTGATTTGTTATAACACCTTTCGAGGTACTAGGTATCTATCAAAAGGTAGAACAAACTGAAGAGGTCACATCATCATACCTTGAGCCTTGCAAAACCAAACCCTAGTTGACTAGGTCCAGAATTCTAGGGCTTTGATAAGACAAGTCTTCAACCTTGCTTCGAAGAATCTCATTTATCGTTTGAGATATTGAGAGTGCATATGGTTAGAAGATTTGCCCACTGAATATTTGATTTGTTATAACACCTTTCGAGGTACTAGGTATCCATCAAAAGGTAGAACAAACTGAAGAGGTAACATCATCATACCTTGAGCCTTGCAAAACCAAACCCTAGTTGACTAGGTCCAGAATTCTAGGGCTTTGATAAGACAAGTCTTCAACATTGCTTCGAAGAATCTCATTTATCATTTGAGATATTGCTTCATTGATTTAACGCCTAAGTCATTAACTACAAATATGCACCAGGGGAATTGGCGCACCCCCCAAACCAGTAAGAAGAGAAAACTTAATTTTGCAGCCAACAAGAATCGAACACACAACCTTCTGATCATGAGTTAAACACATTACCATTGCACCATAAATCATTCATATTAATTTGTTTCATCATATATTTAATATACCATGTATAATTACAGTAGATTAATAAATTATTAAAACTTGGTAGATGAGAAGGGGGAGATAATGATAGATTAAAAGTCTTATTAAAAAAAATTACTAACATAAATCAAAATGAAGTTTTCAATTTATTAAAAATAGAATAAGCAAAAAAATTTCAACTAAGAATATTTTATTTGAATTTTTTTTTAATTGACCAAAATTAGAAGGGGGACAAATTTTTTTATTTCATTTGTCTTCCTATTATTTAATTGACCAAAATTTCATTTGTCTTCCTATTATTTTAAAATTTATGCCATAAATCGTATACATAGTAATGTGAGCGTAACAAAGATGTTAACTATAAATCACATGATATTTTTAACAATTTTATATTTATTAATATTAATTTAATATATAGAGATGTTAGTTTAGTTGTCAAGTCTCTTACATAAAATGAAAAATCATATTAAAATCTATCACGTCAATGAGTTTGTCACTAAATATATCACTGTACATAATAGCTTATTTAGAATTGATCTTTAATTTTTTCACTAATTATGTCTCATCCATTATTTTATTTAATGCTTATTTTTATAAAATTAAAATATTCTTTTATACAATACTCTTTTTTATTAAACAATTCTTTTTATAAAATAAAAAATATATATTTTATTTAATTTTATTATAATCAATTTTAAATAAACATAAATATTTTAACTATCTATGTTCATATTTGATATGTCGAATGGATATTATCTATATTTTATATTTAATGTTATAATATAAAATTGCGATTATACTCTTAAGAAATTAAAATGCAAATATTAAATAATATTCTTAACTTATATGTTTTAAAACAATGATAAAATAAAATAAAATATATATTTAGTTAATTTAAAATTTTAAAATAGGTATAAAAGTTCTAAGTGAAAATAATTAAGACAAATATATAGAGATGAAACAAATTAATCTACTGTAATTATACATTATTTTAAAACTAAGTGAAAAAAAATTCAACTAAGTTTTACTAATTTATTAATCTACTGTAATTATACACGGTATATTAAATATATGATGAAATAAATTAACATGAAGGGTTTGTGGTGCAATGGTAACATGTTTGACTCCAGATCAGAAGGTTGCTTGTTTGATTCCTGTTGGCAGGTATGTGGGTGCGCCAATTCCCCCGGCGCATCCTCTACCAAACTTGGTTATTTTGGTTTTTTTTTTTTTGAAAACATGGTTATTTTCATATTTTTTTTGAAAAACTTGGTTATTTTTAAAAAAAATCCAGATACTGCTCTAAGTATCCTCGAAGAGTCTTAGATATGATTGATGTATCATTCCCCTTGTTTGGAATATCTCGATTAGATCATATAAGATGCTACTTCGATGATACAAATAATCTCATTTGTTGTTCGATATATTGCTTCATCAATCTGAAGAATCTCATTTGTTGTTAGAGATACTGCTCTAGTATCCTCGGAGAATCTTAGATATGATTGAGGTATCATTCCATCATTGGGATATCTCGATTATATCATATAACATACTGCTTTGTGGATTTAGAGAATCTCATTGACTTTTATTTGAGATACTACTCTAGTATCCTCGGAGAATCTTAAAGATACGATTGATGTATCATTCCCTTGATGGAATATCTCAATTATATCATGTAAGATCCTGCTTCATTGGTCCTCAACGAATCTCGTGTGTTCAGTTCAAGACATTGTTCTGCTAATTTTCAGAAAATCTTAGATACAGTTGAGGTATCATTCCATTGTTGGAAAATCTCGATTATATCATAAAAGACCGCCGTCATTCATACCTTCTGGTTTAAGGTAATTAAATAAGGGCAACTGTCATACCCTAATTTTTTCCGGGCATTTTAAAAACTTTCATACATTTGACTTTATTCTCAGTTTGTATCATTTGCATAACATAACATGCGTTTCATCATGAATAATACCTAAAATATTGGACATAATAAATTTTTGGAGATACAGACAAACCGATTGAATCATTTCTCAAATACATGTAAAACCAGTGGATAAAAAGTTTCAAAATCGAGCTTGTAGACGTCAGTACTATTAATCTACGATTCACGTAGTTTAACATGGCGTGCTCGTTTTATTTTTTGACGATATTTTTAGTCACATTTTGATCAGCATGAACCTTTTTACCAATCAAAATTTATTTCAAAGTTTGATCAGAGCATGTATGTTTTTGGGAAGTTTATTTCACACTGATCATTATGGTGCACTCGATTTAATTTTTTGAATTTTTATTTATAATCAGTTATTTTATTTTTATTCTTTTGCCATAGTATTTAAAAAAATTAAATAGAACTTTTCATGTTCTTATTTTATTTTTATCATATTCATTTTAGAAGATATGGTTTTATTTGATTTAATTCTTTTAAATCAATTAAATTATCTAAAAGGAGCATTGTAGGTATTTTAAATTATTTGTGCTTCTTTGGTTTAATCAGGATCATCGATTCAGATTAATCAATAGTCCTCATTAACAATCCTTATCCATTTCAATTAATCCAATCAAATAATACTAATATAAATAATTAAATAAAGAAAAATCAGAATAATAAAATATATATCTCTCTGTCACACGTTGACAACTAGAAAGAAAAAAAATTCTCCCTATCCCAAAGGGACACGTGGAGCGAGGCTATTGGACATGGAAAAATGGTTTTGTCATCTTGTGCATAACACGTTGTTTCTTGAGGAAGAGGGGGAATCCTCACATGATTTTTTTCCTCTCATCTCTCAGACACTCGACTCACTCTCAGAAAAGAACTTTTGAAAAGGAAAAAGAAAAAGTCCATATCCTTCTACATTCCCGACCACCCTCCTCCACCAACAATAAACTCCGGCCGACCACACCTCAACACCGCTCACAACCATCCACCACGCAAAACCCGGCGAACCACTATTAAACCTCCGATCTCCATCTCCACCTTTAACTTTCACCCACTACAACCCATTTTTAAACTCGAACCACCATACACTGATCTGAACACCACAAATGAATCACTTAAAAAACGGCCGCTGCAATTTCTAACGGAGATCTCCTCATCACCGTCGATCTTCCACCATCGCATGAACAAACCACGTCACCTTCCATCGACGGAAGCAGAGATTACGAGAGAAGGGCGTTTTCATGAAGAAACGCGTTTAAGAATCTGGTTCGTGATGTCATGGTCAAGATGATGCCGACTAAAAATCGCACGGTTCCGACGAGGTTCCAAACGTAACAGTGCAACAACAAAGCAAGGAGCTTCTTCTGGCGAAACGGTTTTTGTTCACTTTCTATCGCAAACAATAACCTTGCAGCAATTGCGAGCAGTCGATTCTGCTACTGCCTTTAGTCACAGTATATTTCCATTCGCAATTTAATCCGATAACCATTTTGCTTGAAACTTTAGATTTAAGTGTTAATGGTTCCTGCGTTTTTAAGAGGGAAAAAGATTGATTTCTTATGCTTGTTTTGCTCACTGAAACGTTTTGGTTTTCTTCATTCATTTTGAATCCTTTTGATATGATTCCTGTGTTTTGAAATAGATGGAGACTGATTCGTGGGATTAGAATAAGTCAAAGTTTTTTATTTGTTTTAAAGTTTTATCTTATTTTATTATTATTTTCAAACTTTTAATATTGCTTATTGTTAATTAGTAATTGTTTAGTAGAATATATTCTATTGCTTTTGATTTGTTTTAATAATAGAGATTAATTACTATACACTGTCAGGGTAAAAAGTTTTACACAATCGATTTATCACCATCAACCGTTTGCATTACTTTATAGATTTTTAAAATAAAAGTCAAACTTGTTTCAACATCCAACGACTATGATTAACTTACGATGAAAAATCCTTTTATAATGCAGTGTATTTCAATTAAATTCTTAATAATATTGTCAGTGTATTTCAATTAAATCCTTCATAAATGTTGCTTTTATATTTTAAAATAAAATAAGTGTGATGTATTAATTAAGAAAATTCTAATTCTTTTCGACTTTGATGTATATTTCGATCCAATTATATTGTGCTTATGCTGGATTTTGATCTAGTGACATTGGCACATTGCCGTAATTTAATTTGTAAATATTGTAAATAAATTAATGTTAAGTTATTTGATTTTCATTGCAATAAAATCGAATTTTAATCTGCGGATTCGACAATGTTATATCGTTATGTCACCAAAAATTTTATACATTAATATGATATTTTTGCCGCGTTATGAACTTACATATGACATTACTCGTGTTGTCATTATGCACAAACCGGTTTTGAGCACATCGTCATCAATTCATACCAAGTAAATTAACATTGTCACTTATTTCTATCTCTTTTAATTAAATTAGTTAATTAATTAAACTTTGATTAATTAGTTAATTTTGATTAATTAGTTCTAATTAACTTGATTATTTGATTCAATTAAATAATTTTGATAATTAATCTTAATTAACTTAATTAATCAATTAATTTTGTTAATTAAATATTGATCGACTTATTTTACTACAATTTCAATCATTCTCAAACTAAGCCCATTCAATTTCATCATCATTTCAAAACCATGTTAAACCATTAAAAATCAAGAGATTCTCGATTCAATGTCGAGCCCATTTTCAAACACTTTTCTAAGTCGTTAGCTTTTAGCATAGCCATCAACCACACATAACTTACTCTTGGGATACCTTAAAATGAGACTTGTGATACACATACACTTACTTGCTTGCATTTGTTTGATCGATCTTAGTTTTATTTATTTCATTATCTCATACATCTATTAGACAATTATGCCTTTAATTCATCCATAAATGCAAATTCAAATCCTCGATTCAATGTCGAGTATTTTCTTAAGCTGAAACTAAAACATTCTAATTATACTTGAACATAATTTAGAAACGAAAAGGGGGATGATTTTGAGCCTTCTACTCCTCTCCTCGATTTTTTAAGTATCAGTTCACTTACTCAATTAGTCAATCAATTATCATTTCTCTTAAAAAACTTCTAACCCCAAATCAAATCATTTTCATAATAAACTAAACGAAAAGGGAGATGGTCTATAACCTTCGATTCCTCTCCTCAAATGTTTCGATATGAGTTGTCTTATTCAATCATTCAAACATTTGTCGTTTATTTAATAAATATCAACCATACACAAACATATTTTCATAATAACTTAGATGAAAAAAGAAAGTGATCTAGAGTCTTCTATTCCCTTTCCCGAATACTTGAATACGAGTTGTCTTACTTGATCATTTAAGGCACACACACAAATACACACACACATACATACACACACCCACATACATACATACTTATATATACACACACACACACACACACACACCACACACACACACACACACACACACACACACACACACACATATATATATATATATTATATATATATATATATATATATATAAGCAAAGTTATTAAGGTTTCACATAAATAGTCGTTACTCTCAAAACAAAACCCTAACATCTCTCTCTTCCACATGCAACGAACTTGCCCTCATAAGCTTCTTCGTACTAAAAGGTAATCAAGTTCATACGCTTTATCATTCTTCTTCTTCTTCTTCATAATCTTTCTTCCATGTTATTCATACATTTTCTTCCATTTTTCTATGTATAGGTTCTTCCATTTTTATTTGTTTTTCATACGCTTTCATTTGGCATGATTTTCGTGTTTTTATTTGGAAGAAAGCTTAGGGTTTAGGGTTTTCATTTGGCATGATTTTCATATTTTTTGGGTTAACTTTACTTGAATCTCTGTTTTCGAAATGGATCTCAGTTACCATATATGTTTCATGTATGACACTAGTTCTTCTTAAAAATCTAAAAACCTCTGTTATCATATATGCTCCATAAAATGATATATGTTTTCGTGTTCTTCTTAAAAATCTAATGTGTGTCTAGGTCAAATTTATTATATTTAAGACACAGTTTCAATATAGACATCAGTGTATTAAACATTACTTATGTTTCTATTTATGTTAACATGCTATTAATATCATGTTAGTTTATGTTTCCAAATTAGGTTAACATGTTGTTTATAGGATTACAATGTCATGCTAGTTTATGTTTTTAAATCAGGTTAACATGATAGTATATATTTTGACTTATAGGTGTGATTCACAAATTATTTGTGTTGCTATGAAGAAAAAATACAAGAAGGACAAAACTAATGTGAAAGCTGCATACTTTTGTCAAAGACCCGGATCATGAGATACATGTTTGTCACTCTCCCTTCAGCCTCATTCTCCTTTCATTGTAGATTCCATTTTGAAACAAGTAAATCATTTCTTCGTCTTCATTCTCCACAAATCTTTTCAATAAAATATACATTTGTGAAACATTTTATGAGTTGATATATTGTTGTTGTTCAAAATGTTTGCCTCATTTTTTTAATTCTAATTGAGTTTATTATATCGTATGTAGATTATTTGTTTCAATAACCCCTCACTAAACATGCATTCATTTAAATTGATTTATAAAATGATAATATGAAAATTAGGTTATATTTGAAAACCAACTTAGATCAATCAATGTTTTTTGAATTACATGCATCTTGTAATTCATCTCTCGTTCTTTAACATATAGAACTTGGTTCAATGCCCTAAGTTCTTCAAAGCAAATATTCATTCTCTTCTATTTTATATTACAAAACATCAAACTTGTTGAGAAATTTTGAATCATCTTCATCATTGTCATCATAATAATCATCATCATCGATTAAAACAATGATGATGATGACTCAGATTAGTCAACAAATTGATGCTTTGGAAAATAATAAGAGAATGAATCGTTGCTTTGAAGAACTTGGGATATTAAACCAAATTCTATATGTTAAAGAACGAGAAATGAATTACAAGATGCATGCAATTTGAAAAAGAGTGGAGTGTCTAAGTTGGTTTTCAAGAATAGTCTAATTTTTCAGATTATTATCCTCTAAATTAATTTGAATGGTTGTATATGTTTATTGTGGGGTAAGAAAAAATAAGTAATCCTTATATTTTATAATAAACTCATATATATACCACCACAATTGGAATATATAACCGGGGTGAAATATTAATTTTATTTGCACTTTAATTAAATTGTTATTGTTGGGTTTCGAATCCATGACCTATATATATATATATATATATATATATATATATCAAATTGATTATTTAATATAATAGTTGTGATAGGTAACACGCTACCTAGTTTATCACAATGGTCAGACGCCCGTGACGAAAAAGAACATACTTACAACCACACCCTACCTCACAACGGTTGGTCAACCGTGATAGTATCCCTTTTTCAACGGTTGTGAGAGGGGTTTTCCGTAGTAGTGGTCCAATATAAATAAACAAATCAACATAAACGCATTGCTAAAAGATAGCAACAAATCTGCAACGAATCTGATTGAAACAACAAGAAAATCATGCGCATAATTACATCCATCATGGCGTGCTGACAAGGGGAAGATGATGTATTACACACACGCTGGAACATTGTGTTCCACATGTTGCACAAAAATATTCAAAATTACTCTATTCATATAAATCTTCTTTGTAGATTAAATCTTAGATTAAAAAGATCTGAACCAAAACTTCCTTCAATGCAAATCCAATCAAATCTTCTTTGACTAAATCTTTTCCAAATTGATTAGGATTAACAAACTTCTTCCCAAAGCCAACTTCTATATCTTATGAAGAAGTTAACACTAAAACAAATATGAAGGAAGCCTGAAGATAATCAGAACCCAATCCTTAAACTAGGATGTCTCTCATATGCGGAAACTTAGACTGAACAAACCTTCTTAAAAACAAACACAATCACACTCAGATTTCTTCATGAAATCCAGCTAACAGATTAAAGCCATATTCTGGAACAAATGCTGAATTATCTTGTTCCACATGATGCCGCTACACCAAAATACATCCTGTACATATGTTGATTTACCTAATACAAGCAATCACATAGAATAACACAAATGATGATAAGAAAATTAGATTTTAACATTCTTTATGGCGAAATTGTGAATCTCAAGAAGAAATGAACAAGAAATGGTGGAAAAAAGACTTGATAGAGCTACGATAATGTAATTGTGGATATATTTACTCCCAAACTCAGAACTATCAAATTTAGTAGATGACAAGTTAGACAATTTCCAAATGTTATTGATGCTGATTAAATGAGATAATAGTAGATTCAAAGATCTATTCTGCTTCAAGAATGCTTGGATGGAAGAAAAAAAGTTACAAAATATAGTAACACCAATATAGCTACAAGGAAGAGCGAGTAATGTGTGAGAGAGATTGAAGTAGTGAAAATAAGATTTAAAACCGTGGGGGAAAACAAATGCAATTGGGGTTAAGATATCAACTAATGACTAGTTATCTGCCATCAGAAGGACCATAATCATTTATTTATAAGAGTTAAATTCACTTTCATGAAGATACATGATTATCAATCTTTTAATATTTCTATTTATACCCATCAAAAAAATATAAATAACATTTTTGGTATTTACATAGTATTTTCATAAAAATTATGCCCTTAGCCATAAACTGTAGATACATTTCGATCACTTTAATTTGGATAGTTGATATAATAATTCCATTGGATTTAAATATTACACATGTGATCCAAAGTTTATAAGATTCCTTTCTCTTTACAAGATTCTATCGCTCCATCAAACATATCATTGATGTTATACTTAAATTTGAACCCAATATCCAAGAGCTTTCTTGATGATAAACCACTAAACTTTCCATTACAATTTTCCGTCTCAATTGAACTGCAAAATAATTGTCAGAAATTCGATATCATCTTACATTTGAGACTAATTTGAGATCATCCTACATTTTCATGGTCTAAATTAATAATTCAGTAAAAAAAAGAATATTAAACTTACTTTGGTATCGTTATGTGATATTCTGAATATTTTTGACGAAGAAATTCATACATTTGATGAAATGATATTTGGTCCGAAGAACAAATATACCTTCCATTAGCATTCTCACACTCAAATAAAAATATAAGTGCACGTATCGCATCATCTATATGCACCATGTATGAGATTGCGAGATACTTGTATCGACTATGATCTCCTAATAAAAAATAAGCACACATAAAATATATATAAGATATTAGACCAGGATACGTTAGTGAATAATGACGAGATACTATATAGTACATCTTTCGGCGATTATTATTGATGCATTTGGTTATAATGTATATAATGTGAAAGGAGAAAGATTGAAATACATACCAAATATCATGGCCAGTGATATATAAACTGATGATGGTATAGTAGGGCAAATAAAGGGTCCAACAACCAAAGGAAGAATCAAACTCACAACTTCAAATCCATTAACTTTTCCAAACTCTAAAATACTCTTTTCAGTCAAAATTTTAGACACCGAATAAGAAGATCCGACAAGGTTAATACTTCTACAAATCTCAATATCACTCCATACATCTTCATCCACCATATCAAGATCATTCTTTCCGTTAAATAAAACTGTTGTAGCACTAGAAGTGTAAACCACTTTTTTCACCGTCTTTGATTCTAAACATGCTTTTAAAATTCCCTTTGTTCCTTCTAATGTTCTTTTTGTCACTCTTTCTTCGGACTCTTGGTTTTGTATATCCATAGGGTGTGCAAGATGGAAAACTCCAATACACCCTTGTATTGCTTTATGAAAACTAGTTGAATCGTCAAGGTTAGCATAGAAGAGTTTTAGCTTCTTTGCTGCTTCTGGTAAGCTTATAAGATAATCCAAATCTTTCTTTTCTGTCAAAAAAATCTATAAATTTTATATATCTATATAAATATATATAATTTTTATTGACATGATATTGAGCTACATGATATTAATAAAAATACTTAATTATTAAGGAAAAAACTACAGTAACAATGAAAATATATGAAAATAAAGTGTTTAACAAAAAAAACATATTAAATAATTTTATGATTGTGGTTGGAAGTCAACTTGACAAAATAGATTGAGAAATTCCTCCACTTAAAAATATATTTTAAAATCATATTTCAACCAATGTGAGACTTTTAACCGATGACATGACACATTGTACTAGCGTTTTGATAATCTATATTTATATGAAAAATAATATTTTATGAGTCATAATACATGCTCCCATTATTTATTGGTATACATGTCACACTCTTTTGCATTTTTATTAATGTTGGGGGAGTTTTTTTATTAAGGAGCTTTGAACATTATGAGATTTCTTCTTTTGGAGCAATATCTTTGTGAGAAACACACCACATATTCATCTAATATCTTAAGATAATATGTGAGTGGATTCTCTCACTTATAAATGCTCAAGTCCCCATATTTCCAACAAATGTGGTACTATTACCACACTACTCACACTTGATACATTCTCAACACTCCCCCTCAAATGTGTGTCCATAATGCCCCCCTCAAGTATGAGTCCACAACACTCCCCCTAAAATCATTGAAGTCGACACCTTCTCTCTGAGTGAAACCCCTTGTGACCAATATTGCCTTGTATATCTTCGACGTCACTCCTTCGATTTCTTCCTTAACTTTTAAAATCCACTTACAACGGACTAATCTGGCTCCAACGGGTTTCTTGATCAGTTCCCAAATGTGGTTATCATGAAGAGACTTCATCTCACCATTCATGGCCTTTAGCCATTCAGTCTTATTTTGAATCCTCATAATTTCCTTATAGTCTTTAGGTTCTTCATCTAGAACCTCACTTGCAGAGATTAAGGCATAAGCTATGAGATCTACATACCCAAGTCTTTGAGGTGGCTTGCTGACTCTTCTTGGCCTATCTCTTGCCAATAGGTAGTCATCGACAGTTTCCTTAACTTCCTCAGTATCTTTAGCATCTCGTGCTTCTTCTTTGAATTGATATGGGATATGCAATTAAACATCGACATGCTCCACATAAATAGGAATATCTTCCTATTCCATCTCTTCTTCAGATATTTGTGCACTTTAACTAACATTATCAGTTTTCTTAAAATTCATCTCAACTTCATTGAAAACTACATCTCGATTGGTGATACACCTCCTGTGACCTGGCTCTAAACATCATAGCCTATAATCTTTTACTACTTCATGCTATCCCATGAACATGCATCTCAGAGCTCTAGATTCGACCTTGTCTTGCCTAATGTGAGCATAAACTATGCAGCCAAATACTCTAAGTTTATCGAGATCTGGTGGGTGTCCCGACCAAACTTCTTAAGGTGTTTTCATATCTAACACAGTCGAAGGACATCTGTTGATCAAATATGTTGCTGTTGAAACAGTCTCTTCCCAAAACACCTTCTTTAACCTAACACTAATTAACATGCATCTAACTTTTTTCAAAATGGTTAGCCAAACCATTTTTTGGGGAGTACTTATTATAGTTATGTTCCTTGCAATACCAGAGGGTGCACAAAAACTATTGAACGTGTCATTGTAAAATTCAAGGCCATTGTCGATTCTCAACCTCTTAACCTTTCTGCCAATTTGATTTTCGACCCGAGTCTTTTAACTTTTGAAGTTCTCAAAAGTTTCATCCTTAGTCTTCTGGATGAATACCCACACTTTCTGGAATAATCATCAACTATGCATAGAAAATACCTTGCTCGTAAATAGGATGGACACCTTGCAGGCCCCCAAAGATCAATATGGATGTAATAAAGGGATCCGTGTGTTTTGTGTTTGCCTTTATTGAACTTCACTATACAAGATTTTCCAAGTACACAGGGTTCACAAAACGTAAGTTTTTTGACTTTATCTCCAGTAAGTAGATTTTATTTCCCCAATTCGACCAAACCCCTTTCACTGACATGACCTAATCTCATGTGCCAAATTTATGTCTTCGACAAAGGTTTCATGGATGCAACATCTGCAGAGCCACTGACAACTTCAACCTCAAGGGTATACAAGCCTTGTTTCTTCATGCCTCTTAAGACTTACTTTGATCCCTTCATGACTTTTGGAATACTTTTCTCTCCTTTGAAAACATATCATTTCTTGTCGAATTCACCAAGAGAAATCAAATTTCTCTTCAAATCAGATACATACCTGACTTCAGCCAACAACCTTATTGACTCATCATGGAGCTTGAATCTCATAGATCGAATACCTGCAATCTTGAAAGCTTTATTGTTTCCAAGCAATACAGATCCACCATCTTTATTACATAGTTCCTCGAACAAGTCTTTCTTTAGAGTCATGTGTCAAGTGCAACTTGAATCCGTAATCCACTCTTTACTTGAGTCGCCGCCTAAAACCATAAGAACATCATATGAGTCAAAATCATCTTGAACAATGGTTGCGTTTCCATTATCCTTACCTTCATGATCTTTCAGGCGTTTAGGGTACGCTTTTCTTGTATGAACCTCCTTCTTACAATGATAACATCGAATACTAGATACATCACCACTACAAGACTTTTGCTGACTTTTACTCTTTTTCTTGTCGAACTTGCCATATCTCTTTGTGAATTTTGCATTAACCGACATGCCTTCACCAGTCGAAGATGGCTTGTGCTCCTTTCGTTTGTTCAAATCCTTAGAATACAAGGATGATTGAACTTCTCCAAAGGTCAAAGACTCTCTTCCATACAAGAGAGTTTCTTTGAAGTGAGCATGTGATATGGGCAAAGCACACAACAACAACGCTTGATATTCATCCTCGATCTTGACATCGATATTTTCAAGATCAAGAATCAACTTGTTGAACATATCCAACTGCTCATCCAGAACTTTGTCTTCACTCATCTTGAATGAATACATAGCTTAATTCAGGTAGAGGTAATTGACCAACAATTTGGTCATGTACAAACCTTCGAGTTTCACTCATAACCTCGACGTCGTCGTCTCCTTCAAAACTTGTCGAAGAACCTTATCACCAAGGCTCAATAAAATGGTGTTGTGGGGTTTCTCTACCATAGTCGTCTTTTGTTTGTTCGTTAACACATTTTCCATGGCTTCGGCTCCCTTCAACGCTTCTAAACAACCCTACTGAACTAGTAGGCCTTTCATCTTCAAGTGCCACAAACCAAAATCGTTCACTCAGGTGAACTTTTAAATCTCATATTTTGTTGATGACATCTTCTCCACACCCACTGCACCAATTTGTTGTGAAAATGATACCATAATAACAAAGTATAATTGGTTTATTGATCGACAAGAAACCCACAAGGATAGAAAAAGGGAAGCAAGAAGAACACAATAAGTTGGTTATAAATTGTTATTCTTTACTTTGTTTTAGGAACAACATTACAAGTGTTACAGAGTAGCAAATAACCTCTTTCACCCTAATTAGAATTTGCGTTATGCAATGATGAAAGACTAGTATGCTATTTATAAGAAATAGCACTCTAAATTAATGCGCTTTTACACACAGACCCATTACACAAGCTAATTAGAGAATAATCTAACTTAGAGAACAAGATAATTTAAACAATTGGGCATAATAAACAGTCTCAATTTGACATGCTAACAATCCTAGCATATTTCGACTATAACATGTGAAAAGACTTTGACGAAATGTTAATGACCATGTCAGATTGTCAAACTAAGAAGCTACCCTTCGATCATACTAGAGTTTGATCCAATATCTCAAACATGATACATCGGTAAATTGGATGGAAATGTGTATGAAAAGTGTTTGGCATCATGCACAAATTAATGGAGAAGATGTTATTTTGCAATCACCTGGTAGAGAACTTTGACAAGATGATCCTTTATCTCCCTATTTATTCATTACTTGTGATGAGGGTCTTTTGACCATCTTAAAAATATTGGAGGTGCATAGATAAATTAATGGAGTTAAAGTGTTTTGTGGAGCTCAGCTCGTGATACACCTTTTATTCGTAGACGAATGTTTTTTATTTAGCAGTGCTGAAGAAAGATAAGTTAAGTTAATGTTTAATGTCCTTAACAATATGAGGACACATTGGGTCAAGCCATAAACATGCAGAAGTTTGAAATCTTTTTCAAGAAGAACATGTCCACAAAGACGAAGGAAAGATAGAAATATATTTTTCAAGTGACAAAAATCACGGGATCAGGGAAATATCTTGGATTACCATCCATTGTGGGAAGAAAAATGAAAGCTATTTTTAATCACATCAAGGCCATAACCAAAGTTTTATTTTGGATAGTATCCATACTTCACGTGTATTGGTCATGAGAAGCTTACGATGGCATATGAGGGATGAGAGAAATATTAAGGTTCGGTTCAATCCATGGTTAAGAGAGCAAGAAAATTCCACTGTTACAAGTCCAACGAGCCCGAGTTAGAAAGTTTTTGTTGAATTGTAATTCCTTGTGTAGAAGCAGGTTGCTCGACAGAATAATGATGTGTCGAATAACCTAGTGTGTCAAGTTGTATTAGTGTCTTGACGTATCGAAGCATGTTGTTTCACACAGGATTTCGACTTAGGCCTAATTTTAGTAATGTTAACTATTTTGGGCTTTTATAGTTTTGGGCTTTGGATTAGGGAGTAAGCTAACCTAAACCTATAAATAGAAGAAGTAAACCCTATTCTTAAATACAACTCATAACATTGTATTCACATAATTTTACAGTTGCAAAGTGAATAAAGAAGTTTTCCACAGGTTATGGGCAAAGAGAAAAACTCTGCAGAAAATATTCTTCTTCTTCTCCAACGTTTTTTTCTTTTCTTTCTCAATCGTTCTTTTCTTTTCATTGTCATTGTGTGGTTGATAACAATCTTGTTCATCAAGATTGGTAGAAATTATCCATAAGTTGTGGTGGATTTCCAACATCTGGTATCTAGAGCTTTTGGTTTGAGCGATTCGTGGGAAGAAAATCACGATGGAAATGAATCATTCAAACGGGAATTTTCCAGCGAATCTTCCGACTCTCAAGAACAATAATTATGAGAATTGGTGCAAGCAGATAAAGGTTGTGTTCTGTTATCTAGATCTTTGGGATCTTGTGAATGAAGGAGTAACCGTGCTTGAAAAAAACGCGACGGATCAAGAAAGGGTTGCACATAAAGAATTGAAAAAGAAATATTATAAAGCTCTCTTTATAATCCATCAATATGTTGATCTAGATAACTTTGAAAAGGTTAGTGATGTAGAGTCAGCGAAAGAAGCATGGGAAATCATGGAGAAGTCGTTTGGAGGCGTGGAGAAGGTGAAAGAGGTGAGATTACAAACTCAAAAAAGGACGTATGAATTGCTTTAGATGGAAGACAATGAAAGCATAATTGATTTCTTCACTAAGGTTACGAAACTGGTGAATCAAATCAAGGTTTATGAGGAAGTGTTGACATCAAGATCTGTTGTTGGAAAGATCTTGAGGTCGTTATCTCCAAAGTTCGACCATGTGGTAGTAGCCATAGAAGAGTCAAAAGATTTGTCAAAACTGACAAAGGAAGAGCTTCAAGGGACGCTTGAATCTCATGAACAAAGAATGGATGAAAGAGCTGCAGGAAAGTCGAAGAGTGATGTGACTTTGCAGGCGCAATCAGCAAAAGAAATAAAAGTCAAAGGAAGTTCGAATGACAACAAAGGCAGAAGAGGCTACAATAATTCGACTGGTCGAAATCAGCAAGAAGGAAATTGGTCGAATCATAGAAAACTATGGAACCAAGGTAACCAAAGAGGTGGTGCTGCAGGTAGAGGAAAAGGTGGTGGTCGAAAGCCAAACAAGAGGCACATTCAATGTTAAAATTGCCAGAAGCATGGTCACTATTCTAGTGATTGTCCAGAAAAGCAGAAGAATCAGGAAACTGATGCAAAGCTGACGAAACATGAAAAAGAAGAGATGTTGCTGATGGTTACAACGAGAGATAAAGAGAGATTCAAGGACCATTGATACTTGGACTCAAGATGCTCATCACACATGTCTGGAAGGAAAGATTGGTTTGTCAACATAAATCCCTCAATGAAGAACATGGTGAAATTTGCAAATGACAATACTCTAGTAGCTGAAGGTGTTGGTGATGTTCTGATTATAAGAAAAGATGGCAAGAGGTCAATAATTTCAAATGTGTTGTACATACCAAGCATGAAGAGCAATTTACTCAGCATAAGGCAGTTAGTCGAAAGTAACTACAAGGTATCGATCAAAGACAAGATGACGAGAGTTATCGACTCAAATGTAAGGTTGATATTGAAGGCTCCAATGTCTCAGAATAAAACCTTAAAGATTGAGGTTAATATCGTGGAGCATAAGTGCCTTGCAACAACTGCCAACAGAGATGAATGAATATGACATTATAGACTTAGCCATCTCAATTTCAAAGATATCAGGGATTTGAAGAGAAGAAATATGGTTTCAGGCTTACCAGAAATCGACATTCCAAATGAAGTGTGTGAATGTGCAGGCGAAGCAGCACAAGAACAACTTCAGTAAGGATGCAGGAAGCAGGTCGAAGGCAATTCTTGAAGTCATATACTTTGATCTATGTGGTCCTATCCAGGTGGATTCGATTGGAGGTAACAAATACTTTGTTACACTCATAGATGATTTAAGTTGAAAACTCTGGGCTTACCTGATCAAGAAGAAAAGTGAAGTGATCGAGGTATTTGCCAAATTTAAATCTATGGTCGAAAGACAAAGCGGTCGAAAGCTCAATATTTTGAGGACTGATGATGGTGGAGAATATGTGTCGAAAGACTTCGAAGCATTATGTGTGAAAGAAGGGATTCTGCATGAGGTGGTGCCACCCTACATTCCACAGCTGAATGGAGTCACATAAAGGAAGAATATAACCATCATGAATATGGTGAGAAGCATGTTGAAAAGATGTGTCGACTGCAACAAATATCCTGAACAGGTGTCCGACGAAGAAGCTAGAAGGAATCACGCCAGAAGAATGTTGGTCTGGTGTCAATCCTAGCTTGAGTCATCTAAAGGTGTTTGGGTCTATAGCACATAGACATATGCCAGGTCAATTGAGAAGAAAACTTGATGACAAGTCGAGTCAGATGCTCCTGAGAGGATATCATTCGACTGAAGGATACAAGTTATTAGACCCAGTGAACAAGCAAGTGGTGATCAACAGGGACATGATCATAGATGAGCTTAAGGAATGTGATTGTACTGAGAATGTTAAGAAGGATTCAGTGAGAATCTTATGTGATGAACCAGCTAGTGAAGTCAAAAGAGAAGTTCGACAAGAAGTCAGAGAAGAAGCAAGCTTGAGCATACCTCAAAGAATAAGACACATGCCTACAAGGTTGCAAGAATGTGTGATTACATCAGATGATATGGTCAATGAAGAAGGTGAGCTGGTACACTATGCTTTCTATGCAGATTTCGAACCAGTTAATGCAGTTGAGGCATTGAAAGATTCGAAGTGGATGAAAGCAATGAACGAAGAACTGAAGTCAATTGAAGTTAACAATACTTGGTCACTTATCTAATTTCCCCAAGACAAGAAGGAAATCAATGTTAAATGGGTATACAAGGTGAAGTTGAATCCCAAAGGATAAGTGACTCGACACAAGGCAAAACTTGTGGCGAAAGGATTTCTTCAGAAAGAAGGAATCGACTTCGACGAAGTTTTTGCACCTGTTGCTAGGATCGAAACAATCAGGTTAGTTGTTGGTCTAGCAAACATGAACAACTGGAAGATGTGTCAGATGGATGTGAAATGTGCATTCCTGAATGGCCCCTTAGAAGAAGAAGTTTATATTGCAAAACCAGCTGGGTTTGTGAAACAAGCCGAAGAAAGAAAGTTATACAGACTGCATAAAGCTCTACGCAGACTTAAACATGCTCCAAGAGCTTGGAATAAGAAGATAAATAGCTTTCTAAGGAAGAAGAAATTTGTGGAGTGCACAATTGATCATGGAGTATATGTAAGAAGAAGAAAGAGTGAATTACTTATACTATGCCTCTATGTCGATGACTTGTTGATAACAAACAACTGCAAGAAGGAAATCGAAGACTTCAAAGGTGATCTCAACAAGGAATTTGAAATTTCAGATTTGGGTGATATTTCATATTTCCTTGGCATCGAATTCTACAAGAGTGGTAGAGGTTTGATGACACATCAAAGAAGATGTGCATGCGAAATACTCAAGAGAATTGAGATGCAAGATTGCAACCTAACTTCGACTCCAACTGAGCCTAGATTACAATTGTCGAAAGATTCAGATGAAGATGATGTCAACCCAACCCAATATAGAAGATTTATTGGGTCACTTCGATATCTTTGTCACACAAGACCTGACTTAGCATACATTGTAGGTATGGTGAGTAGATTCCTACAGAAGCCAAAGGTATCACATCTAGCAACGGAGAAGAGGACACTGAGGTATCTAAAAGGAACTCTCGACTATGACATTTTGTTTCGTACAACTGATGAAGGAAAAGAATGCAAAATAGTGGGATACACCGACTCAAGTTGGTGTAGTGATGCTAAGGATCGAAAATCCACAGTTGGCTATATGTTTATGCTAGGCGGTGCACCAGTTGCTTGGAGTTCGAGAAAGGAGCCTGTAGTGGAATTATCATCGTGCGAAGCAGAATACATAGTCGCCTCCCTTTCTGCATGTCAAGCAACGTGGATGATAAATCTGGTCGAAGAGATAATGACGAAGAGTCATGGAGCAATTACCATGAAGATCAACAACATGTCAGCTATCAATCTGGTGAAGAATCCGATAGCACATGGTCAAAGCAAGCATATCGAAATGAGGTTCCATTATCTTCGAGAGCGGGTAGTAGATAAGAAGATGAATTTGGAACACTGCAGAACTGAGAATCAGATTGCAGACATTATGACGAAGGGAGTGCAAGTCGAGGTATTCAAAAGACTTAGAGTTATGATGAACGTAGATAGTTTAGACACAATGAATTATGTGGTGTGTTGAATTGAAATTCCTTATGTCAAAGTATATTTCTCGACAGAACAAGGATGTGTCGAATAACCTAGTGCGTCAAGTTGTATTAGTGTGTCGAAGTGTCGAAGCATGTTGCTTCACACTGGATTTCGACTTAGGCCTAATTTTAGTAATGTTAACTATTTTGGGCTTTTATAGTTTTAGATTTTGGCTTATGGAGTAAGCTAACCTAAATCTAAAAATAGAAGGAGTAACCTCTATTCTTAAATACAATTCATAATATTGTATTCACATAATTTTGCAGTTGCAAAGTGAATAAAGAAGTTTTCCAGAAGTTGTGAGCCGAGAGAAAAACTCTGGAAAAAAATATTATTTTTCTTTTTTCACGTTCTTTTTCTTTTCTTTCTCCATCGTTCTTTTCTTTTTATTGTCATTGCGTGGTTAATAACAATCTTGTTCATCAAGATTAATATAAATTCTTTATAAATTGTGGTGGATTTCCAACAGTTTTGTGAGTGAACAAACTCATTGAAAAAAATGATAAAATAAAAAAGAAAGGAAACAAAGTTAATAAAAAGATTTTTTATTGAAAGAGAAAAAACGTGAAAAAAAGCGAATAGAAATTATTTTTATCCAGAGAGATGCTCAAAGTATTTTATCCCTCCTATTTTTTAAGAAATGCAAAAGCACTTACCAATGTGAAAGTTCATAAGAAATGGTGAGAATAAGTAAAATTTGCTTATTACTTTGTTATGGATAATACAGAACTAAGGGTGGAAAGAAATTTGATGAAAATTTTGAATTTAAAAATTCCACAAAAAATGAAAGTGTTTTTATAGATATCAGTGAAAAGACGTTTACAAAAAAAACAACTTCAACAAAACGAGGTAAATTATCTTGCTAATTACATGTATTGTCAAAGTAATTTTGAGAATTATTGGAATTTTAAAGAGGATAATTATTATATCCAATTAAACAAACAAATAGCAATTAGAATATATTTTTCCAAATAAAACAAAAATAAAATTATACAAATAAATACCTTTAAAATGGTGTGATCTAACAGTAGCATGAACATTGTAACCATGTTGAAGAAGCTTCATAATCAACCATGAAGCTATATAACCTGTTGCTCCTGTCACACAAACTGCACCTTTATCATCATCTCCCATTTTTCTCTCTTCTTCTTTTCAATATTATGGTTTTGTTTTTCTATGTGTGCTTCACATTCTTGTAGGTTGACATATTTATATTTGTGCTTCACATTCTTGTAGGTTGATATATTTATAATTATATGTGTGCTTCACATTCTTGTAGGTTAACATATTCATATATTTATATTCCTTTATTTATAATTTAATTTAATTTTAAAAAAAATGTATTGAATTTGCTGGTTTAGTTTTTTTATTTAATTTATAGAAGTTTTTATTGTAGATATTAATCATAATGTAAAATAATCACAATAATAAAACCATTAAAAAATATTGACTTTGATTATAAATATTTTATCAGCAATTATAATTATTTTTGAAGTTTTACCTGATTAATTGATATTGTAAAATATTTTACTCTAAGTATTTATAAAAGTTTAATTAGTATTTATTAGTTCGATTAAATGGATGTGAATTTGTTGATTCATAGTTCAATTCTTAACGGAATTTTTTTTGTATTTTTTTAAAATTGTAGTGGTGTAATCAAATTATTAATACTTATAAATTTTGTAATTTTAAAAAGTTATAATAATAATTTTTCTAAAATAAATTATAAAAATAATTTATTTAATATATATATATATATATATATATATATATATATATATATATATATATATATATATATATATATATATATATATATATAATGCATTAAATATGAATATATTTTTTGGTCGATAATCCTCTATAATATGAGATTCTATCTGTCTGTTAAAAATTGAACTTTTGATAAATCGTGTTATCACTAATGAGACAGCATATTTTAAATATTATTCATTAATTAATTGATTTTACAAGTTAAATATTTAATTTTGTAATATCATATAAGTAAATTACATGCAAAATATTTCTTTATTTATAAAAACAAAATAATAATAATCAACTAAAAAGAATAAAAAATTACAAATAATTTAATAACTAAAATTTGTGAGACGACTAACTTAAAAATTTAATTTCATATAAAAATAAATATTTAATTATTTTGATGATAGTGTAATGTAAGAGCCACATTCTAAGGCGTTGGTCGAGCATTGTTCATAGTTTTCACATGTTATTCCAGCTATTTAATCTAAATTGTTAATTAATATAACTAGCTGTACATTATGTTATGTTACTTTTTAATTTAATGAATAAGTATTGAGTTGTTCTCTCGTCATTCATGCTATTGCGTCACGCAACTTTTATTACATTTAAATAAATAAATAAATAATTAATTAAGCCTGTCATCTTTTAAAGACTACTATGATCTATAAATTAAAAATATCCCAGTGTTTAAAATTTCAACTCTACTTTTTTGTCTTTATTGTTAAAATTCGAGAAAATATTATTTTCCAAATTCATTAAATAAGTAACATGTATGTATGAAAAAATGTAATAACTTTATTTAATAATAATGCCAGCATAATAATTGTAATTAAGGAGTTTAACAAGTAATCAAGCCTTTTCATGATTTCATCAAACTTGGTTAAAATAATATGATTTTATTTTAATTAATTTTAGTGGTGTTCATTACACTCAACTATTTCATCTAAATTTTAAAAATATTTTATTCTAAAATTAATTTTCAGACGTATTTTGTATCATATTTTTCATATAATTTTATTTACAAATCGACTAAAAGGATGTGTCATTAAGTCAAAATTCATTTTTACTTATGAATTTTTTTATACATAGAAAGCATAAATTTTTTTATAGTAGTGTAAAATTTGCTATGAAATTTCCGGATAAAATTCCAAAATATTCGCATAAACTTTCGATAAAAATCTTAATATATAAAAGATTATGGATGTACTAATATTACTTACGAAATCTTAAAATCTTGATAATTACCCTTTCACAAGGCAACTCTATGATCAGTAGGGAAATATAAATGTTCTATTAGAGTTGACTTTAACCCCACCTTCATTGAGTTGACTCCAACACTTTGTCTTTCTATAAATTTGTCTTTCTATAAATTTGCAAATAATTACCTATCTTTCCAAAATCATTATATTCATTTCTATATTCAATTATTGGTTATATATTTTATTTTTCATTTATAATTTTGGTACATTTTATTTTTCTTTATCAACAATGCAATTACGGTAGAGTGGTGTTTGAATGAAATATGTTAATGAGATAAGAGAATTTTTGAGGGAATTTAAAATGATTTGAACAAAATTTATTATTTGAATAGAAAAATGAAGAATTATTAAAATAATATAAATTCATAAAATATTTTATTCAAGTTAAATGCAAGGATTTCAAATGACACAAAAGTAAAGAATTTAAAATTATGATTCCACTTTATATAATGCGGATCTTAAATTATTTATTATTAATTTTTCAAAATTTGCAAGATGATCCTCATATTTTATAAAAAATTTAAGTTATCTTCAAATTTTTAAAAAATTGTAAGCAAATTCCTAATAATTTTTAAATTTTACAAATTGATCCCTTTAAATTTACAAAAAGTATAAATTGATCCTTATTTTTCATATTTTAGATTTGATAAAAAAAAAAAAAATTTATAAAAATAACTAAGAAATTTAACAATTCCAAACAACAGACTTTAAAAATGAATGAATTAGAATTGAATTATTTGAATTCTTTAAAATTTTGAATTCTAAAAGTTCTTTCTTCCAAAGTTATTAAGAGATCCACATTATTGCTAAGAGTAAGGTGAATTCAACCGATGACTCTCACATTGTGGTTAAAAAGTTAAATACTAATAAGAATAATGATGTGAGGTTATTTGAGAAAGTTGAATGGATGAAACTTATCTACAATGCTTTGGTATAGGACGGATAAGAGTTGTTGCACTAAAGATCAAGTGGGTGAGTTTATTTAGAAATAAGTCATTTTATTGCAAGTTCCTAAAGATCAAGTGGGTGAGTTTATTTAGAAATAAGTCATTTTATTGCAAGTTCCTATAACACAATTTTAGTTGAGTGATCATATATCATTTTTCTTTATTGCAAAGTCAAACTCCTGATTATTTGAATTCTAAATTGTATTAATTTTATTTAAAAAAAAATTTATATATAAAAGTATTTCCTCCGAACTCATATATAAACATTTTTATAAAAAATCTATCCTGTAAAAAAATATCTAAATGTATTTAAGTCTTATACTTTTTTAATTTTATTCCTAGGTTTTGTTTTGAAAATTGTTAATATATATATATATATATATATATATATATATATATATATATATATATATATATATATATATATATATATATATATATATATATATATATATATATATATATTAGAATAATAATATAAAATATAATAATTATGTTAAAACCATTGGATTTTTTTATTATTACTTATATTAAAAACGAGAGAGAGTACTTAAAAGATGGTTCTCATCTGCGTCTAACATTTAGAGAATGAAGAGCATGACACAAGTCATAGTATCATGGAAGTTTTTGTGTGTGGATAAAATTCATATATTTAGTGAGTTGAATGTTGTTGGAAAATGATAAAAAAATAACAATAAAATAAATACAAAAATTTCAATATATTTAGAAAACACAACCGATATCACCGATCATAAAGCATATTAGTTGTGGCATACACAAAACAAATGTAGTTGTTAGATGAATTTTATTAATTTTTTATATTATATACTTTAGATTATATCGAATTAAAACATGTAACACAAGGTGAATTTATAATTTACAAAATGTTTTGAGAATGTAATTTATGGTATCGAAGTATATTGTTGTCGAAACATTTAGTTGTCGAGGAGTTAGTTTTGATATAGATTTTACTTAGGCCCAATTTTATAGTGTTAACAAAATTAGGTATTTGGACTTTGCTTGAGGAGCAAGCAACCCAACTATATAAATAGAGAGTAACACTTCTCATTGTGATATAACACATACTTGCAGTTGTAAAGAATAAAATTCTCAGTTTGAGAGCAGAGAGAAACTCTGTAAAAATTTCTTATTCTTCTTCCTTTTCTCGTAAACCCTAATTTTCTTTTCTTCTCAAAAATCAATTTTTCTTTCTTCTTCTGTTACAATTATGCAGCAAAATTTTGCAACCAAGGTTGGTTGATTCACTCGAGTGAAGAGTGAAGAACAAGAGGAGTAATCAATCAGAAGGATTGATTCTTGTTCATCAAGATTCAGTTCGGAATTCTCCATAGGTTTTGGTGAATTTCTTGAAGAGAATTTGGTGAATTTCCAACATTTGGTATCAAAGTCTGGTTGAGCGATTCGTGGAAAGCAATTACTGGGGAGCAAAACTTATAGGCTATTATCGAACGAGTCATAGTTCGAAACAGGATAAACCCATGCCTATAAAGGCCAACACATTCTTCTCCCTTACCAGATTTTGTTTTACAAACAGAATTACCTAGTGGATGGAAGGTTCCTAAATTTACCAAGTTCGCCGAAGACACTGAAGAGTCTACCGTCGAACACGCTGCCAAAGATCAAACCGAAGCTGGAGACATAGCAAACAATAAGGATTTGAATTTGAAATACTTCCCAGGTTCTCTCACAAAGAATGCGTTCACTTGGTTTACAATGCTACCTCTATAATTCGTCCATACGTGGACGCAGTTAGAGAGATTGTTCCATGAACAATTCTACATGGGACAGTCAAAAATAAGTTTGAAAGAACTGGCCAACATCAAGCGAAAGACTATTGAGTCATTCGATCAATACCTCAACAAGTTTAGACTTTTAAAGGTTAGATGCTTTACTCTAGTCCCTGAGTACGAATTAGTCGAAATATCTGCAGGTGGTCTAGACTATTCTATCAGGAATAAGTTAGACACGCAATATCTGAGGGACATGGCACAATTAGCTGATAGGGTTCAACAAATGGAACGCTTGAAAGCCGAAAAAACCAAAACTGGTAGATACCATAAGAAAGAAAAAGTGTCTTATATAGCAGTTGATGAATACTCTTTTGATGATGAAGAGCTTGTCGATGAAAGCGAGGTTAACATGGTTGAACTCAATCCTGAACCTTCTTACACGTGTAAATCATTGAAACCATTAAGCGTGAAAAGCCCCATCGAAGCCGAAAAAATAGATAAATACGTTGCTAAAACTTACACTTTCGATGTGTCTAAATGTGACGAGATATTGGATTTTTTAGTTAAAGATGATCAAATTATTATTCCTCAGGGTTTAAAGGATCCCCCTTTAGAACAGAAAAAGAAAAGGGGATTCCGTAAGTTTTATAACTTTCTTGGTCATAAAACATCTCAATGTGTTCTTTTCAGGGATTTGGTGCAGAAAACTTTGAAAGAAGGCAGGCTTCAATTTGGTGAAAGGCCAAAGATGAAAGTGGACTTAGATCCTATGAAGGTTGAAGAAGCCTTGTACTATAAACCTTTTGAATAAAGGATGGTGGAGACTAATGATGGTCCCATGGAGCTTCTGGTTGGTGAGTCTTTAGCTGAATCCTTTGAGTGTATAATGGTTGAAACTACTGATGGTTTCGACAAGAGAACTAAAGATGAACTAGAGGTGGTTTACCCTCAAGCTGATGAAGACCTGACTGGTTTCTAGGAGAAATGCAGAGTGAGTGAGTCGAAAGCGGTACTATGCCCAAGGTGCAACACGGTGTTCAATGAGAAATCCATTGAAAAGTTTGGAGCTGACAAAAAGAAGACACAAAAAGAAGAGAAGCCTATCATCCCCAGATTTGTGTTCGGAAAATATGGAGCACCGCGTTGAAATTAAGAATACAAGATGAAATCCTAGCAGCCTCGACCAAAGACTTTTCTTCCTCCGTCAGATATCCCATAAGAGAAGTGGGTGGAATATGTGAATCAGAAAGGGGGCAAGAGGCCGAAGTGGATATTGCTCGATTTGGAAAAATAAGCAAAGGCTCTAGAGAAAAAGGTAGAACCAAGAGGTTATATGGTTTCTCCTAATTACAAAGTAAAAAAACCCCATCAGAACACAATGGAGGCGTTACCAGCAAAATAAGAAAGTTGGGAAAGAAGCTCCGACTTCACAGCTGAAGCCTGTCGAGACCTTTGGATAGAAAAGATAACTTCCAAAGGGAGTGTGGATGGAAAAAGGGAAAATTATGGAAAACCAGACAATGGCCATGATTATTGACCCTGCAGGAAGAAAATGGATAGTACCATCCTAAAGCATGAAATGCTCATCTCAGGTCGAGAATAAGAAAGAACTCGAGAACATGCTTTAGTCAAATGAGGAGGAGCTTGAATATTCTCCTTAGTCGGATGAGGAGGAACCTGAGTATTTTCCCCAGTCTGATGAAGAGTTCGATGACGATATGTATGATGATACAAATGATGACACTTATGGTGAAAATATCATCATCAACTGCGGCATTGTATCAGTGTTGGCTGCAGAATATGATATGGTGTCAAAAGTCTCTGAAGTAGATGAGGATTTCATGCCAGACGAAATTGCTAAAGTCAAACCACTATGCTATCATGTTATGAATAATGGCGTGGTGGAGGAACGAAAAGCTATGTTTAAAAGGCCTAGCCCAAGAATGATGCATCATTTGAAACCATTGTTCATAAGGGAAAAAATCGATGGAGTAGCAGTGAACAAAGTGTTCGTAGACGGAGGAGCAACTTTCAACCTGATGCCTCACACTTTGTTTAAGAAAATGGGGAATTGTTATGTTGATCTCTGACAGCACAACATGGTTTTATCCAACTATGAGGGAAAAACTAGTAACACTCTTGGGGTTATCTAAGTCGACCTAGCCGTTGGTAAGACCACGCGATCGACGCTCTTTAGGGTGATAAACTCTAGAGAAAATTTCAATCTGCTATTAGGACAGGAATAGATCCATGGAACAGGGGCAGTTGCATCAATTGTACACCAAAGATTAATTATCTGGAGGAAAGATGGCATTGTCGAGAATATTGAGGCTGGTCAAAGTTACTGCAGGATCGATAAGGCAAAAGGTGCGAAGAAATCTTCCGACCAGCATTTGGAAAACATTGCGCCTTGTGATGACGAATCAGGATCCTACACTTCAGTCAACACCGGTCGTGTCCTGAATCTCGATCCTGACTACGGATTTATCTGGGATGCTGAAGAAGAAATGGAGCCTGAAATGGTAATTCCACCTACGGGGTGGCCGACAGTCGATGAAGATGACTGCTGAGTCAGGAAGTTTGGCTCGAATTTTAGCCTATTTGGCTGAAAACAAAAGAAAGTCGGCTCTAGAAGCTGAGAAACAAAAAAAATTGCCTATCGAAGCCAAAGTTGAAGAATGTGAAAATGGCCGACAAGGCCAAACAACAGCTTCAGAAAGTCGAAGGTTAGATTGAATTTATGACAATGAGCCTTTGGGGTTTGAGAAAAACCCATTAAATGAGTTGTAGAGAATGCAAGCGCAAGACCCACTCGAAGAGATGGAGTCACAAAAAGACCAACGTATACAAGCATTAAAGTTGGGTCGAAAATGAAGGTTAAACTGATCGAAGTATTGAAAGAATACATAGACTGTTTTACCTAGGACTATGGCAAAATGCCTGGCCTAAATCAAAGTGTGGTGAAGCATTGATTGCCTATTCATCCAGGATAACGGCCAGTAAAGCAACACCCTCGACAGTTTGCTCGAGAAATCACAATGAAGATTAAACAAGAGATCGAAAGACTGCTCAAAAGTCGGTTCATCAGAAATACAAGGTATGTCAAACGGTTAGCCAACATAGTACTTGTTATCAAGAAGAATGGAACTCTTAGAGTCTATATAGATTTTAGAGACTTAAACAATACTACTCCAAAAGATGAGTATTCAATGCGTGTGGTAGAAATGCTAGTCGATTTTGCCGCAGGCTTTGAATACTTTAGCATGCTTAATGGTTATTCTGGTTATAATCAAATTCTCATAGCAGAAGATGATGTTACCAAGACGGCGTTTCGATGTCCCGGAGCTTTGGGAACATACGAATGTGTTGTGATACCGTTTGGTTTAAAAAACGCCGGAGCAACCTATCAAAGTGCCATGAATGCCATATTCCATGTTTTTATTGAAAAATTTATGCAGGTATACATTGATGATATTGTGATAAAATCTTCATCTGAAAATGATCATATGGATCGTCTCCGATGCTCATTTGAGAGGATGAGAAAATATGGATTGAAAATGAATCCATTAAAACATGCTTTTGGTGTACATGTATGAGACTTTTTAGGTTTCGTGGTGCACAAAAAAGACATCGAGATCTACCAAAACAAAACAAAAGCGATTTTGGATCTTAAGCCTCCGTCGACAAAGAAATAACTCCAGTATTTGTTGGGGAAGATAAACTTCTTGAGAATATTTATATCAAATCTAAGTGGCAAGACGAAGTTTTTTTCGCCACTACTCAAGATCAAGAAAGAAAGTGATTTTCACTGGGGACGAGAGCAACATGAGGCTTTCGACGCCATCAAAGAGTACCTCACAAAGCCTCCTATTTTATTGCCACCTAGTAGGAATAAGAATATGAGGTTGTATATTACTGTGTCGGATACGACCATAGAACGTATGTTATCTCAAGAGGGTGATGTTGGTGTCGAAAGACCCATCTATTACCTCAGTCGAATTTTAATAGATGTTGAAACTAGGAACAATGTGATTGAAAAACTGTGCCTATGCTTGTACTTCCCATGTATGAAATTAAAGCAATATATAAAACCAGTTGATGTTTATGTTTCGTCTCATTGTGATATTTTTAAACATATATTGGCTAAACCCATTCAGCATAGTCGAATTGAGAAAAGGGCACTAGCATTAACAAAATTTTCTTTAACATATATGCCTTTGAGGGCTATAAAATGTCAGATAGTGGCATACTTTATTGTAGGTCGTGCTATAGTTGAACCATCACTAAACATGGTCGACAAGAACCCTTGGAGGTTATACTTTGACGGGTCAAGTCATAAAAATGGAACAAGAGTTGGAATCTTAATATTATCCCCACAAGACATTCCGACGAAGTTCAAATGTAAAGTCGACGGAAAGTGTTCCAATAATGAAGCAGAGTGTGAAGCCCTAATAACTGGTCTCAAAATCTTAAGGGATTTAGGAGCCAAGATGGTCAAAATAAAAGGGGATTCAAAGCTGGTGATCAGATAAATAACATGAGAATACAAGTGCATTAAAGAAAATTTGTTGATGTATTTCGCAATGGCGACACACCTATTAGAGTGCTTCGAGATTGTCAGCATCACACATGTGCCTAGAATGGAGAATGGAGAAGCCAATGAGTTAGCACAAATTGCATCTGGGTATAAAGTATCGAAAGATAAGCTCAAGAATTTTATTAAGGTGAAAGAAAAGATGGTGTTGAACATCTCACCATCACCCCAAAAATTTGTGCGTGTGTGTGTGTGTGTGGGGGGGGGGGGGTAGATGTCGTTACTAATAATTTTTTTTGAAAATTTTGAAACTTTTGCAAGACATGAAGTTTTTGCCATCGACAATTTGTCACAGTCAGATTGGAGAAAACCAATCATATAATACCTAGAAAATCCAGTCGGAAACACTGACAGGAAAATCAAGTATATAGCGTTAAGCTATGTACTCCTGGGAAATGAGTTGTTGAAGAAAACTATAGAAGGAGTGTTGCTCAAGTGTCTTGGAGATACAAAAGCATACTTGGCGATGTTTGAGGTACACAGTGAAATATGTGGGGGCCACCAATCTTGCCATAAAATGAAATGGTTATTATTTTGACAAGGTGTTTACTGGCCAAGTGTGTTTAAAGACTATATTGACTTCTCTAAAGGGTGTCAAGAATGTCAGATACACGCAAGCATCCAACATGTACCAGCCAGTGAGTTGCATGCAATTATCAAGCCTTGGACCTTTCGAGGGTGGGCATTAGATGTAATTGGTGAGATTTGACCAGCCTCGTCAAAACAATAAAAGTTTATCCTAGTTGGAATAGACTACTTCACAAAATGGATAGAAGTTATCCCTTTGATAAAAGTGGACCAAGAGGCTGTGATCAAATTCATTCAAAAACACATCGTGTATAGGTTTGGAATTCTTGAAACCATTACTACAGATCAAGGCTCAGTTTTTGTGAGTCAAAAGATGCAAGAATTTGCTGCTAAAATAGGAATCAAGTTGGTTACTTCCACACCTTACTATACCTAAGAAAATGGCCAAGTCGAGGTAGCCAACAAAGTGATAATTGATTTAACCAAAAAAAACATTGCCAAGAAACCTAAGAATTGGCATAAAACATTAGACCAAATTTTATGGGCGTGTCGAATATCCCCAAAAGAGGCAACGAATTCAACGCCTTTCCGTTTGACATTTGGGCACGATGTTGTGTTGCCAGTAGAATTTTGTTTATAATCAGTTAGGGTGCAACGGCAAAACGACATTCCGTCAGAACAGTATTGGAGATTGAAGTTCGACGAACTAACTGATTTAGAAGAAGAAAGGTTGGTTGCAATAGACATGTTGATATGATAAAAGGCATGTGTGGCCAAAGTATACAATAGAAGGATTAAGATGAAAACCTTTGCAATAAATGATTACGTTTAGAAGGTGATTTTACCTATAGATATAAGGGATCGAACTTTAGGAAAATGGTCAACAAAGTGGGAAGGATCATTTCAAGTAATCCAAACATTTACTAATAATGCCTACTGTCATACCCCAAAATTTGCCCGTTAATCTTGCAAGACATTTTTCAAGGCACTCCAACTCATTCTTCAAGGCATTGATCTTAAAGGAACAAAGACCCAGCACACAAGTGGCCAAATCTAGAAAATGACTCAAAATGGCTTGCTCGATAGGCGAGCAAAATCCTTCGCCTAGCGAACCCTTCGCTGCACCACTCGCCTAGCGAAGCTTGCGAATACCAGAAATTTTGGGCTTCATTCTGAGCCCATTAGGTCACAAAAATTATTATAAATAGTAGAGCTTCATTCACAAACGACAGACAGAAAGGGACGGAGAGAAACCCTAGCAAGGAAACCCTAACAGAAGCAACCGAGCAAACCCTGGAGGCTAACCAAGAGAATTCAGAGCAACCCTAAAGGAAACCCTGAAGGAAACTCATCTGCACAAAGGTTACCTCCGCCCAACTCAATCCGACACCAACCCTAAGAGTGATCTGCCAATTCAACGTTGCAATTCAATTGCAAACAGGTTTGCATTACTACTACCGTTTTATATTCCTAATTTACATGTGACATTATGATTAAATTTCTAAACGTATCTTAGGCTTTGCATGTGGGTTTAAGTATATATGAATGTGCAAAATGATATCTTGAATGTTTAACCATGTAATTGCTGTAATGGATGCCATAGGGTTTGGAGTTTCTGAAATCGTGTTGTCATCAAACCCAGAACCCGCAGCCGTTCGCTAGCACATCGCTAAGCGAACATGTAGCGAGTGCTCTCTAAGCCTTCGCTAGGCGAGGCAGTAGCGAACATGACAGTCGCTGTTTTTCGTTCTGTTTTGATCTTTGCTCATCTGACCTGTTTTATTATAACCATGCATTGTTTACCTGATACCATTACCGCTTTGTTTGGTGCAACTCTTGATCGCACCCCATTTGGTATTCTGACCTGTTTGTTGAATTTTGTGAGGGCTCACATACTCCCGAAGAAGGTAGCTTGCTAGGTATTCCACTTTATTTGTGGGATACCCTTGTGGAGATTCACCCTAATTACCTAACTGATTACAAATGTTTTGGAGATTCATCCTAATCACCTAACTGATTATAAAATATTGCCTTTGAATATGTGATCTTGGCCCTCTCTTTGTTGCCTTACGGTATTACGGCCATGTCCTGCGAAAGTGAGGATACACTTAGCCAAGACCCTTCGATTAAATCATCATGTCCCTATAAGATAAATCATAGTCCCTCGGATATTGCCTGCGAATATATGATTTCGTCCCTCGATGACCCTTCGTTGTAGCCTACGGTTAAATGATGATCGTCCCTTCGAACGCTAAGGTATCCTTACAAATGTTGCCTTCAATGACCGATCGATGACCCTACGACGTCCCTTACATCCAAAGGATAAGACTACTTATTTCTCAATAGTAAGGACAGTCTTACCCTCCTAAGGATAGGAAATACCCATAAAGACCTTGGGTAGGTACAACTCTCAATTGCTGACTCACAACTTAAAATATTTTTCACACCTCACACTTTGCAAAACATCTATTAGAAAATCACCATTTGGTATACATTCGTACTAGAATCATTGCCAAGTTATATTTTTCTAAACAGCTTTCAAAATTAAACGAGATAAATACTTTATATACATTCGTACAAGAATCATTACAAAGTTAAACTCTCTTTTCAAAACATTTTCTAAGCAGTTCACGAACACTTTTTTTTCAGACAAGAAAAATAACATAAGTGATCAAGCAATTAAGAGCCCATGGATAACCATGGATACAAAGGGTGCTAACACCTTCCCTTTGTATAACGTACCTCCCGAACCCAAAATCTAATTAAGGTCTTTCCTGTTCTTTTCCGCCTTTCCTTATTGGATAAAAGAAAAGTCAGTGGCGACTCTTGCTATCCGCGACATTTGCTTTCCAAAGCAAAAACACACGAAGTCAGTTCACCGTATAACAGAACTGGCGACTCTGCTGGGGGACAATTAAAAAAAAGAGATCACTTATTTGAATTGTCTGATTTACTTTTAAGGGATTGCTTGGGTATTTTATGCTTGAGTGAAAGATCCTACACCCGGATCTAGTGTACCTTAGGTAAGTAGCAAGAGATCATCGCGACTATCCGGCGTATACTGGAATGGTTAAAATGATGGCTACGGTTAATGTGACACTTTGGACGTCCCGATGTTCCTCATGTTTACTTGAGGAGAAATTTGGCGTCTGCGTGGTGTCATCAAAGCATTAACCAGACCTTTAGAACCCTAATTGACTCATCTTGGCCATTAGAAAGTAGTGAGATAACTGACTTCGGTTCCGACTGGGGTTGGTTGAGACTCGATACTACACTCTTTGAGATTGGACTTTAGGGAAGCTTTGGTCAACCACTTGGTGTTGCACTGAAGTGGACTTAAGGGAAGGTCAATGATTGGAGATCCTTTTAGAACCCGGTTACTATTCTAGGACAGGTTGAACCAACCAAACTTCAGTGGGGAGGGTACTTACCTATGGAACTCATGCAAGCCTTAAAACTTAGGAATGATTGTTGTGTGACTTGCTTGTGCTTGTTATTTACTTAACATCATAACATCATAACATCATAACATCATAACATCATGGCATTGTACTAACCGTTTCAAGGACTTAGGGATTTAACTTTGCTCTGTTTTGTAAGGCTATGGCTTCCAGGAAGACTATCCGGATCAATTTCGTAGCGACCTCTCCTCAACTCAAGGATTTAGTGTCAAAACTTCCCGATCATGCTCAGTTCATCAAGAAATATGGTTCTCTCCTCAATTTGGTTACCACTGGTTTCAAAGAAGATATGATGAGAGTTCTATTCCAGTTCTTCGATCCTAAACATCATTGCTTCACCTTCCCAGATTATCAGTTGGTACCCACATTAGAAGAATTCTCCAGGATGCTTGGGATACCTATCCTTGATCAAACACCTTTCAGTGATTTAGAAAAGAGTCCGAAGTCCAGAAAAGTTGCTGCAGCTTTACACATGACAAAGTCCGACATTGAAACCAATTGGGTAACAAGAAGTGGAGTTAAGGGTTTACTTGCCAAATTTCTGATAAATAAGGCCCGAGAATTCTTAAAGGTTATGGATGTCCATGCTTTCGAACATGTCCTAGCATTACTAATCTATGGTTTGGTGTTATTTCCTAATCCAGACCAATTCATAGACATGAATGTTATTAAGATATTTCTCACTCATAACCCTGTGCCTACCTTGCTTGGAGACATTTTGCATTCCCTTCACACTCGTACTATGAAGAGGCAAGGGACTCTCATGTGCTGCGTACCTTTATTATCCAGGTGGTTTATTTCGCACCTTCCTCAATCAGTCTTGAAGAATGAGCAAAATTTGAAATGGTCTCAAAGGATAATGTCGCTCTCCCATTCAGACATCCGTTGGTGTCCTCATCTCGAAGAAAATGTTATCATCATTGACCGCTGCGGAGAATTCTCTAATGTACCACTCCTGGGGATAAGAGGAGGTATTACTTATAACCCAACTTTAGCCCTACGTCAGTTTGGTTATGCTCGAAGAGATGGTCCACATGAAATAATTATTCAAGGCACTGTGTTTGACTATGACAACGACTCTCAAGGTCTCCGTCAAAGGTTTGTACGAGCTTGGGGCATGGTGAAAAGAAGCACTTTAGGACAGAAAAACTCTATTCCTATGGAGCCTTATCTCATATGGGTACGCGCCAGGGCTCGTGAGCTTACCATGCCATATCTTGCAATCGGACCTCTGATTGTCGAACCAAAAGTTGAAGAAGGTACTCCTCAGATCATTCCTTATCCAGATATGCCTACCAATGTTGAAGAATTGAAGAGATCCTGGATCCAGTTGAGAGAGGAAAGGGATACTTTTGAAACTCAATTCGGTGCAGAAAGGGAGAAAGTATTAGAGCTCACCAGACAGCTTAATGAGGAACGAAGACTCAATGCATATCTTCGCCCAAAAAGAAGCCGTCCCTGGGAGACTTGAGCTTTCATTGTATTTTTATTATTTCCTTTTTGTAATGGACATTGATTAAAGAAATTATTAATAAAAGTTTCTCTCTTTTTGGTGGTTTACGCAAAGTTAAATTCCAAAAGTCCTTGAAAACATTTCATACATTGCATAGCATAACATTGCATAACAGGTACTCTAAAGGGATCAATGTTCTCACGGTTTTCATTGCAAACAGAAAAATGGCCCTCGAACAAACCGTCAAAGATCTCCAGGCTCAGAATGCTCAATTCCAGGAGATGATCCTGAACTTATCCAAGGGGCAGGAGGAGCTAAAGGCTCTTTTGCTCGAGCAGAAGAAAGACAAGAAAGCTGTGAGTTACATCAACCCGAGAAGAAGGCTTAAAGGACAGGCCGCAGGAGCCAAGATTAGGATTCCGAAGGATCAAGAAGAGGAGACAGAAAATGATTCGGAAGAGGAAAATTTTGATCCCTTCAGCCCTGAGGACGACGATGAAGATTATGAAAATGAACAGTACTCTCCAAAAGATGATAAGTATAAGTTGCTGGAAGAACGCATGCTAGCTATGGAGGGTCAGAAGGTGCCCGGTCTGGATTTCGAAGGCTTAGGACTGGTCTCTGATGTGGTCATTCCCCGCAAATTTAAGGTCCCCGCTTTCACTAAATATGATGGTGCGTCTTGTCCTCAGATGCATCTGAGAGCTTATGTGAGAAAGATTCAGCCGTATACCACTGATAGGAAGCTATGGATCCGTTTCTTCCAAGAGAGTTTGTCTGGCACACAGTTAGAGTGGTACTATCAGCTTGAGAGCTCTAACATCCGCACCTGGACTGATTTAGCGACAGCTTTTTACAAGCACTACCAGTATAATTCTGAATTGGCACCTACTCGGCTACAGTTGCAGAATATGACTATGGGATCTAAAGAAAGCTTCAAAGGATATGCTCAAAAATGGAGAGACTTGGCTGGCAGAGTCAAACCCCCTATGACTGATCGAGAATTAGTGGACATGTTCATGGGTACACTGACTGGCCCATTCTACAGCCATCTATTGGGAAGTTCCTCATCGGGTTTCACTGAACTTATATTAACAGGCGAACGTGTTGAAAGCGGCATTCGAAGTGGAAAGATACAGGTGGCTACCTCTGCAAGCACCAAAAAGTCCTATCAGGGGAGGAATGAATCAAATGTTGTGTACCACCAGAGGGGTCATAACAAGAAAAATCGTGACCATGCTATTGGAGCAGTTACGATTGCAGCACCGCCATCTCAAAATTTCCAGCACAGACAAGACAGGCCAAGAAGGCAGTTTACCAAGATCAATATGACTTTAGCACAAGCACTGCAGGGTATGCTAAAAGCAAATTTGATTACCCTCAGAGATCCTCCTACAAATCCCAACACTGCTTCTCCTCGTTACAATCCCAATGCCAGGTGTGCATATCACTCCGATAGCCCTGGGCATGATACAAACGATTGTTGGTTGTTGAAGAATAAGATTCAGGATATGACCGAAGCTGGAGAAATTGAATTTGATCCTCCGGAGACTCCTAATGTCATCACTGCTCCTGTGCCTAATCATGACAAGACTGTTAATGTTGTGGATGACAATTCTCACATTTCTAATGTAGCTGACTTAGCATCTCCTCTCCTGACCATCAAGAAGAATTTATTGCAAGCTGGTTTATTTCCAGGTTGTGCTAAAAATTGCGATCTCTGTATACCCCGACCCAATGATTGCTTGAAGTTGAGGAATGGTATTCAACGGCTAATGGATGATCGTACCATTCTCTTCGAAAAGATTCCTAAGGTGGAAAACCCTATTGAAGAAATATCTGTGATTGCTAGGTCCAGAGTTCCAGTGAGGATTACCGCTACTAGAGTGCCTGTGAAGATTACTGCTGAGCCCGAGGTAGCTCCCCTAATTATTACTGCACCGGGCCCAGTACCGTATTCCTCAAGCAAAGCCATTCCATGGAATTATGGAGGTGATGTTTACATCCACGGTATAAAGCAAGTTGATAATTCTGCTAATCCTAATGACATTGTTGGGACTAGTAAAATTACTCGGAGTGGAAGGATCTTCTCTCCAGAAATCTCACCTCCCGCCCCTGAAACTCGAGGAAAGGAACCAGTAATCAATACTTCTCAGTCAAGGACACCAGTCAAAGTTATTACCGAAGATGTTGCCAAACAGGAAATGGAAGAAATGCTAAAAATCATTCGTAAGAGTGATTTTGATGTGGTAGAACAGCTGGGGCATACTCCGTCTAAAATTTCGATGTTATCTGTCATACCCCGATTTTGACCCTGAATTTTTTATTTTTATTTGACACTTGGCCTAAAATTCATTTGCATACATTCATTCCCAAATCCATTTTTTTTATTGATAGACATGGGTCATCATCTAGCTTCTTGATCATGGTGTTTTTTTTATTATAAAATGGATTTTTATTATCTGACTTTTTTTTACTTTCAATTTGATTTTAATTTCGAAATTAAGTTTAAATCCAAATTTCAATTTAATCTTAATTATTTATTTTACTAATGATTCAAACTCTAATTGATTTTAATTTCCAAATGAATGTTAGAGTTGATATCAAAGTAATTTTAATGAATTATAGATTAATTTGATTTTTAATTTGGTTTTTGCTGATTTGTTATTATTATTTAAATTGATATGTAGACTAGTCTTGGATTATTCCTAAAAGTCCATATCCATTTTATAATCAAATATCCAATAACCCAACTCTATTTTTAAATCCATTTTTAAATCCAACCCATAATTCATTATCCAAAACATTTTCCATTTATCCAATTCATTTTTCATTAGTACATTTCATGATATTTTATATATCCTAATAAGACAAAATGAAGAAAAAAAAAACAATTGGAATTGATGAGCAGGATAACATGAAGCCCACGGTGGTAGCTGGTACGGTGCAAATGCAAGGAATGAAATGGAAAATGCATCATGACAATCCATGCACTTTTGTACATAACAGCATAACAAGGAAGTTTCCATAATAGAATTCATGCTAAATTCACATGATAAACTCATTTTAATAGCCAATTCAAAAAACAACTGAGCAACCATTAGTTCAATCTTATTTTTATGACAGTATGCTGGTTTTGCCTAAATAGTTTCACAACACCCCAAAATGCCGCACGCTGGCGCCGAAAGCCACAACTTCAAACAGCTGCTACCAAACAACAACATGCCAAGCTGCTATACCAGAAGCATCACAAAAATGGCGGCATCACCGTAACCACAAAGGCTGAACCATTTCACAAATCCAGTTGCATAATGCATGACGGTAGACTGCATATGGCCTGTGATAATACCTGCAGAACCATATCAACCGTGTCATGGAATCTCGCGAAACATAAGGAAATGCTTTGTTGCAATGCAGTCGACCAACCAGATCATAAATCCGTACTGCCAGTCAACATATGCTATGCACATTGATTATGAGCCTAAGGCTGCGGACAGTTGCGGAATGAGAGAAATTTTTACCTGTTGCAGACATGTGCTTAACCTCATATCCATAAGCACCAAGCAAACCGTGAAAGGTCTGATGCAAGACAGAATGTTAACCATAGCAATCCAAAGCTGCAACAAACACCACAAACCTTGGCCTAAGTCAATGCAGCAACCTAATCATGTTTATTCACAGCCTGTAGAAACATTTTGAAAACAATTCCTTCTGCTGGAATTTTTAGAGAGCCTATGACACCAGTTAATGATACCACACTTGCGGTACAGAGTCCAAGCTCACATAACCTGCAAAGACCAAACCAAATCACATCAGTCTTCATGACCTCCGAGGCCATTCATGCGTTAAGCATTTTTCACTGCAGTAAAAAATAAGATTAACAGCAAAGCATTAAAATCCAGAAATTCCCCAATTTGGGATTAAGGCAAAAGCGAAGAAGAAAGCTAAGTTCAGAGTACCCTTTCCGAATTGCAGCATCAAACAGGACCAATCCAGTACTGAACACAAAAAAGTGTTTTGGCATTTTCTTCTTTGAGCTCTAGAGACCAAGTTTGAAACCCTAATCTGGAGCATAAAAGGAGAGAAAGAGAAATCAGTAGGGGACGGAAATTAACGGCGAAAATTTCAAAGCAAAGAACCCTAAATTTGTCCAAACAAAGAATCCGAACCACAAAAAACCCTAACCTTCAGGGAACGGCGTGAAAAGCTTGGCAAAAGGAGGAGGATACGAACTCAACATAGTTGTCGAATCACCGCTGTAGGTGAGGCTTCTTGTTTGATTCCCTTTGAAACTTTGGCTTTCGTGTTTTGAGTGAGATGAGAGGTTAGCGATGGAGAGCGATGGGTGAGTGAGGTTAGCGATACAGAGAGAGTGAGTTTGGGCGATGGAGAGAAGAAAGAGCGATACCGAGAGGGAGAGATACGTTGGGACGAGGGTTTTGTGAGAATCTGAGAGAGAAGCTGAGAGATGAATGATTGAGGGTGAGAAAAACGTGGGGTTGAGAGGGTGAGAGAAATTCGTTGAGATTGAGAGAACGAGTGAAGTGAGAGAGGAGGACGATGAGGCATCCGTTGCTGTTGCTCTGGTTTTTGTTTTCATTTTATTTAGTTTAAGCAAAACAAATCTTTAAGCTTTTTAAAAAAAACCCAAAAAAAAATAATTAATATGTTTAGTATTCCCCTATTTTTTTTATAGTGTATATTAATGTTTGTTAAGGCTGTTTAGAGTTCCCAACCCATTAACCTCAAAAATCCAACAGCCAGGCGGCTGGATTGTTCTTGGGTAATCCAACAGTCCTTTACTATTTATTATTTTAGTTTCTTCTTTCTTTTTTTCAATCTAGTATGGTTTATATATTTATGTTGTTACTTAAATAATAATTAATTGTAGGTAGTCTAGTGGAGAGAGTGTAGGTTCTAAGTCTTTAGAGGAGTGGGTTCAACACTTGTATGTAGCACTTTTTTAGTATTTCTTTTTCTTTTAGTATTTCATTTTCTTTTCTTTCAGCATTTTATTTTTTAGTGTTTTATTGTCTTTCAGCATTTTGTTTCTTTTAATATTTCTTATGTCCATGTTTTTTTTTAAATCCATCATGCATTCGAAACCATTTTTTTTAACTTATAAAAATCATACTTTTCTCGATTTAATATCGAGCCCTTTTTCACACCCTTGTAAGTCGATTGCTTTTTTAAGCATCGCCGCCAACCTCACATAGCTTACTCTTGGGCTTTCTTACAATGAGCCGGTTCTCTTGCACTTACACTCATACTTTTGCATTATTTGTTGTTTGGGCCCGATTTAATTATTCCAATATTTTGAATCCCCATTTGACAAAATGTACCCCACTCCCCCGATGTGTAATAATCTTGTACTATTTTTTTTCTTTATTGCTTGGTTGTTTAGTTAGCTACTAACACAAGAATAAAATCAACAAATTCCAAAAAAATATAAAAATATGACTCGATCCAACGTCGAGTATTTTCTCAATAAACAAGTTAATTCACTTCTCCCCCCAATTCTATTCCACTTATTTTTCAAACTTTCATCAAACACTTGATTTAATGTCAAGCCATTTTTCTCTAATAAAAACTCAAAAATATTAATCCCTATCTAAAAACTTTTCAATAAAGGTGGAAATGGAACGTGGTGTATACCACGCACTCCTGAGACTAGGATTCGAGATGTATATCTCGCCAATCCTAGTTCTCGCCATCATCCAAATTCATCCACTTTGTCTTCTCAAACACTCATTCAAATTTCTCAAACGTCCATCAATACTTGATCTAGGTCAAGTCATTTTTACAACAAAACTCAAGATACATAATTCTTATTTAACACTTTTCCAATAAAGGTGGAAATGGAACATGGTGTATACCATGCACTCCTGAGGTTAAGATTCGAGACGTATGCCTCGCCAATCTTAACTCTCGCCATCGTCTAAAATTGTCAATGTGGTTTCGTCAAACCCTTTCTCAATCAAATCTAAGATACCTAAATCTTATTTAATACTTTTTCAATAAAGGTGGAAATGGAACATGGTGTATACCATGCACTCCTGAGGTTAAGATTCGAGACGTATGCCTCGCCAATCTTAACTCTCGCCATCATTTAAAATTGTCAATGCGGTTTCTTCAAACCCTTTCTCAATCAAATTCCAAAATACTTAATTCCTATCTTAAACTCTTTCAATAAAGATGAAAATGGAACATGGTGTATACCGTGCACTCCTGAGGCTAGGATTCGAGATGTATATCTCGCTCATCCAAGTTCTCGCCATCACTCAAAATACATCCAACCAATCAAACTCTTTCTCGCCGCCGTGCGATTAATCAAAAACCTTTTTCATAAATGAAAGATATATTGTCTTAAGAGATACAAAACAATGTTTCGGCCACGATTGTTGAGTAGAGATAAATGACGCTTTTCCGAATGTAGATTTATAAATTCGTTCGATGTGTGGTATGCGTTCACTCCTCATTTGTTTTGGGTAAAACGATGTTTTTGTCGATTAATACAATATAGCTTTCGCTAAAATCGACCAACAAACAAACATTTTTCTACCCAGAACTACGTAAGCCTTGATTTCTCTTTTGAGATACGTAGGAGCAGGATTTGTAAATCTTGTCAGGCCCACTAATAAAAAACTTAGGTTTAGTCCTTCGTTAAAAAATCCAAAAACATTCTCTTCTCATCTTTTCTTTCTTTCCCACCTAATAAATCGAAAAGCCTAACATTTTAACTAACACTAACGCACACAATTGACCTAATGGTTCCCGTTGAGTACAACGGACGTGAGGGGTGCTAATACCTTCCCCTTGCGTAATCGACTCCCGAACCCTGATATTGGTTGCGATGACCGTATCTTATCCTTTCTTTTGTCTTTGGTTTTATCGATATTTCCCCTTTCCTTTTTAGGAATAAATAAAGATCGGTGGCGACTCTGTTTAGTCCATCATTGCGAGCGTGCGATCGCGCTTCGCTTTGAAGTCGTATCCCCATTTTTTCGAGGTGCGACAGATGGCGACTCTGCTGGGGACAGTCAAATCCCTAAGCGAGTCAAGCCTAGTTAGGACGTCTGTGTGCCTTTGTTTGTTTAATTGTGTGGCCTTTCCTTATTTATTGTTTGTTATTATCTTTATTATTATATTGATATATCTGTTGAATATTGGTTCTATTGTGATTATTAATACTTGGATATTTGATTGTAAACCATGTGGGAAAGACTCTACACCCGGGTCTAGAGTGAAAAAACATAAGATAGGACGATGGTTGAGTAGTACAGACTCCCGAGGTGTATACTTCGTAAGAGTCGGTACGAGAACCTCACTTAGAGTAGATCCTTTTGCAAATATTGTCGCCCGAGGTGTATACCTCGTAAGCGCCGATGTTTCAAAGGGGTCCATGACTCTAAGGACCTTTTAGAACATTAAACCTTTGGCCAACTAGGAATGATGGTTGCGTAGTATGGATTCCCGAGGTGTATACTTCGTAAGAATCGATACGAGAACCTCGCTCAGAATAGATTCCCTAGATGGAGTTGATGACCGGAAAGTATTTTCCGTAAGCGTCAAACAGTCTTTCGAATCCATGACTCTGAGTACCCTGTCTAGAACCCAGTCGATGGTTGCGTAGTACGGACTCGCGAGGTGTATACTTCGTAAGAGTCGGTACGAGAACCTCACCCAGAATAGATTCCCTTGATGGAGTTGACGACCGGGAAGTATTTCCCGTAAGCGTCAAACAGTCTTGTGAATCAATGACTCTGGGGATCCTTTGTAACAAAGCCCTAGATTATACCCGGTGAGAACCCCGTTTTGGAAAGCAATCAAATTTATCCATACCTCGAACCGTTGAACCTATCCAAAAAAAAAAGAAAAAAGGCATTGCATCCATTCATTCATTGCATATGCATAAAAAGCAAAACTCTTAGTTGTTTCGCATTATTTCAGGAATCCAAGACTTGTTAGCAAGATGAATCCTGAGAGAAGGGTTACTTTTCAGTTCAAATACAAGAACGTGGACCTTACCAGCCTACAGAAGTTGAGTGCCAAAATAACACCACTCAAACTCAACAGCTTCGTATAAAACTATGGAAGAATTCTGGACATCCTGAATGAGAAGATGGACATGATGACCGCAGTGACTATTGCTCAGTTCTATGATCCACCTCTACGTTGTTTCACATTTTCTGACTTCCAGTTGGCTCCTATTTTGGAGGAGGTTGAGAGGATCATAGGCCGGAATTTGAAGGATCACAATCCATTTCCTAAGATTGATGAAGATATTCCTCCCAAGAGAATAGCTTCAGCTTTGGGTCTGAAAGTTTCTGATGTCGTGGATAATTGGGATGTGAAAGGACCTTTCAGTGGTTTTTCTAGGAAGTTCTTGGAAGATCAGGCCAAGAAGATGGAAAAAGAAGGAGATTGGGAATCCTTCTGTAGCACCTCAAATTTGCACCTATCATTGTACATCTCATTTCATATTAGGTCATAGCATAGCATAATCCATTGCATAGCATTTGCATTGTTCCTCAGTTGCCTCAAGTGCAAGCAAGCAAGGATTAGGTCAAACTGATCAGGAGATCAGTCTACTAATCAAGCAAAGTTGTTTCTCAAGGAGCAAAAGTCCTAGGGTTTGCCCTACAAGCTCACATACCTTGGGGGTCTTTTTGAAGTGTTCAAGTCAAAGGTGGAAGGCTCAGAGGTCAGCAGTCAATGCACAGGCAGGCACAAAACCCTAGACAGTCAACAGTCAATCAAAGTAGTGGATGGTGGCCATTCTTGTGGAATTTGGGCACCATAGTCAATATTCAAGAGTTCATTTGTCTTGAGACATCATTTTAAGTCAAAATCTCAAGGAATTAGGGTTTGGAATTCATCAGAAGTGCACAGTCAAGTCCAAAACCCTAGAAAGTCAAAGTTGGTCAACTGTGGTTGATTCTATGGATTTGATGGATGGAAATGGTTTGAAGGAGCTTATTCATGTCCTAATAGGCCTAATATGTCATGGCAAACCTCATCATGGAAGAAAATCAAGCCAATCAGAAAATTTTCCAGAAATAGAAAGTGGACCTGTAATTTCAACTGCCAAAAATGGAAACTTCTTGATCTTAAACTTACATCATGATACAAGCTCCAAATGAATTTTTGCCCAACATGAAAGTTGAAGATCTTGTTCTCCCATTTTCAAAAAGTCCAAGAACTCCCAAATCCCATGTGTGGTTGTCAAGATATGATCAAATCATTTTCATCAATTTTTGAACTTCAACAAGCCATATCTCTCAAACCATAAGGCCAAATTTGGTGGGGTTTTTTCCTACAAACCACATTTTTCATCCCCTTTCCAAAAATATAAATTTCATGACCTAAAACCTTACCATTCAAAATGGCATTTTTGGACCTTTTCATTTAAAAATCAAGGTTTGACTCATAGTTGACTTTTTGATTTAGGACTTTTTTCTCATTTTTGCCAATTGGGAAATGTTTCATATATTATTTGTAATTTGCTCAAAGTCCAAAACCATCATCACATCACCATTTTACCACCATTTTGAACCATAGTACAATCTTGGCAATTTTAGCAATTGGTTGGAAAAGAGCAAAAGCAAGTACAGCATTCCTTTAGCAGACCAAAGACAGCATTTGTGCTGGCCATTTGCAGCATGCTCAGGCCCAAATTTGTGCAGACAAACACACCTCCACTTCCATTTGCTCACACTTAGCAATTTGCAAAATGCATCATTACACACAAAACCAACTTACCATTTGATTAAGTGATGTTAAACAAGTGATATAAAGCCAATTTTCTGCCCATTTTGCAGAACCCTAGCAAGCAGACTCAGCAGCCACACGACCAAATTCCTCCTTTTGCTTTCAATTGATTTTTCACCAAATAGCAAAATCCTGCTAAAACACTCAAAACCCTGGAATCCCCTTCATTGTTTCTCCACAAAAACACCTTGGTGAGCTCTCTTGAACCATCAAATATCATCTGTCCAGCCTTCATCATTTCCTGTTTTCCAAAGCATCTCAAATGGCAGTTAGAGCTGTGAGGTTTTCCATGCACCATTGAGCCAAAAGACCTCAAGCTTCCATCATTGCAAGGCATTGTGGACATCTGTATCGGGCTGCAACATCAAAACCAGCACTGCATCTCACTTGACTTCAAAATCAAGTAAGTAATTGACCCTTTCCTTTCACCAAATCATGCTAGGTTTAGGATAGAACATGGTATGCTAGTGTTATTACAACTGGAATCGTGGCAAATGGTTGTGTGTGTTTGAAGATATGCTGACCTGAAGTTTTGTACACCATTGTTTCTTTGCTCGAATCTCACTCTATAGTGTGATATACTGAAAACCATTGCTGGATTTGTGTTGATGGATGTTTAATGATGATGTTAGTATGTGTGATTTTGTTTTCTGAGCATCTCGAATTTACGAGCTCAGAATGATGTTGTTGCTGCTGTTCATGAAAACTAATATATTTTCCCAGAAAACCATATGATTTATGTTGACTGCTTGCTAATACCATGCTGATGTATGTTTGGTCAAGTTATTTTGTTCTAATGTTGGTGACAACATGAATGTGCCCTGCTGCAGTTTGTTCTTAAACCTTAAACTGTCCAGGAATTATACTTGTTGGTTGATTATTTGTTGCTGAATAATGTATTGTATGTTGGGTCAAGTCACTTTGTTTTGATGTTGGTGATACCATGTTGAGCACCATGCTATTTGATTGCTGTTGTTTGGATGATTACATGATGAACGTGAATATGCTGCCATGCTGTTAATGCCTGCTGCTGTTTGGAAATCATAACTCTACCCAGTACATGAACTCATGATTACGTGTGTTTTGTTGCTAGCTAATGCACATGTTAATGGTGTCTCATAGGTCATGATCATTGTTGGTTCTGCTTATGTTTGGTTGTTCAATGTTGCATGTTTATTTCATGAACCTACTGTGCTGCATGTGCCATGCTGATTAAACCTTGCTGTTGTTTTGAACCTTATAACCATGCCCATAAAATCCATGTGAAATATGTGGTGTGCTGTTGGTTGGTTGCAGTAGGAACATTACCATTGCCATGCTGCTGTGTGTTTATGCTGGGAACTTATTTTCATAATGATGCTTGCTAAAACCTGCTGCAGTTTTTGAATCTTTTGTTCATGCTCAAAGAACCATATGTCTTGTGTTACCTGCTGTTGTTTGTGTGTTGTTGAACATCATCATTGCCATGTTGGTTTGGTTTGTTCAAATTTCAATTGATGATGAACCATGTTGAAGATGTATGCTGTATGCTGTTGCCAAGCCCTAGTAGTGCATGAAACTCATAAGTATGAATTGCCATTGGCCCGTGTCCTGTTTTATTGGATAATAGCCAATCACAACATTTAGTTGTGTGCTTCAAAACTGCACCGTTTTGATAAATGAGGCCAATATTACACTTCTGCCACTCGTTGACTCTTTGTTTGACCAACATTGCCTTGCATTTTGTTCATGTTTGCTTCAAACTTCTTCCAACTTCACACATTAATTTCTCTTTCACATTTCATCCAAAAATCTTGAATTTTTTTCCACATGTTCATGAAGATGTCTACTATTTTATGGTGAATTTTAATTAATTTTCCATTGGCTGGTTTTTCATTGATAATTATTTTCTTGACATGTATGCCAAATTGATACACATTGCCATTCCAATTGTGAAATTCTCATGTTGCATCCAATGAGCTTGAAACTTTTTGTGGTTGTTCTACACACATTAACCTTCATTTCCATGTAAAGTTTATGCATTTATCATTTGTGGATTGAAAGTTATGATTTTCTGAAGTTATGTGTTGCATTTGGTGTCACAACATGAACATGCATTTTCCCAATTTTTGTTCACATGCTTCCTCTTATCCAATTGATCCAATTTTTTGCATGAATCATCTATTACATGTCTTGTTGATGTATGAATTTTCTTGGAATTAATCTTGCTGTTTCCAATTTATGTGAGAATTTTCTTCCATACTTGTTCATTGGTTGACTTCATGTGATGCACATTGCCAAATCTTTTGTGAAATTCTCAAATCTTATTGTATGACCATGAAATTTCATATGTGATAACTAGACTCTTTGAGCTTTGCATTGGTGTTAATCTCATTCATTTATCTTCTGTTTTCAAATTGATATGATTTTTTGAAGTTGACCCATGTTTGTTGACTTTCACCATGCTTACTTGAATTTGGCTTGACTTCATGAATTTCATTGACTGCCTTCCTCTCATCCAAATGCCATGAAATTTTACATGCATACCATGTTAGATGTTAGGATTGAGTGTGATTTATTTCATGATTTTTGAGATTGTTTGAGTTGACTTTTGAATGAAGTCTTTGTTGTTGACTTTTGTATGCTTCTCTTGCCATGCTTTGCATCCTTTTGCATATGAAATGACCATGATGCATGATTTTATGATGAATCCAATGGAGAATGCTTCTTGAATGTTTGAACATGAATTAGGTTGACTTTCCTTTGCTGTTTGACCTTTTTCTTTCACCTTTGACCCTAGGCTAGTCCTAGTGGTCTTGTAAGCTTACAATTGAGCTGTTGTTTCAGGTTAAGCACCAATGCCTTGAGGATCATTCAAATGTGTTTTATTTTGATTGTTTAATGTGCTGACCTTTGTTTTGTAGGTGACTCATATGCTTGAGTCTTTGTGCCTTGCACAATTGGTCCCTCTGTGGTAGACTATTGGTTCATTTTCTTTTGATTTTTAACTGTTGACTTGTTTACTAATGAGTTTGACTTTTTTTCAGGTACTTTAGTTGCCTAAGTTCTTTGAACTTGCTTGCTTTGCTTTTTAGCATTTGCTTTGAGGTATAATTACTTCTTCTTCATGTAGTCTGGAGACCCGGTCTGTTATTTGACCGGGCAAACTGTCTGAAGTCCTCCTTAAGAGGCAATGCCTGTGTTTGTTTAAATTTGTCCTAAGCAGGAAAAGTCCTTCAAGTAAGGCAATTGGTGGAAGGTAGGGATAAGCAATCTATCCCCCACTATTCAGTGTGTCCTCTCTTTGCTCCCAGTACCTGGTTGAAGCATTGAGATAAATACCCAAGATCTAATCGAGTCAATAATGTGGAGAGAGTTCCTACTTTCTGAACTCCCACACTTTCTTTGATGCTCTCTCTGATTTGAGATAGAAGCAATGAGGCACACCCCTCATCTCCTATTCATCTGCTTCACCTGAGCCCCTCAATGGCCAGGTTAAGAGCGACCTTCACCCATTACAGTGGACTTTCAAAGTCAAACCCTCTTGTGTGAGCCCCCAATTGTTTGGCTATAGAGTGTGCTGTTTGCTATTCATTGACTGATTGCTTGCTCTATGTGCATTTGCTTGCCTATATGTTATGCATTTATCACCATCAATTGTCATTAATGCATGAGCATCTCTTTTGTCTGTTTGACATCATCATTGTTGTTTACCCATTGAGGACAATTGTAAGTCCCACGAGTTGGCGTTTGTTCCTATGATATGGAGGTGAGTATAAGTCCATCACATTGGCCACTCATCTTATCTTTGCTTGTTGTATTGTTTGTATGTGAGGATACAATTGTAAGTCCCACAAGTTGGCAGTTGTTTTCCTAGGATCATACTGTGTGTTAGAGTAAGTCCCACAAGTTGGCATCTGACATCCTTGTTCTGCTTTCTTTGTTTGTGAGAGGATGCAATTGTAAGTCCCACGAGTTGGCATTTGCTTTCCTATGATCATGTGTGGGGTTAACCTAAGTCCCACAAGCTGGCAGTTGACTTCCATATTTCTTCATTGTTTTCTTTTTGAGGAGATTAGTGTAAGACCATCGAGTGGCCTCTGATATCCGATATCTGTTTTAGGAGATTGCCTCAGTGCCATTGGCATCCGGTATCATTTGTTTGTTTATTTCATCATTACTTACTTTCCATTCCAAAGGACACCCTTGAATCATCCTCTATATGATCTCAAGAAGTGAACCTCCTGAGAAGCTTTACTTTCCATCCTCACTCATTCATCCTCATTGTGTCCTAGAACCTTTTCACACTTTGATCTTAAACTTGACATAGACATTGTGCAAACTTCTTCATGTTTTCAAACTAAAAACCTGGACTCAAGTCCTTGACTCTTTTTACAAACTCCATTTCATGATACTTCTTTTGAATTAATCTTAATCATACTTTGACTTCACTTTCATAATCACAATCAATTAACTTCACTCATTCACTTGTTTTGGCCATGTCCATTAATCTTTTCATGCATTAGCCGTAGGTTTCAATTATCATTGTGGTTGATGTAAACCTCACCTTATCTTTAGTGAGTCGACAGTAAGACTTCCGTACTGAAAATAGGGTTAACCCCTCTCGTACGTCGAAGCTATCCTCGCATGGTGGATGTTGGTTTTGGTCGAGTGTTCTCCCATTGATAATGAAAAGCCTCAGTGCTATTGTTTAAAATTGAATCCAACTCACTTTTGGAAATCTTTTAGCCGAACTACGGCGTTTTGATCCTTACCTTTGATGGAAGGTACGTAGGCAGCGGGTTCATCCGCTCAAACCCAATAAAACTTGTACATTCTTTCCTCGTCATCTCACTCATGTTTGCACAATGCATATGTCTTAACAAATAACAATCTTTTACAACAAGTGTGAAAAGGGCTCCCTAGGAGTACCTAGGACGTAGTGGGTGCCTAACACCTTCCCATTGCGTAACTTACCCCTTACCCGGAATCTCTGATCTTTTATTAGTTTTCTACGTGTAAAACTTCTTAGGCTTTTGTTCGCTTTTTAGCCAGTCCTTTGGATAAATAAAAGTGCGGTGGCGACTCGAAACTTCATTGTATGCTTTGCTTATGATTTAATTGATAAATCATATGGCGACGAATACACCGCTACAGAAAAGTGGCGACTCTGCTGGGGAATGATTGCTTGGCGGTAGTGCCTACTTTTCACCTTTGTTGTGATGTATTGTTATTTGTTATTTGATTTATTCTTGCACCATTTGGGATCACTGTATTGATTGTAATGTGTGAATTGCTTGACATACATTGCTGTTTGTTTTGGTGATCTGTGAGATGAGTTCTGTACCCGAACTCGAGTGCACTATAGGATAGGAGAATGGCATAGTCTTGTTGACTGGTGTGGAGTATTCCTTAGCCAGTTGACTTGCGAGACCATTCACTTGGTGGAGGTCATGTTGAACTAATAATGTCACACAAGTTATTTGTGGTTAGGCATTATTCTTTCAATCATGTTCCGCAGAAGCCAAGGACCTTAGTTTACCAAACCCATCTTGGCCTATTTTTAGGACCGTAGTGCGGAGGTCGTTCAGATGTCAGTTCTGATACGATTGTTACGCGATACTACACTCATAAGAGTTTCTCTTGAGAATATTCTTGGAATACGAGTATTCGTTCCTCCGAAAATATTCGAAAGATGGAACGATGATTATGGGAACCTCTGATAGAACATGTCTGGCAGGTTTAAACCCTAGTACACTCCTTTTGGGTGATTCTTAACCGAGACTCCATGCTCGTGACTCTCAACAAACCCTTGATTCGTGGTTGAGTCGTTCAAACATCGTTAATATCAATGGATCCCGGATCGGGTGCAAAACCTAAAATCCACCAAAGCGGCTGGTTGATATTAGGGATGTTTGAACCGGTTCATGTACCGTTAATATCAATGGAACTTGGGTGTCGATAAGGTGAAAACCTAAATCCACCAAAATGGATGATTGATATTAGGGATACACAGAGCTTTCCCACGACCTTTGCTTGGTGTGACTTGCTTGATTCTTGAGTGTGTTTGTTGCATTCATACATCCATGCACTCATCCGCATACATGTCATCATCAGAAAAAGAAAATGTTCAAGGAACTTAAAGGGTTTATTTGCAAATTTTTCAGACAATGGAAAGACCAAAAAGGCATACAAAGAAATACAGCTTCAAGCAGCCTGACGTAAAAGAGTTAAGGAATCTGACATCATATGTATTAGATCCCTTGGGTTTCAAAGCTCGCTATGGGAAGCTTCTGCCTCTGCTCACCACTCAGGTTGACGAAGGGTTGATGAGTACTCTTGCTCAGTTCTACGATCCGTTGCATCGTTGCTTCCTATTCCCAGACTTCCAGCTACTGCCGACTTTGGAAGAATACTCTCACCTCATTGGGATTCCGATTCTGGATCAAGTGCCGTTCAGTGGCCTAGAGAGTATTCCATCTGCTCGAGAGATTGCTAGTCTGTTGCACATAGATGAAGATCTGATTGGAGCTAACCTGACTACCAAAGGCGGAATTCAGGGTTTTCCTTCCGAGTTCCTCATTTCCCAAGCTACTTTTTATGGGAAGGCCATGAGTGAGGACGCCTTTGAGGCTCTGTTTGTGCTACTCATCTATGGGTTGGTGCTGTTCCCCAACTTCGACAAGTTCGTTGACATGAACGCCATTAGGATCTTTGCAGTCCTTAATCCAGTTCCGACCTTGTTGGGTGATACATATGTCTCCATGCACCTGAGGAACATGAAGAATGGAGGAGTCATTGTCTGCTGTTTACCCCTGCTGTACAAGTGGTTTATTTCGCACTTGCCGCAGACAGTCGCTTTCAAGGAGAATAAGGGATGTCTACGGTGGTCTCAGAGACTCATGTCTCTCACCAATGATGATATCACCTGGTATGATCGCGTGTACGATACCGTTCAGATCATCGACTATTGTGGGGAATTCCCTAATGTGCCTCTTCTTGGTACATGTGGTGGGATTACTTACAATCCTATTCTTGCACGACGTCAGCTTGGGTTCCCCCTGAAGGATAAACCTAATAACATTCTGTTAGAAGGCGCGTTCTTTCAGGAGGGTAAAGATCCCCAAGGCCTGAAAGCCAGTTTTGTCCGTGCTTGGCGCAGTATTCACAAGAAAAGTAGGAATGAATTGGGTCCAAAGAACTGCATTGCTTTGGAGCCCTATACTTCTTGGGTCAGACAGAGAGCTGCAACCTACCTGATGCCGTACGATCATCCAGGACCTGCACTGTTGGATGTGGCTGGGCCTTCAACCCTCCCTACCCAACGTGTAGAGGAGTTGAGAGAGGAGGACCTTTCGCGTGCCTGGATCCGTGAGAGGGAGGAATTGCTGCAGCAGCTCAAGGAGAAGGATGCTATGATTGAATTTCTCGAGCACCGAGTGATCGACGATCCGAACGACACTTGGACTTCTCTGCTTCCTCAGTCATCCAAATTCTGGAAGAGGAAGTATGATCGACTTGCCAAAGAGAAAGCTGACATGGAGGCTGCCTATGAGAGGTAGATCAAGAGGTTGTGCACTTCCCGTCTTCCACCGTCCCGAGCTTCTAGGGATCCATAGGATGTCATTTACCTTTTCTCTTTGTAATAAATCAAGAATGCTGTATTTCTTTGTCTCAATATATTGAATGAAATATTTCCATTAGCAAACAAAAATGTTTAAATATTCAAAAATATTGCTAATAATACCCCAAGGGTTTCTTGAAAACAAAGCATTTGCACAAGCATTGCATGCATCATACTCATCTCATTTGCATAACAGGTGTTCTCAGGCCGTCTTCTCACTTTGATTCCTGTGTCCAGACAGGATAGCTGACCAAAGGCCGCACCGCTACTCAACGAGGCTCAACCATCAACGCAACATGGATCAAGTACAAGCCGAGTTGGCAGAAATGAGGGCAAGCATGGCCCAATTCATTCACATGATGCAAGGGGTCGCACAAGGCCAAGAAGAGCTACGAGCAATGGTCCAGAGGCAAGAAGCTACATTGCCACCGCCCAACCAGCCTCTGCAAGAAGGAAACCCAGTTCCTGAGGTCCCTGCCGCTGCTATTCCCGTCAACAACTACGCTGTGGGTGAAGAGTTGAGGGGTATCCGAGTCGACGGTCAACCGATTGCTCCGGATGTTGTTAGTCCCAGAGTCATCCATGCTCCGGTCCGTAACAAAATTCCAATTGTTGACAGACAAGAGGATTTGTTTACTATGCTCAGCGAAGACGACAACATGTTGGGTAGAAATGATGCGAGAGATCGCAAAGTGGAGGCCCTTGCTGAAAAAATCAGAGCAATGGAATGTCAAAACTCTCTCGGTTTTGACGTTACCAACATGGGATTGGTTGAAGGACTCAGAATCCCGCATAAATTCAAGGCACCGTCATTCGACAAATACAACGGTACCTCTTGCCCTCGCACCCATGTGCAGGCGTACTATAGAAAGATATCCGCATATACAGACGATGAGAAGATGTGGATGTATTTCTTCCAGGATAGTCTATCTGGGGCATCATTGGATTGGTACATGGAATTGAAGCGGGATTCAATTCGGTGCTGGAGAGACCTGGGTGAGGCGTTCCTCAGGCAGTATAAGCACAACATGGACATGGCTCCAACCAGAACTCAGTTACAAAGCTTATGTCAGAAGAACAATGAAAGTTTTAAAGAGTACGCCCAGAGATGGCGCGAACTAGCTGCGAGAGTTCAACCCCCTATGCTGGAAAGGGAGTTGACTGACATGTTCATTAGCACTCTACAAGGTGTCTACATGGACCGGATGGGAAGCTGCCCATTCGGAAGCTTTTCTGACGTCGTAATCTGCGGCGAAAGAACTGAGAGCCTGATCAAGGCTGGGAGGATCCACGATACTGGTTCCTCGTCGTCATCAAAGAAACCCTTCTCTGGGGCACCTCGCCGTAGAGAAGGAGAGACTAATGCTGTACAGCACAGAGGGAGTGCATACAGAGCTAACAACAACAGGGACCAGTATCGTCCAATCGCTGCAGTGACCATTCCTGCACCTCAACCGCGTCCACAACAACAACAAAGAGTTCAACAACAACCACAACAACCGCAACGACCTCAACAACAGCAACAGCAACAACGTCCTTTTCAGCAGAGACAGAGGTTGAATCCTGATAGAAGATTTGATCCTTTGCCTATGTCGTACGCAGAGCTACTACCCGAACTACTCCGGTTAGGGTTTGTAGAGTTGCGTACGATGGCAACTCCTACCGTACTGCCACCCGGTTACGATGCAAATGTAAGATGTGACTTTCACTCTGGGGCACCAGGCCACCATACTGAAAGATGTCGGGCGTTTCAGCACAAGGTTCAGGATCTGATTGATTCCAAGACAATCAACTTCTCTCCGGTTCCGAATGTGGTAAACAATCCTATGCCACAACATGGTGGGCATAGGGTTAATAACATTGAAGATGGAGAAGCTGAAGATCTGGTTGTGAATGTTGAAGATGTTCAGACGTCTCTGTTGGTCGTCAAGGACCGATTGCTAAAGGGGGGTGTTGACCCAGGTTGTTCAGAAGATTGTTTGGGCTGTTCAGAGGCCATGGATGGTTGTGACCAGCTGAGGGCTGGAATTCAAAGTCTGATGGACGAAGGCTGTTTGCAGTTTAGCCGTGCTACCAAAGATAATGGGGCAGTGTCTACTGTCACCATTTTTTATAAGCCGGTTGAAGGAAGAGGACGTGGGGCTGTCAGTACACCCACCACCAGCAATACTCCGGTTACCATTCCTACCCCGGTAACCATCAGAGCACCTGCTACTATTGTTGCGCCTGGCAGAAGGCAGAATGAAAATAGTAGAGCTGTGCCCTGGAGTTATGACAATGCCTATCGCCGAGATAGGAGGGCTGGTAACCAGACAAGGTCGGTTGTTCAAACGCCAGTTACGATCAGTGCTCCTGTGAGGATCCCTGCTGTTACAAGTCCTGTGGTGGACAATGTCGGAGGACAGGGAGGCTTCACAAGGAGCGGACGACTGTTTGCTCCTCAGCCTTTGAGAGACACTGCTGCTGAGTCATCCGCAAGAGCTAAGGGCAAACAAGCAGTGGTTGACGAAGAACCGGCTCAGAAGGAGGCTGAGGGTTCTTTCCAGAAAGATGTCGAGGAGTTTATGAAGATCATAAAGAAGAGTGATTACAAGATTGTTGATCAACTCAACCAGACTCCGTCGAAGATCTCAATACTCTCTTTGCTGATGTGTTCTGAGGCACATCGGGATGCCTTGTTGAAGATGCTGAATATGGCGTACGTCCCGCAGGAGATATCAGTCAACCAGCTAGAGGGTGTTCTAGCAAATGTGAGTACCAGGCACGGTGTAGGTTTCACTGACCTAGACTTGACACCTGAGGGCCGTAATCACAACAAAGCCTTGCACATCACTATGGAGTGCAAAGGTGCTGTTCTATCTCACGTGCTAGTGGACACCGGGTCGTCCCTGAATGTCCTTCCGAAGCAAATACTGAAGAAGATTGATGTCGAGGGAGTCGTGCTCACTCCCAGTGACCTGATCGTGCGTGCATTCGACGGATCCAAACGTTCTGTGTTTGGTGAAGTCACCTTGCCAGTGAAGATAGGTCCTGAGATCTTTGACATCGTGTTCTACGTGATGGACATTCAGCCTGCTTATAGCTGTTTGTTGGGGCGTCCTTGGATTCACGCCGCTGGAGCAGTCTCGTCAACTCTCCATCAGAAGCTCAAATATGTCTGGAACGGTCAGATCGTGACCGTCTGTGGTGAAGAGGAGATTCTGGTGAGTCATCTCTCCTCATTCAAATATGTTGAGGTGGATGGCGAGATCCACGAAACCCTATGCCAGGCATTCGAGACTGTGGCATTAGAAGGTGTAGCTTGTGCAGAGCAGAGGAAGCCAGGTGCTTCAATATCGTCGTACAAGCAAGCCAAAGAGGTTGTTGACTCCGGCAAAGCGGAAGGCTGGGGCAAAATGGTTGACCTTCCTGTTAAGGAAGATAAATTCGGCATTGGGTACGAGCCTCTCGCAGCAGAGCAGCAGGTACAAGCAGGTCCGAGCACCTTCACCAGCGCTGGGCTGATGAACCATGGAGACGTCTTTGCTACTGATGGTGAGAACTGTGGTTGTGATTTGGATGTCTGGGTCCGCCCTTGTGCACCAGGCGAGGTCATCAACAATTGGACGGCTGAAGAAGTGGTCCAAGTTACTCTACTGACAGAGTAATTTTCTTTTGTTTATCATTTTGCATGAAAACCCTACGTTCCGCCCAGGGCGTAGTGGTTCATTGTAGGGCCACATCATGTTCGCAATGTTTATAAATAAAGGACGTTTTTTCAATCAAATTTTGAGATCTTTGTTTTTCTATTTTCTGTTTTTCCACTTTTTCAAAACAATAAAAATGGCAATGTTTTTGTTTTTTGTGACTTTATTGAAATCTTTTTCTAAAAACAAAACATTAAACATGCAGAAGTGATCTTTTGGCACCCACTGTGAACGACTCTGTTATGGCTCAGTATGATTTCAACAATCCCATCTACCAAGCTGAAGAGGAGAGTGAGGAAGACTGTGAACTCCCTGCAGAATTGGTCAGACTACTGAAGCAAGAGGAAAGGGTCATCCAACCTCACCAGGAAGAGTTGGAAATTGTCAATCTGGGTACTGAGGACGCCAGAAGAGAGATCAAGATCGGGGCCGCTTTAGAAGACTCTGTCAAGAGGAGGCTAATCGAGATGCTGAAAGAATATGTGGAAATATTCGCCTGGTCATACCAAGATATGCCTGGGTTGGATACAAACATCGTAGTGCATCGGTTACCTCTTAGGGAAGAGTGTCCGTCGGTCAAGCAGAAGCTTCGCAGAACTAGTCCTGATATGGCTGTCAAGATTAAAGAAGAGGTTCAGAAGCAGTGGGATGCAGGTTTCCTGGCTGTTACAAGTTACCCGCCGTGGGTTGCCAACATTGTTCCCGTGCCGAAGAAGGATGGCAAAGTCAGGATGTGTGTCGATTACCGAGATCTGAATAGGGCGAGTCCGAAAGATGATTTCCCATTACCTCACATCGATGTATTGGTTGATAATACGGCTCAATCCTCGGTATTCTCTTTCATGGACGGTTTCTCAGGCTACAACCAGATCAAGATGGCGCCAGAGGACATGGAAAAGACGACATTCATTACACCTTGGGGCACGTTCTGCTACAAAGTGATGCCATTTGGGCTGAAGAATGCCGGTGCTACCTATCAGAGGGCAATGACGACTCTCTTTCATGACATGATGCACAACGAAATCGAAGTGTACGTGGATGATATGATTGCGAAGTCGCAGACGGAAGAGGAGCACCTGGTAAATCTGCAGAAGTTGTTTGACAGACTGGTCAAGTTCAAACTGAGGCTGAATCCGAACAAGTGTACGTTTGGGGTAAGATCTGGGAAGCTCTTAGGCTTCATTGTCAGTGAGAAAGGGATTGAGGTAGATCCAGCTAAAGTCAAAGCTATTCAAGAGATGCCTGAACCGAAGACGGAAAAGCAAGTCCGTGGGTTTTTAGGGAGGTTGAACTACATTGCAAGGTTCATATCTCATCTAACTGCCACATGTGAACCAATTTTCAAACTACTCAGAAAGAATCAGGCGATCAAATGGAATGATGACTGTCAGGAAGCTTTTGACAAAATCAAAGAATACTTACAAAACCCTCCAATCCTGATTCCTCCAGTTCCTGGGAGACCACTGATCATGTACCTATCAGTCACCGAGACTTCGATGGGGTGTGTATTGGGTCAGCATGACGAGTCTGGTCGAAAAGAGCATGCCATATACTACCTGAGCAAAAAGTTTACCGACTGTGAAACAAGATATTCACTGCTCGAGAAAACTTGCTGTGCTTTGGCCTGGGCTGCTCGCCGACTAAGGCAGTATATGTTGAACCATACTACTCTGTTGATCTCTAGGATGGATCCAGTCAAATACATCTTTGAGAAGCCAGCTCTCACCGGACGTGTCGCCCGTTGGCAGATGATCTTAACGGAGTATGACATTCAGTACACGTCTCAGAAGGCCATCAAAGGTAGTATTCTGTCAGACTATCTTGCCGAACAACCGATCGACGATTATCAGCCTATGATGTTTGAATTCCCTGATAAAGACATCATGTACCTAAAGACGAAAGACTGTGAAGAACCGCTTGTCGAGGAAGGACCGGATCCTGATGACAAGTGGACACTGATGTTCGATGGGGCTGTGAATATGAACGGTAATGGTGTTGGTGCAGTGTTGATCAATCCCAAAGGTGCTCATATACCTTTTTCTGCCAGATTGACATTCGACGTCACCAACAATGAAGCTGAGTACGAGGCTTGTATCATGGGGATAGAAGAAGCCATTGATCTGAGGATCAAAACACTCGACATATTTGGAGATTCAGCTCTAGTGATCAATCAGGTCAATGGAGATTGGAATACAAACCAGCCACATCTGATTCCGTATAGAGATTACACCAGAAGAATACTGACGTTCTTCAAGAAGGTGAAGTTGTATCATGTCCCCCGGGACGAGAATCAGATGGCTGATGCCTTGGCTACTTTATCCTCTATGATAAAGGTTCATTGGTGGAATCATGTGCCACATGTTGCTGTGAATCGACTCGAGAGGCCTGCATATGTGTTTGCAGCCGAGTCTGTTAATGCTATTGATGATAAGCCGTGGTATTATGACATCAAAAACTTCCTCAAGACTCAAGAGTATCCTGAGGGTGCGTCGAAGAATGATAAGAAGACCCTGAGAAGGCTGGCTGGAAGCTTTTATCTGAATCAGGATGATGTGCTATACAAGAGAAACTTTGACATGATCTTGCTCAGATGCGTGGATAGACACGAAGCAGACATGTTAATGCAAGAAGTGCACGAGGGTTCGTTTGGTACCCACGCTGGTGGTCATGCAATGTCGAAGAAATTGCTGAGAGCCGGATATTATTGGATGACTATGGAATCCGATTGCTTCAAATATGCTCGGAAATGCCATAAGTGTCAAATCTATGCCGACAAGGTGCATGTACCGCCAAGCCCGTTGAATGTCATGAACTCGCCTTGGCCATTCGCCATGTGGGGCATTGACATGATTGGGAGGATAGAGCCAACTGCTTCTAATGGACATCGCTTCATCTTGGTTGCGATTGATTACTTCACAAAGTGGGTGGAAGCAGCTTCTTATGCCAACGTCACCAAACAAGTGGTTGCCCGGTTCATCAAGAAAGAAATCATCTGTCGATATGGAGTTCCCGAGAGAATCATCACGGACAATGGTTCGAATCTCAATAACAAAATGATGAAAGACTTGTGCAGAGATTTCAAGATTGAACATCACAATTCTTCTCCTTACAGACCGAAGATGAATGGCGCTGTAGAGGCAGCAAACAAGAATATCAAGAAGATTGTGCAGAAGATGGTCGTTACGTACAAGGATTGGCATGAGATGTTGCCTTTCGCTTTGCATGGATACCGTACCTCAGTACGTACGTCGACCGGGGCAACCCCCTACTCCCTTGTGTATGGTATGGAAGCAGTCCTACCAGTTGAAGTGGAGATCCCTTCTCTGAGGGTATTATTGGATGTCAAGCTGGACGAAGCCGAGTGGATTCGTACAAGGTTTAATGAGTTAAGCCTTATCGAAGAAAGACGGTTAGCAGCTGTTTGCCATGGGCAGTTGTATCAGAGAAGGATGAAGCGAGCCTTTGATCAGAAAGTGCGTCCTCGGACATTTCAAACTGGCGATCTAGTTTTGAAGAGGATCCTTCCTCCCGGTACAGATAACAGGGGCAAGTGGACTCCTAATTACGAAGGTCCATATGTTGTGAAGAAGGTCTTCTCCGGTGGAGCCTTGATGCTTACAACTATGGACGGTGAAGACTTTCCTTCCCCTGTCAACTCAGATGTAGTCAAAAAATACTTCGCATAAATTGACCCGCTGGACAAAAAGAACAAAATAGTCCAGGCAAAAATGGGCATCCCGGCGAACCAAAAACAGAAAGAAAAGGTTCGGGCAAAAGTTAGGGATAAAAAAAAAAGGGGAAAAAATTTTGTACACCCGGTAAGTCGAAAACCCGCAAGGGCGGCTTAGGCAAAAATGGGTATCCCGGTGGATTGAAAACCCGAAAGGGCGATCCAGCCAAAAGAGGGATTAAAGCGAAGACTACAGTCTGAATTATCTGTACTTCGTCATGCTTCGCCAGCTACCATCTCGACAGATGTGATCGGTCCAGTCATTCTTCTCAGAAAGCAAGGAATTGGGAGAAAAACTGATGGTCTATGAGTTATAACAGAGTTGGGGAACAGTGAATGCCGTGTTCACATTGCCACTAGGATAGTTTATTTTTTCCTTTTGTGCGCAATTACCTCTTTCTAGGAATTGCTTCCCAATGTACTTGCCTTTTCAGGCACATTTCAATCAATAAAAGTCGTTATTCAGATAAATTGCTCTCTTGTTTTTATTTTTACTGTTTTGTTTGCAAAAACGTCCGAATTTTTGATAAACATTGCATCTAAAAACATGAAGGCTAAACAATGACGTGCGGAAAGATTAAAACATTTGAAAATCATTTTGAATGTTGAGGACACTTGAGCGTATCTTGTCCATATACCCCCTGGGGCATCTGTTTCCTATTTGCAGGTCGTCACTTGTGAATATTTCCCCCAGTAAGGTCGTCACCTGTGAGCATTCCTCAGCAGCGCTTTCCCAGACAGAATCTTTATTCTAGCTATGGATTGTTCAAGCCTTCCCCAGCAAAGCAGTTACCTCTCCAGCGAAGATTATCCTACCAGAGGATTGGATGAGTTACCGTGGCAGATCGATATCCGCATCCCCAGCTGAGTTGATTTCTACTTGTGAATATTGTGGGTCGTCCCCGGCGGAGTAGCAGTTATTCCCCAAGGCAGTCTATTTTATCTGAGGTTTGCATGAGGCCTCGTCCCCAAAGAGTCGCCTGATTTAACTTCCCCAGCGGAGTTCTTATTTCCCCAAGTGGATTTTGTGGGATTGATTGGGCTACCCCCAGCGGGCTTCCCCAGCAGAGTTGTTTCATTACTCCCCAGCGAGTTGCCTTGTCTTCCCCTAGTGGATTTGTATTGTTGGCTCCCCAGCAGTTGCCATTGTTGCTTCCCCCAGTGGATTTATCTTGAAGATTCCTCAGCACAGTCGACCTGTGTATCTCTCCCCGCAGAGTTCTTATCATATTGCATTGCATATAGTAATCATTGCATCCTCAAAACTGCGTAGCATTTCCATTCCACATGGAGCATTACGCCATGGAAAAACTCAAACATATGCATTCATGTGTTCGAAACCACATCAGACCGTATCCCCTGGCAGAGGCGGATCATCTTTATTCAACATCAGCACCAAGTCAGCTACAGTTGCTACGACAGCATCCAGAATTTGATTATCCCCGCAGAGGTTTATTTCCTCACCCGATGGTGACAGAGGTTTATTTCCTCACCCGATGGTGACAGAAGTTTGTTTCTCCCCAGTGAGACTCCCAGCAAGTGATCAGCCTCGTTTCAACACATCAGATTTGATTCTTGTGATACCAGTAAGTGTCATGTCAACACCCGCGTGTGTCTTCTTTGTTTTGGTGTCGGTAAACGCCATTCTTGTGATGTCGGTAAACATCGAGTCTCACCCAGTCATCGGTAAATGTCTGGTCATTTTTTGGTGTCGGTAAACACCATTGCTTCGGTGTCGGTAAACATCGAGTCTTTCCTTCAGTCATCGGTAAATGTCTGATAATCCCCAACAGAAATCCCCAGTAGAGTCATCTGTAAATGTCTTACCTGATTTCCAGTTACAAATACTTGTTTGTCTCACCAATAAATTTCTCACCCTAGTCATCGGTAAATGTCTGGTCGTTCCTTTTTGATGTCGGTAAACATCATCTTTCGATGTCGGTAAACATCGTGTTTCACCCCAGTCATCGGTAAATGTCTGGTCATTCTTTGTTCTCTTGTTAATAAATCAAAATCCCCAGAAGTCGTCGGTAAACGTCTTGTCTGGTATTACCACAAGGATTTTGTTCCTCCCTAAGCGGAGACGCCATCGGTAAATGGCCCAGTTTTCTTCGATATCGGTAAATATCGAATTCCCAGTTGCAGCAACCATCGGTAAATGGTCTTGCTGAGTTGACATCGGTAAATGTCCAGTTTCTTTGAAGCCACCATCGGTAAATGGTCTCGCTTCCTTTCAACATCATTTGTTTCCCAGCCGCCATCGGTAAATGGTTGTGCTGAAGTTGATATCGGTAAATATCAAGGTCCCAGTTTTAACCATCGGTAAATGGTTTGCTTTTCAGAAGTTTGTTTTCCCCAGCCGCCATCGGTAAATGGTTGTGCTGAAGTTGATATCGGTAAATATCAAGTCTCCAGTTTCCAACCATCGGTAAATGGTTTTGCTTTTCTGAAGTTGTCAATTGCAGACGTCATCAGTAAATGACGTGGTTCCTTTTGTGTCATATCCAGTCTGTGCAAATTCTACGGTTCTTCGGTATTCAATCCCTGTTTACCCTGAAAGTCTGACAGCCGTTGCTATCATCCGTTCGGGTTCCCAGCTGATTGAATAGGGGCAGCTGTAGCACCTCAAATTTGCACCTATCATTGTACATCTCATTTCATATTAGGTCATAGCATAGCATAATCCATTGCATAGCATTTGCATTGTTCCTCAGTTGCCTCAAGTGCAAGCAAGCAAGGATTAGGTCAAACTGATCAGGAGATCAGTCTACTAATCAAGCAAAGTTGTTTCTCAAGGAGCAAAAGTCCTAGGGTTTGCCCTACAAGCTCACATACCTTGGGGGTATTTTTGAAGTGTTCAAGTCAAAGGTGGAAGGCTCAGAGGTCAGCAGTCAATGCACAGGCAGGCACAAAACCCTAGACAGTCAACAGTCAATCAAAGCAGTGGATGGTGGCCATTCTTGTGGAATTTGGGCACCATAGTCAATATTCAAGAGTTCATTTGTCTTGAGACATCATTTTAAGTCAAAATCTCAAGGAATTAGGGTTTGGAATTCATCAGAAGTGCACAGTCAAGTCCAAAACCCTAGAAAGTCAAAGTTGGTCAACTGTGGTTGATTCTATGGATTTGATGGATGGAAATGGTTTGAAGGAGCTTATTCATGTCCTAATAGGCCTCATATGTCATGGCAAACCTCATCATGGAAGAAAATCAAGCCAATCAGAAAATTTTCCAGAAATAGAAAGTGGACCTGTAATTTCAACTGCCAAAAATGGAAACTTCTTGATCTTAAACTTACATCATGATACAAGCTCCAAATGAATTTTTGCCCAACATGAAAGTTGAAGATCTTGTTCTCCCATTTTCAAAAAGTCCAAGAACTCCCAAATCCCATGTGTGGTTGTCAAGATATGATCAAATCATTTTCATCAATTTTTGAACTTCAACAAGCCATATCTCTCAAACCATAAGGCCAAATTTGGTGGGGTTTTTTCCTACAAACCACATTTTTCATCCCCTTTCCAAAAATATAAATTTCATGACCTAAAACCTTACCATTCAAAATGGCATTTTTGGACCTTTTCATTTAAAAATCAAGGTTTGACTCATAGTTGACTTTTTGATTTAGGACTTTTTTCTCATTTTTGCCAATTGGGAAATGTTTCATATATTATTTGTAATTTGCTCAAAGTCCAAAACCATCATCACATCACCATTTTACCACCATTTTGAACCATAGTACAATCTTGGCAATTTTAGCAATTGGTTGGAAAAGAGCAAAAGCAAGTACAGCATTCCTTTAGCAGACCAAAGACAGCATTTGTGCTGGCCATTTGCAGCATGCTCAGGCCCAAATTTGTGCAGACAAACACACCTCCACTTCCATTTGCTCACACTTAGCAATTTGCAAAATGCATCATTACACACAAAACCAACTTACCATTTGATTAAGTGATGTTAAACAAGTGATATAAAGCCAATTTTCTGCCCATTTGCAGAACCCTAGCAAGCAGACTCAGCAGCCACACGACCAAATTCCTCCTTTTGCTTTCAATTGATTTTTCACCAAATAGCAAAATCCTGCTAAAACACTCAAAACCCTGGAATCCCCTTCATTGTTTCTCCACAAAAACACCTTGGTGAGCTCTCTTGAACCATCAAATATCATCTGTCCAGCCTTCATCATTTCCTGTTTTCCAAAGCATCTCAAATGGCAGTTAGAGCTGTGAGGTTTTCCATGCACCATTGAGCCAAAAGACCTCAAGCTTCCATCATTGCAAGGCATTGTGGACATCTGTATCGGGCTGCAACATCAAAACCAGCACTGCATCTCACTTGACTTCAAAATCAAGTAAGTAATTGACCCTTTCCTTTCACCAAATCATGCTAGGTTTAGGATAGAACATGGTATGCTAGTGTTATTACAACTGGAATCGTGGCAAATGGTTGTGTGTGTTTGAAGATATGCTGACCTGAAGTTTTGTACACCATTGTTTCTTTGCTCGAATCTCACTCTATAGTGTGATATACTGAAAACCATTGCTGGATTTGTGTTGATGGATGTTTAATGATGATGTTAGTATGTGTGATTTTGTTTTCTGAGCATCTCGAATTTACGAGCTCAGAATGATGTTGTTGCTGCTGTTCATGAAAACTAATATATTTTCCCAGAAAACCATATGATTTATGTTGACTGCTTGCTAATACCATGCTGATGTATGTTTGGTCAAGTTATTTTGTTCTAATGTTGGTGACAACATGAATGTGCCCTGCTGCAGTTTGTTCTTAAACCTTAAACTGTCCAGGAATTATACTTGTTGGTTGATTATTTGTTGCTGAATAATGTATTGTATGTTGGGTCAAGTCACTTTGTTTTGATGTTGGTGATACCATGTTGAGCACCATGCTATTTGATTGCTGTTGTTTGGATGATTACATGATGAACGTGAATATGCTGCCATGCTGTTAATGCCTGCTGCTGTTTGGAAATCATAACTCTACCCAGTACATGAACTCATGATTACGTGTGTTTTGTTGCTAGCTAATGCACATGTTAATGGTGTCTCATAGGTCATGATCATTGTTGGTTCTGCTTATGTTTGGTTGTTCAATGTTGCATGTTTATTTCATGAACCTACTGTGCTGCATGTGCCATGCTGATTAAACCTTGCTGTTGTTTTGAACCTTATAACCATGCCCATAAAATCCATGTGAAATATGTGGTGTGCTGTTGGTTGGTTGCAGTAGGAACATTACCATTGCCATGCTGCTGTGTGTTTATGCTGGGAACTTATTTTCATAATGATGCTTGCTAAAACCTGCTGCAGTTTTTGAATCTTTTGTTCATGCTCAAAGAACCATATGTCTTGTGTTACCTGCTGTTGTTTGTGTGTTGTTGAACATCATCATTGCCATGTTGGTTTGGTTTGTTCAAATTTCAATTGATGATGAACCATGTTGAAGATGTATGCTGTATGCTGTTGCCAAGCCCTAGTAGTGCATGAAACTCATAAGTATGAATTGCCATTGGCCCGTGTCCTGTTTTATTGGATAATAGCCAATCACAACATTTAGTTGTGTGCTTCAAAACTGCACCGTTTTGATAAATGAGGCCAATATTACACTTCTGCCACTCGTTGACTCTTTGTTTGACCAACATTGCCTTGCATTTTGTTCATGTTTGCTTCAAACTTCTTCCAACTTCACACATTAATTTCTCTTTCACATTTCATCCAAAAATCTTGAATTTTTTTCCACATGTTCATGAAGATGTCTACTATTTTATGGTGAATTTTAATTAATTTTCCATTGGCTGGTTTTTCATTGATAATTATTTTCTTGACATGTATGCCAAATTGATACACATTGCCATTCCAATTGTGAAATTCTCATGTTGCATCCAATGAGCTTGAAACTTTTTGTGGTTGTTCTACACACATTAACCTTCATTTCCATGTAAAGTTTATGCATTTATCATTTGTGGATTGAAAGTTATGATTTTCTGAAGTTATGTGTTGCATTTGGTGTCACAACATGAACATGCATTTTCCCAATTTTTGTTCACATGCTTCCTCTTATCCAATTGATCCAATTTTTTGCATGAATCATCTATTACATGTCTTGTTGATGTATGAATTTTCTTGGAATTAATCTTGCTGTTTCCAATTTATGTGAGAATTTTCTTCCATACTTGTTCATTGGTTGACTTCATGTGATGCACATTGCCAAATCTTTTGTGAAATTCTCAAATCTTATTGTATGACCATGAAATTTCATATGTGATAACTAGACTCTTTGAGCTTTGCATTGGTGTTAATCTCATTCATTTATCTTCTGTTTTCAAATTGATATGATTTTTTGAAGTTGACCCATGTTTGTTGACTTTCACCATGCTTACTTGAATTTGGCTTGACTTCATGAATTTCATTGACTGCCTTCCTCTCATCCAAATGCCATGAAATTTTACATGCATACCATGTTAGATGTTAGGATTGAGTGTGATTTATTTCATGATTTTTGAGATTGTTTGAGTTGACTTTTGAATGAAGTCTTTGTTGTTGACTTTTGTATGCTTCTCTTGCCATGCTTTGCATCCTTTTGCATATGAAATGACCATGATGCATGATTTTATGATGAATCCAATGGAGAATGCTTCTTGAATGTTTGAACATGAATTAGGTTGACTTTCCTTTGCTGTTTGACCTTTTTCTTTCACCTTTGACCCTAGGCTAGTCCTAGTGGTCTTGTAAGCTTACAATTGAGCTGTTGTTTCAGGTTAAGCACCAATGCCTTGAGGATCATTCAAATGTGTTTTATTTTGATTGTTTAATGTGCTGACCTTTGTTTTGTAGGTGACTCATATGCTTGAGTCTTTGTGCCTTGCACAATTGGTCCCTCTGTGGTAGACTATTGGTTCATTTTCTTTTGATTTTTAACTGTTGACTTGTTTACTAATGAGTTTGACTTTTTTCAGGTACTTTAGTTGCCTAAGTTCTTTGAACTTGCTTGCTTTGCTTTTTAGCATTTGCTTTGAGGTATAATTACTTCTTCTTCATGTAGTCTGGAGACCCGGTCTGTTATTTGACCGGGCAAACTGTCTGAAGTCCTCCTTAAGAGGCAATGCCTGTGTTTGTTTAAATTTGTCCTAAGCAGGAAAAGTCCTTCAAGTAAGGCAATTGGTGGAAGGTAGGGATAAGCAATCTATCCCCCACTATTCAGTGTGTCCTCTCTTTGCTCCCAGTACCTGGTTGAAGCATTGAGATAAATACCCAAGATCTAATCGAGTCAATAATGTGGAGAGAGTTCCTACTTTCTGAACTCCCACACTTTCTTTGATGCTCTCTCTGATTTGAGATAGAAGCAATGAGGCACACCCCTCATCTCCTATTCATCTGCTTCACCTGAGCCCCTCAATGGCCAGGTTAAGAGCGACCTTCACCCATTACAGTGGACTTTCAAAGTCAAACCCTCTTGTGTGAGCCCCCAATTGTTTGGCTATAGAGTGTGCTGTTTGCTATTCATTGACTGATTGCTTGCTCTATGTGCATTTGCTTGCCTATATGTTATGCATTTATCACCATCAATTGTCATTAATGCATGAGCATCTCTTTTGTCTGTTTGACATCATCATTGTTGTTTACCCATTGAGGACAATTGTAAGTCCCACGAGTTGGCGTTTGTTCCTATGATATGGAGGTGAGTATAAGTCCATCACATTGGCCACTCATCTTATCTTTGCTTGTTGTATTGTTTGTATGTGAGGATACAATTGTAAGTCCCACAAGTTGGCAGTTGTTTTCCTAGGATCATACTGTGTGTTAGAGTAAGTCCCACAAGTTGGCATCTGACATCCTTGTTCTGCTTTCTTTGTTTGTGAGAGGATGCAATTGTAAGTCCCACGAGTTGGCATTTGCTTTCCTATGATCATGTGTGGGTTAACCTAAGTCCCACAAGCTGGCAGTTGACTTCCATATTTCTTCATTGTTTTCTTTTTGAGGAGATTAGTGTAAGACCATCGAGTGGCCTCTGATATCCAGTTCTGTTTTAGGAGATTGGTGTAAACCCAGCCATTGGTATCCGATATCCGCTTTTGTTTGTGAGATTGGAGTAAGACCATTGAGTGGCATCCGGTATCATTTGTTTGTTTATTTCATCATTACTTACTTTCCATTCCAAAGGACACCCTTGAATCATCCTCTATATGATCTCAAGAAGTGAACCTCCTGAGAAGCTTTACTTTCCATCCTCACTCATTCATCCTCATTGTGTCCTAGAACCTTTTCACACTTTGATCTTAAACTTGACATAGACATTGTGCAAACTTCTTCATGTTTTCAAACTAAAAACCTGGACTCAAGTCCTTGACTCTTTTTACAAACTCCATTTCATGATACTTCTTTTGAATTAATCTTAATCATACTTTGACTTCACTTTCATAATCACAATCAATTAACTTCACTCATTCACTTGTTTTGGCCATGTCCATTAATCTTTTCATGCATTAGCCGTAGGTTTCAATTATCATTGTGGTTGATGTAAACCTCACCTTATCTTTAGTGAGTCGACAGTAAGACTTCCGTACTGAAAATAGGGTTAACCCCTCTCGTACGTCGAAGCTATCCTCGCATGGTGGATGTTGGTTTTGGTCGAGTGTTCTCCCATTGATAATGAAAAGCCTCAGTGCTATTGTTTAAAATTGAATCCAACTCACTTTTGGAAATCTTTTAGCCGAACTACGGCGTTTTGATCCTTACCTTTGATGGAAGGTACGTAGGCAGCGGGTTCATCCGCTCAAACCCAATAAAACTTGTACATTCTTTCCTCGTCATCTCACTCATGTTTGCACAATGCATATGTCTTAACAAATAACAATCTTTTACAACAAGTGTGAAAAGGGCTCCCTAGGAGTACCTAGGACGTAGTGGGTGCCTAACACCTTCCCATTGCGTAACTTACCCCTTACCCGGAATCTCTGATCTTTTATTAGTTTTCTACGTGTAAAACTTCTTAGGCTTTTGTTCGCTTTTTAGCCAGTCCTTTGGATAAATAAAAGTGCGGTGGCGACTCGAAACTTCATTGTATGCTTTGCTTATGATTTAATTGATAAATCATATGGCGACGAATACACCGCTACACCTTCTATGTTGTGTTAGCCGTGTTGATATATGGGATAATCCTCTTCCCAAATATTGACCATTTCGTGGACCACCTGGCGGTGAGAATTTTCCTCTCTGGTAACCCTGTACCGTTCCTCTTGGCAGATCTCTACTACACTCTCCATGATCGTCATGAGAGGAAGGGAGGAATTGTCTTATGTTGCACGCAGTTGTTGCACGCCTGGTTTAGATCCCACATGCCCGAAGAAGGTCCTTTTGTCTCAAAGGAACTCAAACCCTTCCAGAAGTTAGCTTCCCTCACTTCCAGTCATGTTAAGTGGTATATCAGGGATTGGGAAACCGAGAATGTGATTGTCAGCATTGGAGACTTCCCCAATGTGCCTTTGATAGGAACCAAGGGTTGCATCAACTATAACCCCGTGCTATCTCTACGGCAGCATGGGTACCCTATGAATGGCCCTCCAGAAGCTAAAGCTCTAGAGCCTTTCATCTTACATGGTGTTGAAGCGGATCATCCAATGGTGAAAAAGATCAAGAGGTCTTGGCAAGCAGTTATCAGGAATTTGATCCTTCCATCTATCCAGTGGTTCCTGAGCCAGAGCCCATATTACCTGAAGATGTAGAGAAGCTCAATGCCCGTATCAAGGAGTTGGAGTTGGAAAATGTTGATTTGAGAATTAGGCTTGGCCGAGTCTCGATAGAGAATGGGAACTTGAAAGACGATCAACAAAAGAAGGACAAAGAGCTTGAAGTCTCCAACAAAAGAGCCAGAGAGTCTGAAGCGAGGAGGGAGAAGTTTGGACAAGCACTCTATAGCACTAAATCTGTGTTCAAATCAAAGGAAGAGGAGTTGGATAGAGCTCTACTCCGGATTCAGAAACTCAACAAGACTCTGGAGCTGACCCTTGAGATGAAAAGAGAAGCACGGCTAATTTCCGAGATTCGTACTCGTGAGCTGGAGAATACCATTCAGAAATATAAGGATATTCTGGAACGTGAGAAGCTGAAGACCGAAGAGTCAGAAAGAGTGTGCACACGGTTGAAACATCATTTGGATCGAGCCGATGCTAGAATCCAGGCACTTGAAGGTGGGGATCAAGATGCTGCCTATATGGTGTTGCTAAATGAATGCAGATATTGGAGAAACCTCTATAGGGACATAGAGGTGACAAAGGCTGAAGACGTGCGCATTATCCAAGATCTCCAAGGGCTCTACACTGAGTGGAAGGGCAAATTTCTGAAGCTGTCCGGATTTGCGAGTTCCATCATGCAAGAGCTACCTGAGAAGCTGCAAGAGGCGGATTGGTGCATGTGTCCAGAGAACACCCCGCATCAAGTCTTTAATTTCATTAAGTTTTGTAAGGCAATGTTAGAAGGGTTAACTACCGACCTTGCTACGGTCCGGAAAGCCCATAAACCATGAGCACGTTGTTTGTATTTGAACTTGAATATGAGATTAATGAAAAATTGCTTTTGAGATTCATTTTATTGTGTTTCATTTCCTTATTATTTTGAATATTTGCAAACAAGTGTTGTGACATTTTTGAAATGAATGATTGAAACTAACCAAGAGTTTTGCAAACAAAATGCATTCATACATACATTCATGCATTTTTCAAAACAGAGTCTCATTCTGTCCTTTCTTCCTCCAGTTTCACGCTGAATTTTCAACACCAGTATAACACTCGTGCCAGAGCTCGTCAAAGAATGGCAGATCAAGAGCATGAATTGGAGCGAGTGAGCTCAGAGCTAGAAGACCTGCGTGGAAACATGGGGCAGGTCATGGAGATATTACAGGTTATCAGGGCAAAGCTAGATACCCAAACAACGGTTGTTTCTGAAATCGCAGGTCCATCGATTGAACCCCAACCTGCGAGGGCGGTACCAACAACCTGGCCAACCTATGGTTTACCTCCCGGTTTCACGCCTACAGTTGAAGGCGCCCCTGGTTTTGCACCACCTGCTCAGCAGACAGCTCCTCTACCGACCATCAATGAAAACCATCCAGTGGTTCACACATTCGCACCTCCTCTCGTCCGGGCACATGTGCAACCTTACTTTGAGGATCAGCAACATGCTCCAGACTTTTCAGATGAAGATGAGGAAAGGCAGGAGGACCTAAGGGGGATGAAGGAGAATTACCAGCTGCTCGAGAAGAGATTGAGGGCTATGGAGGGCGACCAAGTTTTTGGTGCTACAGCTAAGGAGATGTGCTTGGTATCAGGTCTTGTGATCCCTGCAAAGTTCAGGACCCTAGATTTCGATAAGTATGAGGGTCACTCGTGTCCTAAGAGTCACCTCATTATGTACTATCGAAAAATGGTTGCGCATGTGGAGGATGATAAGCTCATGATACATTGCTTCCAGGACAGCTTAAGGGGTGCTCCCTCCAAGTGGTACTTAAGCCTTGATCAGAGTAGGATCCGTTGTTTTCAAGACTTATCTGATGCCTTCATCCAACATTACAAGTACAACATGGATATGGCCCCGGATTGGAGACAACTGCTCAGCATGTCCCAGAAAGACAAGGAGTCTTTTAAGGAATACGCGCAAAGATGGAGGGAAGTGGCCTCGCAAGTCGAACCACCTCTGGCTGAGAAGGAATTAGCGGATTGGTTCATGGATACAGTTAAACCTGTGTTCTATGAAAGAATGGTAAGTAGCGTATCTGCAAGTTTCTCCGACCTGGTCGCTGTAGGCATAAAGGTCGAACTTGGATTAAAGAATGGAAAGATGACGACTACCTCTGAAACATCTGGTAGTAATGCCAAAAAGTTTCCTGGAGGATTTCAAAGAAAGAAGGAGGGGGATACGAATGCAGTATCAACCAGTCAAAGAAGGAGTCAGTCATGGAAGAAACAACACCAATTTTCTCAACAACAACCAGTTTATCCAGTACAATATGTTCAACAACCGTATGTGGCAGCTGTCACACCAAATTTTAACCAACCACAGGCTTCAGTTTATCAACTTGTTCCTGCTCAACAAGCGCCGATATATCAGCAAGCGCCCGCGCCACCTGCTTATCAACAGCCGAGGGCACAGGCTCCTCGTTCGCAAAATCCTCCAAATCAAAATAGGGTACAGAGAGCTAGAGTTCCGTTTGCTTCAATCCCTATGACATACACTGAATTGTACCCGTCATTGCTACAGAAAGGTTTAGTGACGCCCAGATCCTTGGGTCCTCCACCAAATCCTTTACCTCCATGGTACAATCCAGATGCTCATTGTCCTTTCCATGGGGGTGCCCCTGGACATGATTTAGAAGGATGTTATGCTTTAAAGCATATTGTGCGAGACCTGGTTGAGAAGAAGATTCTTTCATTTCGAGACGTCGGACCCAATGTCAAGAACAACCCTTTACCAGCACATGGTGATGTCAATGCCGTCGAAGATGCTTCTGATGTGTGTGTAATCAAGAATGTGGAAGATGTTAAAACTCCATTGCTAGCGCTTCATGCAGGATTGGTGAGGGCTAGATTGATTGATACTTGTCACGATAGCTGTGAGGAATGTGCCAGTCAGCCGAAAGGATGTAAAGTGGTGCGAAATGACATTCAGAATTTGATGAGTCAAGGGGTTTTACAAATTTCTGGTCCAACAATAAATGAGGAAATTTCAGTCATTGAACCCGTTTTTAATATACTAGAACCGTTTGAGGTGACTTATCACAGAAGAGACGTTGTTCATCCGTCACCCGTGGTAGTTTGCATGCCTACCCCATTCCCTTTTGAGAGCACCAAGGCGGTACCCTGGAAGTACGACATAACAGTGGCGGATGGAGTGGTAGATGGAAAGCCCAAAATTGCTGAAAGTGAGAAAGTTTTGGAGAATGTTGACACCGACATCACTAATATCGCAGGAACAAGCAGGATGACCCGCAGTGGTCGGATTTATACTCCCAATTTTAATGTGAACCCTCAAGAGCCAACAAGGGGAGCTGCAAATGTAAATCCTACCCCAGAGCAGGGAGGGGCACAGCCGGCTGTGCAAACAGATGAAGCAAGTGAGTTCCTAAGGATAATAAAGAAATCTGACTACAAGATAGTTGATCAATTACATCAAACACCATCAAAGATATCTATCTTGTCCTTGCTTCTGAATTCCGAAGCTCATAGGGAGGCTCTACTAAAAGTGCTTGCTCAGGCTCATGTTACCCAGGATATAACGGTTGGCCAATTCGATGGAGTGGTCGCCAATATCACAGCCTGCAACACTCTAAGTTTCAGCAATGAAGAGTTGCCCAAAGAGGGGAAGAATCACAACCGCGCCTTGCATGTATCCATAAAGTGCCAAGAAGATGCTCTGGCCAGAGTTTTAGTTGACACTGAATCATCCCTCAATGTTCTACCAAGGAGGGCGCTTGCTAAACTGTCTTACCAAGGTTCGGAGTTGAAACCTAGTGCGCTTGTGGTGAAAGCTTTTGATGGTTCACGGAGGACAGTAGTTGGAGAGGTAGAGTTACCGATACAGATTGGACCGCATGTATTCCCCATCAATTTCCAAGTCATGGACATAAATCCAGCTTATAGCTGCCTTTTGGGACGCCCATGGATACATGCCGCTGGGGCAGTAACTTCTACTCTACATCAAAAGATGAAGTTCATTGTCGATAACAAGCTCGTTATCGTCTCAGGTGAAGAGGATTTTATCATCAGTCAACTCTCCTCTTTCCGTTATATTGAGGCTGATGAGGATGCCTTAGAAACCTCCTTTCAAGCCCTTGAAATATCCAATGCTACACTTGAAGAGGTTAAGGATCCTGTTGAGAAAGCTAGTTTGTCATTCGCCTCTTTGAAGAGCGCGAAATCAGCAGTTGAAAGTGGAGGCCCTGCAGGTTGGGGGCAAGTCATCAATGTCAATGAGAAAAATGACCGTTTTGGTTTGGGGTACAAGTCTTCTGCTAATGGAGGAGCCCTGGTCCCTGCAAAGGACCGTGTGCGGAGCATACAAGAAGTTTTCCTGAGCAAAGGATTTATCCATGGAGAACAAGTTGGTGCAGTGGAAAATGACACTGAAGATGGAGAGACATCGAATCTGATATACCGGTGTGAAGCAGCCCTAACAAACTGGGAAGCGGTTGAGATTCCAGAAGTTTTTCCTGTGTCAAAGTAATTGTTGTTTTCCTTTGTGTTTTTTGAAAATCTTTAGCTCTGCCCAAGGCTAATGGATCATTTGTAGGGCCCCTTTTGAATTTCGAAAAATCATTATGACAAATAAAGAGCATTTTGTTCAAATCCTTGTCGTTCATTTATCTGTTGTTTTTCTTAAAATGGCAATCCTTTCAAAAACTACAAAAATATCTTCTTTTTTACTTCTTTTGCATTTTTTATTTCCATTTTTCTAAAAAAAAAAACCCATCATTAAAAAACATGCAGAATAATCAATAAACCAGTTGAATTCGATGACCCCGCTACTTCCTATAATTTTGAACTCCCCATCTACCAAGCGGAATAAGAGAGTGAGGAAGATTGTGATTTCCCTGAAGAACTGGAAAGGATGCTCGAGCACGAGTCAAAGGCCCTTCAGCCACATCAAGAACCAGTGGAAACAATCAACCTTGGCACCGAGGAAGACAAGAAAGAGGTCAAAGTCGGGACTACGCTTGAGGCAAGCATCAAGGAAAGATTGATCAAGTTGCTACATGAATATGTAGATGTATTTGCTTGGTCATATCAGGATATGCCAGGTTTAGATACTGACATTGTTGTCCACAAGCTACCACTACAGCCAGATTGTCCGCCAGTGAAGCAAAAGCTCCGAAGAGCAAGACCCGACATGGCTCTAAAGATTTGTGACGAGGTGAAACGTCAATTTGATGCTGGTTTTCTAGCAGTTGCAAAGTACCCTCAATGGGTAGCCAACATTGTGCCAGTGCCCAAAAAGGATGGCAAGGTCAGGATGTGTGTTGATTACAGGGATCTAAACAAAGCTAGTCCAAAGGACGACTTCCCCCTGCCACATATTGACACCCTGGTAGACAACACTGCTAAGTTCGCAGTCTTCTCCTTTATGGACGGATTCTCGGGTTATAATCAAATTAAGATGGATCCAGAGGACATGGAAAAGACCACATTCATCACCCCTTGGGGAACATTTTGCTACAAGGTAATGCCATTCGGTCTCAAAAATGCTGGGGCAACTTACCAAAGAGCAATGGTCACTCTTTTCCATGATATGATGCATAAGGAAATTGAGGTCTATGTGGATGATATGATTGCAAAATCTCAAAGTGAAGAGGATCATATAGACCACTTGCAGAAGCTGTTTGAGCGTCTTCGGAAATTTCGACTACGACTAAATCCTGCTAAATGCACCTTCGGTGTCCGATCCGGAAAGTTGCTTGGTTTCATTGTTAGCCAACAAGGAATTAAGGTAGATCCTGACAAAGTCCGAGCTATACAAGAGATGCCTGCTCCACGCACCGAGCGAGAGGTTAGAGGCTTCCTGGGGCGTTTGAATTATATCTCAAGGTTTATCTCACATATGACGGCCACATGTGAGCCTATATTCAAGTTGCTCAGAAAAGATCAAGCAGTTGAATGGAATTCTGACTGCCAAATGGCTTTTGAGAGAATCGGACAGTACCTGCAAGAGCCCCCTATTCTAATTCCACCTGTTCAGGGGAGACCACTCTTTATGTACTTAACCGTGCTTGAAAAATCAATGGGATGTGTGTTGGGACAACACGACGAAACCGGTCGAAAGGAACATGCCATCTATTATCTGAGTAAGAGGTTTACCGATTGTGAATCCCGATATTCACTCTTGGAGAAAACCTGTTGTGCTTTAGCGTGGGCCGCTCGTCGTCTAAGACAATACATGATTTGCCACACTACTTTGTTGATCTCAAAAATGGATCCAATAAAGTATATCTTTGAAAAGCCTGCTTTGACTGGAAGACTCGCCCGTTGGCAGATGTTATTATCTGAGTACGACATCCAATACGTGTCTCAAAAAGCCATCAAAGGAAGTGTGTTGTCTGATTATCTAGCAAACCAGCCCGTGGAAGATTACCAGCCGTTGAAGTTTGACTTCCCAGATGAGGACATTATGGTAGTAAAAGATTGTGAAACCCCAGGACTTGATGAAGGACCTGAACCCGGATCTCGGTGGAAACTCATGTTCGATGGTTCCTCCAATTACATGGGGCATGGCGTAGGAGCTGTCCTGTTGAATCCAAATGGTGGATACACTCCTTTCACATCAAGGTTGTGTTTTGATTGCACGAACAATATAGCAAAATATGAGGCGTGCATCCTAGGCATTGAAGCAGCCATTGATCTCCGAATCAAAATCCTCGAAGTATGTGGAGACTCAGCCTTGGTGATATACCAAGTCAAGGGCGAATGGGAAACCCGTGATACCAAGTTGATCCCATATCGTGCCTATGTCATGGAATTGATAAAATACTTTGACGAAATCACTTTCCGTCATATCCCGAGAACTGAGAATCAAATTGCGGATGCTTTGGCTATGTTGGCTTCCATGTACCAAGTTAGATTCCATAATGAAGCACCTCTCATTCAAATCGAGCGGAAAGTTGAGCCTGCCTACTGCCAGTCAGTTGAAGAGGAAGCCGATGGTAAACCCTGGTTTCACGACATCAAGTGCTTTTTGCAAAATCAAGAATATCCAACAGATGCCACAACCCTTGACAAGAAAACATTGAGGAAGTTAGCATCTAAATTCTTCTTAAGCAATGGTGTGTTGTACAAGAGAAATCACGACATGATTCTGCTCAGATGCGTGGATGGACGTGAAGCGGACCTGTTGATCAAGGAGATTCATGAAGGATCCTTTGGAACTCATGCCAATGGGCATGCCATGGCCAAGAAGATTTTGAGAGCTGGTTATTACTGGTTGACCATGGAATCCGACTGTTTCAATTATGCTAGAAAATGTCATAAATGCCAAATCTATGCCGACAAGGTACACGTGCCTCCGACCCTGCTAAATGTTTTGACGTCACCTTGGCCTTTCTCAATGTGGGGCATCGACATGATTGGCGCCATCGAGCCTAAAGCTTCCAATGGTCACCGCTTCATCCTGGTTGCCATTGATTACTTTACCAAATGGGTAGAAGCCGCCTCTTATGCTAATGTGACAAAACAAGTGGTTGCACGGTTTCTCAAGAAAGAGATCATTTGCCGTTATGGAATTCCAAGCCGGATCATCACAGATAATGGGACGAATCTGAACAATAAGACCATGAAGGAATTATGCGAGAGCTTCAAGATTGAGCACCATAACTCTTCACCATATCGTCCAAAGATGAATGGTGCTGTTGAAGCCGCTAACAAAAACATCAAGAAGATCCTGCAGAAAATGGTAAAAACCTATAAGGATTGGCACGAAATGCTACCCTTCGCATTGCATGGATATCGGACTTCCGTCCGCACTTCAACAGGGGCAACCCCATTCTCTTTGGTATATGGGATGGAAGCAGTTCTCCCAATTGAAGTAGAGATACCTTCAATGAGAATCTTGATGGAGACCAAGCTAGAAGAGGCTGAGTGGATTCAAAATAGATTTGATCAGTTGAACCTCATAGATGAGAAGCGATTGACTTCTTTGTGCCATGGGCAATTATACCAGAAACGGCTTAAAAGGGCTTTTGACAAGAAAGTACGTGTTCGGGAATTCAGAGAAGGAGACCTCGTGCTTAAGAAGATCTTACCAATACACAAAGACTCACGTGGGAAGTGGACTCCCAATTATGAAGGCCCATATGTTGTAAAGAAAGTTTTCTCTGGAGGAGCCTTGATTCTCACAACTATGGATGATGAAGAACTCTCACACCCCGTGAACTCTGATGCAGTTAAAAAATACTATGCCTAACAAAAACCCGCTAAATCGAAAACCTGAAAGGGCGATTTAGGCAAAAAAGGGTATCCCGGTGGACTGAAAACCCGAAAGGGCGGTCCAGGCAAAAGTTAGGGATGAATAAAAATGGTAGCTCGCTAAGTTGAAAACCTGAAAAGGCGACTTAGGCAAAAAAGAGCGTCCCGGTGGATTGAAAACCCGAAAGGGCGATCCAGGCAAAAGTTAGGGGCATAAAGGCATAAACTGCATCAGTTGTTACTGATTAACACCGAAGAATTTGAGGTGGAAGATTAATCCAGTCACTCCCCTCAGAAGCAAGGTTTTGGGAAGTCATATCTAGTAGGGATGTTAGTGGTCACTGAATTCAATGTAAACCTTTCCTTATTGCCATTTTCAAAAAAAATGTAACACTCTATGGAGCTACGCCATTTGTGTGCTACCCTTCTTGAATAAAATACAAGTTTTCCCAATCATTGTTAATTTGTGTCCTTCTATGTTTTTCTTTGTTATGCAAAATGTCCTTTATTTGTCAATAATGAAGTTTTGAAACTTGGAAAAAGAATTTGAAACTTAGAACAAATTTACTTTGATACATGTGAAAATCGAAGGAATCATTTGTTTCCCCGAAAGGCTCAAAGTTTGCATAAACACTCCAGGATCACCAACAAAAGTCCCCATGGAGTACAACTTATGAATCCTCTAGAAGGATGGACCTTTGGTTATTTATAACTGTTAATCATGATAGTTTCTCCCCTGGATGCGCTTGTTAATTGTACGAGTATGAGTTATTGGTGTTGAGGAATCAGAATCTCCGTCCCTACAAACACCCAGTCCGCCAAGTGTCAGCATTCTCATAATCATGATTATTCATATATCATGCATTCAAATCATGCATAACCGAAAGGTATTTCGTGCTCATTGTGCATTGACCTAGGTCTTGCTGTTGATCCTATGTCCTTGAACCTCTAATTCCAGTTCGTCTTTGGTATCCTTAAACCAATATCTGGTTTTCGCAGTCATTTTCAAGTCCAATTGTTGTTGGCAAAATCCGTTAAAAGTTGGTTGTAGTCCATTGCTTACGGTCAAAGTCCAATTGTTGTTATTCCGGTGTCAGGTCATACTTGAACCTGCTCTGAAGATTCTTTGTTCAATCCTATTCAGGTCATGTATGAACCTGTTGTTGAACCTTTTTATTCCGGGGTCCGGTCATACTTGAACCTGCTCTGAAGATTCTTTGTTCAATCCTATTCAGGTCATGTATGAACCTGTTGTTGAGCTTTTATTCCGGGGTCCGGTCATACTTGAACCTGCTCTGAAGATTCTTTGTTCAATCCTATTCAGGTCATGTATGAACCTGTTGTTGAACCTTTTTATTCCGGTGTCAGGTCATACTTGAACCTGCTCTGAAGATTCTTTGTTCAATATCATTCAGGTCATGTTTGAACTTGTTGTTGAACCTTTTATTCCGGTGTCAGGTCATACTTGAACCTGCTCTGAAGACTTTTCTCTGTTTGTTCAATACTATTCAGGTCATATCTGAACCTGCCATTGAGCTTTATTCCGGGGTCCGGTCATACTTGAACCTGCTCTGAAGATTTTTTCCCTGTCGTTCAATACTATTCAGGTCATGTATGAACCTGTCATTGAGTTTTATTCCAGGGTCAGGTCATACTTGAACCTGCTCTGAAGAGTTTTTCCAATTTTTGTTCAATACTATTCAGGTCATGTATGAACCTGTTGTTGAGCTTTTTATTCCGGGGTCAGGTCATACTTGAACTTGCTCTGAAGGGTTTTTCCAATTTTTATTCAATACTATTCAGGTCATGTATGAACCTGTTGTTGAGCCTTTATTCCGGTGTCAGGTCATACTTGAACCTGCTCTGAAGATTTTTCCTCTGTTTGTTCAATACTATTCAGGTCATGTATGAACCTGTTGTTGAGCTTTATTCCGGTGTCAGGTCATATATGAACCTGTTCTGAAGAGTTATTCTCCATGATTATTCCCCAACATTGTCAGGTCATATATGAACCTGTTTGTTGTGTTGAACCTGTTGTGACATTTTCTTTCTTATTCGGGTCTAGTAAGTTATATGTGAACTTATTACCGAAATCCCTTGTACTCTGAATACTGCTTATCAAATTCCACTTCGATTACTCCCCAGTGTGTGTTTGACTCTCCAGCAGGATTTGGTTTTCCCCAGCGAGTTTGTTTCTTACCACCTGTCTGTCTTCCTAGTGACCGTCAGCATTCCCCGCAGATTGGTCTGTCTAGTAGCATCTCCTGTCAAGGGTCCACCATATCCCTAGCAGATAAAAAAAATTTTACAAAAAAAAAATCATGCATCCACGCATATCATATCATGCATATCATATCATATCACACCATGTCATAGGGATTCAGGATCAAAATCCGGGTCTTTTTAGTATTTAACCATCTCCCACTATGATCATATGAAGAACGTCCTCCTTCATATTCTCTAGTAGAAGACGCTTAAATAGGGGCAACTGTCATACCCCGATTTTGACCCTGAATTTTTTATTTTTATATGACACTTGGCCTAAAATTCATTTGCATACATTCATTCCCAAATCCATTTTTTTTTATTGATAGACATGGGTCATCATCTAGCTTCTTGATCATGGTGTTTTTTTTATTATAAAATGGATTTTTATTATCTGACTTTTTTTTACTTTCAATTTTATTTTAATTTCGAAATTAAGTTTAAATCCAAATTTCAATTTAATCTTAATTATTTATTTTACTAATGATTCAAACTCTAATTGATTTTAATTTCCAAATGAATGTTAGAGTTGATATCAAAGTAATTTTAATGAATTATAGATTAATTTGATTTTTAATTTGGTTTTTGCTGATTTGTTATTATTATTTAAATTGATATGTAGACTAGTCTTGGATTATTCCTAAAAGTCCATATCCATTTTATAATCAAATATCCAATAACCCAACTCTATTTTTAAATCCATTTTTAAATCCAACCCATAATTCATTATCCAAAACATTTTCCATTTATCCAATTCATTTTTCATTAGTACATTTCATGATATTTTATATATCCTAATAAGACAAAATGAAGAAAAAAAAAAAATTGGAATTGATGAGCAGGATAACATGAAGCCCACGGTGGTAGCTGGTACGGTGCAAATGCAAGGAATCAAATGGAAAATGCATCATGACAATCCATGCACTTTTGTACATAACAGCATAACAAGGAAGTTTCCATAATAGAATTCATGCTAAATTCACATGATAAACTCATTTTAATAGCCAATTCAAAAACAACTGAGCAACCATTAGTTCAATCTTATTTTTATGACAGTATGCTGGTTTTGCCTAAATAGTTTCACAACACCCCAAAATGCCGCACGCTGGCGCCGAAAGCCACAACTTCAAACAGCTGCTACCAAACAACAACATGCCAAGCTGCTATACCAGAAGCATCACAAAAATGGCGGCATCACCGTAACCACAAAGGCTGAACCATTTCACAAATCCAGTTGCATAATGCATGACGGTAGACTGCATATGGCCTGTGATAATACCTGCAGAACCATATCAACCGTGTCATGGAATCTCGCGAAACATAAGGAAATGCTTTGTTGCAATGCAGTCGACCAACCAGATCATAAATCCGTACTGCCAGTCAACATATGCTATGCACATTGATTATGAGCCTAAGGCTGCGGACAGTTGCGGAATGAGAGAAATTTTTACCTGTTGCAGACATGTGCTTAACCTCATATCCATAAGCACCAAGCAAACCGTGAAAGGTCTGATGCAAGACAGAATGTTAACCATAGCAATCCAAAGCTGCAACAAACACCACAAACCTTGGCCTAAGTCAATGCAGCAACCTAATCATGTTTATTCACAGCCTGTAGAAACATTTTGAAAACAATTCCTTCTGCTGGAATTTTTAGAGAGCCTATGACACCAGTTAATGATACCACACTTGCGGTACAGAGTCCAAGCTCACATAACCTGCAAAGACCAAACCAAATCACATCAGTCTTCATGACCTCCGAGGCCATTCATGCGTTAAGCATTTTTCACTGCAGTAAAAAATAAGATTAACAGCAAAGCATTAAAATCCAGAAATTCCCCAATTTGGGATTAAGGCAAAAGCGAAGAAGAAAGCTAAGTTCAGAGTACCCTTTCCGAATTGCAGCATCAAACAGGACCAATCCAGTACTGAACACAAAAAGTGTTTTGGCATTTTCTTCTTTGAGCTCTAGAGACCAAGTTTGAAACCCTAATCTGGAGCATAAAAGGAGAGAAAGAGAAATCAGTAGGGGACGGAAATTAACGGCGAAAATTTCAAAGCAAAGAACCCTAAATTTGTCCAAACAAAGAATCCGAACCACAAAAAACCCTAACCTTCAGGGAACGGCGTGAAAAGCTTGGCAAAAGGAGGAGGATACGAACTCAACATAGCTGTCGAATCACCGCTGTAGGTGAGGCTTCTTGTTTGATTCCCTTTGAAACTTTGGCTTTCGTGTTTTGAGTGAGATGAGAGGTTAGCGATGGAGAGCGATGGGTGAGTGAGGTTAGCGATACAGAGAGAGTGAGTTTGGGCGATGGAGAGAAGAAAGAGCGATACCGAGAGGGAGAGATACGTTGGGACGAGGGTTTTGTGAGAATCTGAGAGAGAAGCTGAGAGATGAATGATTGAGGGTGAGAAAAACGTGGGGTTGAGAGGGTGAGAGAAATTCGTTGAGATTGAGAGAACGAGTGAAGTGAGAGAGGAGGACGATGAGGCATCCGTTGCTGTTGCTCTGGTTTTTGTTTTCATTTTATTTAGTTTAAGCAAAACAAATCTTTAAGCTTTTTAAAAAAAACCCAAAAAAAAATAATTAATATGTTTAGTATTCCCCTATTTTTTCATAGTGTATATTAATGTTTGTTAAGGCTGTTTAGAGTTCCCAACCCATTAACCTCAAAAATCCAACAGCCAGGCGGCTGGATTGTTCTTGGGTAATCCAACAGTCCTTTACTATTTATTATTTTAGTTTCTTCTTTCTTTTTTTCAATCTAGTATGGTTTATATATTTATGTTGTTACTTAAATAATAATTAATTGTAGGCAGTCTAGTGGAGAGAGTGTAGGTTCTAAGTCTTTAGAGGAGTGGGTTCAACACTTGTATGTAGCACTTTTTTAGTATTTCTTTTTCTTTTAGTATTTCATTTTCTTTTCTTTCAGCATTTTATTTTTTAGTGTTTTATTGTCTTTCAGCATTTTGTTTCTTTTAATATTTCTTATGTCCATGTTTTTTTTTAAATCCATCATGCATTCGAAACCATTTTTTTTAACTTATAAAAATCATACTTTTCTCGATTTAATATCGAGCCCTTTTTCACACCCTTGTAAGTCGATTGCTTTTTTAAGCATCGCCGCCAACCTCACATAGCTTACTCTTGGGCTTTCTTACAATGAGCCGGTTCTCTTGCACTTACACTCATACTTTTGCATTATTTGTTGTTTGGGCCCGATTTAATTATTCCAATATTTTGAATCCCCATTTGACAAAATGTACCCCACTCCCCCGATGTGTAATAATCTTGTACTATTTTTTTTCTTTATTGCTTGGTTGTTTAGTTAGCTACTAACACAAGAATAAAATCAACAAATTCCAAAAAAATATAAAAATATGACTCGATCCAACGTCGAGTATTTTCTCAATAAACAAGTTAATTCACTTCTCCCCCAATTCTATTCCACTTATTTTTCAAACTTTCATCAAACACTTGATTTAATGTCAAGCCATTTTTCTCTAATAAAAACTCAAAAATATTAATCCCTATCTAAACACTTTTCAATAAAGGTGGAAATGGAACGTGGTGTATACCACGCACTCCTGAGACTAGGATTCGAGATGTATATCTCGCCAATCCTAGTTCTCGCCATCATCCAAATTCATCCACTTTGTCTTCTCAAACACTCATTCAAATTTCTCAAACGTCCATCAATACTTGATCTAGGTCAAGTCATTTTACAACAAAACTCAAGATACATAATTCTTATTTAACACTTTTCCAATAAAGGTGGAAATGGAACATGGTGTATACCATGCACTCCTGAGGTTAAGATTCGAGACGTATGCCTCGCCAATCTTAACTCTCGTCATCGTCTAAAATTGTCAATGTGGTTTCGTCAAACCCTTTCTCAATCAAATCTAAGATACCTAAATCTTATTTAATACTTTTTCAATAAAGGTGGAAATGGAACATGGTGTATACCATGCACTCCTGAGGTTAAGATTCGAGACGTATGCCTCCCCAATCTTAACTCTCGCCATCATTTAAAATTGTCAATGCGGTTTCTTCAAACCCTTTCTCAATCAAATTCCAAAATACTTAATTCCTATCTTAAACTCTTTCAATAAAGATGGAAATGGAACATGGTGTATACCGTGCACTCCTGAGGCTAGGATTCGAGATGTATATCTCGCTCATCCAAGTTCTCGCCATCACTCAAAATACATTCAACCAATCAAACTCTTTCTCGCCGCCGTGCGATTAATCAAAAACCTTTTTCATAAATGAAAGATATATTGTCTTAAGAGATACAAAACAATGTTTCGGCCACGATTGTTGAGTAGAGATAAATGACACTTTTCCGAATGTAGATTTATAAATCCGTTCGATGTGTGGTATGCGTTCACTCCTCATCTGTTTTGGGTAAAACGATGTTTTTGTCGATTAATACAATATAGCTTTCGCTAAAATCGACCAACAAACAAACATTTTTCTACCCAGAACTACGTAAGCCTTGATTTCTCTTTTGAGATACGTAGGAGCAGGATTTGTAAATCTTGTCAGGCCCACTAATAAAAAACTTAGGTTTAGTCCTTCGTTAAAAAATCCAAAAACATTCTCTTCTCATCTTTTCTTTCTTTCCCACCTAATAAATCGAAAAGCCTAACATTTTAACTAACACTAACGCACACAATTGACCTAATGGTTCCCGTTGAGTACAACGGACGTGAGGGGTGCTAATACCTTCCCCTTGCGTAATCGACTCCCGAACCCTGATATTGGTTGCGATGACCGTATCTTATCCTTTCTTTTGTCTTGGGTTTTATCGATATTTCCCCTTTCCTTTTTAGGAATAAATAAAGATCGGTGGCGACTCTGTTTAGTCCATCATTGCGAGCGTGCGATCGCGCTTCGCTTTGAAGTCGTATCCCCATTTTTTCGAGGTGCGACATTATCCTTGTTGTTATCTTCTGAATCTCATGCCAATGCATTGATAAAATTCCTGAAGACCGCTCATGTACCTCAGGAGACATCTGTCGATCAGTTCGAAAACTATGTTGCTAACCTGACTGTCGACAATGGCCTAGGTTTTTCCGATGCTGACCTGACACCAGCAGGAAAGAATCATAACAAAGCTCTGCACATCTCCATTGAGTGTAAGGGTATCACCTTGGCTCATGTGTTGATCGATAATGGCTCTTCTTTGAATGTGCTACCGAAAGCTGTACTCGATAAGCTTGACTGTAAAAGCATCGAACTGAAGCCTAGTGACGTTGTGGTGCGTGCTTACGATGGTGCGAAGAGTGTTGTCCATGGTGAAGTGGTTCTCCCTATCAAGATAGGACCTCAAATCTTCAACACTACCTTTCACGTAATGAACATTCGTCCTGCCTATTCCTGCTTACTGGGACGCCCTTGGATTCATGGGGCAAGTGTTGTAGCTTCGTCTCTCCATCAAAAGTTGAGGTATCCAATAGAGGGTAAGATTGTAACTGTGTGTGGAGAAGAAGAGTATATTGTCAGTAGTGTGCATACCTTCAGATACGTCGAGATGGATGGTGAATTCGTTGAGACTCCTTCTCAGTCATTTGAAGTAGTTCCTCCAACTAGTCCTATCCTTAAGCCAACGTCCCGTGTGCCCAAGGTTATTCGTGCTCCTCCTGCTATGATTTCTATGAAGGATGCTCAAGCCGTGGTTGAAGATGGTGGTCGTACTGGCTGGGGTCACCTGATCAATGTACCGTACAAGTCTGATAGATTTGGCCTGGGATTTAGCTCTGAAAAGGCAGTCAAAGATCAAATTAATGCTGTAGAAGATGCTGATAGCGATTGCGACCTGGATAACTGGATCTTCCCAACAATTGGTGACGGACTCAATAATTGGAAGGCTGAAGACACTATCCCGATTTCCTTTAGTCAGGAGTAATTGTTATTGCCTATTTTAGTGTTGCAAATTTTTAATTTTTTGAACTTCTTAAAGCATTGTGCCTATACCCGGGGCATAAATAGCTAATTTGTTAAGGGTTTTGTCATTTTCATAAGCATATTCACATTCAATAAATCAATGGACTTTTTGCATTCAAATATTGTGCTCTTTATCTTTCCTGTCATCTTTCAAACAAGCTATGCTTTCTTACACACACTCACGTAACAAATTGCAGATCCATATCCACTATGGATCCTGTTGATAATAATTCTGCTACTTTTCATTATGACTTTGAAAGTCCGATCTACCAAGCCGAGGATGGAAGTGAGGAAGATTGTGAAGTACCTGGAGAGCTTGCTAGACTATTGCTGCAAGAAAAAAAGACTATACATCCGCATAAGGAATCAATTGAGACTGTAAATCTGGGTACCGAAGAAGACAAGAAAGAAGTCAAAATAGGAGCAGGCTTGGAAAACAGTGTCAAAGGAAGATTGATTCAGATGTTACATGACTATGTAGAGATTTTTGCTTGGTCTTATGAAGACATGCCAGGACTGGATACTGATATAGTAGTGCATCGTTTGCCAATGAAGGAAGATTGTCGTCCTGTTAAGCAAAAGGTTCGTCGCATGCGTCCTGAAATGTCTGAGAAAATCAAAGCCGAGGTTATGAAACAATTTGATGCAGGTTTTCTGGCTGTTACTTCTTATCCTCAATGGGTTGCTAATGTGGTACCGGTGCCAAAGAAGGATGGTAAGGTGCGAATGTGTGTAGATTACAGAGATTTGAATAAAGCGAGTCCCAAAGATGACTTTCCACTTCCGCACATTGATGTTCTGGTAGATAACACCGCTCAACATAAGGTATTCTCATTCATGGATGGATTCTCAGGTTATAACCAGATTAAGATGGCGCCCGAAGACATGGAGAAAACTACGTTTGTGACGCAATGGGGCACTTTCTGTTATAAAGTAATGCCATTCGGTTTAAAGAATGCAGGGGCAACGTACCAGCGTGCTATGGTGGTTTTGTTCCATGATATGATCCATCATGAAATAGAGGTATATGTGGATGACATGATATCCAGATCTCATACTGAAGAAGAACATCTCGATCATTTATACAAACTGTTTGAGAGGTTGAAGAAATACAAGTTGAGATTGAACCCGAACAAATGCACCTTTGGAGTAAGATCCGGTAAACTCTTGGGCTTTGTTGTCAGTAGTAAAGGAATTGAGGTTGACCCGACTAAGGTGAGAGCTATTCAAGAAATGCCAGTTCCCCGTACAGATAAAGAAGTCAGAGGGTTCTTGGGACGCTTGAATTACATTGCCCGATTTATCTCCCATTTGACTGCTACCTGCAAACCCATCTTCAAATTACTGAGGAAGAATCAAGAGATGATATGGAATGATGAATGTCAAGAAGCTTTTGACAAAATCAAGAAGTACCTCCAAGAACCTCCAATTCTGATGCCACCAGTTGAAGGAAGACCTCTAATCATGTATTTGACCGTGTTAGAAAATTCAATGGGGTGTGTGTTGGGGCAACATGACGAGTCTGGTCGAAAAGAGCATGCCATATATCACCTTAGCAAAAAGTTTACCGACTGTGAAACAAGATACTCATTGCTCGAGAAAACTTGCTGCGCTTTGGCTTGGGCTGCTCGCCGACTAAGACAGTATATGTTGAATCATACCACTTTATTGATTTCTAAGATGGATCCTATCAAATATATATTTGAGAAACCTGCCCTCTCCAGAAGAATAGCAAGATGGCAGATGATTTTAACAGAGTATGATATCCAATACACTACTCAGAAAGCAATCAAAGGAAGCGTGTTAGCCGATCATTTGGCTCATCAAGCAGTTGATGATTACCAATATATGAATTTTGAGTTCCCAGATGAGGATGTCATGCTTGTTACTGATTATGAAGAACCTGGACCGGATGAAGGACCCGAACCGGGATCCCGATGGACTATGGTTTTTGATGGATCTTCTAATGCATTGGGCAATGGTGTTGGTGTTGTAATCATTTCCCCCAAGGGTTGCCATACGCCTTTCACTGCTAGACTATGTTTTGATTGTACCAATAATATGGCTGAGTATGAAGCATGTATTTTGGGACTCAGAACTGCTATAGACCTAAGAATCAAGTTTTTGAGTGTGTACGGAGACTCAGCCTTAGTAATCAGTCAGATCAAAGGAGAATGGGACACTAAACATCCGAATCTCATCCCTTATCGAGAGCGGGTGTTGACATTAATCCCATACTTTGAAGAGATTACATTCGAACATATTCCACGAGAAGAGAATCAGTTGGCAGACGCATTGGCTACCATGTCATCTATGTTCAGAGTCAGATGGGGCAATGAAGCTCCCATGATCACCATTGAACGATTAGATGAACCAGCATATTGTTATGAACTTAACATTGATGAAGTAGAAGAGAAACCTTGGTTCCACGAAGTAAAAAGATATTTAGAAACTCAGGAATACCCTGAAGGGGCATCCATTAATGACAGAAAATTTCTGAGGAAGTTCTCCGCTAAATTCTTTTTGAGTAATGGAGTATTATACAAACGTAATCATGATTCGACCTTGCTTAGCTGTGTGGATAAAAAGGAAGCGGAAAAGATTATGGAAGACATACATGATGGTATTTTTGGGACTCATTCTAGTAGACATACGATGGCCAAGAAGATTCTGAGATCAGGGTATTATTGGTCTACCATGGAAACTGACTGCCTCCATCACTCCAGAACTTGTCACAAGTGCCAGATATATGCGGATAAAGTACATGTGCCTCCTGCTCCATTAAACGTGTTGACAGCCCCTTGGCCCTTTGCAATGTGGGGCATTGATATGATTGGAGAGATTAAACCTAATGCTTCTAATGGACATCGTTTCATTCTTGTTGCTATTGATTATTTTACAAAGTGGGTAGAGGCAGCCTCATTTGCTTCTGTCACCAAGAATGTGGTGGCACGGTTCATCAAGAATAGTCTCATTTGTCGGTATGGCATCCCTGAAAGAGTTATCACTGATAATGGTACTAATTTGAACAACAAGATGATTACTGAACTCTGCACGCAGTTCAAAATAAAACACCATAACTCTTCTCCGTACCGGCCAAAGATGAACGGCACCGTGGAGGCTGCTAATAAGAATATTAAGAAGATTATACAAAAGATGACGGTAACATACAAAGATTGGCATGAGATGTTACCATTTGCTCTTCATGGTTATCGCACTTCGGTGCGCACTTCGACAGGGGCAACTCCTTTCTCTTTAGTCTACGGAATGGAAGCCGTCTTACCGGTGGAAGTTCAGATTCCCTCTCTAAGAATCATGAAAGAGGAAGGTTTAGACGAGGATGAATGGATTCAGACTCGACTCGATCAGATAAATTTGATTGATGAAAAGAGACTTGCGGCTGTTTGTCATGGGCAGATATATCAGAAGCGCATGACCCGGGCATTTAATAAAAGAGTCAAGAGACAGGTGTATCAAATTGGCGACTTGGTGATCAAGCGTATCATTCTACCACAAGGCGATCCCAGAGGCAAATGGACTCCCACATACGAAGGGCCATTTGTAGTTAAGAAGGTATTCTCTGGTGGAGCCATGATACTTGCTACAATGGATGGCGAAGACTTCCCACATCCCGTGAACGCAGACATAGTTAAAAGATACTACGCATAAAAGAGACCCGCTAGGTCGACGTATCTAGGCAAAAGTAAGGGCATCTCGGCGAACCAAAAGGGTTCGAGCAAAAAATTAGGGATAAACATATAAAAATGTACACCCGGCAAGTCGAAAACCTGAAAAGGCGGCTTGGGCAAAAAAGGGTATCCTGGTGGACTGAAAACCTGAAAAGGCGGTCCAGGCAAAAATTAGGGATTAAAGCGTATGACTATGCCCCGTTCTCGGTCAGCTTCACCCAAGTCAAAAGGACTGAACAAGCCAATCACTTTTATCCGACAGCAGGAGATGAGAGGCTTGAAGACATAATGACAGTAGTGGAATTAAAATCAATATGACTTTTTCTTCATAGCTTTTCTTCGTTTTCTTGACAATCTCCTCTTACTAGGATTTCTGTCTCCTTGTACACGAATTGCCTGTTTATAGGCCCTCTTTCAAAATCAATACGATTTTATTTCAAAAAAAAAATACTTTTGTTTTACTTTCTCTGTTTTGTTTGCGTAAACGTCCATTGATTTAGTTTGAATTAATATATGCATTTGAATATGATTGATGTTTATCGAAAATACATGCATGAAATAGCAATAGCAATTACTAAAAGACTTTAGGGTCGAGGATAAGGTCTAACCATGCTTTCCGATGAATCCGGTTGCTAATCCTATTCCCCAGCAAAACCAGTTATTCCCCAGAAGAAATTGGCATCACTAGACAGACTGGTCATCTCTTCCATCCCCAGCCAGGCTCTGTTAAATATTTCCATCATCAGACAGAAATCAAGTATCCCCAGCTAAGAAAGGGTCATCAATACAAATATCTCCAACCAGAATATTGGGATTTATTTTCCCCTGGAAGAACTTTTCAGACGCATAATTCATTCATTACATCATTTCACAGCATACACATGCATACAATGTTCGCATTTATTTTCGAAAGCATAAAACATCTCATGCATCATGACATGGCATTAGGCTAACTTTTTTCAGGTTACTTATCCTCCCGATACAGTCAAAATAAAGGTTCATTCAGACAGACACCCTCAGCGGTTACATTCGAGATTCAGATGCATCTTTCAGATATAATCCATGTGAATATTCATTCTGACAAGCATTCTGATATCCTCCTAATGATGGCATCTTTAAGCCCATCCCAGACATTTATTGCAAATACAACATATACAAATATTGTCAGATATAGCCTAACGTACGGTTCATTTTGATTCAGCCTAACGTATGGTTCCTTCAACTGTTCCAATACGGTCTAGCGTACGACCCATTGGGATGTTCTGCCACTCAGATACGATCTAGCGTACGATCCATTCTGATCCTTATTCTTCAGATACTGCCTAGCGCACGGTACATTCTGAAATGTAGTCTAGCGTATGACTATCCCCTTTCATCCTCAGATGTAGCCTAATGGACGGCTCATTCTGCCACTTAGAGACGATCTAGCGTACGATCCATTCTGATCTTTATTCCTCAGATACTACCTAGCGTACGGTACATTCTGAAACATGGTCTAGCGCATGACTACCCTTTCATCCTCAGATGTAGCCTAATGGACAGCTCATTCTGCGACTCAGATACGATCTAACGTACGATCCATTCTGATCTTTCATCCCCAGTGAAGTCACCCGCCTAATGGACAACTCATTTTGCTATTCAGATACGATCTAGCGTATGATCCATTCTGATCCTTTATCCCCAGCAGTGTATGACTCATTCGGATCCTTATCTCATCAGGTTTAGCTCACCCTAATATCGCCTAACGGATGACTCACTATACGGTCTAGCGTACGACCCGGTGTGGCACCCATGTCTTCAAATTGGTCTGATGTATGACGCACTCTGAAGCTCTCATCATCAAACTTCCTGGATGGCATATTTAAGCCCATCTCCATCAAGACTAATTAACAAGTGCAAATTTTTGGGGCATTCTAAGTGTTCAATAATCCTCCACCTCTAGACCACGAATGGCGAACATACCATTCTAACTCTCTCGGTTCAAGAATATTGAACAAGGGCAGCTGTCATACCCCAAAATTTGCCCGTTAATCTTGCAAGACATTTTTCAAGGCACTCCAACTTATTCTTCAAGGCATTGATCTTAAAGGAACAAAGACCCAGCACACAAGTGGCCAAATCTAGAAAATGACTCAAAATGGCTTGCTCGCTAGGCGAGCAAAATCCTTCGCCTAGCGAACCCTTCGCTGCACCACTCGCCTAGCGAAGCTTGCGAATACCAGAAATTTTGGGCTTCATTCTGAGCCCATTAGGTCACAAAAATTATTATAAATAGTAGAGCTTCATTCACAAACGACAGACAGAAAGGGACGGAGAGAAACCCTAGCAAGGAAACCCTAACAGAAGCAACCGAGCAAACCTTGGAGGCTAACCAAGAGAATTCAGAGCAACCCTAAAGGAAACCCTGAAGGAAACTCATTTGCACAAAGGTTACCTCCGCCCAACTCAATCCGACACCAACCCTAAGAGTGATCTGCCAATTCAACGTTGCAATTTAATTGCAAACAGGTTTGCATTACTACTACCGTTTTATATTCCTAATTTACATGTGACATTATGATTAAATTTCTAAACGTATCTTAGGCTTTGCATGTGGGTTTAAGTATATATGAATGTGCAAAATGATATCTTGAATGTTTAACCATGTAATTGCTGTAATGGATGCCATAGGGTTTGGAGTTTCTGAAATCGTGCTGTCATCAAACCCAGAACCCGCAGCCGTTCGCTAGCACATCGCTAAGCGAACATGTAGCGAGTGCTCGCTAAGCCTTCGCTAGGCGAGGCAGTAGCGAACATGACAGTCGCTGTTTTTCGTTCTGTTTTGATCTTTGCTCATCTGACCTGTTTTATTATAACCATGCATTGTTTACCTGATACCATTACCTCTTTGTTTGGTGCAACTCTTGATCGCACCCCATTTGGTATTCTGACCTGTTTGTTGAATTTTGTGAGGGCTCACATACTCCCGAAGAAGGTAGCTTGCTAGGTATTCCATTTTATTTATGGGATACCCTTGTGGAGATTCATCCTAATTACCTAACTGATTACAAATGTTTTGGAGATTCATCCTAATTACCTAACTGATTATAAAATATTGCCTTTGAATATGTGATCTTGGCCCTCTCTTTGTTGCCTTACGGTATTACGGTATTACGGTATTACGGTCATGTCCTGCGAAAGTGGGGATACACTTAGCCAAGACCCTTCGATTAAATCATCATGTCCCTATAAGATAAATCATAGTTCCTCGGATGTTGCCTGCGAATATATGATTTCATCCCTCGATGACCCTTCGTTGTAGCCTACGGTTAAATGATGATCGTCCCTTCGAACGCTAAGGTATCCTTACAAATGTTGCCTTCAATGATCGATCGATGACCCTACGACGTCCCTTACATCCAAAGGATAAGACTACTTATTTCTCAATAGTAAGGACAGTCTTACCCTCATAAGGATAGGAAATACCCATAAAGACCTTGGGTAGGTACAACTCTCAATTGCTGACTCACAACTTAAAATATTTTTCACACCTCACACTTTGCAAAACATCTATTAGAAAATCACCATTTGGTATACATTCGTACTAGAATCATTGCCAAGTTATATTTTTCTAAACAACTTTCAAAATTAAACGAGATAAATACTTTGTATACATTCGTACAAGAATCATTACAAAGTTAAACTCTCTTTTCAAAACATTTTCTAAGCAGTTCACGAACACTTTTTTTTCAGACAAGAAAAATAACATAAGTGATCAAGCAATTAAGAGCCCATGGATAACCATGGATACAAAGGGTGCTAACACCTTCCATTTGTATAACGTACCTCCCGAACCCAAAATCTAATTAAGGTCTTTCCTGTTCTTTTCCGCCTTTCCTTATTGGATAAAAGAAAAGTCGGTGGCGACTCTTGCTATCCGCGACATTTGCTTTCCAAAGCAAAAATACACGAAGTCAGTTCACCGTATAACACCTACGAAATTCAAAAGCTAGGTATTGATCGACGAATCTTAAGGATAAATTGGAAATTTTTGAAAAAATATAAACTTATGCTCCAAGATATTAAAATTAAAATGTAGTCAAATTGATCATTTATTATAAAAGTCAAGATGACATACAAAATAGCCAATCAGCGTGACAATTGCCTCGACAAAGAAATACATCAAGCAGGAAACCTAGACTTAAAATCTTAAAAAAGGGTCTTCTCATGATAAATTCTGCTGTCGAGGAGGCTTTTCTTCTCCCGCAGTTGGCCAATCCTTGCTTTGATTTCAAGGGCTTTTTCATCGTGTGCAATCCCTTTAAGAATCTCCTGGTCAACAACACCTTGAGTCGGAAGAGGTTGAGTTGTATCCAAAGAAGCCTTTTGTTCCTCGACCTCGGCAATCTTCTTAGTAAGTTCAGCTATTTGAGCTTGATAGTCCGTGATTTGCTGATTGAAGGCTTGTTGTTTGTTGAGACGTTCCTGCTTCTTGACCTCAAAGTCATTGAGTTTTTTCTCACAAACTTCACTAAAATCCCACTCTTGTCTCATCTCATTAATCTTTGTCTTAATTTGAAAATCAACATTTCGACGAAGAGCGAGGTCCTTGATCAGTTGTGTGAAGAAAGCTTCGAATTCAATCAAGTACTTGGAAACCGGAGCAGGAAGCTCGTATTGAGCAAGTTCGTCAAGCAATTTGAGGATGTCAAGTCCCAAGGATTCCTCCTCTTCGATGAAAACTAAAATCTCACGCTCAAACAAATAATCTATTAAATGTTAAAGTTTGAGAGTAACAAAAGCATCCATTTCTGGAGCAGGCACAACAGTCGAGGAAGAAGGTTGAACCTCAGTCGATGCTTGGCGGAGTTGCTGTAGCTTTCTTAGGGTCTGTGCCGAATTCTGTTTCTTCATGACTAGAACCTCCTCTGGAGTGAGAATGCTAAAAGATGTACCTTCGCCAGTAGAGGTCGAAGGGGCCTGAGTTTGCTGAATGTCAAGATTTTGATAAGCTTCAGGCGACACACTTCAGAACTCATCTTGCCTCTGAGGACTCAAGAGGGTAGTAGTCTCAGCTGGTTGGGTTTCGTCCCTCTCAGATGGAAGTGAAACACATATGGATTTATGACTTGGCGAATGGATTGGCATATTTTGACCGGTCTGGTCTAGCTATGTGCAACATGGTGAAACATGAACTTTGCACTTTGGCCAATTAAAATTGGCTTGTGCATTTTGAATTAAATTTGGGCCAAATGAACCTTGCCATACCATTAAGAAAATGCAAAAAAAAATAGATCAAAAGGTGTTGTGATGTGAAAATGACAACGATTCAAAGTGGTGGTCATGACATGATTTTATGCCTGACTAGGCAACTTGACCAACTTGGCCAATCCAAATTTTGAGGTCCTTATGCATCGAATTAGGTCTTGAGCCTTTAAACAAAGTCTAATAAGAATAAATTTAGGACATTTGGATTGAAGTAGACCCTTAAAAGGTTAAATGATGAAAAAGTTATGGGGTTTGTGTAACACCTCAAAATTTGCCCTCCTTTCTTGGGACTAGCTTAGTATATTGCATTTCATCTTTTAGGACATTAGTCATTGCATCTTTACATATCAGGTGAACAATAAGCAAGTCATCCTCATAAGTCTTTATCAGAAGATGGAGAGGTTAAGAGATTCAAGCTTAAGGGTTTCATGAATTGATCACTAGCCATCTGAGGGTTTGTGCTTCAATTAGGGTTTTTTGGTTCCTCAAGGAGATTGATCATTATCTTGGTTGAATTGGTACATCATCATCATCATGGTCTGCTCATCACCAAGAGGTTCATTGTGCCTGACCATGTTTCCTTGGGATTAGGGTTTTGACCTCTGGTCAACCCTAATCAGTTGAATTATATCAGTCAGGGTTTTGCAAGGAGATGGGGTCTTTGTGGAGATGGGGATCATCATATGGTTTTATTGAGCTTGTATAAGCTAGGGTTTCATTTTGGAGCCATTTCATCAGAAGATTGAGGCTCAAATTCATCTGTGCATGACCAAGTCATCTATCAACTACAAAAGTCAACCACAAGTCAACTGTTGGATTTGGAGGTGGGAAGTGGTTAGAAATACTTCATTCATGTTCAAACAAGTCTCATTTGACATTTCAAACATCAACATTGAAGAAAATAAAGTCAGGACAAAACTTTCCAAAAATAGAAAGTGACTTGTAATTCAAAATTGCCAAAAATGGAAAGGTTTTCTCCTCAAGATTACATCATCAAAAATGCTTCAAATGAAATTTTGTCCAACATGAAAGTTGAATATCTTGTTCTCCCATTTCCAAAAAGTCAAAGAACATGAATTTCTCATGTATGGTTGAAGAGATATGGATCAATCATTGCCAAATGAATTTGAACTTCAAGAAGGCATAACTTTCAAACCATAAGGCCAAGTGAAGTGGTTCTTTTTGTAACATTTCTCTCTTGACATGCACTATCCAATTCATGCATCACATATCATGCATTTCCATCACAAAAATTTTGGACTTTTCATTTGAATTTTGGAGGGAAAGTGGTAATTCAAAAATTATGCATTGCCTTCACATTTTACCAATTACACTTGGCTCCAAACAGCATTTGAAATGATTCCAAGGGAAAATTCGAGCACTGTTCCATTGGCATGCATTACATGAGGGTGAATTGACAAATTGGCATTACACTTCAATTTCACTAATCCACTTGCATTGGCTTAATTGTGATTAACATACATCATTAGCACAGCATATATATAGCATAATCATAACAGAAATTGGATGAACAGATCAGAATTCTCAGATCTAGATCTAATTCACAAATCTCTTCAAACTTTTTCTCTCACTTTTCTCCAATTTTCTTCATATTCATCGCCTTGTTCTTGATTAATCCTTCATCCACAAGCATAATTGAGCCTATTGGAAGCAAGACTCAGAGGAATTCTTCAAGATTCGAGGACTGTTGAAGCTCATCTCCATCAATGGCAGTTGGATTTTCTGGCCAAATCGTGCAAGGTTAAGCATCAAGCATTCATCCATTCCATCATATAGGAGTTAAGGAAGAACTGTTTGAGCTGTTCAGGGCTTGAATCAACCAATTCCACTTCTGTTGCTTCTTGAAGGTTAGAATTCGACTCTCACGAATCATGAAATTGATGTATGCATGTTGTAGATCCTTTAATGCTGATCACACTGAACTTTAGATCATTGATTTTCATGGAGAAATGAGGTAGATATGGTAGATCTAAGTTTGGCACATGAAAATGTATGGCTTCGAATCTTTGAACATAGGATGAATTAGCACAAACCAAGCCTCGATCCTTAATGTATGTGGAAAGATGAACATGATGATGTATTTGTTTTGCATTTCTGGATGATTTTGTTCTTGAGCTCAAGAACACGTTGAATGTGCATGAAGAAGTTAGGTTTTCGTTTTCCAGAACGTTGTAGATCTTGTTAGTGCATGTTTGCATGTTGTTTCATGTTTAAGCCCATGCATAGGTCCACGCTGGCAGTTACATGGCGTTATGATTGGTTCAGCTCGTTTTGCCTTGCCACGCAACTTTAATGAAACGACGCGTTTCATATGTTGAGCGCCACAATTCAAATTCCTCTTCAGTTCGAATCTGGCTGAGGACGGTTTCAATAAGCCTTTTCCATTATATTTCATTTTATGCTATCCATGTTCATACATGCTTTCATGTGTTTTTTTAATTTTTCATTCATTTACAAAATTCATAACTCCATGAATAATGATCCAAATGACCTGGGAATTTTTGCATTGTTCTCCTCATCATGTCTAGTATTTTATGAGATTTTTTCCAGAAATTATGCACGGTTGGAATTTAATTTTGCTTAGGGATTGTTCACATGTGTGCTATCTTGTACCTTTCTTGCCATTTTCTTTGTGAAATGATGGATTTTAACCCAATGCTCTTGAAACTTTGCATGATTAAACTAGGCATCTTTAGGGACCTTTTGGTGTTTAGTTTGCATTTTTAGCATTTCTGGTTGTTGAGATATGATCTGGTTAATGTAGGTGTGACAATGTGTGTCACACCATTTCTTGCTCAACTTGATGATTTTCTTTGCCATGCCAAATAAATGCCAATTGATGTGATTTTTTACATGATGCTTCTTCTGGATGTTAGGATTGATCATGATGTTTTGTGGAATGTCTGGATTGATTTCTGATTTGTTTGAGATTTTGCTTGCTGGATGACCATTTGTGGACTTTTGAATAGTCATGAACTTCAATGATTTGTGAAATGATGGTTGTTTATCCTATGAATGTGAAATTTTGCACATTGTTTCTAGACACTTTGAAGTTTATTGTGGCTTTGGTTTGAGGCATTTATCTTTTGTCAATTCTGTTTTAGGCTTGTGTGAAGTTTATGTAGCATTTTGTGCCCTATTTGAGCTTGTTTTGCTTATCTTGACTTGATGAATTTGATTGCCATGCTTAAACTTGTCCAAATGCCTTGAATTTTGGTGTGATGATCATGTGATGTGTGCTGTTTAGCCATGAATTTTATTGAGATTTATTGAATCATTTTTGAATTGATGTGGATTTGTTCATTCTGTTGCTTCAATGAGTTTCCAATTTGCATGCCTTGCCTTATATGACTTGTGAAATGAATTTGGTGAATGCTATTGACATGGAACTTTTTGGATAATGTTCTTATTGGATTGAAGTTGATTCATGTCAATTTTCATGTTCTGTTTTGAATTATTTCTCCCTCTTTGACCCTAGGCCTTGTCCTAGTGGTTGGTGCTTATGTTTGAGCTTTGTTTTCAGGATAAGGAGCATATGGTCATAAGGGAATTGATTCACATTGCTTGAATTGGGTTGATTGGTTGATGTTGACTAACATTGATTTGTTTTGTAGGTTACTTTTAGCTCATTTGAGTTGATCTTGTGCCTTGCATATTGTAGCTTGCACTTGTTGTTTGTTTGACTGTGTACAGTTAACTGTTGACTATTGGATTATCTGTTTGACTTTTTGAGTTGTGTACTGATTAAGTTAGATTGTTTTCAGGTACATTAGTTGCTTAAGTTCTTTGAACTTGCTTTTGCTGTTGCTTGGTTGCTTAACCATTTGAGGTATAACTCACTGACTTCATGTAGTCTGGAAGACCTGTCCTGTTACTTGGGCATGCACCTGTCTGAAGTCCTCCTTAAGAGGCAATGCTTGTGTTTGTTTATGTTTGTGCCAAGCAGGGAAAGACCTCTATGAGGCAATTGGCAGATAAAAGAGATGTGCAATCCATCTCTTGCTATTCAGTGTGTCATCCACTTTGCTCACACACTTTGTGTTGATGCATTGTGGATATTAACCCAAGATCTTTGTTGAGTCAGTCATATGTGGATAGAAGAGTTCCTGCTTTCTGAACTCCCACACCTTCTATTTGAGTCAAGCTCTCCCAGGCCAGGGATAAGAGCTGTGAGGTCTTACCCTCACTTCCCATTTCATATGCTTCACCCTAACTCTCAATGTTAGGGTTAAGAGCTAACATCACCTGATTCCAGTTGGCTTCTGTTTCACAGCCTAACCTTGTGTGAGCCCACTTTGTTTGTATATAGTGTGTGCTAATTGTGTGTATGTTTGCTCTGCTTTGCTTATGATGTTTAGGATAGCTTGCTTCCTGTGCAAGTTAGATAGAAAACTCAACCTAGGACCATTGTGGAGTACATGATAACTATTAGGCTCGAGTCAGTCTCCCTTCTAGTTTGTCATTTCCCAGTCTCTGGTTAGGAGAAGTTTCTCCCCTGTTAAGGGGAACTACGTTGCCCTGATCCTCATACCAGATGAGGTACGTAGGCAGGAGATCGTACGAGATCTCTCCGGGCACCCTTTTCTTTTTTTGAGTGTGTTGTGCTTAACAGCTATCAGGCTCGAGTTCCCGACTCCCTGTTAGTCTGTGTGTTCACCCTTTTTCTTTTTGTGTGCGTTTGCTTGACAGTTACTAGGCTCGAGTGCCAGACTCCTTAGTAGCTTGTTTGTTTGTTCACCTTCCTGTGTGTGTTAGGATATGGATGTAAGACCAGCGATTGGCAGTCCGTATCCTATTGGCGTTTGTTTGTGCGGAGTCTAACGTAAGTCCAGCGATTGGCAGTTGGTTTCTAGTGTGTGAGTTTGTTGGTTCGGAGTCTGATGTAAGTCCAGCGATTGGCATTCGGTTTCCATGTTTGCCTGTTTGTGTGTTTGTCTTGACGTCTCAGCGTCTGTGCGTGTGTTTTGTTTCGGCGTGCGTGAGCCAAACTACGGTAGCTCTGATTCTCATTCCAGATGAGATACGTAGGCACAGGATGCGATATCCTAGCGAGCCCTTTCCCCTCTTCTCTCACCTGTGTTTCCAGTGTGTGTGTGTGGTGTTTGTGAGCAGTTTTAGCAACCTTTCTTCTATCCTTTTTGAGCGTGGATCCCGTCGAGTACGACGGATGCGTAGGGGTGCTAATACCTTCCCTTCGCATAACCGACTCCCGATCCCATCTCTCTTTGGTCGCGAGACCATGTCTTTTCCAGGTTTACTTCGAACGTTTCTTCTCCCTCTTTTGGGATAAATAACGCACGGTGGCGGCTCTGTTTGTTTTGTTTTAGCCCGCCGGTTGTTTTTCGCGGATGCGACAGCTGGCGACTCTGCTGGGGACCTTATAAGAAGTTGACCTCTTGCTGGTCCATCTTCCCTAAGCGAGTCTCTCCTAGCGTTCTCTAGGATAGTTTAGGTTGCTTGTGTTGCTCTATTTATTGCATTTATGATTATTATGTTGTGTATATATTTGCATAAATGTTTGCATGCATCATACTATCATTGTGCTGTCTTCTGTACAGGTGGTTCCTCTGTTTTGGGGTGGGTGTTCTGAGTGGGGCTAAAACCCAGGCCCGAGTATACACCTAGGATTAGTGTGGTCTCACGTTCCTCACATGTTGGTTGGGCATATTGTTACGACGTGACATACCACAAGCCGGACGAGGTTCATCTGAGAGAGCTCTTCCATTGTGGAGTATTCCACTTTGGTCTAGTTACCTCTTTTGAGCTATTGACTTCGGTGACCGTTCTTTCCCGGATCTTTGGTTTAGACGATCTTACGTGAGCTGCAACGGCACACCCAAAAGGGCAAACCCGTTGAGTATCTTTGCCCGATTGTCGAGACTATTATCCGCCTTAGGATGACCTGATTAGAATTTACCTGTGAGGGGAGGGTGATTCTTACAGATGCATGTTCAGATGGTGACTTTGATGGTGACTAATGGTTCCGTTGATCAGAGTCCTATTTATAAGTCGGATTTATGGGCATTTATTTCTGTGACGCCGGAGTTCTGTCCGTGTTACTTATCAGTGGGGATCCGTTTATTTCAGGATTCCCCGGGTTGGTTCAGAGGGTCTTATGGTTATTTGTTCAGAGAATCTCTGGTGATGATGGTGATGTATCTTTCAGTTCCGTTTATTTCGGAACTCTCAAGTCGGATTTATGATTGCTCGGTACCGCAGATGGTTGTGATCAGTTCAGAGATCAAGGCTTCAGGGCAACAGTTGATCAGATGACTTGGAGGATGGCACAATGCATTGCATTCATACATCGGCATCATCCTCATCTTGCATTTACCCGCATCTAATTCATGTTTATCCATATGCAGGGACATTTTCGATTGAGATCCTGGTGGAGAGACTTCTTTGCTCAGATATGAGGCCAGGTTTGAAAGACGATGTTGTTTATAGTTTCTTTGACCCAGAGATCAGCGTGCTGAGAGATAAGATAGCATTGATTACACCCGACCATGTGGGGTTGTTCCGTGAGACGTATGGGGGTATTCTGAAGATGGTTTTCAGGCTCACTGACAGGGATAGGAGCGCCATCCATACCTTTCTCCAGTTCTATGACCCGGGTTTGAGGTGTTTCGTCTTCCCGGATTACTTATTGGGGCCTTTGATGGAGGACTATGCTGGTATCTTGGACATTCAGATTAGAAATCAGGTTCCTTTCTATGTTACTAAGGAAGAACCTGATATTGGTGGGATATCCCGTGCCCTTTATTTGAGTCCGGAAGTGATTAAGGGGGGTTTGAAAGAGAAGGGGAAGTTGCCTGGTTTTCATCTGAGCTTCCTAGAGGTAAAGGCCAAAGAGCATGCTGAGTTGGGTAACTGGAAAGCTGTCTGTGCCTTGATTGCTGTGAGCATTTATGGGATTATTATGTTTCCTAACCAGAAGAACTTTGTGGACATTAATGCCATCAGATTGTTTATTCAGAGGAATCCTATTCCTACTCTAGTTGGAGATGTCTATTACTCGGTCCATAATCGGAACGAGAAGAGGCGTGGGGGACTGATCAGGTGTTATGCTCAGCTACTATACAAATGGTTTATGGGATATTTGCCTTCCAGGGGTGCTTTTGTTCTCCTTGACCATACTGTCAATTGGGCGACCAAGTTGATGGGTTTGCGGGCCAAAGACATAGCTTGGACTCACAGTAGTGGGGTTGGACAGGACTTCATTTGCAGTTGTGGGAGTTTTCCCAATGTGCCTCTTATAGGAGTCCAGGGTTGCATTAATTATAACCCGACACTTCTTAAGAGACAAATGGGATTCGCTATGGAGGTTCCTCCTCTCAAGAGTGAGATTCAGGAAACTTTGTACTTCCCGGTTGAGGGCAATCAGGCCAGGTTGAGGCAAGTATCTGACGCATGGCGCAGCATTCAAAGGAAAGACAAGTTTTCTTGGGGTAGAGCTAATAACAGGTCTTTTCCTCCGTTTGATGACTGGCTCAGCAAGAGAGTGGAGCTCACTTGTCTACCATTTCCTATGGTTGATCCTTGGTATTCGTTGATTGAGGAATCTCCGTCTTTCGTCAGTATGGAAGAATTCTTAGAGATGAAGAGAGAGAGAGAGATCAGCTGCGGGTAGAGAAGACTGAATTGGAGATGAGTGTTGCTTGGGTTCAGATGGCTAATCAGGAGATCAGAGGGAGGATGGAAGATCAGGATAAGAGACATGCTCTTGTGGTGAAGCGCTTTGAGATGGATACCGCTTACTATGGCAAGGTCAGCCAAGCTTTAGAGTCATCCATAAGGGAGCACGACATCACCAAGGAGAGGTTGGCCAGAGCTTCGAAGGTCATTGAAGATGAGAAGAGAAGGCAAATCCTTGTGAGAGATCAGAGGGAAGATAGAGTCAGAATCCTCATCGCCGAATGGGAAGCAAAACTGAAGATTAAGGAAACAGAGAAGGTAAAGATCATTGCTGAGAGAGATCATTATATCGCCGAGAGAGATCATTATCAGACTGAGAGAGATCGCTACTTCAGACAGATGAAGATTCACCAGAAGGAGATAGGGAGATTGCAGCAGGAGAACACTGAGCTTAGGTTCGTGGTGAAGTTTACCAAGATGGTAGATGATGCGGAGCCGTCTGTGGGACCTTCTTCAGTGTAGCCTTTTGGTTATTATTTATGTGGATTACCGTCAGGCTTGTTGATGGAATTCATTTGCTTGTATGCTCTTTCTGATTCTGGAAGATTGTATTTGACTTGTATCAGTTTGATGTATGACTATTGCACTTATAGTACACTTTTTGATATATGCAGTGGTTATTTTCATTCAGTAATTGGTCTTTAAGCTTTATTTGCTTTCCTGTATGCACTCACACAGCACACACATGGTTGGGTGGTATTTTGCTAAATCATATATCTCTGATCTGTATGATGAAATCAAATGATGAATGTCAAAATGTTGCTGCCGGATTATTATCTGTCTCGATGAAGCCAGGATTGAAAGACAAAGTGTTCCTCATGTGGATAGATATTGCATTCATGCATGATCATAATAATTTGTTTTCTATTTTGCAGGTATCAGTTCTAACGTGCGTGGTTGTTTCAGGAATCATTGCTCGTGCTCGTAGAGTTGTACCCTTGCACACAACCCGTCCACACAGATATTTCACCAGACGCAATACACCCAGACTAATGGATCTCCCTAATACAGATGTTCTCGAGCTGAAAGAGAAGATGAATGAGCTGATTAACATCATGCAGGGGTTTGCTGTGGGCCAGAAAGCACTGGCTGATAAAGTGGAGAAGCTCGAGCGGGCTTCAGCTGCCAACAGTGGTGTCAATCTGGATGGCGTCTCTAACCAGGGTCTTGGTGGCTCTAGGGATGGCGGAAAGAGGACAACTGTGGGCGTAGTGAATAATAATGCTGGTGGTTTTGGTGCTGCCACAGGTGGTGGACCCAGTCAGATGGGCAATAATATGAAGGATAGTCTGTTTCCTCCGTTCTTTGGGGTTGAGGATGATGGGGAGGAAGACAGAGAAGCTGATCAATTCTCCATGCATAATGATCCGTTTGGTCAATACGGTGTCCAACCACCGAATAAAGAGATTCAGTTGCTGGTAGAGAAAATCAGGGCTCTGGAAAGCTATGCCACTCCAGGGGTTGTGAACATGTCAAATATGGGGCTGCTCGAGGGGATTGTGATCCCACGGAAGTTCAAGGCGTCCGCATTTGATAAGTACAATGGAAGTTCATGCCCAGAAACTCACCTTCAAGCTTTTGTCCGTAAGATTTCTGCGTACACTATGGATCAGAAGTTGTGGATGTACTTCTTCCAGGACAGTCTGTCTGGAGGATCCTTGGAATGGTACACCAAGCTGAAATCTTCTGACATTAAGAGCTGGCAGGATCTTGGCGATGCCTTCTTTAAACAGTACCAGTTCAACGCTGATATGGCTCCTAGTCGTACCCAGCTGCAGGGTATGTCTCAGAAGCCTAATGAGGGGTTTAAAGAGTATGCTCAAAGGTGGAGGGAGTTGGCTGCCAGAGTTCAACCTCCATTGGTGGACACGGAGATGTCAGATTTGTTTATGGGTACCCTGTAGGGGGCGTTTGCTGAAAGGATGGTCGGTTGCCCGGTTACCAACTTTGCTGATATTGTGGTGGCCGGTGAAAGGATAGAGAGTTGGTTGAAGCTGGGGAAAATCCAGGGGGGTAATGCTTCGTCATCTGGGTCGAAGAAGCCCTTCGGAAATGGCCAGAGGAAGAAAGAGGGTGATACCAGTGCTGTATATACCCAAAGAGGACAAAGTAGGGATCGTTACTACCAGCATACTGTTGCGGTAACTATTCCTGCTGATAATCAGCCTGCACAACAGCAACAACAACAATCGCAACAACAGCGTCAGCCGTTTCAGCAGAGACCGCAGAGGACCGGGTATCAAGTCAAGGGGAGAATGAATGATCGTCAATTCGATAGGCCACCTGTGACTTATTCTTTCCTGTTGAAGAAGCTGAAAGACTTGGGGTTGGTGCAATTGAGAACTTTGGCTCCTTTGAGACCTGATCAGAGGCCAGCCAGTTTCGATGAAAACGCCAAGTGTGAATTTCACTCGGGTGCACCTGGACATAATATAGAAAACTACAAAGCTTTTAATCATGTGGTCCAGGACTTGGTGGATTCCAAAGCTATCAACTTTGCTCCATCTCCTAACGTGAATGCTAATCCCATGCCTGCGCATGGTCAAATGGGGGTGAATACAATCTCTGATGAAAGCAGGATTGGGCTGTTGAATGTTGATCAGTTGAAGACTCCGTTGGTTGAGGTCAAGCGACAATTGTTAGAGAATGGGGTCTTTCCGGGCTGTGATGTTGGTTGTGTTGCGTGTACTATTGTTCCAAATGGGTGTATACTCTTGAGGGAGGTTGTCCAGAAGTTGATGGATGAAGGAAGCCTCAGGTTTGAGAAGGCTGGTGTGGTGAAGGAGGATGTCTCCACCATAACTATCTACTTCGACCCGGTTGATTTGTCAACGCTTGCCGATGCGGCTCCAGTTACTATCACGGTACCTGGGCCAATTCCCTATGACAAAGATGATGTCGTGCCGTGGCATTATGGTGGGGAAGTGTATTGCAATGGAGAGAAAGTGGAAGATCAGACTGCAAGTGAAACCACCGTTTCAAAGGTGGATAATGTCGGACCCAGTGGTTTCACTCGTAGTGGGAGGTTGTTTGCTCCTGATGCTTTGAGGGGTGGAGAAGGAGAAAAAGAAAAGAAAGAAAAGGCCGAGGCTTTAGCCAGGGCAAGAGGAAAACAAGTAATCAATGAAGGTACTCCTGTAGTGACACTGGCGCCTGGTGGGTCGGAGAGAGAACTTGATGATGAAGCGGAAGAATTCCTTAGAATCATCAAGAAGTCAGAGTACAAACTTGTTGACCATCTGCAGCAGACTCCATCCAAGATCTCGATCTTGTCTTTATTACTGAGCTCTGAGGGGCATAGAGAGGCTTTGTTGAAAATTCTGAAGAGAGCCTATGTTCCTCAGGAGATAACAATCAATCAGTTGGAGACGGTGGTGTCTACTGTTCATGCCAGTCACGGGCTGGGTTTCACCGATATGGATCTGACTGTGGATGGGAGGAACCATAATCGGGCTTTACACATCGCAATGGAATGTAAAGGGGATGTGCTCTCGCACGTGTTGGTTGATACTGGCTCCTCGTTAAATGTGTTGCCAAAGAAAGCTCTGGCAAAGCTGAACTGTGAAGGTTTGATTCTGACGCCCACTGACTTGATAGTGAGGGCTTTTGATGGTTCGAAGCGGGCTGTGTTCGGAGAGGTGGAGCTCCCGGTGAAGATTGGACCTGAGGTGTTTAAGTCAGTATTCTACGTCATGGATATTCAGCCGGCATACAGTTGCCTGTTGGGTCGCCTATGGATCCATGCTGCTGGGGCAGTGACTTCGACTTTGCACCAGAAGCTAAAGTATATCTGGGACGGGCAGGTCGTCACCGTCTATGGAGAAGAAGACATCTTTGTCAGCCACCTATCATCGTTCAAATACGTGGAGATGGACGGTGAAATATGGGAAACGTCGAGCCAAGCATTCGAAACCGTCAGGGTGGAGAATGCTCTTTTTGCAAAAGAAGAGGAGAAACCGTCCATTTCTTCGTATAAACAGGCTACTGAGGTGGTGAAGAGTGGAGGAGCTCCTGGTTGGGGGAAGATGATGGACATCGCCGCCAAGAAAGACCGTTTCGGAGTGGGTTATCAGCCGGGCCGAGGCTCGTCAGGACAAGGTAGAGGACGTCGTCCGTCGTTCATTTTCACCAGTGCTGGAATGTTGGATCCAGATCACATCTGTATGGTGGATGGAGAAGTTGACAGCGACTGTGACATTGATCGGTGGATAAAGCCGTGCGCACCAGGGATGGGAGTCCAGAACTGGAAGGCTGAAAAGATCATCACTGTCACTCTACTGGAAGAGTAATAATTTCTGTTTTCAATTTTTATCTGCATGGAAGCCATACGTTTTGCCCGAAACGTAATGGTTCATTGTAAGGGCCACCTCATGTTTCATTTTGCAACTTTTTGCATCATAAATAAATGGATGTTTTTCAATTAAAAGCGGTGTTCCCTGTTTTTCATTTTTTTTTGCAGTTTAAAAACAAAAATAAAAATGGCAATGTTTTCATTTTCTTTTTCAATTTGTCTCGCTCCGGTTCTAAAGCAATGCATGAATCAACATTCATGCAGATGTGATGTTTCGCCGGATCTCATTGATAACAATCCTGTTACACCCTCGTATGACTTCGACAATCCGATCTATCATGCCGAAGAAGAAGGCGAAGAAGATTGTGAACTGCCGGAGGAATTAGCCAGGTTATTGAAACAAGAGGAGAAGGTGATTCAGCCGCATGAGGAGCCCGTTGAGATAGTGAATCTGGGTTCCGAAGAGGTCAGAAAAGAGGTGAAAATCGGGGCCGCTTTGGAGGAAAGTGTTAAGAGCAGAATGGTGGCATTGTTGAAAGAGTATGTCGACATCTTTGCCTGGTCTTATCAAGATATGCCAGGGTTGGATACCGATATCGTTGTGCACAAGCTACCGTTGAGAGCAGATTGTCCTCCAGTGAAGCAGAAGTTGCGCAGAACTCGACCTGACATGGCGATGAAAATTAAAGAGGAAGTGCAGAAGCAGTGGGATGCTGGTTTCCTTGCTGTCACTAATTATCCGCCTTGGGTCGCGAATATTGTGCCGGTCCCGAAGAAAGATGGGAAGGTGAGAATGTGTGTGGACTACCGAGATCTGAACAGAGCTAGCCCGAAAGACGATTTCCCACTACCTCATATTGATGTGTTGGTAGATAATACAGCTCAATTCTCGGTGTTTTCCTTCATGGATGGATTTTCTGGCTATAATCAAATCAAAATGTCGCCAGATGATATGGAGAAAACAACGTTCATCACACCGTGGGGCACTTTCTGTTACAAGGTGATGCCATTTGGTCACAAGAACGCCGGTGCTACTTATCAGAGAGCCATGGTGACTTTGTTTCATGATATGATTCATCATGAAATCGAATGCTATGTTGATGACATGATAGCAAAGTCCCAAACAGAAGAGGGGCATTTGGTAGATCTGGCCAAGTTGTTCGACCGGCTGAGACAGTTCAGACTGAGGTTGAATCCGAACAAGTGCACTTTCGGAGTGCGGTCCGGTAAATTGCTGGGGTTCATTGTAAGTGAAAAAGGAATCGAGGTTGATCCTGCAAAAGTAAAAGCAATAAGAGAAATGCTTGAACCGAGAACGGAGAAGGAGGTTCGTGGTTTCTTAGGTAGATTGAACTACATTTCACGGTTCATATCTCATCTAACAGCCACGTGTGAACCTATATTCAAGTTATTAAGAAAAGATCAAACGGTCATGTGGAATAATGATTGCCAAGCGGCATTTGAAAAGATAAAAGAGTATTTGCAGGAGCCTCCGATTCTGATGCCTCTTGTGGAGGGACGACCGTTAATTCTGTACTTGACGGTCCTCGAGGGGTCTATGGGGTGTGTATTGGGGCAGCATGACGAGTCTGGTCGAAAAGAGCATGCCATATACTACCTGAGCAAAAAGTTTACCAACTGTGAAACAAGATATTCACTGCTCGAGAAAACTTGTTGTGCTTTGGTCTGGGCTGCTCGCCGACTGAGGCAGTATATGCTGGTTCATACCACTTTATTGATTTCCAAGATGGATCCAATCAAGTACGTTTTTGAGAAGCCAGCATTGACCAGACGGGTTGCGAGGTGGCAAATGATTTTGACTGAATATGATATCCAGTATACCTCTCAGAAAGCAATCAAGGGGAGTGTATTGTCTGAATACCTCGCCCAGCAGCCCATTGAGGATTATCAATCGATGAAGTTTGAATTCCCTGATGAGGACATCATGTTTCTCAAATCGAAAGATTGTGAGGAACCGATCCCGGAGAAGGGGCCTGACCCTGAATCCGAATGGATTCTGATGTTTGATGGGGCCGTTAACGTGAATGGTAGCGGTGTTGGTGCTGTTTTGGTTACGCCGAAAGGATCCCATATTCCTTTTGCTGCTCGGCTAACATTTGAGTGCACCAACAATGTGGCTGAATACGAAGCTTGTATCCTGGGGATTGAAGAGGCGATTGATTTGAGGATCAAGAACCTTGTCATATATGGAGATTCAGCTTTGGTTGTGAATCAAGTTAACGGAAAATGGTATACACATCAGTCTCATTTAGTTCCATACCGGGATTATACGAGGAGATTGTTGACGTTTTTCACCCAGGTGAAGATGCATCATGTGCCTAGAGAAGAGAATCCTTTAGTAGATGCTTTGGCTACTCTGGCCGCCTTGATTAAGGTGCAGTGGTGGAATCAGTTCCCCAGTGTTGAGGTGGGACGTCTGGATAGACCGGCTTATGTGTTCGCTGTTGATACAGCGCCTGATGATGAGAAGTCGTGGTATTTCGATATCAAGCGCTATCTGGAAACTCAAGAGTATCCTGAGGGAGCATCTAAAAAGGACCGAAAGACTCTGAGGAGGTTGGCCATGGTGTTCTACCTGAATAAGGATGGGGTTTTGTACAAGAGGAATTTCGATTGGGTCTTGCTCGGGTGCGTTGATGATAAAGAAGCAAGCCAGTTGATGAAAGAGGTTCATGAGGGGTCGTTCGGTACCCATGCCAGTGGAAATGCAATGGTGAAGAAGCTGCTGAGGGCAGGTTATTATTGGATGACAATGGAGGCTCAATGTTTCAATTTCGTGCGGAAGTGTCATAAATGCCAGATTTATGCTGATAAGGTGCACGTGCCTCCTAATCCGTTGAGTTTGATGTCGTCTCCGTGGCCGTTTTCTATGTGGGGCATTGATATGATTGGGAAGATTGAGCCTACAGCTTCGAATGGGCACCGGTTCATATTAGTGGCTATTGATTACTTCACTAAGTGGGTGGAAGCAGCCTCTTATACGAACGTGACGAAGCAGGTCGTTGCCAGATTTCTCAAGAGAGACATCATTTGTAGATATGGGGTTCCCGAAAGAATCATTACTGATAATGGTTCTAATTTGAACAACAAGATGATGGCAGAGCTGTGCCGGGAATTCAAGATCGAACATCACAATTCTTCTCCCTATCGTCCGAAGATGAATGGGGCGGTTGAGGCAGCCAATAAGAATATTAAGAAGATTGTGCAGAAGATGGTGGTGACTTATAAAGATTGGCATGAGATGTTGCCGTTTGCATTGCATGGGTATCGAACCTCGGTGCGTACGTCTATTGGGGCAACGCCTTTCTCGTTGGTATATGGAATGGAAGCGGTGCTACCGGTTGAGGTTCAAATTCCCTCTTTGAGAGTCCTGATGGACGTAAAGTTGCAAGAGGCAGAATGGGTAAGGACTCGGTATGAAGAGTTGAGCCTGATTGAGGAAAAGAGGCTGGCAGCCATCTGTCATGGGCAGTTGTACCAGCAGCGGATGAAACGTGTTTTTGACCGAAAGGTACGAACTCGTGTGTATCACGTAGGTGATATGGTGCTGAAAAGGATCCTTCCTCCTCAAAACGATCGTAGGGGCAAATGGACACCCAATTATGAAGGTCCATTCGTGGTCAAGAAGGTTTTCTCTGGCGGAGCCTTGTTGTTAACGACCATGGATGGCGAGGATTTTCCATCCCCTGTGAATGCAGACGCAGTTAAAAAATACTTCGTATAAGAGACCCATTGGACGAAAAGAATAAAATAGTCCAGGCAAAAATGGGCATCCCGGCGAACCAAAAAAACAGAAAAAAAAGGTTCGGGCAAAAATTAGGGATAAAAAAGAAAAATTGTACACCCGGCAAGTCGAAAACCTGAAAAGGCGACTTGGGCAAAAAAGGGTATCCCGGTGGACTGAAAACCCGAAAGGGCGGTCCAGGCAAAAGAGGAATTGAAACGAACAACTGCGTCTGGCATGATCGTTTGTACTTCAGATATGACATGGATAATACCCGGTAGGGATCAATCGGAAACGTCTGGTTCAGAAGGCAGAAAGCAAGGAGAGTCTGAGGACATATGGGGTGTAACCGAGTTGGAACTCGATAAGATCGGGGTTTCACATTGCCATTAGGATAGATTTTTCCTTTTGTGCGTAATTACCTCTTTTCAGGAATTGCTTCCTTTGTATTGCTCAATTTGAGCCACACTTTTTCAATCAATAAAATGCATATTCAGTCAAATAATTTTGTTTTTTGTTTTCATTACCGCTTTGATTGCAAAAACATTCGATTGTTTGTGATAAAGAATTTTGCATTTTAAGACATACAGGTCCCTTCCAATGCATGTTTATAAGATTGAAAGCTTGAGATCTTATTCGGAAGGTTGGGTGACCCAAGTGTTGAAATCTTGACGCGTCTGGGGCACGTTTTTATCTAACGATCTCTTTTGCAGGTGCTGTTAGATGTTTTCACTCACTTGCAGGTTGTGATGTGGAAGCTTTTAACGAAAGATCCCCGTGGAATCCAATCAGGGACGAATGAATTAAGGAATGGTGAAAAGACGACGGAAAGACGTACGACGATCCTGGATATTAATCAAGAAGACTCTTCAAAGTCTGAAGATTAGAAAGTCTGTATGAATCTAAGGAGTTCGCTCTCCGTAGAGTACGGAGTAGCCGGGAATACAAGGTGATGAATCAGAAAAGTCCAGACGAGTCTGGGAGTTCTCAAAATTGGAAAGCTGACAGTGGATTGGGATGGTGAATGCCCTGGTTCGACGAGTCGACGGGTGTTCAGTGCCAGACTTTCCTGGTTTCCCCAAGCAGAGTCGGGATTGTTATCTCCTCAGCAGATTCGAGGTCTGTGTTTTCCCTAGCAGGGTCGGGATGGTTATTTCCCCATCATGTTGGAGATCGGTGTTTCCTCAGCAGCCAGGCCTGAAGGTTGCTATTTCCCAGTGGAGGTATCTGTCGGTAGTGATCTTTCCAAGCAGAGTTGGGATTGTATTCCCAGCAATGTCCCCACAGAGTGCGTTGGTGGTTCTTTCCCCAACGAAGTCCCCAAGCGGATCGGGTGCAGAGGAGGCTATTCCTGGTAAGGGTGGCCTATTTCCCAGCAGCAGTGCTATTCCCCAGTAGGGTGGAGATCGGAGCAATGGCGAGTTCCTCAGCAGAGTGCCTCGAGCTCCCCAGAAGAGTCCCTTAAAGGGGGATACTTTTTTATGCATCCATCATGTAGATAAGCATAGCATATTGCATAATCAATCGCGTAGCATTTCCATGATTATGGAGCATTACGCTGAAAAAAGTCATGCATCATCATTGCAAGCATAGGCTAGTCTCAAGCCGTGGTTATCGTTTGAGATATGGTTTTGCCAGTGGGTAAAGATGCTACTCAAGCCGTGGTTACTTTTTGAGAAGTGGTTTCGCTAGTTGGACGATCAGTAGCATTGCAAGCATCAGTTACTCAAGTCGTGGTTACCGCTTGAGATTTGGTTTCGTCGGATGGTGAAGATGTTACTCTGAGGAGTTTAGCATCATGGTGTTGGGTCAACCATATTCCCCAGTAGTGCGATACTGGAGGAGATTTCTGTCGTGCGAGATAGAATTTGGAGATGTTACTCTGAGGAGTTTAGCATCATGACGTCAGGTTAGCAATGTTCCCCAGTAGTACGATGATGGAGGAAACTTTTCCGTCGGGCGGAGATGGAAATAAAATCAAAGGACATTACGCGATCAGCGCGAAAATACAGTTCAATCGGAGAAGAGGAAGTGTTGCGGCATTTTCTGAAGAGCGGGGTTCAATTGGAGAAAAGGAAGTGTTGAGACATTTTCTGGAGAGCGGGGTTCAAATGGAGATTGGAGTTGAAGATTATATCTGGGATGAGGTCCTCAAGATTATCTTCTGTTCATGTGTCACCTTAGACTTTGGCTGAGGTCAATAGAGGTCGTTATGGGTGTCTTCTGAGGAAGAGATGCACATGTTACCTTCCTTTTGTGGAGGTGTACCCTCTGATATGTCGCCATCAGAGTGGTATTTTGGTGTTATTTTCGATGTTGCCAGCGGAATTATCACAAGAAAGTGGAGAACGGGGTTCAAATGGAGAAAAGGAAGTGTTGAGGCATTTTCTGGAGAATGGGGTCCAAATGGAGAAAGGGAGACACGGGGTGTTTTCTGGAGAGCGGGGTTCACAATGGCGATCGTGAGCTATTGTCAGGCGACTGGGGTTCAAAATGGAGACCGGGGTTCATTATTTGGCAAACAAGACTACTATGAAGTTGTCGGGGTTCAACTGCGATGATCCGGGATCATTCGTGCAAAAGAAAATATTTGTTCGGGGTTCAAGAAAACGAAAAAGAGGAAATCATCAGAAAGTTTCGGGGTTCAAGAAAAGTAAAAAAAAAGTAATAATAATCCCCAGCGGATAAGCGGCGTTCAGGCCATGGTATTCCTGTGTTACCATTTATTTTGGTATCCAGACCAGGTTTCTGTTTTGGTATTCAGACCGACTTTCTCCGTACCAGACGGGTTCTTTTTTCGAGATTGCTTCTTTGCCAATTCTGACAGGCGTTGTTAATTATTTCCCATCAGAGCGTAAATTGTTCGTCTGTTCTTGGTATTCAATCACTCTTCACCCTGATCATCTGAAAGCTGAGGCTGTTCATATCGACAAGTTCACAGTGGATTGAATAGGGGCAGCTGTAACACCTCTAAATTTGCCCTCCTCTCTTGGGACTAGCTTAGCATATTGCATTTCATCTTTTAGGACATTAGTCATTGCATCTTTACATATCAGGTGAACAATAAGCAAGTCATCCTTATAAGTCTTTATCAGAAGATGGAGAGGTTAAGAGATTCAAGCTTAAGGGTTTCATGAATTGATCACTAGCCATCTGAGGGTTTGTGCTTCAATTAGGGTTTTTTGGTTCCTCAAGGAGATTGATCATTATCTTGGTTGAATTGGTACATCATCATCATCATGGTCTGCTCATCACCAAGAGGTTCATTGTGCCTGACCATGTTTCCTTGGGATTAGGGTTTTGACCTCTGGTCAACCCTAATCAGTTGAATTATACCAGTCAGGATTTTGCAAGGAGATGGGGTCTTTGTGGAGATGGGGATCATCATATGGTTTTATTGAGCTTGTATAAGCTAGGGTTTCATTTTGGAGCCATTTCATCAGAAGATTGAGGCTCAAATTCATCTGTGCATGACCAAGTCATTTATCAACTACAAAAGTCAACCACAAGTCAACTGTTGGATTTGGAGGTGGGAAGTGGTTAGAAATACTTCATTCATGTTCAAACAAGTCTCATTTGACATTTCAAACATCAACATTGAAGAAAATAAAGTCAGGAGAAAATTTTCCAAAAATAGAAAGTGACTTGTAATTCAAAATTGCCAAAAATGGAAAGGTTTTCTCCTCAAGATTACATCATACAAAATGCTTCAAATGAAATTTTGTCCAACATGAAAGTTGAAGATCTTGTTCTCCCATTTCCAAAAAGTCCAAGAACATGAATTTCTCATGTATGGTTGAAGAGATATGGATCAATCATTGCTAAATGAATTTGAACTTCAAGAAGGCATAACTTTCAAACCATAAGGCCAAGTGAAGTGGTTCTTTTTGTAACATTTCTCTCTTGACATGCACTATCCAATTCATGCATCACATATCATGCATTTCCATCACAAAAATTTTGGACTTTTCATTTGAATTTTGGAGGGAAAGTGGTAATTCAAAAATTATGCATTGCCTTCACATTTTACCAATTACACTTGGCTCCAAACAGCATTTGAAATGATTCCAAGGGAAAATTCGAGCACTGTTCCATTGGCATGCATTACATGAGGGTGAATTGACAAATTGGCATTACACTTCAATTTCACTAATCCACTTGCATTGGCTTAATTGTAATTAACATACATCATTAGCACAACATATATATATCATAATCATAACAGAAATTGGATGAACAGATCAGAATTCTCAGATCTAGATCTAATTCACAAATCTCTTCAAACTTTTTCTCTCACTTTTCTCCAATTTTCTTCATATTCATCGCCTTGTTCTTGATTAATCCTTCATCCACAAGCATAATTGAGCCTATTGGAAGCAAGACTCAGAGGAATTCTTCAAGATTCGAGGACTGTTGAAGCTCATCTCCATCAATGGCAGTTGGATTTTCTGGCCAAATCGTGCAAGGTTAAGCATCAAGCATTCATCCATTCCATCATATAGGAGTTAAGGAAGAACTGTTTGAGCTGTTCAGGGCTTGAATCAACCAATTCCACTTCTGTTGCTTCTTGAAGGTTAGAATTCGACTCTCACGAATCATGAAATTGATGTATGCATGTTGTAGATCCTTTAATGTTGATCACACTGAACTTTAGATCATTGATTTTCATGGAGAAATGAGGTAGATATGGTAGATCTAAGTTTGGCACATGAAAATGTATGGCTTCGAATCTTTGAACATAGGATGAATTAGCACAAACCAAGCCTCGATCCTTAATGTATGTGGAAAGATGAACATGATGATGTATTTGTTTTGCATTTCTGGATGATTTTGTTCTTGAGCTCAAGAACACGTTGAATGTGCATGAAGAAGTTAGGTTTTCGTTTTCCAGAACACTGTAGATCTTGTTAGCGCATGTTTGCATGTTGTTTCATGTTTAAGCCCATGCATTGGTCCACGCTGGCAGTTACATGGCGTTATGATTGGTTCAGCTCGTTTTTCCTTGCCACGCAACTTTAATGAAACGGCGCGTTTCATATGTTGAGCGCCACAATTCAAATTCCTCTTCAGTTCGAATCTGGATGAGGACAGTTTCAATAAGCCTTTTCCATTATATTTCATTTTATGCTATCCATGTTCATACATGCTTTCATGTGTTTTTTTAATTTGTCATTCATTTACAAAATTCATAACTCCATGAATAATGATCCAAATGACCTGGGAATTTTTGCATTGTTCTCCTCATCACTCTAGTACTTTATGAGATTTTTTCCAGAAATTGTGCACGGTTGGAATTTAATTTTGCTTAGGGATTGTTCACATGTGTGCTATCTTGTACCTTGCTTGCCATTTTCTTTGTGAAATGATGGATTTTAGTCCAATGCTCTTGAAACTTTGCATGCTTAAACTAGACATCTTTAGGGACCTTTTGGTGTTGAGTTTGCATTTTTAGCATTTCTGGTTGTTGAGATATGATCTGGTTAATGTAGGTGAGACAATGTGTGTCACACCATTGCTTGCTCAACTTGATGATTTTCTTTGCCATGCCAAATAAATGCCAATTGATGTGATTTCTTGCATGATGCTTCTTCTGGATGTTAGGATTGATCATGAATTTTTGTGGAATGTTTGGATTGATTTCTGATTTGTTTGAGATTTTTCTTGCTGGATGACCATTTGTGGACTTTTGAATAGTCATGAACTTCAATGATTTGTGAAATGATGGTTGTTTATCCTATGAATGTGAAATGTTGCACATTGTTTCTAGACACTTTGAAGTTTATTGTGGATTTGGTTTGAGGCATTTATCATTTGTCAATTCTGTTTTAGGCTTGTGTGAAGTTGATGTAGCATTTTGTGCCCTATTTGAGCTTGTTTTGCTTATCTTGACTTGATGAATTTGATTGCCATGCTTAAACTTGTCCAAATGCCTTGAATTTTGGTGTGATGATCATGTGATGTGTGATGTTTAGCCATGATTTTTCTTGAGATTTAATGAATCATTTTTGAATTGATGTGGATTTGTTCATTCTGTTGCTTCAATGAGTTTCCAATTTGCATGCCTTGCCTTATATGACTTGTGAAATGAATTTGGTGAATGCTATTGACATGGAACTTTTTGGATAATGTTCTTATTGGATTGAAGTTGATTCATGTCAATTTTCATGTTCTGTTTTGAATTATTTCTCCCTCTTTGACCCTAGGCCTTGTCCTAGTGGTTGGTGCTTATGTTTGAGCTTTGTTTTCAGGATAAGGAGCATATGGTCATAAGGGAATTGATTCACATTGCTTGAATTGGGTTGATTGGTTGATGTTGACTAACATTGATTTGTTTTATAGGTTGCTTTTAGCTCATTTGAGTTGAGCTTGTGCCTTGCACATTGTAGCTTGCACTTGTTGTTTGTTTGACTGTGTACAGTTAACTGTTGACTATTGGATTGTCTGTTTGACTTTTTGAGTTGTGTACTGATTAAGTTAGATTGTTTTTAGGTACATTAGTTGCTTAAGTTCTTTGAACTTGATTTTGCTGTTGCTTGGTTGCTTAACCATTTGAGGTATAACTCACTGACTTCATGTAGTCTGGAAGACCTGTCCTGTTACTTGGGCAGGCACCTGTCTGAAGTCCTCCTTAAGAGGCAATGCTTGTGTTTGTTTATGTTTGTGCCAAGCAGGGAAAGACCTCTATGAGGCAATTGGCAGATAAAAGAAATGTGCAATCCATCTCCTGATATTCAGTGTGTCATCCACTTTGCTCACACACTTTGTGTTGATGCATTGTGGATATTAACCCAAGATCTTTGTTGAGTCAGTCATATGTGGATAGAAGAGTTCCTGCTTTTTGAACTCCCACACCTTCTATTTGAGTCAAGCTCTCCCAGGCCAGGGATAAGAGCTGTGAGGTCTTACCCTCACTTCCCATTTCATCTGCTTCACCCTAACTCTCAATGTTAGGGTTAAGAGCTAACATCACCCGATTCCAGTTGGCTTGTGTTTCACAGCCTAACCTTGTGTGAGCCCACTTTGTTTGTATATAGTGTGTGCTAATTGTGTGTATGTTTGCTCTGCTTTGCTTATGATGTTTAGGATAGCTTGCTTCATGTGCAAGTTAGATAGAAAACTCAACCTAGGACCATTGTGGAATACATGATAACTATTAGGCTCGAGTCAGTCTCCCTTCTAGTTTGTCATTTCCCAGTCTCTGGTTAGAAGAAGTTTCTCCCCTGTTAAGGGGAACTACGTTGCCCTGATCCTCATACCAGATGAGGTACGTAGGCAGGAGATCGTACGAGATCTCTCCGGGCACCCTTTTATTTTTTTGAGTGTGTTGTGCTTGACAACTATCAGGCTCGAGTTCCCGACTCCCTGTTAGTCTGTGTGTTCATCCTTTTTCTTTTTGTGTGCGTTTGCTTGACAGTTACTAGGCTTGAGTGCCAGACTCCTTAGTAGCTTGTTTGTTTATTCACCTTCCTGTGTGTGTTAGGATATGGATGTAAGACCAGCGATTGGCAGTCCGTATCCTATTGGCGTTTGTTTGTGCGGAGTCTGACGTAAGTCCAGCGATTGGCAGTTGGTTTCCAGTGTGTGAGTTTGTTGGTTCGGAGTCTGATGTAAGTCCAACGATTGGCATTCGGTTTCCATGTTTGCTTGTTTGTGTGTTTGTCTTGACATCTCAGCGTCTGTGCGTGTGTTTTGTTTCGGCGTGCGTGAGCCGAACTACGGTAGCTCTGATTCTCATTCCATATGAGATACGTAGGCACAGGATGCGATATCCTAGCGAGCCCTTTCCCCTCTTCTCCCACCTGTGTTTCCAGTGTGTGTGTGTGTGGTGTTTGTGAGCAGTTTTAGCAACCTTTCTTCTATCCTTTTTTAGCGTGGATCCCGTCGAGTACGACGGATGCGTAGGGGTGCTAATACCTTCCCTTCGCATAACCGACTCCCGATCCCATCTCTCTTTGGTCGTGAGACCATGTCTTTTCCAGGTTTACTTCGAGCGTTTCCTTTCCCTCTTTTGGGATAAATAACGCACGGTGGCGGCTCTGTTTGTTTTGTTTTAGCCCGCCGGTTGTTTTTCGCGGATGCGACAGTTTGGACCAAATGGTAGGCCAAACTTGGCAAAACTTGACCAACCAACATGCCCTAAATTGCAATTTTGATGTTTCTTGAATTCCAAGGCACCATGATGATTGTTTGAAAACCAAATGAGTAAACCTTGATAGAAAACAAGCCTTTATGCTTTGTGGTATGATTATGAGCTATGCTTATCGATGAAACCAATGATTTTAAGTTGATGATTTAAAAGTTCAAACCAAAAACTTTCACTTGTAATGTCATGTATGAATGAGGTGGATGGATATTTGATGAATAAGGATTGAAATTGGGGAAATTAGGGTTTTTAAAAGGTGTATTAAATTTGGTCAAGGTTGACCAAAAAGTCAATTGTTGACCAAAGTCAAACTTTGGCCACAATTGATCTCTCAGGTTCCTTGGGTGAACGATGAATGAAATGAGCTTGAATTGGATGTTAATGGACCAATTGATGATATGGTTTCAAGAAAAAAAAGGGCAAGGCATAGAAGCAAAGGGCACAAATTAGGGTTTCTTGGACCAAAAGAATTTTTAAGGGCCAAGATCAAACAAACTATGGTTTGAGCGCATGAGGTGCCTTAGTGTAGTCTTACAAGGTTGATGCATAACCAAGAGTTAGATATTAGGGATTTCCAAGGGCAAGGTGAAAACACAAAGTCAAATGATGACTTGTATAAGCCACATCAAAGGACTATGGTTGATGTTCATGGATGACCAAATGAACAAACAAAGCTTTCAACCAAGGCTCATCTTTAAAATAAGGTTTTAGAGGCGAGTGAAGTGACTTGTGTAGTCCCCCAAGGTCAAAGAATTCTTGAAGATAACAATTAGGGTTTATAGTTAATTGGACCCACCCCAACATGATCAAGAGATCTTGGTGGTTCTCAGATATGAACACCATGCTTTGAGTTTGTGCTTTCTTATTATGAGTGTAAATGCAAATGAGATGATGGGATGATGGATGTATGCTAATGCATTCGTAAATATCCATGGATACCCGTTAGACTGATATCCACACGGGTATGAGGCGGTATGAATATCTTATTTACTAAACGTGGCAGGTAGAAGAAGATTAGTATCCATGCTCATGCGTACTCATTTTCATCCCTAATCATATTATCATTAATGAAATGTCTTTGACCAGAAAAAGAAATTAGCATTTAACTATTTTCTTTGATAAAAAAAATTATTAAATCACATCCCTCACATCATGAGTACCTTAAAAAGAAAAAGAAAAAAATATAGTGCAAAAACTAAAATAAACTGAATTTTTTTACCCAAATAATCCACATTTTTAGTTTTATTCTCAAAATAACTCAGGTTTCAACAAAATTTCCAATCTACCCCACTTTCAAACAAAAAAAAATTAGAACGTGGAGCCATCACCAGATGAATTGGCGTCTGGCGCCAATTGAATTAAAGACTCCATCTAGTCTAGCCAATCCAATTGACGTTAGTGTGTTAAGCTTTAAGTGGTGGCGCCAGTTGAATTAGTGCTTGTGTGCATTGCTAAAGTGTGACACCAATTCAATTGGCAACATGGTATAATTGTTTTTGTAAAAATATTCAATTATATAAAAGTATAAATAATAAACATTAATATTTAATTTAAAATACTTTTACAAACACTAACGAGGATGTCCAGGTTGGTCATACCGACCACCGGTTCCACGCCCCTAGATATTCTAACTCGTTGCACTCGTTGTTGATTCATCCAAAGTGTTTGAGAATTTGAGGTCTTATGAACATCACCAGAATACCTAAGAAGTTCTTGCATTTCTAAGAAGTGTTGTGTATGGAGTGACACGCTGCCGTAACTGAGTTCGCGAGCCATGCTATAGTAGTTGGGATGTATTTATGGGGTTATTAGTATGCAACCTAGACGCTTGAAGGGAGACACTGGTGTGAACAATTTGTTGGAGAAAGGTTTAAATGGTTGTTGTGGTGTTTGATGGTCATATGGTTCTTGTGATGCTTGGGTGTTTTGGTTATGGTAGGAGAAATGTTTGGTGTTATATATTCCTTGGGTGTTGTGGCAATGGTAGGATGATTTGTTAGGGACATATGGGTTTTAAGTGTCTTGATAATAATCATCTTGTTGGTGATGGTATGGGGGACGCTCTTGGTATTGTGGTTAGGTGTCTGACATGTTTTAGTTGTGGGTTTGTATGATTGTGGGTTAGTAATTTTGTTGGGTATGAGATTGTGAGTAACTCGTATGGTAATTTTGTGGGGGCTTAGAAGTTAAATTGAAGCTTCTTGTGCATAAGTGGTTTCTTGTGGGTTGTATAGATACCCATCTTCGGAGACAGACCCAATTACAACCGATATTTACCAAGCCATATAATTATTAGTTGGTTTATATTGGGTTGGCATCAAAGCGTCACGTAAGACATGGTCACGATGGTGCATCCATTTAAGACACTCATATTTAGCTAAGTTATTCCAATTGTCAAGTTCCATTGTTCATTAGTTTTTGTTAGTTCCATTGTCCCAGGCACGTCGGGAGATCTGGGATGTTTTGAAGCATTTTTAACTGCAGTTTCACACGGTCACTATGGTATATCTCCGTAGTGGCAAACTTGATGATCGATGTGCATGCAATCCATGATGGGAAATTAAAACACAATAATAGACCAATAAGCAGTGGATATAAAATTCCCCACACTTATAGGAACCTTGAGGATCAACAACAAATATAAGACGACAAATCGAACAAATTAAAGCACAAAAGAACACTAGTATTTTAACGTGGAAAGCCCCTCAATATGAGAGTAAAAACCATGAGTCATCTAGACCAAAGAAATAACTACACTATAATAAATTAAGTGTACAAGAGATTCTTAAAGTGATTCATAAACTAGTGCTAACAACCGCAAATCACAAAGCAAACTAACTTACAAATAAGAATAAAAAAGCTAAAAAAATTCTGAAATATGCAGCTTTAGTGTGAAGCAGATATCTCTCACCTAAGGACTTGTTTTAAAATTCTGAATGGTCAAAAGTTATATTCAAGTGTTGCGAACCTACCCACTAAATTTGAGCTTGATCTAACGGTTAACGATTCGGGGATCATCGATTGATGATATTGATTTCAAAAAAACAGGAATATGTTTCTCTCCATTTCTCTCTCTTTTGAATCCTTATTTTCTCTCTATCTATCTCAACCATAAATTTATCCTATCTATAGCGGTAAATTCATGACCATCAAGTTATGGATAAACTTAACGTCAATAAAATCAGAGTTACCAATGCACTTTTATTGTTTCCAAAGGAAAAGGGAAAAGTAAGAACAAAACCCAAAGATAAGAAGTTTTCAAATCAAAACTAATAAAATGTCAGAGATTACGGGTAAGGGGGTTAGTTACACAGAGGGAAAGTGTTAGCACCCAAAGTCTCCTAGATACTCCTAGGGAGCCCTTTTTATGTGTGTATGTGTGTTTGGTATAAATTGATGTTTGAAAAAAATAGAGTGTGGGGATGAGAAAAGATTTCATTGATTATGTATTTGTGTTTGACAAGACCTTCAGACTTGTGCCTACGTACCAACATAAAAATGAGGGATCAAAACCTCGTAGTTCGTGGTATCAATTTCAAAATGAGTGGATTGTGTTTAATAAAAATTTAAGTTAAAAGAGGCACAAAGGGCCCAAAAGTTTTAATGGGTGTTAATTCTTTTTGTCTTTTGAAATTTTAAGTCAATATGGTTAAGTTTATTTACAAGTTTGATTTAAGAAAGATTTTGAAAATTCAATGGCATAAGGCCAAAGTTTCTATTTGAAATAAGGTCTAAGTTTGAAATCACAAGCAAATAAAGTTTTTTTGAAACGGGGGAGAGATTTTGAAATTTAAGAAATGGGAAGAGATGAAGAGACTAATCCTAAGCATAAAATTAAAAGTTAAGAGTTGAAAAGATTTAACTAATGGGATGCAATCCAACAGACAAGAATGTCATATAGAAAACCCACTTTCCCTTTGGACTTTGAATCAAGCAATTATCAACAAGCAAATAGCAACACCAGGCATCATGAAGATCAAGGCATCAAATAAAGATAGCCACATCCAAGCAAGCAAATCCCATAGCTAGCAGTCTTGTTTGTCTTCTCATTTATCAGATGGAATACTCCTTGATTAACTCATAATAAAGCATTAGACACAAGATCAAAATAACATTTGCATCAAGACCACTTAGAAGATAAGTTCAAGTGGATCCCAATACTTGCATCAGATGAAAGCTCAAATCATAATAACTTGGTCTCAAAAATGTTGGCATTGGCCAAGTCCTTTTTGCACAGGGAATGTTGCCTAGTTCTAAGTCCAAAAGTTCAGATCAAGATCAACAGTCCACCAAATGTTTTTTAGGGTTTTTTGTTGTTTATTAGGTATTTTAAGCAAAGTGAAAATGACATAAATATATAATCACAATATATGGCTCAAATGAGCAAAGTGAAAATGACATAAATATAAACAAGTTAAATGATATGTAAATGATAATGAATGGTAAATGACTAAAACTTAAATTGCATAAAGTAAATGACTTGAAAGTAAAGCAATATTAAAAAGAGTTAGTCAAATGTTAGTAAAAGTTAATTAAATATTAGTAGTGTTTTGCTTTTCAATTGATTAAGTCATTCTTTGGAGAACACTTAACCATCTATTCATAAGCATGGACCCTTGAACCAAGACATCTTTCAAAGGAAGGAAAAAAGGCCAAGTTTCCACATAATACCATGAAAGATGTGAGACTTACAATCTCCCTTACTAGAATGCTATGCTTTTATGGTCAAATTTAGCTTTATGTTAAGCAATCGTAATTGGACTTATGTAGAAGTCATAACTATCTGAGGTCGGGCAATAAAAATTTATGTGTTAATGCATGTTAGAGATTTGGTATGATGAACCAAACTCCTAAACCATACCACACACTAAAAGAAAAGATCAAGAGGGATAAACCTATCTCATCCATACTTGTATTGGTTCATCTGACACAAGGTCATTCATGAACCAATTAGCCTTAGGATATTGAGATATCCTTGGTCAATGAAAGGGATGGGAAAGAATGGGAATAAAGATGAAGTGGGGAGGGGAATGATAGAAACACAAATTGGTCATGGGAGGAATTTTACCAAATTAAAATCATTTTGGGAGATGAAATGTACAGTTCATCAATCCCTTAAATCCAATGATTTTAATCCAATAAAAGTCAAATCAACCTTGACCAAGGCCCAAACAAATAGTCAAACATCACAAGACCATAAAAATGGCTCAACACAATTTTTACACAATTAATCAATTAAAAATCAAATTAAAAATGCATTAAAATACAAGTTAGTTTGGTCAAAACCTAAAACCTCTTCAAAATACCAAATAAATGGCCAAGAGATTTATCCTATGTCAAACAAGGTTAAAGGACCTTAGACAAAAAAATTCATGATTTTTAAAAGGTCAGAAGTATTTTTAAGCAATTAAAAATATGCACAAAAACATTTAATTCATGAAAAATATCAAAATTAATTCAAAAAATAATTTTAATTCAGAAAACGAAAGAGAAAAATATTTGAAGATTTTTGGTGAAAGTCAAATATTTTTTTGATTAAAAATAAAATTAATATGAATTAAAGAAAATAAATGGATTAAATGAAAAATCAGAAAATAAAACGAAATTAAAAAAAACAAGGGCCATCAGATCTCCCTCATTAGTTGAGGTGGCAGATAATGATGGCCAGGCGCTAAGGTGCACTAAACACATGAGTCAAGCGCACTGCAACATGAGTCAAACAAAACAAAGGACAGGATTAAAACGTGGAATCAATATCACATGGTTGGGAAGCTGCCAACACACCACCGGAGCCCTAGCTCCGGTCATCTTCTCCGGTGAGGACCACCGGACTGGTCCAACCAAAACTTCATGAAAAATGAAAAATGAGTACACTAATTTGAAGATAAAATGCTCAGGAGCACGAATCTGACCTCCATTTCTTCCAATTCAAAGTATATTGAAAGATACATGGATTTGAAATTTGAGGTTCATGATCTGAGTTGCTTCAATTTGACCTCAAAGTAACTCAATCTTGTTGCCTACATTAGTAGGACTTTAGCAAACCAAAAATCACAAAGAATAGTGAAGAATTAAGAGAGAATTGAAGAGATGAAGTTTTTGAATTTTCACGTTCGAGTTGCTTCAAATTTGCTTGATCTTAATCTGAATTTGCTTGATTCCTCATCCTCTTGCTTGCAGTGATCAATTGAGATGAAAAGGGCAATGAATTCTTGGAGTTTGAATTTCAAAATAAGGTGAAATTCAAACTCGATTTTAATGAAATCTTCAAGTATTTCTATGGAGTGAAGGGTTTGAATCGTCTTGGCAAAGCTTGGGCAAGGTATTGATGAAGTTCTGATCTCATTGCACTTCTATTTATAGCCAATTCAAATGCTTTATACACACTTTCATTTGAAATCCAAAAATAGTAATTTGCATCATGAGCTTGCATGGTCGTGTACAAAGACCAAAGAATGATTGGAAAAGGTCCAAAGTCATGCACATGTGATGCTGAAAGCAATGCATTAAGCCATGCAACGTTGAAATGAAATTGAACATGAGAATCCTCTAAATGGTACCATGCATTGCACCCATGCGAAATTCCTTCAATATTGATCCAATGAGATGACCTTAGACTTTTTGGAAAGGTGAGATCAAGGGGAACAACTTTTATGTTGAACACTTTTCCATTTGAATCTTGGATCATGATGAAGTTTGAGGTGTAAGTTTGGAAAATCAAACATAAATGAAATTTTTCTAAGTACCAAGTCAAATGTTTACTTCTTCCACCTTGAATAACTTTTGTTATGGAGTTCAAATGGAAAAAGTTCCTTCATAAAAGTTGTAGATATTTCAAAGATCTTCAATTTGGTAACAAATTTGACCTTATTTAGATTTGGCATGAAGAAGTTATGCATTTTAGAAGTTAAGGAAAATCACTTGTTTAATGGTAATGACCCAAAATGACCTATAATGTTTCCTCTTGGAACATGCATTTTCAAGTTGAATTTGAACTTATTCCAAACATCAAATTTGAAAAGCACATCTTGAATTTAATCATGAAACTTGGAAGTTAACCTCCTAACTAGGATTCAGACAAAATGACCTATAATCTCTCACCATAAAAAATGACTTTCCAAGCAAAACTAGCTCTTGACTTCAACATGAAAGTTGTTTGGAATGTAATTATGAGTAACTTTTATCTTGAAATCATTTTCATATGACAAAAATTATAGGAGATAGGGTCTAGGGAACCTCAGTTTTGACTAGTTGACTTTCTCTTGTCAACCACCATGAACCAACTTGGAAACTTGACATTCTCTTGATATTTGGGACTCATGTAGGATCATATATGCATAAGATGGTGTAATATGAAGTATCCCTTGAAATATTTAATCAAATGGTGAAGAAACTTGATGAGGAAGTCACACAAGATACCTAGATGAATTAGGGCATCCAAGGCAAACAAGCTTCAAACTCTTAATGAATTCTTGATAAAAATGATAAATGAAGATCATAGGTGTCGGTACGCGAAAAATATAGAGTCACCATCGGTTTTTATTTATTTCAAAGGAAAGGGAAAATATCGAGAAACCCCCAAAGAATGGTCATCGCAACCACGAACAGGTTCAGAAGTCGGTTATGCAAGGGGAAGGTATTAACACCCCTCACATCCATGGTACTCCATGGGAACCATCTAGGATGTTTACGCTTGAATGAATGTTGTTTATCGAAATGTTTGCTTGCCAAAGGTTTGTGGAATGGAGGTAGATTTTAAATTAGAGTGCTCGCCAAGGATTGGGTCCTCGTGCCTACGTATGCTCACTTGTTGAAGTGAGAAATCAGAGTGTCGTAGCTCGTGGGTAAAAAAGTTTGTTTGTTTTGTTGATTTTATTACCTTGAAGAAGGATTTTCAATTGTGTCGCCCTAAGGCTCAAACAAAAGATTTGAATGAGTTGGATTATTTTTAGGTATTGAGAAAGTGTTATTGATTTCATATTGCACTAAAAACTATGGACAAAGGTGAACACCTCAAACTACCAAGCCAAACGTCTTGTGTTCGAAGCATTCAGAACAAGTGTAGGAAAACTCCATTCTCATCCCTTCTTTACCACTTAAGGCTCGTGACGTACAATCCTAATCGTATTTATTGTGTTTTTGAGTTTGATTTGAAAAAAGACCGCTTGACGTTGGATCAAGGGTTGGTTAATTGATTTTGAAATAGTAATCGTTCCTAATGCCTAAGGAATAGCTAACAAGCAATAATAAAGAAAGTGAGTAAAAGCATACATCTGGAAAGGGAAAGGGTACATGTAAAGTACAAGGGAGTGCAGGAAATAAAAGGTCTCATTGTCAGGTAGCCCAAGAGAAAGCCTTATGTGTGCATAGTATCCTAAACTAGAAAGCACATAAAAGATTACAAGTTCTTGAGTCTTGAATGCTCCTTTCCATGTTCGGGTCAAAAGTTTGTCCAAAGTATTTTGCAAGGGGTCCTAACAACAATCTCTAAGTCCATTGTCCAATGTCCTTTACATGCTTGGGAATTATCTTTTTTTTAAGTCTTTGTCATTTTTAAGTCCATTTTCAAGATGAGATGAAGAGTGATATGAATGTACAATATGATATAAAGCAAAATAAAACAAGCAAAGTAAATGCCAAAAATTAAATGTTAGAAGTTAGGTGAGGAATTTAAAAGAGTTAAATGTTAGAATGCGGAAATAAAATGAATTAGATGTTAATTGTTAGATGTTAGATCAAAGTAGAATAATATTCAAGAAAACAATTAACAAAAATATCAATTCTAAAATATTAACCAAATATCAATCTAAATAATTATCAATTCTAAACAAATGTCAAAAATTAAGTTCTAAACAATTATTAAATTTCATCTAAACAAAATTATTAATTAAAGTTCTACACAAAATTATCTAATTATTTCCTAAAATATTAACAAAGATTAAATTCTAAAACTCATTATCCTAATTAATATTCTAATTACAATTCAAATTCTATCTAAACAAATAGCAATCAATTAGTACTCTAATTACCACTATCTATTATTATTAACTACAATTGAAGTCTAATTAATGAAATTATCCCTAATTATCCTATTAAACCAAATTGATCCATCAGCATGGGCTTAATCAAGCTAGGCCCACACAGGGAGGGGGTGTATGGGCAATAGAGTGAGGTACACATTGCAGACAAAGACCATTGGGCCTTGCAATGTTGGGGCAACAAAGCCCAGGTTTGAACCTCACAACCAGGTTCATCCCTACAAAGTCCTTCATGCAGCAGGGAGAAGGCTACGGACAAACTTCTCGTCGTCGTGCTTCCAACACCGGAACGACAAGACGGAAACACACGACTCCGTCTCGACTCCAACTCAAACTCGCGCGAACGCCAAGAAGAACGGCGAACCACGAACGCGCCTTCATCCTCTTACGAAGAATTCTAGAAAACAACTTCGAGTACACATTCACTATCGGCGTCGAATCGCAATCAACCGACATCGAAATTACTCAATGACTTGTACAAGAAATGAAGCTGAATGCAGAATGGAAGCGTACCAAACTCGCGTGGCGCGTGGAGATGAAGACGAAAGCGAAACTCTGCTCATATTCGTGCGCAAAAACTGGTACGCGTATCCTTCGCTTCTTCTCTTCTATTCTCCCTGCTGCACTTCTTTGATTTCAATCTTCTTCGGTCTTGTTTCAATGTCGTTTTGGATGTGGTTTCGGTCGATGGAGAGTTGAAGCTGGTTTCGATTATTGCAGGTTGTTGAAGATGGCTTAAGAATTGAGGTTGATGGAGATGAAGGGAGAGTGAAGAGGCTCCAAGTTCGGAAAGAAGATAAGAGACTGCTCTTCTTCCGTTTTGGGGAATTTCAGGTGAGGGTTGAAGGTGGTGGAAGATGGAGATCTTAATTTCGGTTATGATTTTTCTGAACCTGATGAGTGATGATGAGGGATATATATATAAGGATTGAACCTTCACGGAGTCAAGGTTCCGTTAACATCTCTTAGTGAAGAATCGGTTGAACGTTGGTAACTGTTAAATTCTCTGTTAATTACTAGTTGATGCTTAGAATTGGTTCAATTAGTTTGTTAGGTGTTAGAAAAGTTGTGAATTTAGTGATTTGAAAGTGATTCTGCAGGAAAAGTGCTTTCGATTTTGCAGTTGAATTCGTTTTGTTATCATGTTCGGGTTGCCGTTTACTGCTTTTTGTTGCAGTACCGTTGCGTTTAGCTTATTTTGTTGCCGTTCACGTTTCCGCATTTGGCTTACGGCGCGCTTTGTTTACAGCTTATGCAGCTTTTGCGTACTGCGCTGGCGTGGCTTGGTGTGAAGTTTCGGAACACCGCTTTGGCTTGCACACGCGTTTCTGGTTTGGCTTGAGTTTGCCGCATTTTGGAGCTTGCAACGCGGACGTCGAGTTTTGGCTCTTGTGCGTCACGACTTGTGTTTGTGTTCATAGCATCTTGTGGCTTTTTTGCTTTTCGTTGCCATGGACGTTACAGCTTTTGGCATACGCTGCATTTGGTTGTTTCTTTGTTTTTGTCTCATTCAGCTATTGCACTTGGGGTACTGAACATTGTAATTCACTTAACTTGAAAATGTGGCTATTGGTCATGGTTTGAATTATGGATACAGTCAATTGGAATATGGATATTTGGTTCATTGGGTTTTTTTAATAGATTAATTACTATACACAGTCAGTATAAAAAGTTTTACATCTTCGGTTCATCACCATCACCCGTTTATATTACTTTATAGATTTTTAAAATAAAAGTCAAACTTCTTTTAATATCCAACGTCTATAATTAAGTGATGGTGTAAAACCCTTTTACACTTACCGTTTATTTTAATTAATCTCTTTTTTTAATTGGAAAATGGACCAATGTGGATATTGGATTAATTGATTTTTTGTGGAGAATTGGATTTTGATTAAATGGAAAATTATTGTGAAATTAGATAATAATGGATATTTGGAATTGGAAATTTAAATGGTTAATTGGGCTTAAAAGAGAATGAATTAGTGGATAAAAAATGTTAAATGAAAAAAAAGATTGGATATTGAAAATGGGCTTAACAAAAAGAAGAATTGTGCTTACTCTAGCATAAAATGATTAAACTTCCAGAACCAATTCGACTTTTCAAGAATCAATTTAAATCGTCCAACTCAACTTGAACTTCTAAAATTAATTCGAAAAAAAGAGCGAAATGATTTCTAAAACTAAATTTATTTTCAAACCTCAAAATCAACTTAAACTTCAAAAGTTAATTGGAAGTTGAAATCAATACGAAGTTAGAATTAATCGGAACAATGGCTATGACACGATGACAAACTAAGGACTGCATATGCAATGGACTGGTGAATCCAACTAATGTGATTCGTAGATCAAATTGAACCATACTCAAATGAATGAAAAATCGAACCACTCATGCACCAGAAACGCACGAATTCAAGTCAAGTGTCGCCTCTTATTGAACCATGCTTATTCAATGAAATGAATGGATAAAGATGATATGCAGATGTCTGGGGTTAATGACCTATATGATTATGTGAAAGGTAGGGATAATTTTGGGGTATGACAATGGGTACTCATATATGATGTCTAGAGTCATTGTGAACCATCTCTTGATTAGTCTCATTGCATTGAGGGTGTCAAACCCTAGATATGAGCTTGATGGAGCATGGGTGAACACGCACACTACCTACAAAAGCAACAAATTATACATTGACATATTTTTGGTTTTTTGGTTAGTAAATAATGAAAAATAAAGTATGATACAATCAAATATGCTTGGTGACCTCTCCCATTGCAAACCCAATGAATGAGGGGTAATGAGGATGCCAATGTATTATCCCTAAGCAAATGCATATGATGAGATGGCATGAGGGATCTTAGGGTCAAAATTGGAGTCTTACAGTTGTCCTTATTTAAGGACATTCTAACTGAGAATGTGAAAGTTAAAATCTTCGTATCAACTCAGTAGAATGGACTTAAATAACAACATGTAGAAACAAATTTTGGTCCCTAAGAGACCTCATTATGCATATGATATGAATGTTAAAACAACCTTTATGGGGAATAAATTGCCACAAAGGAAAAGAATCTGGAGAGACTGAAAGTCCACAGGAAAATAATGCATTCCATAAGGAACAACTCACCGGGGAAACAAAGACTTTGGGGATAAGAGGTTATGCGTAGGCCAGGCTACGACTTGAAAACTACTGGAGACGAGAGGGGGATTCCATGAAAATAAATCAATGGAAGGACTCGGTCTGGAGATAAGGGAAAAATATGCAGGGGAAACGGGTAAATCAGAACAAATCGAAGTACTCGAACCAAGCAGGGAATGGCACCTTCACTGAGGAAGTACGCACTCAAACTCAACTGGGGAAGAATGAACTTCAGCGCAGGAGTACCAAAAGTACATTATTTATTACCGATTAATGGATAGGAAGATACTATGCTCTAACAGAGAGGCATCCGTTACCGATTAGGATAAGCATATCAAGGATGACCTACTGAGGAAAAAAGAGGTGTATTCGTTACCAGTTATTGGGTAAGAATAGTCTGTTGGGGAAAATATCAAATAGGATTTACAACTACCGGTTACTGGGAAGAAGACTAAAAGGGGAGGATATTCGTCACTCGTTAAAGTGATCATATCAAGAATATCTCAGAGGAAGAATATTCGTCATCGGTTAGGATGAACATATCAAGGATAGTCTGCCTGGAAAAAGTAGGAAATATATCTATCAGTTACTGGATAGAATACCAAAGAGTGAATATTCGTCATCGATCAAGGTGAACATATCAAAGATAGACTCAGTGGGGAAAGTAGAATTTACAACTGCCGGTTGCTGGACAGGAGACCGCAAAGAGGAGAAAATCCATCATCGGTTAAGATGAATATATCAAGGATTAACTCTCTGGGGAATGAAATAGGGATTACAACTATCTTTTTACTGGATAGAAAACCACAAAGGGAGAATATTCGTCACCGATTAGGATGAACATATCAAGGATAGACTGCCTAGGGAAACGTGAAAATGAATCCACTAGGGAAAATAAAGGAAGTAGATTACTTTTACTGGGTATTGGACAAAAGTAAAGTACTCAAAAATCAAGAAGAATATTACTAGTTACTGGGTAATAGACTCTCGGGGGACTAAAAGTATCTATCTAGGTAAGAGCTAGAAAGAAACGGTCAAACAAAGACTCAACCCAATGAGGATATAACTCAAGGGGAGTGGTTCCATCTAGATAATTAATCGGGGAGGAAACTGAAATAATAATCTTCCACGAGGAAATAACTCAGTGGGGAATGAGAAAGGTTAAATTCTTTCTGCTTAAGGGGCTGACACTCTACAACTAAAGGAGTACAGACGCACCAAACCTGTATGGAGAAATAATGTCACCAAAATAGGTAAACAGAATAATGAAATCAAATGTGATAAAAATGCATAATGAAATATCTGATGTATGAATATGTTTGTATATGATTGATGATTATGCTGACAAAACTATCGCAAAGGATACAAACGTCACAGATTTGAATCATCGCTACAACACTCGGCTAATCGCTACAAGATGGAAACACCAACTGGAGAAACGTGATTGGGATGGATACAAATCATTTGGCTCTGAATATCTCAAACCTGGCTGGGGAAAGAGAGAAGATCTGTCGAGGATCTGAACGGTCAACTTTGCGGGAAATTTTAGGTCAACACCATATCGAATAAGAGACAACCTCGCAAGGGACTAAATCAAACACTGCTCAGAATCATCACTGTCGGGAATCAGGAATGGATTCCGTTGGGAACTACAGGAGATAAGCCTCTGTCCAGGCAAACTGTTGAAGATGTGAGCCTATCAATCAACTGCGGCGGTGACCCACAAACTCAGTTGGGGAAACCTGACTTACTGTTGGGGAGGAAAAAGTTACCGAACCAACCGCTTGGGGAAAACCAACAATGATTCGCATTTTAGAACTCACCTGCTCCCAGATTGTTGTTGATATTCCTTACTGAAATTGATTGCTTTTTAAAGTAATTGCTTTCATATTTTTAAGAAAAAGGATTTTTATTTATTAATTTATTTCAAAATTATCATCATAAAATTCAATTCTATTTAGTTGAAGAGTAAGTAAGAGTAGAAACAATTGGATAAAAAGCTCAACTTTATTTAATAGAATTGTAGTCTGTAAATGACGAGACTCCATAGATCTTTATAAAAGTTGAAAATGGTAATTTACATGGAAAAAGGCTACATTGAACACAATGATCACTAATACCTCTACCAACTTCAATACCTGCTACACTCTTGGCTTATGTTGAGAATGATGAATCAGAACCGAATAACTTGCTCAAAATTGCTCTCATGACTGGAGATCAACCGAATGCAGTTACTAGCCGTAATCCCTAACTTTTGCATAGATTGTCCCAAGGCGGGGTACTCAATCTATCGGGATGAATTTTCTGTTTTCATGTCTCTAACTTTTGCATGGATCACTTTTTCGGGTTTTCAATCCACTGAGACGCTCATTTTTGCCTAAGCCGCCCTTTTGAGTTTTCAACTTAGCGAGTTATTCTTTTCTTTTTAGGCAAAGTATTTCTTGACTACATCAACATTCACATGACGAGTGAAGTCTTTACCATCCATAGTTGTAAGAATCAAAGCACTGCTTGAAAAGGCTCTCTTAACAACATATGACCCTTCATAATTAGGAGTCCATTTGCCCCTGGTCACCTTCTCGGAACACACGAGGTCTGACCTTCTTATCAAAAGCTTTCTTCATTCTTTGCTGGTATAACTGACCATGACACATGGCAGTCAACCTCTTCTCTTCAATCAAATTTAGCTGATCATATCTGGTCTGGCACCATTCAGCTTTAGTCAACTTGGCTTCCATCAAGACACACAATGATGGGATCTCAACCTCTACTGGGAGCACAACTTACATACCATAAACAAGAGAGAAAGGGGTTTCCCCTGTTGAAGTGCGGATGGATGTACGGTACCCATGTAAAGCAAATGGGAGCATCTCATGCCAATCTTTGTAGGTTACCACCATTTTCTGAATGATCTTCTTGATGTTCTTGTTTGCAGCTTCAACAACTCCATTCATCTTGGGTCTGTAGGGAGAAGAATTATGGTGTGCAATCTTGAAGTTTTTGCAAAGAGCTTCCACCATGTTATTGTTCAAGTTCGATCCATTATCAATAATGATCTTACTTGGAACACCATAGCGACATATAATTTGATTCTTGATAAACCTTACAATAACTTGCTTGGTTACATTCGCATATGATGTCGCTTTAACTCACTTTGTGAAGTAATCAATAGCCATCATAATGAAACGATGTATGTTTGAAGCTTTAGGCTCAATCATGCCAATCATATCAATTCCCCACATGGAGAAGGGCCATGGAGAGGAAATGACATTCAATAGTGTCGGAGGAACATGAATCTTATCTACATAAATTTGACACTTATGGCATTTCTTCACAAACTTACAACAATCAGATTCCATTGTCAGTCAATAGTAACCTGCTCTCAACATCTTCTTAGCCATAACATGTCCATTGGAATGAGTACCAAAGGAATCTTCATGGACTCCAGTCATCAACAGGTCTGCTTCGTGTCTATCCACGCATCTGAGCAAAACCATATTGAAGTTTCTCTTATAAAGCACATCACCATTCATGTATAAGTTTCCAACTAATCTTCTCACAGTCTTCTTATCTTTCAAAGATTCCCCGGGAGGGTAAATCTTTGGAGAAAACACTTGATATCAAAATACCACGGCTTTTCATCTTTGACTTCTTCAACATCAAACACATGAGCTGGCCTATCAAGACACATTACAGTCAGATTAGGAACTTCATTCGAGAATTTCACCAAAATCACTGAAGCCAATGTTGCAATAGCATCTGACATCCGGTTTTCATCTCGAGGGATATGATGAAACTCAACCTTTGTAAAGAAATTTGAAATCCTCCTCGCATGGTATTAAACTGGGTTGATTCGTCTCCCATTCACCTTTGATTTGATTCACAACCAAAGTCGAGTCTCCATAGACATCAAGATATTTGATTCTGAGATCAATGGCCTCTTCAAGCCCCATAATGCAAGCTTCGTACTCAGATATATTGTTCGTACACTTGAAAGTTAATCTAGCTGTAAATGGAAAATGAGTGCCTTAAGGAGTAATAATCATTGCCCTAATGCCAATACATACTGATTAACAGCTCCATCAAATACCATGCCCCAACGGGAACCAGGTTCTGGCCCTTCTTCAAGCAACGATTCATCACTATCTTTCATTTTCAAGTACAAGATCTCCTCATCAAGAAAATCATACTGCACTGACTGGTAATCTTCAATTTGTTGGTGAGCCAGATGGCCAGCCAAGACACTACCTTTAATAGATTTTTGAGATCGATATTCAATATCATACCCTGATAACAACATCTGTCAATGGGAAATCCTCCCAGTTAAAGCAGACTTCTCAAAAATATACTTGATTAGATCCATTTTGGATATCAACCAAGTAGTATGATTCAACATCTAATGGCGCAGACGCTTAGCAGCCCAAGCCAATGCGCAACAACTTTTTTCAAGCATAGAATACTGAGTCTCACAGTCGGTGAATTTCTTACTGAGGTAGTAAATTTCATATTCTTTATTTCCAGACTCATCTTGCTGACCAAGAACACAACCCATACTCTCAACGAGCACATTCAAATACATGATCAAAGGTCTTCCTTCAACAGGCGGAGACAGAATCAGAGGCTCAAGCAGATACTCTTTAATACTTTCAAAAGCTTTCTGGCAATCTTCGGTCCAATCACATGTCTGATCTTTCTGAAGAAGCTTGAATGTAGGCACACATGTGGCAGTCATATGCGATATAAATCTTGAGATGTAATTCAAGCGGTCGAGAAAACCTCTGACTTGCTTCTCATTTTTGGGCGCATACATTTCTTGTATTGCTTTGACCTTGGCAGGATCAACTTCAATACCCTTCTCACTGACAATAAAACCTAACAACTTACCAGAACAGACACCTAAAGTACATTTATTGGGATTCAAACGGAGTTTGTACTTCCTTAAATGTTGGAATAACTTCAACAAATTCGCAAAATGTTCTTCTTCTTTACTTGATTTGGCAATCATGTCATCAACATAGACTTCAATCTCTTTATGCATCATATCATGAAAAAGAGTGGTCATAGCTCTCTGGTATGTTGCACCAGCATTCTTTAAACCAAAAGGCATCACTATATAATAGAATGTTCCCTAAGGTGTAATGAATGTGGTCTTCTCCATATCTTCAGGTGTCATCTTAATTTGATTATGACCGGAAAATCCATCCATAAATGAAAATACTTTGAATTTAGTTGTATTGTCTACCATCATATCGATGTGTGGCAAAGGAAAATCATCTTTCGGACTAGTCCTATTCAAATCTTTGTAATCAACACACATACACACTTTTCCATCCTTCTTAGGAACAAGCACAATATTGGCCACCCACTGCGGATATTCGGAGGTTAGAAGAAAACCAACATCAATTTGCTTATGCACTTCCTCCTTGATCTTTGCTGCCATATCAGGATGGGTCCTCCTTAACTTCTGCTTGACTGGCGGGTGTTCTGGCTTCAACGACAATCTATGCTTCATGATCTCAGAATCCAAACCAGGCATGTCTTGATAGGACCAAGCAAACATATCTGAATACTCTCGAAGAAGATCGATCAACCCCCTCTTAGCCTCTGGACATAGCTGAGACCCAATATTGACTTCTTTGACATCATCTTTGGAACCCTAGTTGACTAGTTCAATCTGCTCTTTAAATGACTGAATGGCTTTTTCCTCGTGCTTAAGCAAACGAGATAATTCATTAGATATTTCTTCATCATGAGTCTCTTCCTCAGCCTTAAACACAAGGAAATCAAAGTTTGGAGAGGGAGTAGGATCATTGTATTTAATGGGTTGGGGAACCAACCTTCATAATGATTTGATATTTTGATTTTAGAGAAGTGACTTGTTACAAAATATTATGGAGATGGAAAATTATTATTTATTTATGTTTTTTTTGTGATTACCATTTTCAAAAAAGCAAAAAGTAAAAAATAAAACATCATAGATGTGGATGAATAAAGTTGTATTTCATTGATGATAATTGAAATGCCCAACAATGGTCACTTCTCCCTTAGGCATAGGAGAATGATTTTTCTTTAAAAAAAGTGAATAACAAATTACTTAGATCGATGAAAAACAATAGGAACATCAACAACAACCCAATTGTTGCAAGTCTGGTCATGCGTCACAAAGTTGGCGCAAACTTCGTCTTTATCGTCCCCAACCTTGATCACAACGGCTGAGTGTTGATCATTACCATGAATGAACCCTCCACTGCGGAAACTCGGTTTCACATCTTTAGCTTTGACGTTGTATGACCCTAGTTGAAATCCCAATCCGGCACTATTCTTGTTTTCAGCAATCTCTAGCACATGACCCCACTGATCAGTGTTGCCGGTCTCAATAGCTTTCTGAGCATCCTTCAAAGAAGACATGGGTGCCCCAGTTTTCTTCACTTCAGTGATAGACAAGGCTTGGAACGGAGTTCCAACCTCCTCCTCAGCTTCAACATAAGAAAAGGATGACATATGGCTCACTAAAAGCGCCTTCTCTCCACCAACAACGACAAGCTTGCCGTTCTTCACAAATTTAAGCTTCTAGTGTAGAGTAGATGTCACAACTCCTGCTTCATGAATCCATGGCCTTCCCAATAAATAGCTATAGGCTGCATGGATATCCATTACTAGAAAAGTAATTTGAAAATCACTCAGACCTATCTTAACCGGAAGGTCCACTTCACCAATGACGGTTTTACGGGAACCATCAAACGCTTTGACAATCACACTGTTGTACCTCATAGGGGCACCTTGATAAGAAAGTATGGATAGAGCTGACTTTGGAAGTACGTTCAGAGAAGAACCAGTATCGACCAATACGTTGGACAAAGCGTCCTCCTTGCAGTTCATAGAAATATGGACCGCCAGGTTGTGATTTCTACCTTCATCAGGAAGCTCTTCGTCACAAAAACTTAAATTATTGCAAGAAGTGATGTTAGCAACAATGTGGTCAAACTGATTGACAATAACATCATGCTCAACATAAGCTTGCTCTAGCACTTTCTGCAATGCCTCTCTATGTGCCTCAGAATTCATCAACAGAGACATCACTAATATCTTTGATGGGGTTTGGAGCAACTGCTCTACCATATTGAACTCACTCCTCTTAATTAAACACAATACCTCATCATCATTGTTAGTCTTCAGTTTGCTGGATTCACCAGACTGACACACTAGAGCACTAAATGGATTTACCACTGGCATATCCACCTTCTTACTGATTGAAACATCTTCTACCTGCTTCGGAAAGACCATGCAGAAGACACGACCACTACGATTCACCTTTGCAATATCAGTTATATTCACCATAGAATCTGCTACTGGTAAAGGAATCTCTTGACCATTCTCCACCATGGTGGCATTATACTGATAAGGCACAACTTTATCGGATGCATATGGGAAAAGGGCCCGCTAACTGTATTACTAACGTCGATACCGATCTATTAACATTGTTATTGTTGCTGCTATCAAACTTGATTACTACCCGCTCAGGGGTCTTGAACATAGTAACAATTACATTCACATCATTTATGTCTCTTAACTGACAAATTTGGATAAGCCCTTCATCCATCAACCTCTGAATATCCCTCTTGACAATAACACATCCTTGAGGGTTCACATTGCATATCACATAACCATCATGGTCATGATCACACTCACTGACCAAACAAATATCTCTATGAATTGCAACCAAAGACTGTCTGATATGGTGAACATCATAAACCTTATACTCTCCAGGACAACCATCTACCATATTGACAGAAGCATTACCATGGGCGGGCAACTGATTAGCTTTCACATTAGGCACACGGTCCTTAAAAGACACCATCACACTCTTCACAAGCTTTTTTACTTTGTACTTCAACAGGTAGCAGTTCTCAATGTCATGTCCAGGGGCTCCCTGGTGAAAGGCACAATGGAGTTTAGGTTTGAACCACCGTGGAAGTGGGTCGGGAATTTGAGGTGGATTTCTGGGTTGAAGTAGGTTCTTGAGAACCAAGGATGGATATAAATCCGCGTAAGACATAGGAATAGGGTCAAAGGAGACCTTCTTCCTCTCAAAATTTTATTGTTGATTATTGTTGTTATTGTAGTTGGTTCTTTATTGCGGTTGTTGTTGACGTTGTTGTTGTTGAATCGAAACAGATTGATTATTGGAATTGTTGGAAAATATAGGAATCACTAAAGAAACTTGATGTTGATGCTGACGCGATTGAGAACTCCTTATGACATGAGGCCTCCTCTGCCTCCCCACAGATACTAAATTAGTTTCCCCCTCCTTTTTTCTTGGAGAAACCACTCCCATACTTCTTACTGGACGATGCTTCTTCCTTAGACAGACTCCCTTCACGGTCTCCCTCTTCTAACCTCATCCACATATTTACCATTTCAATAAAATCTTTAGGGGCACTGGCATTCATACGTTTGTAATAAAATGAACTCAGGGTCTTTAGGAAAAACTTCGTCATCTCTTTCTCTTCCAATGGAGGATTAATTTGGCAGCAAGTTCCCTCCACCTCTGAGTATACTCTTTAAATGTCTCCTTATCCTTCTGAGACATAGACCTCAACTGGTCTCTATCAGGCGCCATATCAATGTTGTATTTGTACTACTTAACAAAAGCTTCACCCAAATCATTGAAAGTACGGACACTTGCACTGTCCAACCCCATATACCATCTCAAAGCAGCACCAGTCAGGCTGTCTTGAAAGTAGTGAATCAGTAACTGATCATTATCAGTTTGAGTTGATATATTTCTGGCGTACATAACAAGGTGGCTTAGTGGACAAGTGTTTCCCTTATACTTTTCAAAATCAGGGACTTTGAACTTCATCGGGATCTTCACATTCGGTACCAGGCAGAGCTCAACAACACTCTTACCAAACATGTATTTTCCTCTCAATGTCTTCAACTCCTTTCGCAACTCAAGGAACTTATCCTTCATTTCGTCCATCTTCTCATATACATCTGGGCCCTCAGATGGCTCAGAATGGTAGATGGTGTCCTCAACACGAGGTAGAGTGTGAACAACTGGAGGTGGCACAGACATGATCGGGCTAGATTTCGGAATATAGACAAAGGTGGGTGAAAACCCTTCAGGCATAAAGTTGGACGACATTCCCCTAGGGAATCCAGCAGGCATGGAAGGACCGGATTGGCTATCAGCGACGGGAATAGTTGAGGTAGCAACCTCAGAAATAATAGTCCTCTGGGGAGGAGTTGCGGGAGTTGGTGAAGACTAATTCTGCGCAGCAAGAACAGACTCCATCATAGCGGTCAACCTTGCAATTTCATCCTTCAACTCTCTATTCTCTTGTTCCAAATGTTCCATGATCTTGGGTCGATTAGCACAAGTGTTGTATCGGTGAGTCAGCTTGGCTGAAGCATAGAAGAATAATCGATAAGACAATCTGGCGAAAGAAAAACCTGTTATGCATATGATGCATGTAATGCAATATTTTTGTTTGTTTTTAATTTCAAGGAACACATAAAGTTCTATTTACAAATATATTTAAATAATAATAGTAGTAACAACTTGATTGACCATAACATCTCTTTCTATTCATACAAATCGGAAGGATTACACTGAGTACAATTTCAGAAACCAAAGTTCAAATACAAGAGAAAAGGAAACTAATCATCCTAAGGATCCCCTAGCAACAATGTCAGATGATCTGGCTACGGGTGTGTACTTCCTTAGCATGCGTTGAATCTCAGACTCAAAGGATGTCTTCATCTGAGCATTCTCAAGGACAAGCTGATCAACAATCTTCTTCCAAGCACCGGAAGGCTGGGGCATACTAGAGGAAGATGGACCTTCTGGCTCTCTCTATCTCTTTATTGCTTTGTCTTCAAGAAGTTCAATAAGTGCGTCCTTGTCTTTTGACTCAAGCTTCAACTCTTCATGCTTTCGACTCAAAGCATGGAACCGCTTTTCGCATATATATCTCTATTGCTTCATCTTGGTGAGTGCGTCTTCCAACTCCTCTATATCATGGTTAGGGAGAGTTGATGGCTCAACTATAACCAATGACATAGGTCTTTAACAAGCATACGACATCTTCAACTCCAAAGCTCTCCTCTTCACCCAAGTAGTGTAAGCTTCCAAAGCTACACATTTGCACGGACCAAGCTCAAATCTTCCTTTCCTATGCACATTATGCCAAGCATATATCATCTTCAACTTCAAATGTTGGGGATCTTTACCCTCTTGATAAAACAAACCTTCTAACTGAGTGTTATTAGGTTTCTCTCTCAATGGGAACCCAAGTTGACAATGAGCCAAAGCAGGGTTGTAGTTGATTCCTCCTTGTGTACCAATGAGAGGCATGTTATAGAGTTCACCATAATTGTCAATAATATCCAAGTTACTTAATGCAGAATCATACCAAACAATATCATCATTAGTGAGAGACATAAGTCTCTGGGACCGCCTTAGACATTGTTTATTCTCCTTAAAATCAGGCGTCTGAGGCAAGTGTGAAATAAACCACTTGTGCAGAAGAGGAATACAACACATAATAGTCCCACCACCTTTAGAATTCCTCAAATGCAAAGAGAAATACAAAGATGGCTTCAACAAAACCATCAATGTTAGGGAACAAATCCAAACCATAGATGAGCAATACAAAGATGGCTTCAAAAGCATCCACACTACCGGCTTGAGCAAAGACAATAGCTTTTCCAATGAGGAACTCAGAAGTCAACCCAAACATCCCTCCTTTCTTCACCCAATGAATCTTAATCTCAGACTTCTTCGAATGAAGAGATTCAGCTATGATATGGGATTTGGGAATCTCCTTCAATCCACTAAAAGGCACCTTGTCAGAAACGGGTATTCCCAAGAGATGGGCATACTCCTCTAACATAGGCATAAGCTGATAATCGAGAAAAGTGAAGCACCGGTAGAGAGGGTCGTATAACTGAACTAACACACTCAAGAGTCCTTCAACCACATCAATATATAACACAAATAAAAGCTTCCCATGAAACTAGAGTTGCCACCACACTTTTATTGTTTCTAAAGGAAAAGGGAAAAGTACGAACAAAACCCAAAGATAAGAAGTTTTCAAATCAAAACTAATAAAATGTCAGAGATTGCAGGTAAGGGGGTTGGTTACATAGAGGGAAGGTGTTAGCACCCAAAGTGTCCTAGGTACTCCTAGGGAGCCCTTTTTTATTAGTGTATGTGTGTTTGGTATAAAATGATGTTTGAAAAAAATAGAGTGTGAGGATGAGAAAAGAACTCATTGATTATGTTTTTGTGTTTGACAAGACCTTCGAACTTGTGCCTACGTACCAACATAAAAATGAGGGATCAAAACCTCGTAGTTCGTGGTATCAATTTCAAAATGAGTGGATTGCTTTTAATCAAAATTTAAGTTAAAAGAGGCACAAAGCGCCCAAAAGTTTGAATGGGTGTTAATTCTTTTTGTCTTTTGAAATTTTAAGTCAATATGGTTAAATTTATTTACAAGTTTGATTTAAGAAAGATTTCTATAATTCAATGGCATAAGGCCAAAGTTTCTATTTGAAATAATGTCTAAGTTTGAAATCACAAGCAAAGAAAGTTTTTTTTGAAAAGGGGAGAGAGACTTTGAAATTTAAGAAATGGGAAGAGATGAAGAGACTAATCCTAAGCATAAAATTAAAAGTTAAGAGTTGAAAAGATCTGACCAATGGGATGCAATCCAACAGACAAGAATGTTATATAGAAAACCCACTTTCCCTTTGGACTTTGAATCAAGCAAATATCAACAAGCAAATAGCAACATCAGGCATCATGAAGATCAAGGTATCAAATAAAGATAGCCACATCCAAGCAAGCAAATCTCATAGCTAGCAGTCTTCTTTGTCTTCTCATGTATCAGATGAAATACTCCTTGATTAACTCAGAATAAAGCATTAGACACAAGATCAAAATAACAATTGTATCAAGACCATGTAGCAGATAAGTTCAAGTGGATCCCAATACTTGCATCAGATGAAAGCTCAAATCATAATAAATTGGTCTAAAAAATGTTGGTATTGGCCAAGTCCTTTTTGCGCAGGGAATGTTGTCTAGTTCTAAGTCCAAAAGTTCAGATCAAGATCAACAATCCACCAAACATTTTTTTGGGTTTTTTCTTGTTTATTAGGTATTTTAAGGTCCTAAGACCATAAGCATAAACAAAATACACAAACAAAAATATATAATCACAATATATGGCTCAAATGAGCAAAGTGAAAATGACATAAATATAAACAAGTTAAATGATATGTAAATGACAATGAATGGTAAATGACTAGAAATTAAATTGCATAAAGTAAATGACTTGAAAGTAAAGAAATATTAATAAGAGTTAGTCAAATGTTAGTCAAAGTTAATTAAATGTTAGTAGTGTTTTTCTTTTCAATTGATTAAGTCATTCTTTGGATAACACTCAACCATCTATTCACAAGCATGGACCCTTGAACCAAGAAATCTTCCAAAGGAAGGAAAAAAGGCCAAGTTTCCACACAATATCATAAAAGATGGGAGACTTACAATCTCACCTACTAGAATGCTATGCCTTTAGGGTTAAATTTAGCTCTATGTTAAGCAATCGTAATTGGACTTATGTAGAAGTCACAACTATTTGAGGCCGGACAATAAAAATTTAGGTGTTAATGCATGTTAGATATTTGGTATGATGAATCAAACTCCTAAAATATACCACACACTAAAAGAAAAGTTCAAGAGGGATGAACCTATCTCATCCATACTTGTATTGGTTCATCTGACACAAGGTCATTGATGAACCAATTAGCCTTAGGATATTGAGATTTCATTGGTCAATGAAAGGGATGGGAAAGAATGGGAATGAAGATGAAGTGGGGAGGAATTTTACCAAATTAAAATCATTCATTCATTTTGGGAGATGAAATGTACATTTCATCAATCCCCTAAATCCAATGATTTTAATCCAATAAAAGTCAAATCAACCTTGACCAAGGCCCAAACAAATAGTCAAACATCACAAGACCATAAAAATGGCTCAACACAATTTTTACACAATTAATCAATTAAAAATCAAATTAAAAATGCATTAAAATACAAGTTAGTTTGGTCAAAACCTAAAACCTCTTCAAAACACCAAATAAATAGCCAAAAGATTTATCTTAGATCAAACAAGTTCAAAGGACCTTAGACAAAAAAAATCATAATTTTTAAAAGGTCAGAACTATTTTTAAGCAATTAAAAATATGCACAAAAATATTTAATTCATGAAAAATATCAAAATTAATCCAAAAAATAATTTTAATTCATAAATTGAAATAGAAAAATGTTTAAAGATTTTTTGTGAAAGTCCCATATTTTTTGGATTAAAAATGAAATTAATATGAATTAAACAAAATAAATGGATTAAATGAAAAATCAGAAAATAAAAAGAAATTCAAAAAAACAAGGGTCATCAGATCTCCCTCATTAATTGAGGTGGCAGATCTGATGGCCACGCGCTAAGGTGCACTAAACACATGAGTCAAGTGCGGTGCAACATGAGTCAAACAAAACAAAGGCCAAAATTAAAACGTGGAATCAATATCACATGGTTGGGAAGCTGCCAACACACCACCGAAGCCCTAGCTTCGGTCATCTTCTCCGGTGAGGACCACCGGACTGGTCCAACCAAAACTTCATGAAAAATGAAAAATGAGTACATTAATTTAAAGAAAAAATGCTCAGGAGCACGAATCTAACCTCCATTTCTTTCAATTCCAAGTACATTGGAAGATACATGGATTTGAAATTTGAGGTTCATGATCTGAGTTGATTCTAATTGACCTCAAAGTAACTCAATCTTGTTGTCTACATTGGTAGGACTTCAGCAAACCAAAAATCACAAAGAATAGTGAAGAATTAAGAGAGTATCGAAGAGATGAAGTTTCTAAATTTTCACCTTCGACTTCCTTCAAATTTGCTTGACCTTGATCTATATTTGCTTGATTCCTCTTCCTCTTGCTTATAGTGATCAATTGAGATGAAAAGGACAATGAATTCTTGGAGTTTGAATTTCAAAATAGAAGGTAAAATTCAAACTCGATTTTAATGAAATCTTCAAGAATTTCTATGAAGTGAAGGGTTTGAATCGTCTTGGCAAAGCTTAGGCAAGGTATTGATGAAGTTCTGAGCTCATTTTTCTTCTATTTATAGCCAATTCAAATGCTTTCTACACACTTTCATTTAAAATCCAAAAATAGCAATTTGCATCATGAGCTTACATAGGCGTGTACAAAGGCCAAAGAATGATTGGAAAAGGTCCAAAATCATGCACATGTGATGCTGAAAGCAATGCATTAAGCCATGCAATGTTGGAATGAAATTGAACATGAGAATCCTCCAAATGGTACCATGCATTGCACCCATGCGAAAGTCCTTCAATATTAATCCAAATGAGATGATCCTAGACTTTTTAGAAAGGTGAGATCAAGGGGAACAACTTTCATGTTGAACACTTTTCCATTTGAAGCTTGGATCATGATTAATTTTGAGGTGGAACTTTGGAAAATCAAACATAAATGAAATTTTTTTAAGTACCAAGTCAAATGTTTACTTCTTCCACCTTGAATAACTTTTGTTATGGACTTCAAATGGAAAAAGTTCCTTCATAAAAGTTGTATATATTTTAAAACTATTCAATTTGGTCACAAATTTGACCTCATTTGGATTTTTCATGGAGGAGTTGTGCATTTTAGAAGTTGAGGAAAATCACTTGTTCAATGGTAATGGCCCAAAATGACCTATAATGTTTCCTCTTGGAAAATGCATTTGAAAGTTAAATTTGAACTTCTTCCAAACATAAAAGTTAAAAAGGGGACATCTTGAATTTAATCATGAAACTTGAATGGCCTTTATATTTGAAAAATTGAGCAAGGTATGGTCCTTGGAAGTTGACCTCCTAACTAGGGTTCAGACAAAATGAGCTATAATCTTTCACCATAAAAAATGACTTTCCAGGAAAAACTAGCTTTTGACTTCAACACGAATTTTGTTTGTAATGTCATTATGATTAACCTTTCTCTTGGAATAATTTTCATATGACAAAAATTGTAGTAGATAGGGTCTAGGGAACCCAAGTTTTGACCAGTTGACTTTCTCTGGTCAACCACCATGAACCAACTTGCAAACTTGACATTCTCTTGATATTTGGGACTCATGTAGGATCATATATGCATAAGATTATTTAATATTAAGTATCCCTTGAAATACTTGATCAAATGGTGAAGAAACTTGATGAGGAAGTCACACAATATACCCAGATGAATTAGGGCTTCCAAGGCAAACAAGCTTCAAACGCTTGATGAATTCTTGATTAAAATGATAAATGAAGACCATGGGGACCCATATATGATGTCTAGAGTCATTTTTAATCATATATTTATTAGTCTCCTTGCATTGAGGGTGTCAAACCCTAGATATGAGCTTGATGGAGCATGAGTGAACACACACACTACCTACAAAAGCAACAAACTATACATTGGCATATTTTTGGTATTTTGGTTAGTAAATAATGAAAAAAAAATTATGATACAATCAAATGTGCTTGGTGACCTCTCCTAATGCAAACCCAATGAATGAGGGGCAAGGAGGATGCCAAGGTGTGATCCCTAAGCCAATGCATATGATGAGATGGCATGAGGGATCTTATGGTCAAAATTGGGGTCTTACACTCTCCACTTAAATAAGTGAGACAAATAGGATAATCATATTTAGGTCTTCCTCCATATATGAAGGGAACTTAAACCCTGCAAATCTCCCCCCTCATAACTATGTGGAGGAAATCGCCAAACCGATGATATCACAACAAGCTTCAAATTTCCCTTTTGGTAATGCTTTAGTCATCATATCAAAACCATTATCATTTGTATAAAATTTACCTAACTCCAAAAATTTAGTATCCAAAACATCATGTATCAAATGATATCTCATATCAATGTGTTGGACCTATTATGAAAAGTTGAATTGTTACCAATATGAATAATGCTTTGAATCTCAACTAATAACACACATTTGTCTTGAACAAAACCAAGCTTCTATAAAAATTTCTTCAACCATAGTAACGCTTTACATGCTTCGGTAATGGCAATGAACTCATCCTCTGTAGTAGACAATGCTACACACTTTTGCAATCTGAAATGCCAAGACACAACTCCCTCTACAAATTTAATCATGTAGCCTGAAGATAACTTTATGGAATCAATGTCTCCAGCCATATTAGAGTCATAGTACCCCACTAGAGTATGCTTATCTCCTCCAAAACAAATCCTCACAAAAGTAGTAGCGCGAAGATACCTTAAAATCCATTTTTGTAACATTCCAATGCTCTCTACTTGGATTTGACAAAAATCAACTGGCTGTACCAAGAACATGTGATATATTTGGTCTTTTACACACCATTGCATACATCAAACTACCCATAACAAAAGCATAAGAAACACATTTCATATCAAACACCTCATCTTCACTTGAAGGACTTTGATTAGAACTCAACTTGAAATGAGTAGCAAAAGGAGTGCTTGCCGCCTTAGAACTTTCCATTTTGAATCTTTGCAACACTCTTTTGATATAATGTTCTTGTAACATCCAAAGTTTTTTTTTTCTATCACACATGGCTCTAATGCCAATAATCTATTTAGATTCTCCCATGTCTTTCATGGAAAATAATGACTCTCCCAATTGCTTCTCTAACTTGTTAATGTTATACATAATTTTCTCTACACTAAGAATATCATTAAGATATAACAACAGGATAATAAAGTCATTGTTAGAAGATTTTCTAACAAAGACACAATGATCTGAAGTAGTCTTCTGGTATCCTTGATCATAAATAACATACTAAAACTTCTTGTACCACTACCTTGGAGCTTTCTTCAACCCATATAAACTTTTTCTCAATATACACACATGATATTATTTTCCTTTAACTTGAAAACCGTCAGGTTGTTTCATGTAGATATCTTCCTCCAAATCATCATGAAGGAAAACCATTTTCACATCCATTTTCTCAACCTCTAAATCAAGACTAGCAGCCAAACTCAATACTGTCTTAATTGATGACATCTTTACAACAGGTGAGAAAATATCATTAAAATCAACACCCTTTCTTTGATGGAAAACTTTCAGCACTAATCTGGCTTTATATCTTGGAGACTTAGATTTTCTCTCATGTTTAACTCTATAAATCCACATGTTTTCCAAGGCCCTTTTTCCTTTAGGCAACTTCACTAAATAATAAATGCGATTATCATGTAATTATTTCATCTCATCATGCATTTCATCCAACCACTTTTGATTTTAATCACTTTCCATGGCCTCTTGAAAACACTCGGGTTCACCCTCATCAGTCAAGATCGCATACTCATTAGAATTATACCTTGTAGAAGGTTGTCTCTGTCTATTAGACCTCATAAGTTGAACTTGAGATGATTATGGAGCTTCACCAAGATATTCATCCGGTGACATATCTCTCTCCCTTTCACCATCATTAGTTGGAATATTTACCTCATCTCTAAGTTGGTGATCATCAACATAATCATATGGCTCACCATTGTGATCATCACCGCCAATAACATCTAGATTATTACTAGGTAACCAAATTGGATCAATATTATACAAATTGATATCTTTCTTAAGTGTAGCCTTCTTTACCTTATCAATGTCTCCAATAGTTTGGTATTCAATGAACACCATAACACGGATTCAGATAAGCTTCTTCCCTACAAGATCATACAACATGTAACCAAACTCATTCTGCCCATAGTTGATGAAGATACATTATTTTAACTTTGCATCCAACTTGTATTTTTCATCCTTTGGGTTATGAATTAAAGCCTTACAACCAAATACTCTCAAATGATCATACTTGACATTCTTTCTAAACCAAATTTTGTATGGAACGTTACTGTTTAAAGCAACAGTAGGAGTGAGATTAAGAACATGCACTGTCGTGTAAAGTGCCTCGCCCCAATAATGATTAGGAAAATTAGCTTCAGAGAGCATACACCTTACTCTGTCAATTAGTGCTTGATTATACTCTTAGTTAAACCATTCAATTGAGGAGTTTTAGGAGGATTCTTTTCATAGGCAATACCATGCTGCTTGCAATAGGAATCAAATGGTCCATAATACTCTCCATCATTGTTTGAACGAACATATTTTAGCTTCTCACTTGTCTGCCTCTCAACCAAGGCACGAAATTCTTTGAAATTTTTGAACACTTGGTGCTTTGTATTCAAGTCATAAACCCATAATTTCCTGGAGATATTATCAATAAAGGTAACATCATAAAGTGAACCACTAAAGAATTTTACCTTTAATGGACCACAAACGTCAGAATGAACCAATTGAAGCAAATTTTGTTATACGATAGCACCGATCTAGAAGGGGGGTTCAATAGATTATTATTTAAATTTACCGCTTTTTAAGAACGTTTTCAAAGGTTGCGAAAGCTCCCTAGACCACAATCGTCTAAACGATCCGTTAATGGGAAGATCGGATATGCGTGAAACCGAATGGAATAACTAAGATATAGATAATCAACCACTATCTAAATCAATCGATTAATTACCGCAATCCTTGATATAGTTGCCTCTAATGATGAGTTAACACAATAAGAGAACAAGTGAAATATTAATAGATTTTTGTGAGATTAATTTTATCGAACACTTGGTGCGCACTCCACACCAAGTCTCAATTTCACTCAAATTGAATGTGCAGAATTTTACTTAGTTACAATCAAAGTGATTGTACCAATTCATCGAACAGCTACTATGCATAACAATTAAGCGAGATTGATTTTACTATTAATTTCAAATAAAATGTAACTAATGTAGAATTTAAAGAGTTAAGAGAAAGAGAGAACAACACCAGATTTGTTTAGGCAGTTCCCCTTTCGTCCTCGCTTAGGGTACGTTTGCCCCCAATTATAAAACTAGAATTTAGATCTTTATTATCAAATTGCAAAGTTAATACAAGAGAAGAAATGATCACCACCAACCAACCCCTAGTGTTGGTCAAATCCTTTTCACTTATCTCCCCTTGATTCGAGTTGAACTAAGTCCTTCAAGCATTCCGAACAACCTCCGGTTATAGCTACCTTATTGCAAGAACTCCATGTTCTCCAAAATTTTAGCTCAGCTGATTTCGATCGAATCTGCATGAAACCTCCGGTTATAGCTACCTTATTGCAAGAAGTCCATGTTCTCCAAAATTCCAGCACGACTGACTTCAATCGCAAGACGCTTGAACCCTAAGCTTTCTTCACAATCCTCCGGTTATCGCTACTTGTTTGAACAAACCCATCGTTTTTCAAACCTTTCACTCGGCTAAATCTGTGAAGCAAAGGTTAGTGCAAAAAAACCCAATTCTTGGAGGACAAAACCCCAATGGTTTTATTCAAGAAAAACCCACACAAAACCTCAACCCAAACTAAGATTACACAGTCCTATTTGGACGTTATCACCATAGCAATGCACAATGATCAACAAAAATTGTTATGTGTAATTGTTGAGAAATGCAATGGAGAATGAAGATGAAAAGCACTTTGGTGTATATCTTTCGCTTTTCTTGTTACTTGTTGAAGAGGAGACTCTAGAATATTTATATGATGCATGGACAAAGTAACAGACATAATAGGGGATGAGTCGATTCAAACGGGGGATGAGTCGACTCAAACAAGGTTTTTCCAGAGTTGAGTCGACTCATGACTCGACCTGTTCAGACCCGTGGCAACATGGTTCAAATTAAATAGCCAATGAGTCAACTCAAATAGGGGATGAGTCAACTCAAATAGGTTTTTTCGGAGTTGAGTCGACTCATGACTCGACCTGTTCAGACCCGAGAGTTACGCTCCAAGTCATGAGTCAACTTACAGTTCTACTGCTCCAAGTCATGAGTAGACTCATTACTCGACCTGTTCAGACCCGAGAGTTACGCTCCAAGTCATGAGTCAACTCAAAATTCTTAAATTGTCAAAAATGAGTTTTTGATATTTTGGTCAATTCAAACCATTTTCTTATGAACCTAAGGTACCAATGATGATCAAGTTCATTATTCACATATATGAAGTGCTCCTATATGCATGGACTCATTTCACTTATACTTTGAGCATGTTGAAGGATGAATGCATTCTATGATATGATGACACCGTCTAAAGCACACATTATGAGCAACTAAAAAGATTTTAAATCATTAAAATAAGGACAAGGTATCTTTGCCCTCATATATTCCCCCTTTTTGATGATGGAAAACCGTGGCACAATCATGTACCTTGATAAACATCCTCCCCTTGATTTTATGCATGCTTTCGAAAATTCTGCTATTATAAATCTGCTATTGTCTTTCCATTGCTTCTCCCCCTTTGACAACATCAAAAAGAAACAATGATACGGTCAAAGGGAAACAAAGATATTCATAAGCACTTAGTCAACTACTTTGCAACAGATAGACATTAACAACCATGCATATAACATGAAGTCAATGTAAGAATTATAGGTATAAATATTGCACGGAGCAAAAGAAAGTAAGTAAATAACATTGCCACATTTGTTTAGCATAAACTTTACGACAAATAACTAAATACAGTAACATGCATGTTAAATATGATACCTAAGCAAGTTCAAGCATAATTCAAACATAGAAATTGATCAAGCTTAGATCAAACCATAAAACGAACATCAAGAATTGCATTACATAGAACACGTATATACATACATAATTGATCAGGATAGTTCAAATAGGTAGGAACGGTATTACCTCCAATGATGATAGACGATGAGTGCCCTCACATAGCCCACACTTATAAATCAAGGAATAGACCAGCATAGATATAGAGCAAGCATCATATATAGATTTAAACGTGATCCGAGATATCGAGAACACCAAGTTCCCTATGGATGTGGAAGAAAGGCTGTGTCGCAAGTGGTTTTGTGAAAATATCGGCAAGTTGATTTTTGCTATCAACATGCTCGAAGACAACATCACCTTTCTCAACATGATCCTTAAAGAAGTGATGCCGAATTTCAATATGTTTAGTGCGCGAATGTAGTATAGGATTTTTGATTAAATTGATGGCGCTTGTGTTGTCACAAAAAATGGGAATACATTCAAGTTGAACATTGAAGTCGAGAAATTGTTGTTTGAGCCACAAAATTTGAGCATAACAATTACCCGCAACAATGTATTCCGCCTCGGTCGTTGACAAAGCAACTGAAACTTTCTTTTTGTTGTGCCAATTCACTAAGGAATTTGAATAAAAATGACAAGTGCCACTAGTTCTTTTCCTATCCGATTTGCAACCGGCAAAGTCGGAATCAAAATAGCCAACCAAAGAGCAATCGCTTCCCTTAGAGAACCAAATCCCATACTTTGAAGTACCATAGAGGTATCTAAGTATGCGTTTGACGACCTTTAAATGTGACTCTTTAGGATATGATTGATACCTAGCACACATACATACACTAAACATAATGTCTGGTCGAGATGCGGTAAGATAGAGGAGAGATCCGATCATACCTCTATACCTCTTTATACCTACGACCTTACCATTTTCATCCCGATCCATATTAAACGCAGTAGGCATTGGAGTGTCGATTACTTTGGAGTTTTCCATATCGAAGTGCTCGAGTAGCTTATTACAATATTTTGTTTGGCTCACAAAAGTTCCTTCTTCAAGTTGCTTGATTTGAAGTCTGAGGAAGTACTTTAGCTTCCCCATCATGCTCATTTCAAATTCTCCCTGCATCAACTCAAAGAATTCCTTGACGAAATTTATGTTAGTAGATCCAAAAATAATGTCATCTACATAGACTTGAACTAAAATATAGTGTTTTCCTTGACGCCTAATAAAAAGGGTTGTATCAACCTTCCCTCTTGAGAATCCTTGTTCTAGTAGAAATTTGCTAAGACGCTTATACCATGCCCTAGGGGCTTGTTTGAGACTGTATAAAGCACGCTTAAGCTTATAAACATAGTTAGAATGCTCATAATTTTCAAAGCCGGGAGGTAGAGATACATAGACCTCTTCATTAATGTAACCGTTTAGGAAAGCGCTCTTAACATCCATTTGAAATAATTTAAAATCTTGAGAACAACCATAGGCAAGCAAAAGGCGTATAGCCTCGAGTCGGGAAACCGAAGCATAAGTTTTCTCATAGTTGATGCCTTCCTCTTGGTTATACCCTTGAACAACAAGGTGGGCCTTGTTGCGAGTTATAACTCCGTTTTCGTCTAACTTGTTCCTAAACACCCATTTAGTATCGATTACTCGATGGTCTCGCGGAGGGGGAACAAGATCCCATACCTCATTTCCTTTGAACTGATTAAGTTCCTCTTGCATTGCTAAAAACTAATGTTCATCGAGTAATGCGTCTTTCGAGTTTTTAGGCTCAATTTGAGAGACGAAAGCAAAATGATAGCAAACGTTACTTATCTTTGACCGTGTGGTAACTCCCTTTGAAATATCTCCTAGAATATTATTGATGGGTTGGCCCTTAGAAGATTTTAATTTCAAAGGAAGATCATTGTTATTAATTGAATGATCCTCCTCTTTCTTTTCAGATATTTGATCCGGCTCCTCCTCAGTTTTTTTCGGATGGGGTTCAACACGCTTTTCTTCTTGATCTTTTATTATGTCTTTCGAAGGAACACCTGCACCATCAACAATAATACCGTCTCCAATAATTTTCGAATAAGATTCATCAAAGGAAACATGCATGGATTCTTCAACAATAAGTAACCTTTTGTTGTATACTCTATATGCTTTACTAGATTGAGAGTATCTAAGAAAGATACCTTCATCGGCTTTTGAGTTAAATTTACCAAGGTTTTCTTTACCATTATTTAATACAAAGAATTTACATCCGAAGACATGAAGATGTGAAACATTTGGCTTCCTTCCCTTTAGCAATTCATAAGGAGTTTTGTTTAGAATAGGACGAATGAGTATCCCATTTAATACATAACAAGTCGTATTTATGCCATCGACCCAAAAATATTTAGGAAGGCCATTTTCATTGATCATAGTCCTTCCAAGCTCTTCTAAAATTTGGTTTTTATGTTCCACTAATCCATTTTGTTGTGGATTTCTTGGAGCAGAAAAACTATGATCAATGTCGTTCGTTTCACAAAATTCTTCAAAGAGGTGGTTTTCAAATTCACCTCCGTGATCACTTCGAATAGTAACTATGCTAGTGTTCAATTTTTTTGAGAAATCTTGGCAAACGTTTCAAAAGCAGAAAAAGTGTCACTTTTACTTGCTAAGAAGATGGTCCAACAAAATCTAGAGTAGTCATCTACTATAACAAAACCATAGTAGTTTCCACCTAGACTTCTAATTCTAAATGGCCCAAAAAGGTCCATATGGAGAAGTTCAAGGGGTCTCGTTGTGGAAACAATATTTTTAGATTTAAAAGAGATCCTTGTTTGCTTTTCCATTTGGCATGCATCACATTAGTGATCTTTTGAAATTTTGATTTTGGGAAGACCAACTACTAGATCTTTTGCTATAACTTAATTTAGCAAGTCAAAGTTGGCATGCGTTAATTGCCTATGCCAAAGCCAAGAGTCTTCACTCATGGAGACGAGACATTTAGCGTTAGTCAAAGATACTTCATTCAAGTCAAGCATGTATACATTATTTACCCTCCAGACCTTAATCACGTCATTCTTTTTATCATTATGTTCAATCATGCAACAATATTTTGAAAATGATACCTTGTATACTTTATCACATAATTGGCTAATACTAATGAGGTTGTGCTTAAGGCCTTTAACTAAAAGGACGTCTGGGATAGTAGTAGAGGAGGGATTACCTACACTACCTTTTCCGAGTATAGCTCCCTTGTTATTATCACTGTAGGTTACAAACCCTTTCTTCTTAGCCATAAAGTCAAAGAACAAGGAAATGTCACCCGTCATGTGTCTTGAGCATCCACTATCGAGAACCCATATTCTCTTTGTATCCTCAAGACATTCCACCTACAAATTTAAACAAGGGAAGAAGGTACCCAATTTTCATTGGGTCCTAGTGTATGAGTGAAACATTGGATGCATTTAGGCAACCATTGAAATATGCCTTTAGGAACCAAAAATCTCCTAAATCGATATTTAGCAATAGTATGTCCCCTTTTGCAATAATATAGACAATTTAAGTTCGGATGAGAGTTGCTTTTGCTAACTTGATCCTTTAACATATAAGTGTACTTTTGATAAGGATTATTCATCTTAATTCTAAAATGTGGTTGATTAATAGCAAAGGTAACTTTAGGTTGTAAAGCCTTGTCTAATTTAGCTTGAAGAGTTCTAACCTCTCTTTGCACATGTGATAAGTTTCACATCTTGACCATCTAAACAAAAACCCCTTATCATCTTCAGTTTTGCCTTTAGTAGCCTCTATCTTAGATTTATTAAGAGTTTCTAATTCCTTTTCGGAATCAGAAATCTTCTTTTCTAAATAACAGAAAAATTTCTTATTTGAGGCTAAGAGTTTAAAAGCTTCCTTGACTTCATCGTGTAGAGTACTAAAGGCTTTTTGCAAATCAAAATAAGACATTTTATCAACATGATCATACTTAGAATGACTTACATTCTTTTTCTTCTTTTGATGAGTCGTAAGACAAATATTGACATTTTCTTCTTCATCACTTGAGTTATCATCGCTTGAGGACTCATTATCGCTCTCCCATGCAATGTATGCTCTTCTAGCTTTGCTCTATTTCTTGTGAAGTTTGTATCTTCCTTTGTCTTTCTTCAACAAGGGACAATCCGACTTATAGTGACCGGCCTTTCCATAATTATAGCATGATCCTTTTGACTTAGTTGTCTTACCTTCCTCTCGATTCAGGAATTTTGATTGTCTTATATAGTTGACGAGATTTTTATCTGAATGTTGAACTTCATTCTTTCTAAGGTATCGATTATACCTCCTTACGAACAGCTCCATGTCTTCATTCGAATCTTTATCATTATCACTTGATTCACTCTCACATGTATCATTGGTGGATGACTTAGATCTTGAAGCCTTTAAAGCGATATACTTCCTTTTAGTGTCCTTAGCTTTATCCTTCTTTTCCTTCTTTTGACTCTTCTCATGTTTCTCAAGGTTCATCATCTCTTGCTCATGCTCTTGAAGCTTACCAAACAATGTTGTCATGTCCAATGTTTTTAGATCATTGGCTTCCTTAATCGCGGTGACCTTTGGTAGCCAATCCCTGTTAAGACATCTTAAGATTTTGTTAGTAGCAACATCATTAGGGGTAGTTCTATCAAGAGCATTTAACCGATTGATTAGATGAGAAAATCGCTTTTGCATATCGGTAATGGTTTCACCATCCTTCATATGAAAAAGGTCAAATTCTTGAGTTAATGTGTTGATTCTAGCTAGTTTGACATCATTGGTTCCCTCACGGGTAATTGCAATGAGTCCCACATCACTTTAGAACTAGTACAATGGGAAACCCTATAATACTTATCAACACCTAAGACGACAATGAGCATATTTCTGGCTTTCCAATCATAGCTATACTTTTTCTCATCTTCTTCATTACAATGTGCTTCAGGTTTAGGTATAACAACACCATCCGCATTGGTCATGGTTATTTCCATGGGACCATCTTGGATGACTTTCCATACCTTCCTATCAATAGAGTTAATAAGGATACACATACGATCTTTCTAATAACTGTAGTTTTCACCGGTAAAAATAGGCGCTCTACTGTACGCCCCTTTAGGATCATTACTCATTTTCTAAAAAGTTATATGTGAAGCATTAGAAGGGGGGTTGAATAGATCATTATTTAAATTTAGCGTTTTTTAGAAATATTTTCAAAGGTTGCGAAAGCTCCCTAGACCACAACCGTCTAAATGATCCGTTAATGGAAAGATCGGATATGCATGAAACCGAATGTAATAACTAAGATAGAGATAATCAACCACTACCTAAATTAATCGATTAATTACCACAATCATTGATATAGTTGCCTCTAATGATGAGTTAACACAATAAGAGAACAAGTGAAATATTAATAGATTTGTGTGAGATTAATTTTATCGAACACTTGGTGAGCACTCCACACCAAGTCTCAATTTCACTCAAATTGAATGTGTAGAATTTTACTTAGTTGTAATCAAAGCAATTGCACCAATTCATTGAACAACTATTATGCACAACAATTAAGTGAGATTGATTTTACTATTAATTTCACACAAAACGTAATTAATGGAAAATTTAAAGAGTTAAGAGAAAGAGAGAACAACACCAGATTTATTTAGGTAGTTCCCCTTTCGTCCTTGCTTAGGGTACGTCTGCCCCCAATTCTAAAACTAGAATTGAGATCTTTATTATCAAATTGCAAAGTTAATATAAGAGAAGAAATGATCACCACCAACCAACCTCTAGTGTTGTTGCATATCATATTCACTTGTCTCCCTTTGATTCGAGTTGAACCAAGTCCTTTAAGCATTCCAAACAACCTCCGGTTATAGCTACCTTATTGCAAGAACTCCACGTTCTCCAAAATTTTAGCTCGGATGATTTTGATCGGATCTACGTGAAACCTCTGGTTTTAGCTACCTTATTGCAAGAACTCCACGTTCTCCAAAATTCCAGCTCGGCTGACTTCAATTGCAAGACGCTTGAACCCTAAGCTTTCTTCACAGTCCTTCAGTTACCGCTACATGTTTGGACGAACCCACCGTTCTTCAAACCTTTCACTCGGCTGAATTTGTGAAGCAAATGTTAGTGCAAAAACCCCCAATTCTTAGAGGACAAACCCCCAATGGTTTTATTCAAGAAAAACCCACACAAAGCCTCAACACAAACTACAATTACACAATCCTATTTGGATGTTATCACCACAACAATGCACAATGATCAAGAAAAATTGTTATGTGTAATTATTGAGAAATGCAATGGAGAATTAAGATGAAGAGCACTTTGGTGTATATCTTTCATGTTTCTTGTTACTTGTTGAAGAAGATACTCTATAATATTTATATGATACATGGATAAAGTAACAAACATAACAGAATAATTTTGCAAAAATGCACATCAGAAAATTGAGTGCCAACAACGACTAGTCGACCTGTTCACACAGGTCACTCGACCTGTTCAGACCTGAGGCAAAAACTAGTCAAATGAAGCAGGCGATGAGTCGACTCAAACAAGGTTTTTCCAGAGTTGAGTCGACTCATGACTCGACCTGTTCAGACCTGTGGCAACATGGTTTAATAGAAACAGCCAATGAGTCGACTCATACAGGGGATGAGTCAACTCAAATAGGTTTTTCAAGAGTTCAGTCGACTCATGACTCGACCTGTTCAGACCTGAGAGTTACGCTCCAAGTCATGAGTCGACTCATAGTTCTACTGCTCCAAGTTATAAGTCGACTCATGACTCGACCTGTTCAGATCCGAGAGTTATGCTCCAAGTCATGAGTCAACTCAAAATTATTAAACTGTCAAAAATGAGTTTTTAATATTTTGGTCAATTTAAACCATTTTCTTATGAACCTAAGGTACCAATGATGATCAAGTGCATTATTCACATCTATGAAATACTCCTATATGCATGGACTTATTTCACTTACACTTTGAGCATGTTGGAGGATGAATGCATTCTATGATATGATGAGACCGTCCAAAGCACACATTATGATCAACTAAAAAGGTTTGACATCATTAAAATAAGGACAAGGGATCTTTTCCCTCACAAATTTGACTTCCTTGAGGGAGGATGTCTCTTGAAAGATACTCTAGTTTATTTACCAGTCATGCAATGAGAACACTTCTCCAAATCCGCATTCTTTAATCTAGGAAGAACATCCTTTTTCTCTAAAACATTCAGCCCCTTTTCGCTAATATGACTAAGTCTTCGGTGCCACAGAGATGCTTCTATGTCGATAGCATTCAAACTTTCCCTAGCAACCAAATCTTTTGTGCAATATAGATTAGAAAGATTTTCCCCTCTAGCCATGATTAAGTTACATTTGTTGAGTTTCCACTTTCCAAAACCAAAGTGATTATCATAACCACAATCATCACACATATGCACATAGATCAAATTAAAGCAGAAATCGGGAGCATGTTTGACACCTCTAAGCAACAATTGCATTCCCATGTTGGTTTGCAAGCAAACATCACCAACACCAATTACCTTATATACACCATAATTACCCATCTTCAATGCTCCAAAATCACCAGAAGTATAAGATGTAAAGAAATCCTTCCTTGGTGTAACATGCAATGTAACACCACTTTCAATTATCCATATGCTCTCGTCTGGTACAAGATTAATAAACTCATGATCACAGAGAATAACAAGATCATCACCAGTAGCAGTAGTAACACGATCATCATCATAATCTCCATGGTCTCTTTGTTTAAACTTACCCTTATTTCCTTTTATATCTCTTTTCCACTTATAACAATACTTCTGTGCATGTCCTATTTTGTTATATTAATGACACTCCATATTCTTGTATCACGGCTTGGAGTTGCTTATGTTATTCTCTCTACCACCCTTCGGTTCCTTTTTATGACTTATCCCCTATTTTCAGTGACAAGTACCTCAGATTGAGATGAATAACCATGTGTCTTCCTTCTCATCTCCTTATTAAGAATACAACCCTTATCCGTTTCCAAAGAAACAACACCTCTAGGAGCAAAACTCGTGACAAAAACCTGAAACGTTTCATAAGACTCTAGTAAAGATAACAATAGAAATGGTCACAAAAGTTCATTATCAAATTTGACATTGAAATAGAAATCCCCTTCTTATAATTCAAACTTATGAAGCTATTAAAGAAGAACAATTTATTATTCCCTGATTTAGAGGCATACAAGGACTCTATCTTTTCCCACAAAGTTTTTGCATGTGTCTCATTAGAAATATGATTATAAACATTATCTTCTACATATTGTTGAATAAAACCACATACCTGTTGATGTTCAAACTTCCATTCTTCATCAGACACAAAAATCGGCTTTGCAAAACTAAAAACCTGTAAATGCAATTTCTTCACAAATAGTAAGTCTTTCATCTTGCCCTTCCATAAATGGTAATTAGAATCATTCAATAATACAATTTTCATATTTGTATTTTCCTTCATCATTCAAACAAGTAAAATAACCCTTAATCAAGAGCTCTGATACCACTCTGATGGGAAATTAAAACATAATAATAGACCAATACGCAACAGAAAAAAAATTTCCCACACTTTTAGGAACCTTGAGGATCAACAACAAATATAAGACGACAAATTGAACAAATAAAGGCATAAAAGAACACCAATATTTTAATGTGGAAAAACCCTCAATGTGATAGTAAAAATCATGAGTCGTCCAGACTAAAAAAATAACTCCATATAATTAATTAAGAGTATAAGAGAGTCTTAAAGTGATTCACAAACTAGTCATAACAGTCACAAATCACAAGCCAAACTAGCTTACAAATCTGCAGCTTTAGTGAAAAGTACCTCTCTCTCTCTCACCCCATACCTTTTTTTTTTTAAATTATGAATGGTCATAAGTTATATACATGTGTTACTAACCTTCCCTCTAAATTTGAGCTCGATCCGACAGTTAATAAATTGGGGATCATCAATTTAATGAGTCTGGTTTCAGAAAAACGGGAATATGTTGCTCTCCTCTTTTCTCTCTTTTGAATAATTATTTTCTCTCTATCTCTCTCAACCCTAAATTTATAATATCCATTTAAATAAGTGAGACAAATGGGATAATCATATTTGGGTCTTTCTCCACATATGAAGGGAATCCAAACCAAACAGTCCAAACGACATCATCTTCTTCTCTGACTTCATGTTGATGTTCCAAGTTTAGATATGGTCGCCAAATAAAATGTAGAGGAAAAATAGATTATATTTTAAAATGAGTAATATTAAAAATAAATTATTATGAATTAATTCATTTAGTGGCAATACATCTTTTAGTGTAAGATGATCCTAGAGATTGCGATAAGGAGTGATACATTGTCTAGAACATCTGTTATAAGTCATACCACGAGACGACCATCTAAACCAAAAAAAGTTCAAATAAATTATTTAAAGATAATAATAGATAAAGTAAGTAAATGGAAATAATATTATTAACTTACTTTTGTATGTACAAAAATGTGAAGTTGTTGTCGTTGATGGGCGCTAGGGACGACAATCTAGACCAACCCTATGCTTGGAGCAAAACGGTGCATCCAGAAAATGTAGATGTGTATTTCTTTGAATTTTTATGCAAAGAGTTATACATATATGACAAACAAGCAGAACCCTAACTATATGTTCCTATTTTATCTAGGTGTCTTAATAAGGGGAAATACATAACATGCATACTATAACCACTACCTTCGGGAAATAATAAGAACCAATTAAAAGCATATATAACACTTAAATTTTATTATTTTCCTTTCTTGGATAGAATTTTCATCTGATGTTAAACCACTGAAATATGTCTTATGGTGCGAAAGTAAGATACATTGGCCTCTAGGGTTATCATCCAATAAGTTAGCACCCCAAATATCCTCGTAAATTGAATTTGAAAAATCGGTTTTTCCATTGATCGCATTACCCTAAATAGGCAGCCCTAGTCACATTTACATATCCTCTAAAGTTACAGTACATTCACCGGTTGAAAAAAAGAAAGTGCGTGTCTCAGGTCGCCATATTTCTTGTAAAGCAAATATAAACTTAGCACCAACCGAGTAAGACATGATTTTCTAACATGTCCAAATCCGGGCGAGCTCAATATAAGGTTCAAGAAACACACCGGGGTAACATATTCGTGTTGACGAATATGAAACCTAGATGGATCTTATAAAAAATGAATAAAATTACTTTTTTTATATAAAAATAACTTGTTAGAAAAAATATAACCTATAGTAGCGAAATAAACACTTACATAAGTCTCAATATTTGCGACTGTTCCTTTGTGCATTTCACCCATAGTCAATAGGGCCATTTTACAAATGAGATAATATGAGAGAATGTGAAGTGTAGTATTTGTTGCTGATGAAAATATGAGAGAAGATGAAGAGTAATATTTATTGTTGATGATGAAAATGAATCGAGTTTATGTGTATTTATAGGGAACAAAAGATATTGAGTAGTTGTACACGATTAATGTAAGCTATGCATGCAGTACAGGTGGCGCCAGGTCAATTGAAGACCACATTAAATTTCAAAAGGCATCACCAACTGAACGGGAGACTGTATAGGTATAATAGGTTTGTAGTTTACCCAGGCTACATGGCATAGGCATGGTAGGATTCCCATTTATGTCTTGTCTCACAGGCTTTGTAGACGCACAAGATGCTCACATATGGCTATACAGTAGCACCACTTGGACTGGCGACAACTTTTAAATTATGATATAAGTCGCCAATTAAATTGGCGAGTGTTATTAATGTTGCATGAACATGTCCAAATTTATTAAAGTTGTATGACCAAATTCAAATTAATATAACCAATTCCATATCAACCTAAACTAATACCAAAATACTCAAGCTATGTTATCTGCACCGAGATATACTATTAATGCTCACTACAACAGAGAGACATATGTCTTTGATGTATCGGGGTTTGGTTTTTGAAACAACGAACTTATTCAATTTACAATCAATAAAAGTTCAAAATTCTTGCATTTAAAAATAGAATAGAATCAAAACTAGGGTTTGGTCATGTATCACAAATTATATATCAAAATCTAGTTATTTTTAAAACAACCGCGTTAAATTTTATCTACTTAAGGTTCAAACAATGAAGATGTTGAAAATATGTCTATTAGTCACGAACATTTTGGTTTCAACTATATTGAGTTATATACTCTACTCCAACAAACTCTTCCATCTCAACAATCTCAAATAATTGATCAATCTGAATATGCATCTATAGATTCAGATGAAGTTGAAGATGAAGCTGAAGATATAAATTCAAATGAAGTTGAAGCAGAAGTCAGCATTCTTGATGAAGAAGAAGAAGAAAGTGAGATAAAGGTCGATTATTTGTTAAACACCAACGCTGAAGATGACGATCATCAAGCGTCATTGTCTTTAAGTCATGTATATTGTTCGCCTCAACATATGACAAACTTGAACTTGGATGATGACGAACCATTCTCTGATGTGTTTTTACAACCTGTATATGCGGCCAAATGGTAAGTTAAAAGTGGGAGACCGTTTCTGTACTAAAGAAGATTGTGTGCGAGCTATCAAAAAATTTCACATGGAAAACTCTGTTGATTATACCATAGCCCACATTTATGCGAGAAGGTATGTCATTCTTAGTTGTAATGTGCTTTACATGTTTCGATTGGAAGCCTCTTACGGGAAAAAGAGTGATTCATGGGAGATAAGTTATATACACCCACCTCACACTGACACCGCCACTAATATTTCACAAGATCACCATAAACTAAACTCTGAACTGATATATCAAGACAGTTTGCCTATTGTTAGCAAGGACCATCAATGAAAGTGAGCATACTAATCTCTCATATCGTTACACGATATAATTATACTTCATCATACAAAAAAGTGTGGATTGCAAGAACAAAGGCTGTTGAACGGGTATACATGATTTGGGAGGATTCGTACAAAGAACTTCCACAATATTTGGTGGTGCTTAATACATATGCTCTGGGAACTCTTACAATTTTAGAGATATTTCTGGCATATACATCAGACATAACTTGTGTCAGTGGAAATGGAATATTCCATCGAATATTTTGGGCCACATGCATCAAAAAAATTGTGTTTGGCAGACCTATTCTTCAAATTGATGGAACATGGATTTATGGGAAATATAAGGGAACATTATGTCATACCCCAAAATTCATCATACCCTTCACAATGTTCATCTAGGTCATTAACCCTAATCATCTGCATCTCCTTATGGTCACTCATTTTATCTGCATATGCATGGTTCAAATATAAGAGAACAAGTATCTTGGATTTAAAGCTTTGTGCTTGTACCTAGTGGAAACTAGGGTTTCCCAGCAGCTTGAGATTTCTCAATCAACCAAACCCTAATTGAAGGTATCTTTTTATGCATGTGTATGTGTTTGACACTGAAGTTTCAACTTTGGCTTCTTGGTGAAGCAAAACCCTAATTTGGGATTCCCACTTGATCATGGCTCCATAAACCCTAATTATGGCTAGCACTCATTGGGTGTGCCCTTAACCCTAAATTCATATGATTTTTCATCATCCATTGTGCTTGATTCACTGGCTTGGTCAAGATTTATCCCATAGCCACTTGATCATGGTCCTTTTTGTTGGCTCCTTGGTTTTGATTCCATTCACTTCATGGTCTCACATGTTCATCTTGTGCTTGTTTATGTCCATTGGCTTAAGTCCTAGTCCATGACCCCATAACTTCCATTTGATTCCATTCATCCATGGCATTTCATCTGATCATCTCCTCATGCCTAGCTCATAGCTTGTTCATATCTTGTTTGTTTTTATTTCATATGGTCATTGGTCATTCAAATCCACTTGATGCCATTTTCAATGCCTTGGTGTTTCGTCCATGGATCTTTGGCTCATTCATGTCATTGCCCATTCAAGTTTGCTAAGGCCTAATGTGATACAATTCGAGTTATGTTCATGTTCAAGTTAATCCAACTCATGTTCATCTATACAATTCATTCAAAGTCTATTCATTCAATTCAAATACTGAATTCATTCATTCAATATCAATTTTCTTCATATAAACCAAAATTCATTCATTACAAATCATAAGAATGTTCAAATATACAAAAATTACAAAAAAGAAATGGCACTTTGACCAAAGGTTGACTTTGGTCAACATTTGACTTTTTGGTCTATGTTGACTAGAGTCAACTCACATTTTCTCTAAGCCTAATCCTATTGTATTCATGTTGATTCCTTATTGGCATATCTTCCATTTCAACTTCATGACTAATGTTGCTTCAAGAACAAGCAATCCCTTTTTCTTCAAGGCATGCCTTGTCCATTTTACCTATTGCCAATGCCTTAAAATTGTAACCTAAGGCTAAAATGGATATGTACTGCCAAGACAACAATGCAAGTTAGTTTTCAATGAAATCCATACTATCAAGAAATACAAGGCTATAACTTAACATACCTTTCCACCATGAATTACTAACAAACAAGAGCATGCCATGTCCAAAATTCAGTATCACATGTGCAAGAACCAACTAAATTCTGCTACAGCCAGAACTTGCAATCCTGTAGTAAAGCACATTACAGAGCATCAATAAACCAAATGTAACCATGATAATGCAAGTACTACAGCATGCTTGAAACACCTGCATAACATCACAAATGCAACACAATTTTGTAGGACTTTACTAATCTTGTAGCACACCAAAAAACAAGAGCAAAAAACAAGCAAATGCTAGCAAACCATGCCCAAAGAACACGAACTCATACCTGTTGCATGGTCTTAAACCCATATGTAAAACCATAATACAGACCTACTGCAGCCATGAGCCAAATCGTCATACCTGCTACACAACTCATCCATAAAACAATGTCAATGCATCAAACATCTTGCACATAATATGAAGCCAAGTGCAAACCTGCAATGTGCCAAACATTCAATGCAACAAACATTCCAAATTTCAAGCATAACCTAAAACAAATACATCACATCATACCATTAATATCCCAAACCAACACCATGACCAAGACTTGCAACACACTAAAGTCATGACAAATCCTACTACAGTGCTAGCACAAAGACCTTGCAATGTATCAACTGCAACCAAACTTGCAGCAAGCATCCACATGCCATAAGACCAAGTAATGAACCTGCAGTGCAAAGGCAATATATAAGTCATGCCTAGTCAATAACAACTATGCACCAATCAGTTCATAACAAGCACAAACATTGAATCAACACATTCTCATTTCAACCTATCATCAACTAACTTAACTGAACTCAGTCCTAACAGCTCAATATCCTAACTAACAGAATGCCATAATTCTAAATAATAACCATTGCCAAATAATGCCACATGGAATTACATGGGGATCAACACAAGTCAAAATAGAAAATCATAACAACTTTCCTCGATTTCAAAAACTTCCATAACTGAATCACCAACTAAATTCTCATCAACCCCAAATTAACTACCTATATAACCCTCTCATCATTCACTTTCTATGACCCTGGATCACTCATCACTCTCAAGCTACAAACACTCAATTTTTCTCTTATATCAGAATCACATTCACTGATTATCATCATCAACCTCTCATCAACACCTCAACTTCATCCTTCACTCTTTTATTCAATTAACCTTTCAACCTCAATCTCACACTCTCAGATTCAATCCCACATCATTAATCAAGAAGAACAATAAAGAAGAAAAATGAAGAGTATTTGAAAGCTAAAGCCAGAGAGGGGGATTCAGGGCCATTTACCTGGAAGTTCATCGTCGCTGTCATCAAATTCTTCTTCTCCGACAAGGTACTTCTGAAACCTTCCATTTTCATCATTTTCTTGTTATCATGATGTAAATAATTGGGAGGGGATTCAAAGCCCCAATCCCATGGGCTTTGAATCCTCATAATAAGCATTTAATTTAAGTTAAGGTAGTTAGGGTTCTTGAGGATTTCTAGTGCGGTTATTGGCTTAGGGCTCGAATCTTGTAAAATGGAGGGGGGATTCTGAGAAAGCTTAAGGAGACGAATCCATTGATGACATCAATATCCATTTTTGGTGGACACCACCACCAGAGGCGATTTTCAGTGTGGTGGCCCACAATGATGTCCCACCTGAGTCATGAACTGAGTTCTGTCATTTGTATTGGCGTGTTTTTCTCAATGTAATTCAAATTCATTTTAAATTGTAATCACCACATGCTCAATTAATTGATGTTGAATCCACATGTTGAATTGTTAATGCCTTGTTTCTGTTGGGCTTAGCACAATGGGCCTGACCAATTTTACTCACTATCATCATAACCTGCTTACACACCACCATACCAAGACTGAAATTTCGATGGGCCTTTGGCCCTAGGCCCACACGCCTCATTTGGCTTCCTGCACCTATTCCAGCAGATTCACCCCCTGGCCCATTATTTTTATTTTAATTGTTTTTCTTGTTATTTTCTTCATATTTTTTCATATTTTTAATTCTTGATTTTACTATAGTGATTTTAATTGTTTTAACCATACTTGGAAATAATAAAATATGTTAATTGTTTAGGTTAATTTTCATCTTTTAACATGATAGATTTAGAACTTAACACGTTTAGGATATTTTTGTTTTGATAATCAAGTTGGAAATGCCTTGAAAAAGAAATTATTGATTAACCATTGATTGTTGATTTTTCCCGATAACTCTGCATGTTTAATTCAATTAACATGTGTGTTTAGTTAGGTCAAATTTGTTTGCCTTTGAACCATGATTCACATATGCCATATTCATGCACTTGAATTCCATTTATCTGTTTCACTTAGATTGTGGTTATTTGGATTAAATTGAAAATGTCATTTCAATTTTGTGATGTATGTTTGTATATATCCATATTTATTGCCATGATCTTATCATCATTTAATCATCATGATCCATTTCCATTTGCATTAGCATTTCCATTTAATTCATTTGTTTTAATCCATACTAATTCCATATGTTTGTATGTTCACATGTCCATTGATTTCAAGTGTCAATCCAAGATATTATGACCTCTAACCCATTCACTTTGTCTTGTATTGTGTGAGGATACCATGCCACTTGATTGTTTTAGGCATGCTACTTGGTTTGTAACTTGTTTAATTCCCATATTCCTTACTTTCTATTGTATGGTTCCATCCCCCCATTGTGGGCCATATGCCCCCCCCCCCCCCCCCCATCGCATGCAAGTGTAACAACTTAGGTTTATTTTCTTTTATAGTTTATCATACATGCTAACTAAAAAGATAAAATCAAACGATAAAATAAAACTTTTCAAAAGACAAAGGCATACTTGATCTAACCTCAAGTATTTTCCAAATCAAACTCACTTCATAGCAACGCGAGTGCTTGATCCAACGTCAAGTACCTCATCCATTCTCTTCTCAATCTATCTCATTCTATCTCTACCTCCATTCTTCACACACACTTTTTCATAATAAATCTAAATGCTTGATTCAACATCAAGTTCCTTTTCCAAAAACATTTTCACAATAATTTGGAATACAAAAATGGGGCATACGTGTTTGTACATAACATTCAAGTACTTGGGTTGTCGGCCGTACCTAGCTTGGGGACCCGACACTTGACTTCCCCCTTATCTAATGATTAAAACAGGTTCAATCTAGGTGCTATTAGGGAGAAAAAGGTGGTTAGGATATCATTTTCCTCTCGACTCCCAAGTATTCTGATTGTTGGTCGGACTTAGTCAAGGGTCAAATACTTGTCTCCCTCTAAGTTCCAATGATCAGACTTGTCCCTTTCATAATTCAAATCTCTTTTGGATGAAAAAGAGAGGTTAGGATACCATTATCCTATCAACTCCCAAGTGTTAGGACTATTGACCATATCTAGCAAATGGTCTAATGCTTGTCTCCGTACTAAAAGCAACCCCAACCAATCAAATCAAATTTTTGCCTTAGGGCATCTTGCAAACCTTTTTAAAAAGGACGTGTTACTTTCGTTCTACCGTCAACCACGCTTAAGCCTCCATGCGCGAGTAAGTAATGTTTAATTACTAGAATATGATCCAAGCGCATCCATTCTACCTCAAACAAATAAACACGTAAGCCTCCAACGCTCGAGCATACAAGCAAATGAACAATAGCCTGTGAACGTCAACAATATTCATAAAAACAACCAAACAAATACTCCATTTGTGAGCAGAACAACAAAGCTCTGACTTCCTCATTGCACGTATGAGGATAGTAGGCACAAGGGCCCAAATCCTTGGCGATCACACTAATTTAAAACTTATTTTCCCTTCCTGTCTTATTCTTACTCATATCATTTTCGATAGCAAGAAACATACAAATAAACAACATCCATATGCATTGATATAGTTAAAGTGGTTCCCATCGATTATGGTGAATGTGAGGGGTGCTAATACCTCCACCTTGCATAATCGACTTCTGAATTTGCTCTTGATAACATAGACCATTTTATATGGGGTTTTATCGCTATTTTCCATTTCCTTTGAAATAAATAAAATTCGGTGGTGACTCTTTATTTTTTGCGGTGCGACACATTACTTATGGTAGTGGCACAAGACGATAATAGTAATATCTTTCCCACTGCCTTCGATTTGGTTGAAGGTGAAACTCTTGGTGGTTGGAGTTTCTTTCTTAAGAATATCATAACACACATTACCAATAACCTTGTTAGTGAGAGCAACATATTTTAGGTTGGGATCATTTTTTGCAACTAGAGGCGAATAATGGAGTTCAGTGTTATAATCGGGGCAACTATTTAATGAAAGTTGCATGAAAGTGATGAAGGAGGAAACTGTCAAAGCTAGCACACATGCAATTATAATATTTGACCGTCATAGACACACTTTCAGTACAAAGGAAATAATGGACTATAATGAGGGGATTCCGAATAAAGATTATCGGGTCCAACTAAATAGAGATTGGTGCGATTGTGGCAAGTTTCAAGCCTTCTATATGCCTTTCTCCCATGTTATTACGACATGTTCATATGCTCGCCAAGACGCTTCCAAGAACTTATCTGATGTTTGTAAAGTCATAAGTGTATTCAATGTGTACAACAATAGATTCCCGGTGGTAGCAATGGAAGACTATTGTCTTACATATCAAAGAGACATAATTTGGCACAACGAAAATATGAGATAGAAAAAAAAGGTCGCCAGCATAACACACCTATTAGAACATAAATGGATACAGTTGATAAAATGATAAGATTATGTGGTATATACCATCAGCCCAGTCACAATCAGACAAATTTGTTGGAAATCCACCAAAACCTATGGAGAATTTCAATCAATATTGATGAACAAGATTGTTATCACCCACACAATAAAAATGAAAAGAAGAACAATGGAGAAAGAAAGAAAGTAAAGAACGGTGAAGGAGAACAATAATTAAAATTTTGCAAAGTTTCTCTCTGTCCACAAACTGTGGAAAACTTCGTATTCACTTTGCAACTGCAAAATACTGCGAATTACAATGTTATGAATACTTTATTCACTTCATTTTAAGAATAAGGGTTACTCCCTCTATTTATAGATTTAGGTTAACTTGGACCTCAAGCCAAAACCCAAAACTATAAAAGCCCAAAGTAGCTAACACTACTAAAATAGGCCTAAGTCAAAATCCTATGTGAAGCAACATGCTTCGACACTTCAACACACTAACACAACTCAACATACTTGGTGGTTTAACACTTCCTTATTCTGTCAAGAAACCTGCTTTGACACAAGTAATTACAATTCAACACACCACCTAATTCATTATGTCTAAACTATCTACATTCATCATAGCTCATAGTCTTCTGAACACTTTGACCTGCACTCCATTCGTCATGATGTCTGCAATCTGATTCTCAGTTCTACTGTGTTCCACATTCTTCTTCCCATCTGCTACCTGCTCTCGAAGATAATGAAACCTCATTTCGATGTGCTTGCTTCAACCATGTGCTATCGGATTCTTTGCCAAATTGATAGCTGACATGTTATCGATCCTCATGGTAATTGCTTCATGACTCTTTGTTGTTATCTCTTTGACCATATTCACCATCCACGTTGCTTGACATTCAAAAAGAGAAACAACTATGTATTCTGCTTCACACGACGATAATGCCACTACTGGCTCTTTTCTCAAACTCCAAGCAACTTGTGCACCACCTAGCATAAACACATAGCCCGCTGTGGATTTTCGATCCTCAGCATCACTACACCAACTTGAGTCGGTGTATCCCACTATTTTGCATTCTTTTCCTTCATCAGCTCGAGGAAACAAAATGCCTTTGTCGTTGCTAGATGTGATACCTTTGACTTCTGCATGAACCTACTCACCATACCTACATTGTATGTTAAGTCAGACCTTGTATGACAAAGGCATAAAAGTGACCCAATAAGTCTTCTATATTGGATTGGGTCGACATCATCTTCATCTGAATCTTTCGACAATTGTAATCTGGGCTCAGCTGGAGTCGAAGTTAGGTTGCAATCTTGCATCTCAAATATCTTGAGTATTTCGCGTGCATACCTTCTTTGATGCACAATCAAACCTCTACCACTCTTGTAGAATTCGATGCCAAGGAAGTATTAAATGTCACCCAGATTTGACATTTCAAATTCCTTGTTGAGATCACCTTTGAAGTCTTCGATCTCCTTCTTGCAGCTACCTGTTATCAACAGGTCATCGACATAGAGGCGTAGTATAAGAAATTCACTTTTACTTCTTCTTACATATACTCCATGTTCATATTTTCACTTAACAAATTCCTTCTCCCTTATAAATCCATCTATCTTCTTGTTCCAAGCTCTTTGAGCTTATTTAAGTCCGTATAGGGCTTTATGCAACATGTACACCTTTCTTTCTTCGCCTAGTTTCACAAAACCAGCTAGTTGTGCAACATAAACTTCTTCTTCTAAGGGGCCATTAAGGAATGAAAATTTCACATCCATCTGACACATCTTCCAGTTGTTTATGTTTGTTAGACCAATAACCAACCCGATTGTTTTGATCCTGGCAACATGTGCAAAAACTTCATCAAAGTCGATTCCTTCTTTTTGAAGAAATCTTTTCGCCACAAGTCCCGCCTTGTGTTGAATCACTTCTCCTCTAGGATTCAACTTCACCTTGTATACCTAGTTCACATTGATTGACTTCTTTTATTTGGGAAATTCGACAAGTGACAAAGTGTTATTGACTTCGATTGACTTCAGCTCTTCGTCCATTGCTATCATCCACTTTGAATCTTTCAATGCCTCAGCTGCATTGACAGGTTCGATATCTGTGTAGAAAGCATAATGTACCAACTCACCTTTTTCATTAACCACATCATATGATGTAATCACACATTATTTCAACCTTGCAAGCATGTGTCTTGTTCTTTAAGGTCTGCTTGGGCCTGCTTCACCTCTAGCTTCTTCCTGTCGAACTTCTCTTTCGACTTCACTAGTTGGTTCATCACAAAAGATTCTCACTTAATCTTTCTTGACATTCTCAATCCAATCCCACTCCTTAATCTCATTTATGATCACGTCCCTGCTGATCACCACTTGTTTATTCACTAGGTCGAACAACTTGTATCCTCCAGTCGAAAAATATCCTATCAGGATCATCTGATTCGACTTGTTTTCAAGTTTTCTTATCAACTGATATGACACATGTTTATATGTTGTAGATCCAAAAACCTTCAGATGACTCAAGCTAGGCTTGACACCAGACCAACATTCTTCTGGCAAGATTCCTTCTAGATTCTTCGTCGGACATCTGTTCAGGATATATGTCGCAGTCGACACAACTTCTCCCCATAATTCTTTGGGTAGATGCTTGCCTTTCAACATACTTATAACCATATTCATGATGGTTTTATTATTCCTTTCTACGACTCCGTTCTGCTGTGGAGTGTAGGGTGGTACCACCTCATGCATAATCCCTTCTTTCACACATAATGCATCAAAGTCTTTCGAAACATATTCTCCACCACCATAAGTTCTCAAAATCTTGATATTTCGATTGCCCTTTCTTTTCACCATAGATTTAAACTTAGAAAATACCTCGATCACTTCACTTTTCTTCTTGATCAGGTAAGACCATAATTTTCGACTGAAATCATTTATGAATGTAATAGAGTATTTGTTACCTCCAATCAAATACACCTGGATATGACCACATACATCAGAGTATATGACTTCAAGAATTACCTTTGACCTGCTTCCTGCATCCTTATTGAAGTTGTTCTTGTGCTGTTTCGCCTGCACACATTCTTCATACACCTTGTTTGGAATGTCGATTTTTGATAATCCTGAAACCATAATTCTTCTCTTCAGATCTCTGATGTCTTTGAAATTGAGATGGCCAAGTCTATAATGCCATATCCATTCATCTTTGTTGGCTTCTGTTGCAAGACACTTATGTTCCATCACATTAAGCTCAATCTTGAAGGTTCTATTATGAGACATTGGAGCCTTCAAGATCAACCTTCCATTTGAGTCGAGAACTATTATCATCTTGTATTCGATCGATACTATGTAGTTCTTTTCAACTAACTGCTCTATGCTGAGAAAATTACTCTTCATGCCTGGTATGTACAACACATTTGAAATTACTGACCTCTTGCCATCTTTCCTCATAATCAGAACATCACCAACACCTTCAGCTGCTAGAGTGTTATAATTTGCAAATTTCACCATGTTCTTCATTGAGGGCTTTATGTTGACAAACCAATCTTTCCTTCCAGACATGTGTGATGAGCATCCCGAGTCCAAGTACCATTGGTCCTCGAATCTCTCTTCATCTCTTGTTGTAACCATCGACAACACCTCTTCTTCTTCATGTTTCGCCAGCTTTGCATAAGTTTCTTGATTCTTCTGCTTTTCTAGACAATCACTAGAATAATGACCATACTTCTGACAATTGTAACATTGAATGTGACTCTTGTATGGCTTTTGACCACCACCTCTTCCTCTACCTGTAACACCACCTCTTTGGTTGCCTTGGTTCCAGGGTTTTTCCTGATTCGACCAGTTTCCTTCTTGCTGATTTCAACCAGTTAAATTGTTGTCCTTTGTTGTTATTCCAACTTCCTTCGCCTTTCCTTTCTTTTGTTGATTACGCCCACAAAGCCATATCACTCTCCGACTTTCCTGCATCTCTTTCAGCCATTATTTGTTCATGAGATTCAAGCATCCCTTGAAGCTCTTCCTTTGTCAGTTTTGACAGATCCTTTGACTCTTCTATGGCTACTACCACATGGTCAAATTTTGGAGCCAGCGACCTCAAGATCTTTCCAACAACAGATCTTGATTTCAACACTTCTCCACATACCTTCATTTGATTCATCAGTTTTGTAACCTTGGTGAAGAAATCAGTTATTGTTTTATTGTCTTCCATATGAAGCAATTCATACATTCTTTTTTAAGTTTGTAACCTCACCTTTTTCACATTCTCCGTGCCTCCAAACAATTTCTCCAGAATTTCCCATGCTTCTTTCGCTGACTCTGCATCACTAACCTTTTCAAAGTTATCTGCATAAACACATTGATGGATTATAAAGAGAGATTTATAATCTTTCTTCTTCAATTCTTTATGTGCAGCCTTTTCTTGATTTGTCGCGTCTCCTGCAAGCGTTGCTACTCCTTCCTTCACAAGATCCCAAAGATCTTGATAACAATGTTGGTGTAAGCCCTGGAGGCCAATACTTTTGGTACTTGTATCGAATTATTTATTAATAATAAAAGCCTTTTTTTCTTTATTATGTTTGTTTAATAAAGTACCTAGAATAGCTAGTCCGTTTAATGTATCAAGTGTGACTTAATCACGAGATCCCATTAAACATAAGGGCATTATTCTTAAAGTATCCGTAGTCGAGCTTTGTTGTGAAGTGGGATAACATTAAAGCATTAAGACTATTATGCATATAGACTGATGATCACATCTCATGGATCATGGATAAGGAGTTATCAAGTCTTAAACATAGGTATGAATATTATGAGTAATATTTATATTGGATTGACCGGCTATGAGAATACTATATAGAATGTTATGCAACGTTTCATAAGTTATTCTCATGGTGATAATGGTGTATACCACCCTTCGACCTGAAACCACTATGGATCCTAGATGTAGAGTCGAGTGCTTTATTACTAATCAAACATTGTCCATAACTGGATGACCATAAAGACAATTGATGGGTACTCCACGAAGCATGTCGAGGGACATGAGTGACCTAGATAGAATTTGCCCATCCTGCGTAACAGGATAAATGTCTAAGGGACCAATATTGAATTGGACAAGGATAACATAGTTTGTGCCTTGTGTTCAATATAGACATAAGGGCAAAAGGGTAATTGTACACACAAGTATTATTACAAAAAATGGTTTGTCAGATCACATGACATTTTCGTGTCTTGGGTAGCAGTGATGTGTTGCTAGATATTGCTAACTGTTTATTATGTTAAATATGTGATTTAATATAATTGTCAATGTTGCGAAAACCTACAGGGTCACACACAAAAGGATGAATTGATGAGAGATAGAGTAAATAAGGAACACCGAAAGGTACATTGCACTTAAGTGAATTATGGAGCACTGTAAGGTACGATGCACTTAAGTAGAATACAAAATATGGTAAGGTACCACACACTTAAGTGATTTTTTGGTATACCATAAGATATGGGCCACATACACTTAAGTGAGTTTTTTAGCTTGCAGCCCACACAAGTGGTTCTATAAATAAAACCCTTGTGTAGAAGCATTTGATTAGAAAAAATTTTGTTTCTCTCTCTCTCTCTCTCTCTCTCACACACACACACACACACACACACACACACACACACACACACACACACACACACATACACTCAAAGCCTTTATTCGTAGCAGCTAGTACTAAGACTGAAGGAATCTGTCCATGTGGACTAAATAGAGGCGTTGTCACCATTCAACGTTCTTGATCACTCCTTGGATCTGCATCAAAGGTTTCAATCGCCACAAGAGGTAACGATATGTATCAGTGATCATGCCCATTTGTAAGGATCACAAAAGGAGAAAATTTTAATTTCCACTGCATTTTGGATCGCCATTCTCCTTCAAACAGAACACAACCTTTATTTGCTTGCACCAATTCTCATAATTGTTGTTCTTGAGAATCAGAAGATTTGTTGGAAAATGCCCGTTTGGATGATTCATTGCCATGGTGATTTTCTTCCCACGAATCAATTAAACCGGATCTTGATACCAGATGTTGGAAATCCACCAAAATCTATGGAGAACTTCAATCAATCTTGATGAACAAGATTGTTATCACCCACACAATAAATATGAAAAAAAGAACAATGGAGAAAGAAAGAAAGTAAAGACCGATGAAAGAGAAGATTAATTAAAATTCTGCAGAGTTTCTCTCTGCCCACAAACTGTGGAAAACTTCTGATTCGCCTTGCAAATGTAAAATACTATGAATTACAATATTATGAATACTCTATTCACTTCATTTCAAGAATAAGGGTTACTCCCTCTATTTATAAATTTAGGTTAATTTGGACCTCAAGCAAAAACCCAAAACTATAAAAGCCCAAAATAGCCAACACTACTAAAATAGGCCTAAGTCGAAATCCTGTGTGAAGCAACATGCTTCGACACTTCGACACACTAACGCAACTCAACATACTAGGTGATTCGACATTTTCTTGTTCTGTCGAACAACCTGCTTCGACATAAGGAAGTACAATTCAACAAAATTGTCTCATGTTCTACATGATCATTTATTTTTTTCTTTAAATTTTTGTAACCTTGATGTTTATAATATATATATATATATATATATATATATATATATATATATATATATATATTATATATATATATATATATATATATATATATATATATATATATATATATATATATATATATATAAACTTTTGGTTACAACAAAAATAACATAAACACCCCTAAAACAAATAATTACCACACATAAACAACACATGACATAGCATACCAACATAAATACGCATAAAACATTAACACAAACAATAAATAAAAAAGACTTAACACTACAACATGTCTAAGAGATTAAGACAATCAAAACAATGTCATTTGCTGCAAATATCATATCCCTAACTTCATTGTCATCTCTAACTCGCACCCACATATGCTGCATAACATTATTGTCATCTGCAATTGAGATGTACGAAACAAACCTCTAAATACTTCTAATTCTTTCTCCATCATTAATATCACGGTATAACCAATTTTCCAGACTCCTTTCAAGATGCTCTAAACTTTGGATGTTCCAAAAAAACATTTTCATCAGAGGTTTCGTTGCCGAATAACATACATGTCCATATCTTTTGTCAATCATGATAGAGCTAGTGAAGAAAATAAAAGAAGAATATAAAATGAGGTGTGAAGTAAATGGTAGAAGACACCTCTACTTATACTAAAAAAACACAATACACACTAACGTCAATTGAGTTGACAACACCATATGCAGACGACAATCCAATTGGCGCCACCATCGAGAAATATGCTAAGTCGATAATTCGCTTGACGCCACCACTACGTTTCAATTTTTTATTTATTTGAAAGTGGGGTAAATTGAATTTTTTTTGAAACCTAGATTATTTTGGGAATAAAATTAAAAATATGGATTATTTGGATAAAAAATTGAAATAAACTCATCCATAACTTTTAAGGAGAAAACTTAAATACAATTCCTTATGTGTGATTTTAACTATTTTTCAATAAAAATATGACAAGTGTATAACTTTCTCTTACAGATATACAATTTCCTTCTATTTTCACTCCATAAATGATATTTAAATACATTTATCATATTTTTATTTTAAAAATAGTAAAAATTATTGGAATATTTTTATATATATATTTTAATATCCCAATATATATATATATATATATATATATATATATATATATATTATATATATATAATATATAATTATTATTTTATCAATTAAGTGCCTTAAATAATTAAGTGATCAAATAGAGTTAAAAGGCCAATCAAATTTCATTTAGAAATTATTTAATTAGTTAAATAATTGGGTATGAGCTTTGAGAGGATGTCATGATGATCCATTTGAGAATAATGGGAACCCTAATTGGCCATCACACTATACATAGGTTATGGTCCCCAATATACCGTACATAAGTAAATTATCTATTCTCTCAATCTGAAGAGAAAACGAGGCATAAGGAGTACCGGTTGAGGAAGAACCACAAAAGTCATTCAAAGACAATTTTTTCAATGGATCCGGATATTTTATAATCAATTTATCGATCATATAATTTTATAGATGCTTGTATGACTATTTTGATTCCGCATAAAATATATGTCATAATATGTTGGACATGTATATTGAATTGATTTAATTCTAACAAATGGTATTAGAGTCGGTTAATTATTTTTTTAAGCATGAGTTAAAATTGCTGGAATTATAATTTTCTGAATGAAATTAATCCAATTAAAATATGAATAGTATCAAACTCCCATAAAGTTGTTCTAATGCAGATATCGTAAAAATGCCATAGCATATATGTAATTTGATTCTTTGATTATGCATATTATTTTGTACTATAATATTGCCGTAACATTGCACAAATATATAATATGATTCTGTAATTTTTTTTTGTACTGCACTATCACAGTAACAGTGCCGCGTGATGCTAATGTGTGTTGAATTTGGATTTTATGCCACATGAAGCAACTATTGCCATGACAGTAAACAATTTTATTTTATGTTCATATATTTCAAGGGTTTTATAATAGTATATTTTTAAAAGCCGTAAATTTACACTTATTTAGTAAATACTTCATTTTTTTGTTTAATTATTTGATGCTTAACTATATCATTTTTTAAAACTATTTTATGGATCTAACTTTATTATTTTAAATGTGAGAAAATTTAAATATTAATTTTATTTTATTAAGAAATTTCTTTTTATGAGTCTTAATTTAATTTGAATTTTTTTAACACCCTTCGAGTACAATCGGTTTAGTATACCGGTATGCACATGATATAAACACAATTAGGTAAACATATAATTTTTTAACATTACATTTGCAGGTAATGTTTATGTGAATTTTAAAGACCTTTCCATTTAATTTATTAAATTAAAAATTTCCAGTGACTTTGATTGGATTAGTTGAAACAACAAATTGCAAAAGTAATCTATCTTATTTGAATTTGATTCAATTAAAATTATAAAAGATGTAGTGTGTAATTTTTCATGCGAACTGTTATGGTCGGCCAAAAGGAAGACACTGTTTGACCGAGAATTTGCATACCTGTGATGATAAATATGTAGTAATTATCAAGTTTATCCATGTGACTAATGATTGATGTCAAAGACATTCATTGTCTGACAAGACTTATTACTAATGTTTGATCATTACGTGAGAGTACTGCTTACAGTTAATTCTTGCAATCAAAGATTGGGAATTGATGGTGTTTTTTGGTATCTTGTTCAGGTCTTATTAAATTTGCATATAAATAATATTATGCATGTCTATATGATTATTTATCATGCATACTAATGTTATTATATGTTTATTATTCTTTTCAATGGATCTAGTTGCCACTACTACCGCTCCAAATTTTGTTGCTCAGATTAACTCTATCCCTATGCTGAGTGGGATGAACTTTAAATCTTGGAAAGAATCCGTGGAGATCGTTCTTGGATGCATGGATTTAGACTTATCTTTGAGGGAGGAGCGTCCCACCGCTACTGTTGAGAATCCAAATGAAACTGAAATAGAAAAATGGGACCGATCTAACCGAATGTGCCTCATGATGATCAAAAGATCCATACCTAAAATGATTATGGGCTCGATTGGTGAGAGTGAAAGCGCCAAGAAGTTCCTTGAAACTGTGGAAAAATTCTTTGCTAAAAATAATAAGGCTGAGACAAGTAGCACCTTGTCCAAACTCATTTCAATGGTCTATAAAGGCAAAGGGAGCATAAGGGTGTACATAATGGAGATGTCCAATCTCGCATCAAAAATCAAGGCATTGAAGTTAGAACTTCCTGAAGATTTGATTGTGCACTTGGTTTTGATCTCTCTCCCGACATACTTTAGGTAATTCAAAGTGAGTTACAATACTCAGAAGGACAAATGGATATTTGTATTTGATTCATGAGAAATCTCAATCTTTAGACGTGTTCAAGTCATTCAAAGCTGAAGTCGAACTTCAACTTGGAAAGAAAATAAAAACTGTCAAATCCGACCGTGGTGGTGAACACTATGGTCGATATGATGGATCAGGGGAACGACGTTCAGGGCCCTTTGCGCTTTTCCTCAATGAGTGTGTAATTGTTCCACAATACACAATGCCGGAAAAATCCAACATGAATGGAGTTGTAGAACAAAGAAACCAGACTCTTAAGGACACGGTGAGGAGTATAATTAGTCATTCTTCACTTCCAGAGTCATTTTGGGGAGAAACATTAAAGATCGCGGTTTATATCCTTAATATAGTACCTAGTAAAGTAGTAGCTAAAACCCCCTATGAGCTATGGACTGGAAAAAAGCCTAACATTAGATACTTACACATTTAGGGATGCTCAACTGAAGCGAGGCCTTATAGACCTCATGAAGGTAAGTTGGATGCAAAGACAATTAGTTCTTATTTTATTGGATACGATGAACACTCTTATGGGTACAAGTTTTACAATCCCATCACTAGAACAATTTTTGAAACGTGAAATGCAAGATTCCTTGAGGATGTAGAATTTGGAGGGGAAGGAAGCATAATGAGTGTTGCCTTTGATGAAGAAACTGTTTCTCACAATGATCAAGTCTTTGTACCTATCTCTTTTCCAAAAATAGATCCTGAAATAAACAATGATGTTATTCCTAACATCCCTCAAGAATAAGACAATATTGAGTTTCTTCCCTAAACACCACCTATAGTTCAAACTCAACAACTTAAAGAGCCATCATTAAGAAGATCCACTAGAGAGAGAAAGATTACAATTTCAGATGATTATGTTGTATTTATCCAGGAACGTGAGGATGGCATTGGTTTGACTGAGGAAGATCCTATCAACTTTAGTCAAGTTATGCAGAGTCCAAACTCTCTTAAGTGGGTTGATGCTATGAAGGATGATATGAAGTCGATGGATAACAATGATGTTTGGGATCTCGTTAAATTACCTAAAGGAAAAAATCCATTGGTTGAAAATGGACATTAAAAACCAAAAGGGATTCAAATGGTAACATTGAGAGATATAAAGCTCGTTTTGTCGCAAAAGGCTTTACTCAAAAGGAATGAATTGATTATAAAGAGACTTTTTATCTAGTTTTTTCGAAAGACGCTCTTAGGATCATTATGGTATTGGTAGCATATTTTGATTTAGAGTTGCATCAAATGGATGTAAAAACCGTGTTTCTAAATGGAAACATTAAAGAGACAATATATATGGTGCAACCAGAAAACTTTGTATCAGGAGACCCAAGGTCTATGTTTGCAAACTCAAGAAATCCATCTATGGCCTTAAACAGGCTTCGCGTTAATGGCATTACAAATTTCATCAAGTAATATCCTTATTTGGTTTTGAGGCTAATCCAGTTGATAATTGTGTATACCAAAAGTTCAATGGAAGTAAATTTATCTTCTTGGTACTATATGTAGAAGATATTCTTTTGGCAAGCAACAATATATGCTCATTGCACGAAACCAAGAGATTTCTCACAAATAAATTTGAGATGAAAGATCTTGGGGACGCCTCCTTTGTCTTAGGAATTCAAATACTTAGAGATCGTTCTCAAGGTATTTTAGGATTGTCACAAAGGAGCTATATTGATACAGTTCTGGATAAATTCTCCATGAAAGATAGTAAACCAGGAGACACACCTATTGCTAAAGGAGACAAGTTTTGTCTCAAACAGTGCCCCACTATGGATCTTGAAAAGGAAGAGATGCATTAGGTTCCATATGCTTCAGCTGTGGGAAGTCTTATGTATGCTCAAGTTTGCACTCGTCCCGACTTAGCATTCATTGTAGGAGTTCTTGGCAGATATCTAAGCAACCCTGATATGCAACACTGGATAGCAGTAAAGCGTGTAATACGCTACCTGAAGAGAACAAGAGACTTCATGCTCACTTATCGAAAGTCAGATAACTTGGAGATCATTGGGTATTCTGACTCAGATTTTGCAGGATGCCCAGATAACAGACGTTCCACATCTGGTTACATCTTTCTCTTGGCTAGAGGAGCCGTCTCCTAGAAGTCTTCCAAACAGACTTTAGTGACTCCCTCCACCATGGCAACAAAGTTTGTGGCTTGCTTTAAGGCATCAAACCATGCAATTTGGGTGTGGAACTTTGCCACAAGCCTACATATTATTAAGAGCATTAAAAGGCCCTTGAAGATTTATTGTGACAATAGTGCAGTTATGCTCTACTCCAACAATAATATGAGTTCTACAAAATCAAAGTTTATTGATATCGAGTATCTGATTGTGAAAGAAAGAGTTCAGGATAAGCAAATTTTGATAGAACATATAGGGGCCGACTTAATGCTAGCTGACCCATTAACAAAAGGTTTGACACCTAAGACTTTTCATGGGCATGTTGTTCACATGGGTCTTGGTTTTGAGATTGCCTTTAATTAGTGGGAGTTTTTTTTCCTCATTTTCTTATGTTTTATATTTTGGTACAAACTTTATGTTATATTTAATTTTCTGCAGAAATAAAAACTTATGAGGTGCTATTGTTATAACAATATGAAGCTTTTTGTTATGTGCAATTTTTTTTTTTGAATTGCACCTAAGGAACTTCACTTTGATCTCACTAAAGACTCCAGTATGACCAGTTGGAAATATGCATGACTTAGATATCACATTGCATGAAATTTCCATGCCACTCATCCATATTGATCTATGTCATCAAGTACGTTGATGTGGTGGTCGTCAGGGTTCTGTCACGTTATACTTTAGTGACTACAACTGTGATGATCCCATTATTGATGTATGCGGTGGACCAGATTGTAAAGTTGAAATATAAGGATAAATAACATTCAGATGCGTGTCTAACGAACTATGATATAATTATTAAGATATGTCGCATAAGTGGAAGATTGTTGGAATATTTTTATATATATTATTTTAGTATCCTAATAATTATTTTATATATATATATATATATATATATATATATAATATATATATATATATATATATATATATATATATATATGCTATTTTATCAATTAAGTGTCTTAAATAATTAAGTGATCAAATAAAGTTAAAAGGCTGATTAAATTTCATTTAAAAATTATTTAATTAATTAAATAATTGAGTATGAGCTCAAATATGAGTGAAAGTCAGAATGACCCATTTGCGAATAATGAGAATCCTAATTGGCTATCACACTGTATATAGGTTATGGTCCCCAATATACGTACATAATCAAATTATCCTTTTCTCACCATCTGAAAGAGAATCCGAGACATAAGGAATACCAGTTGAGGAAGAACCACAAAAGCAATCAATTTTTGAATTTTTTAGGATTACCGTCAAAGACAATTTTTTCAATGGATCCAAATATTCTATAATCAATTTATCGATCATATAATTTTATACATGTTTATATGACTATTTTGATTCCGCATAAAATATATTTCATAATATATCCATGTATATTGAATTGAGTTAATTCTAAAAAAAAATCATGCCTTAAAAAATTATACTTAAATTTTCTTCAATTTTTTATTCACATCTTTGAACATGTCAAAGTCCTATAACTCTCACCTTCTAGATTTTATTGACCCAAATGAAGCAACTATTAGATGCTTATACATAACAATTTTATTACTTTATTATTAATTGTATAGATTTTATTGACCCAAATGAAGCAACTATTAGATGCTTATACATAACAATTTTATTACTTTATTATTAATTTTGTATCTATTACTAATAACTAATACTAGTACAATCAGCAACTAAACTATCTAATTTTATAATTAAAATCACCCCAATTTTTAAAAATTAAAACACTAACTAATTAAACAAGAAAAGAAAAGAAAAAAAAATAAATCTCGAAAAAAATTCATCATTTTCATTTTCAATCTCTACCTGAATCTGAGTCAAAAAAAAAAAAAATTCTCTCTCTCAATTTCAATCTCTACGCTCTTCTACACTCAAAAATCAAAAATCCCCAAAATTCTCTATAAACCCTAGATTCACCAAGCTCGTGACGCAATAAAAAATTTCCAGCTCCGAGGTGGTTCTTGTTGCTATGTGTTGTTTCTTTTGGGGGAAATTGATGATTGATTTTTTATTTGTGAAGAGCGAAGAGTAACGAATTTTGTGGTGGAATCGTAGTTGGTGGTTTTTTCATTGTTGTTGTTGAGTATGCATAGATCTGGTGCAACCATGGCTTGGAACGTGTTCAAGTTCTGCACAGCTTTGCGAGGACTTGGTTCGATTATGATTCTGTTGGTTCTTGGTGTTGTTGGTGTTACTTATTATGCTGTTGTTATTACCAATTATGTTCCTGCTATGTATAATGGAGGCTTTGATTTTCTTATTGCAATCTTGGTCTTGATCTTGTTTCATAGTTTGGTAAGTTACAAAAGTTTTTTATTAATTGTTTGCTTGATTTCATTTGAATTTGTTTCTTTTTGTTAGTGTTTTGGGTTGTGGATGTTTTTGACTTTTTGTTTTTTGATTTGTTTGTGGAAGTTTAGGGTAGGGTGTTTGTTAATTTGTTAGAATTTAGCTTTTGACTTAGGGATCATGATTCATTATTGGGTTTATTTGAAGGGTTTGAGTGTGTGATTACTTTGGAGATGATAAGGATAAGTTTAAACTTTTCTTGGAATCAAATTGAAAATAATGGTTGTTCTGTTGGAAGTTTTTATCTATGAAGCACGAACACCTGTTCTTGAACAGACACCGACACTGACACGACGACACCTGTTCTTGAACAGACACCGACACTGACACGACGACACCTGTAATAATTTGAAAAAATGAATAAATTAAACGTAATCACAAGTGTTGGTGTCGGTGTCCGACATTGACGTCGACACGGGCATACTTTTTTTCAGAAGTGTCGGTGCTATAGAGGTTTTCATTAACATTAGCTGGGCCTGGGAATCATTTGATTTTAGCTTTTTCTGTCAGATTCTGAATGCGGTGTAGAATGATGAGGTGTTAGATATCTTAATTGATGGTGGTTATTTGAAAAGTGACGAGTAGTTGTGAAAGTTTTAAACTCGTGCCACGATGCTTATTTGAACAATGAATGGCAATTTGACAAATTGTTGTCAAGGTTTTAAATTGCATTTGTGTATTTGTCGTGTCAAGATGGTTGATTTTGCAGAAATTGCGATAATCATTGATGATCTATGAAGCACGGACACACCGAACACAATCCTGACACTGACACGGCGACACTGCTAATAATTTGAAAAAAATAAATAAATCAAACGTAAGCACAAGTGTCGGTGCAGGTGTCTGACACCAACACGGACACAAACACGCATTTTTTCAGAGGTGTCGGCGCTTCATAGTTGATGATGCTGTCGCTATGCAGTTGTGAAAATAGAAAACTATGCTGTTTTTAAGCTTTGGTAGTTGTATAAAAACCTAAAATACTGGAAGATTTCTTTTAATAGATTTTTTTCATATGTGTTTCTTCGGAAGTTTCTCCAAACATGATCAAACACAGATGTTCAGCTTCCATTAAGCTTAGTTGATTAGTTTTGTAGTTTAATGAGGTGTTGTTTCTTTGGTATGTGAATTAAATGATATGTTGATTTGGAATTCTCCTCTTGATTATGTAGTTGGTTATGCTGTTGTGGAGTTATTTTTCCGTTGTTTTTATCGATCCGGGAAGTGTACCTCCAAACTGGAGGCCTACAATTGATGAGGAGATAGGAGAGGAAGATCCATTAGTTGGTACAGAATTCGTGAACGCGCTGTCTGACCCGTCCAATCAAAGGATCCGGTACTGCAGGAAGTGCAACCAGCTCAAGCCGCCTCGATGCCATCATTGTTCAGTTTGTGAGTTTTTAGCACACAAACAATTTCATTTATTTATCGCCACATTGAAAACAAGACAACATGATTTTGATACTTTTCGGTTTGAAATCAGGTGGGCGATGTGTACTGAAGATGGACCACCATTGTGTGTGGGTAGTTAACTGTGTCGGGGCTCTAAATTACAAATATTTCCTTCTTTTCTTGGTATGGACACTCAACTTGAGTTACTTTTTTGTTATCCAGTTATTACTTGTGTGAAATGTTACTTGCATGATTCAATTGTTTTTTTCCGGCATTTTTACTTTCGAAAGATAGTATGACTTTGATTGTCTTACATGTTTTGATGTTATGTTTGGTTTTATAAAAGAACTATTTAACAATTGATACACAAAAACATTGATATTTGTCTAATGTGATAGTGTAATTTATTATTAGATGTCATTAATGCTGTAAATCATAATTAACAAATATGCTTTAACCATGTTTCTCTTCGGGTGTTGCACGGACTCTCAATACTAGTAACATAGTACTGTGTATGATTTGACATATAGTAATTCTTTAAAATTTCCTTTCACTATAACAAAGATATTGTAGACTTATTTGTTTAGTTTATAGTGCCAATAAAAAAAAATACTTGCTTAATATGATCTGATTACATTACATCGTAGTGCAGTTCTACACTTTCCTCGAGACGAGTCTAGTGACTGCATCCTTACTGCCACATTTCATAGCATTCTTTAGTGATGGAGAAATTCCCGGAACACCTGGCTCTCTTGCTACAACTTTTCTTGCGTTTGGTAGGATTTCTAACTCACCGTTCTAGCTTTTGATTCCATATGTGAAATTCTGTAAGATTGTTGGATTACCTGCAGTTTTGAACCTGGCTTTCGCATTGAGTGTGTTGGGATTTCTCATCTTGCACATATCATTGGTGGCTGCTAATACAACCACTATTGAGGTAAACTTCTGCATAAAATATTAAAAATAAACTACTTTTTTGTGTTACTCGGAATAGTAGATCCCTGCACTTTATTCAACTTTCACCTGAACATACGGTATTGCTCCTGGACATTATTTAGTCCTTGTTTGATAAACAACTTAATTACGTGTTATGAATCAAGTATTTATCAAATAGCCACGTATGTATAAGCTATTTCTTTACAAGCTATAAGCTCTCCCAAACAGTTTTCGTACAAGCTATAAGTTATTTTGGAGAACTTATGGAAGTAAGATTAAAACAACTTACATACACGTCATTAGCTCTCACAAGTGCTTATGCCTGTAGATAATCTCAAATAACCCAATCTAGACAAACCCTTGTTGAATTTAAATTGATGAAATATTTGTATGCATGAAATATATCCACCGTTGCCCAGGTAAACTGTGTGTGTGGAAGCATGTTATGAAAAGATTACCATATTCTTCGATATAATACATTTGTATGCTTTTTCCTTGATGTGTGAAGTTTGGCTTATGTTTTGCTCCTTGTTGTGAGCAGGCATATGAGAAGAAAACTACTCCAAAATGGCGTTACGACCTTGGCCGTCGAAAAAATTTTGAGCAGGTGGGTACTTGTTGTATTATGGTAACAGTGTTTTATGTCAGTTATTCATGTTACTTTTCAGAAAAAATGTGATAAATGGTGTAAATATCACTCTAATAAACTCTACCTGTCTTAACAATTTATGCACTAATGACTTAACAGGACAGGATGTTCAATTAAGTTTTTTTATGGATAACTTAAGTATGCATCGTGGGAAACAATACCCGGACTCTTTATCTGATCTATATGCAACTTTTATCCTACTGCTTTTCACTCGGTCATGATTGCAAATTTTTTATCCTAAATAATCCAAATAGAAAATACTTGCTGAAAGTGTTAAGGTGGTTCTAGCTATAAAACACATAAACCGACAAATTGATACTAGTAATAATTTATAAAATGGAAGTAGTTGTTTGCTATCATACTTGTTGGTGTTGGTGTCGGTGTCGGTGTCGGTCACCAGATACGCCCTCATATTATGTTTATGGTTTTGAAATAGTTGGTTCATAACAAAATAATGTCTCAACCTTAACCCTTACATATTATGATTTTTGTTGCTTCTTTGATATCAGGTTTTTGGGATGGACAAGAAATACTGGTTCATTCCTGCTTATTCAGAAGAAGATATACGAAGGATGCCAGCTCTACAAGGTCTCGAGTATCCATCAAAACCTGACTTCGATTCCCAATAGTTTAAAAACTCAAAAGGCCACATATTTGGCATAAGTTTAATGCTTTCATTTCTAGTTTCACTTTTAATAGCAAAACTGTTCCCGGTTTTCACTTCATTTCTAGTTTCAAAAATGTTTCGAAAACATGTTTTTCGTCTCATGTACAAATCTTTAAAAACAGGAAACAAAATGAACACCGGAAACATTTCAAAATAAAAAGTGAAAACAAAAAAATGAAATCAGAAAACAACTTCTCAAACCAAACAGAAATGTACACATTATGTAACAAAAAACACGTGGTGTCCCCGGAACCTTACTTACAAATCCGGCTTGTAAGTAATTCTAAGCTCTGAGCAATTCATCTGCAGAAACACCAAGCATGATTTTTATTTTTTTATTTTTATAATGTTAGTTATTTAAAGGTGCATGTGTTAGGTTGAAGTGAAAGGAGCAATGTTTATGTTTCTTATGATTTGGGTTTTGTTCCCCAAAGCAAATCAGTTTTCTTCTTTTTCTTCTATTCAATTCTTGAGAAACTACTATAGCATTGTAGTACTAGTATAATTTATTCTTTCTTACTCATTCTTCACCACCACCATACTCAAGCTGAAAAGAATATTATTTAGAAATTAAGATCTTAATAAATTAAGTTTTTAAAAGGTACAATTTTCCTAAAAAATGAGTACAAAAACCCAGCAAGAAATTTCTCCCTTTCCTAAATAGGAAAACACATCTAGCAAATATACCTACAATTTTTTTTCCGACTAACATCATAAATAGCACAAAACCACAAATTCAAACAAACACATGTGGATTTAAAACATGTGTAGCATGTAAGAATTGATTTTTTGTTTGGATACATGAATTTGGCAAAGATGGCAACAAAAAATGAAAATCTTAATTCAAGAATCCTTAAATTCAAGTTGACAATGGTGGCAGAGGAGATTGGCAGTATCTTATCCATATCAGAAAGCTCAAGATATACAGTTTTGATAGTCTTTAAGCATGACATGTCCATTTTGAATGAGTCAAAATACGAATTCAATCATGATAAAGTCTAGTTATAATATATGTTATGCAATTTCTTAACAAAAATTTAAGAATGAAATATTCAAAAGCAAATAAAAAGTCAATTAACATAATTATAAAATCCAAATCAACATATAAGAATACAAATTCTTATTATCAAATAGAAAGAAAATCATAACCATGTTGTGAAAATTTAACTTGTCAAACCTCAGTAATCATCTGAAGAGATATCAAAGAAGTTAGATATTTGGGGAATCAATCTAGTGAATCATATTTAGTATGAGTAAGTCTTAGGTATATCACTATTACGACTAATGAGAACCATAAGGAGTGAAGATGGAAAAGACTTACCAAGTGGTTATCTCGAAGAGATCGGTTCAGTATCTTGCATATGTGTTAATAAGGTGTATTTGGTTGGTCATAGTATAACAGTGGATAATTCTCCTGGATTCATGATCTCGCATGTAGACCCTATGAGAATGGTACCTGATGTGTACAATGATACTCTATCCTATTGAAAGGACTCATGAGTTATACTTCTGCGAAAGAGTGGGAATGAGATATTCCTGATGTTAAGCATGTAACTCAAATTATATATAAGTAAGAACACAAGCTAGAGTTGCAAGAGATGGATCAAGATGTTTGAGATGAATGATTTTGGATAGGAAGTGCAATGTTATCTCTAGATGTGTGACCAAGTTGCGTGACTCTGTGAGTAGTATTGGAAAATTCACAGTTACATCCTATATTGGTTAAATTTCCTTAGAAGCGTTGTCTCGTCGATGACTTGAATTCTTTGTTGGTATTATTTCTCCAGTTGGCTAGAATCACGTGTCATCAGAACCCGTGACTGGGTCAGAACTCTTTAAAGGACTTAGGATGGATCGTGACAATAGGATCCAAATATTTTCATACTAAGTTGAATTGATCGTAATCAATATAGAAGATTTCTGAAGATTTTGTGTTCTTATGGTAATGTTCTAGTATAAGTTTGGGGAGCAGATGCTTAGAGGAAAGTATGGATTTTCTATGAAGTTCTATAAGCTAGTCATTAGTATATGTTAATCCCAGGTGTTCCATGGTGCTCAATTGGGAGTTGCACAATAAAAAGTTTTGGATATGAGAGAATTATGAAGTCCTATGGAGGTTCATAGAGATAACTACTCGTAGAAATGGAAGTAACATAATCCCGTACCAAGTATGTGATACTTTACTGGAGACGCGCAAAAGAAGTGAGACACCAGGTATGTGTGCACATGGTATGTAATATCAAGTAGAGTGAAGCCGATAAAGATATCGATATGTGGATTATAAAGATTTTTGCAAGCATTGAAGGATTTATAAGAGAAGAGTCGTCAGTATTGTGTGTAGTCAAGGAATCAGTAAATTATCTCATGAAGACTTGATAAGTATTGACTATCCAATCAGAATAAGGTGTCATGGTTATGGTTTTGATTAGCTCAGTGCAAGAAAGGAAAGTTATGGATTCTGGAGGGATTTGTGACAAAGTAGTTCAAAACGACATATCAGATGATTAAGTGGAAAAAAGGGGTTAGAAGTTAATCAAGGATTTGAAATAGAGGTATGGTCAAATCAAGAAAACTGAGAAGTCACAAAAGAATGAAGTTTTCCAGTGAAAAGAAGTTGGAAGATTGAGTTTGTCAGAGGATTGAACTGAAGCAAAATCAAGTGTTGACCTATGACGGTGATGCAAGAAGTGTTTCTTTCTTTAAGTGGAAGAAATTCAAGGAGAATTTCAATTTAAGGCGGGAGAATGTAATATCCCATATCCTCTTAAGTGCTCTAACTCTTGTCAATTGAGACAAACAGAGCTCCTATATGCTCTATTTATTGTCAATTGAGACCGACTGAGCTCCAATGTGCTCTAAATGTTGTCAGTTGGGATAAATAAAGTAAACAATGGATTCATAAAAGATAAATCCTTATTAAAAGAGACTGGCTATTATTAATTAATATAAAAGAGAACATTTTGGTAACATTAATAATTGGTAAATTGGTACTAGAATATAAATATAAATTTATATATATATATATATATATATATATATATATATATATATATATATATATATATATATATATATATATTATATATATATATATATATATATATATATATATATTTGTGTGTGCGTGCATACGTGCGTACGCGTGTGTGGGTGATGGATAAGAAGAAGAGAAAAAACAGAAAAATGAGAAAGAGAGAAAGAAAAAAAATAAAGAGAGAGAAAAGAGGAGAAAGAAGGGAAGGAAGAAATAATAAACTCAAGGAAGAAGAAGAGGAAAGTTCATGGAATCATCACCATTATCATCAACTCCATCTAAATTTATTCATCATATTATTGGATTGATGTGAGTTCCTAGATAGTTTTAGCCTTGGGGAAAATTCATGATTTGGGGATTAGAGTTTTGAGTGAACTTATGATTTGTGGGAAATTGATGTTGTAGTGAAGTTATGAGATTATGTCTTGAAGATATGTTGTGTTGGTGTTATATATTATGTTGTGTTATGATTGCTAATCCATGAAGTTGATGTTGGATTGATGTTGTGTTTATGTTGAGAAATCATATGAGGAAACTATGTTATTGTTGTTGTTGTTCCTTATTGTTATGACATATTGATAGCATGAGTTGTGTTGTTATAATTAGACGATTAATGGTTGAAAATATGTTTGATTATTGTTGATTCTTGATGTTAAACTTGTTGATTTCATGGATTTGTATTATTGTATGGTTTGACATGATTTGTAATGGTTAAATATGAGGTTAATTGTGTATTGAAGGAAAGGATTGAAACAAATTAGAAATAAAATGGACTGATGTGAAAATTATGCAAGAAAACTAAATTTTCATCAGCACAATCGATTGCACATGTCATACAATCGATTGCACCTTTCAAAAATAGTGAAAAATTATCAAAAATAGGTTATGCAATTGATTGCACACTTTCTTCAATTGATTAATTCACTAAAATTCGCAAATAGAGAGTTCAGGAAGCTGATGCAATCAATTGCACCCCCTTATGCAATCGATTGTATCCATAGTTTTTATCCAAAAATCATGTTTTTCAAAGGTACTAACTCATATTAAGAGTCCTATAACTTGTTCCATGATATGTATGCATTATATTAACATTAATCGGTTGAATTACATGAAATTGAGTGTGTTCTAACCTAGAATCTTGTTTTGGATATAATGGTTTTAAATGCGTTTCGTAACTTGGAATGAGGTGTGAATAGATTCGATAGGAAGATAACGTAGAGAACTATAATATATAGAGAAATCTCTATCAGTTATTCCACTATACCTTTCCCTTTTCATCCGGTTAACCCCATCATAGGATGATCAGACGAACGTTTACTATGTGACATGAAAGTGGAATAAGTTAGAATGAGGCGAGTTGTGTGATAACTTTGCCTAACGTTATTGTAACATGTTATATTATCATGTATGCTTTATGTATGTTATGAATCATGATGTGTGATATGAATTATTGTTTGTGTTTATTGTGAAAGAATATGATTAAAACCTTATCAAGATGAGTGATGAAACCTTAGGAGTATAACTTGACTAATGACTTAGAATGATAATCTAGGTTATGGAAATGAATTATATGGTGATGCTTGGATGCAAATGGTACCTTCGTGTGTGTCACAGACAAGTATTTAATTGATTATGCATTAATATTCTTTATATGGAACATGTGGAATAACACGTGAATGAGTGAAAATCATCACATAGTATTTAATGGAAATAATGAGAATGGGTGAGTGTATCGCTGAGTGATTGATGAAAGAAATCACAATGATATGGAACCTAATCACGTATTCCGATGTTTTTCCTTGATTATGCATATACCATTTGTGATGCTTATGAAGGAGAATTGCGGTCCAAAACGCAGCGGAAATTAAAATTTTCTCCTTTAGAGATCCTTACGAATGGTCATGATCAGTGATAGAATATTTACCTCTTGTGACGATTGAAACCTTTGGTGCAGATCTCTTGTGACAATCAAAACCTTTGATGCAGATCCACAGAACGATCATGAACGTTGAACGATGACAACGTCTCTACTCAGTCCACACGAACGGATTCCTTCAATCTCAGTGCTAGTTGGTATGAATGAAGGCTTTGAGTGAGAGAGAGAGAGAGAGAGAGAGAGAAAACGAAAGTAATGCAACCGCTATCAATGCTTCTGCACAAGGGTTCTATTTATAGAACCACTTGTGTGGGCTTCAAGCTAAAAAACCCATTTAAGTGTATTTTGGCCCATATCTTATGATATGCCCAAAATCACTTAAGCCCATGGTACCTTACCATATTTCGCATTCTACTCAAGTACACCGTACCTTACGATGCTCTATAATTCACTTAAGGGCACCGTACCTTACAGTATTCCTTAGTTACTCTATCTCTCATCAATCCGTCCTTTGTGTGTGACCCTGTAGGTTTTCGTGACGTTGGCAATTATATTAAATCACGCATTTAACATAATAAACAGTGAGCGGTATCTAGCAACACATCACTGCTACCTAAGACACGAAAATGTCATGTGATCTGACAAAACCTTCTGTGATAATACTTATGTGTATAGTTACCCTTTTGCCCTTATGTCTATATTGAACACAAGGCATAGACCGTGTCATCCTTGTCCAGTTCAATATTGGGCCCATAGACATTTATCCTGTTATGCAGGATGGGCAAATTCCATCTAGGTCACTCATGTCCCTCAGCATGCTTCGTGGAGTACCCATCAACTGTCTTTATGGTTATCCAGTTACGGACAACGTTGGATCAGCAATAAAGCACTCGACTCTACATCTAGGGTCCATAGTGGTTTCAGGTCGAAGAGTGGTATACACCATTATCACCATGAGAATAACTTATGACACTTTGCATAACTTTCTATATAGTATTCTCATAGCGGGTCAATCCGGTATAAATATTACTCATAATATTCATACCTATGTTTAAGACTTGATAACTCTTTATCCATGATCCATGAGATGTGATCATCAGTCTACAAACATAATAGTCTTAATGCTTTAATGTTATCCCACTTCACACTAAAGCTCGACTACGGATACTTTAAGAATAGTGTCCTTATGTTTAATGTGCTCTCATGATTAAGTCACACTTAATACATTAAACGGACTATCTATTCCAGGGACTTTATTAATCAACCATAATAAAGAAAAAGTCTTTTATTATTAATAAATAATTCGATACAAGTACCAAAAGTATTGGCTTCTAGGGCTTACACCAACAATCTCCCACTAGCACTAGAGCCAATCAGGCGTACCCCGTATGTCCATTGATCTAGTATGGCCATCATGCTTCTGCTGCGCAAGAGGCTTTGTCAGTGGGTCAGCTATATTGTCAAGTGTAGGTACTTTACATATTTTCACATCTCCTCTATCTATTATCTCTCGAATGAGATGATAACGCCTAAGTATGTGTTTGGATCGTCGGTGAGATCTAGGCTCCTTAGCTTGTGCGATAGCACCATTGTTATCATAATAGAGACCAATGGGATCCACAATGCTAGGGACTATGCCAAGTTCACTAATGAACTTTTTGATTCAAACAGCTTCCTTTGCTGCACTTGAGGTAGCAATATACTCGGCCTCGATTGTAGAATCAGCAACTATATCTTGCTTTGAACTTTTCAAGCTCACAGCGCCACCATTTCAGCAAAACACATAACCATTGGAATCATTCATATTAAAGCGTCTCAGCACCTTGTCTATGTACTCTGACTTAGGCCAAGCATTTTATGATCTATCTCTATAGATTCTGATTCCTAATCTATAGGCTGCTTCACCTAGGTCCTTCATAGAAAAGCATTTCCCCACCCAAGACTTTACTTGTTGCAGGGTAAGGATATCGTTTCTAATAAGTAATATGTCATCTACATATAATACCAGGAATACGATCATGCTCCCACTAACCTTCTTGTAGACACAAGGCTCATCTTCGTTCTTGATGAATCCTTATTATTTTACTGTTTCATCAAAACGAAGATTCCATGAGTAATACATCACCTTGATCAAATATCCATATATCTCAGGTAGGTGACGTATCCTGCCTGACCTACGCTGGTCTTGTTCTACTTGAGCAGGTTGCTCTTACACAACTACTTGTGTTTCCTGCTCCAATTCCTCCATAGGTGTGTCGATGCTTTGTGATTCTTGAATTTCTTCAAGCTCTTCTTTCCTTCCGCTGGTTCCTTTGGAAATAAAAATCCTTTTCTAGGAAAACTCCAGTTCGAGCGACAAACATTTTGCCCTCAGAAGGATTGTAGAAGTAATACCCTCCTTTTTCTTTAGGATACCCCACAAATAAGCATTTGTCAGATTTGGGCTCAAGCTTAGTTGAAACTTGTCATTTCACATAAACTTCGCAACCCCAAATCTTCATGTAAGACATATGTGGTTTCTTACCACTCCATATCTCATATGGTGTCTTATCAACCTTTTTGGATGGAACACGGTTAAATGTGTAAGCTGTTGTCAATAGTGCATGTCCGCAAATGGAGTTTGGAAGATCGGCGTGACTCATCATGGATTTAACTCATTAGGTTTCATCCTTTTAGTATTAATGTTATAAGTTGGCATTATGAGATCAAGGACATATAGTCCATTGTTCATTTGTGCAGAAGCATAGAATATATCATTCAAATAAATTGAGCAACAATTGTTCTTTATTATAAATGAAAAAACCAAACTTGTCCAAACAAGAAATGGAAATAATATTCCTGCTAATTGCAGGTACATAATAACAGTTCTCTAACTGAATTATTAAACCACTAGGTAAAGTCAATACATAAGTTCCTACGGCTAAAGCAGCAACCTTTGCTCCATAGCCAACTCGTAGATCGACTTCACCTTTTGCCAAATCTCTACTCCTTCTCAGCCCCTACACATTTGTACAAATGTGAGAACCGCATCCAGTATCTAATACCCATGATGCAGAAGTAGATGAATTAATAACAAAAATACCTGAAGTTGAAGTCTCTACTTCATTCTTCTTATCTTCCAGGTACTTTGGGCAGTTTCTCTTCCAGTGTCCGGTCTTACCGCAATGGAAGCAGGTGCCTTCTTTTGCTATGCCTCCATTAGGCTTCAAAGCAGCAACGGTGGGTTTGGGTTTGGCAACTTCCTTGCCTTTCCCTTTATCACCCTGCTTAGTGGGCCTTTTGTTCTGTCTCTTTCCATTTCCGATCATCAGAATGGACTTCCCTTTTGACTTCAGATTCTGCTCGGCTGTTCTTAACATGGCGAGCAGTTCAGGAAGAGATTTGTCCATATCAATCATATTGAAATTTAGGACAAATTGACTGAAACTATCTGGCAACGATTGCAAGATCAAATTAGTCGCAAGTTCCTTTCCGAGGGGAAAACCCAATCTCTCAAGGTTTTCCACATACCCAATCATCTTGAGTACATGGGGACCTACAGGGGCTCCCTCAGCTAACTTGCCTTGAAAAAGGGCTTTTGAAACTTCAAACCTCTCATGCCTTGCTTGCTCTTGATAGAGCATCTTCAGGTGTTCGATCATATCGAACGCTGTCATGTTCTCATGTTGCTTTTGCAATTCTGAGTTCATGGTAGCTAGCATGAGACAAGCAGTTTCATTGGCATCATCGACATGCTTCTTATAAGCATCTCTTTCTGCCTTAGGTGCAGAACTAGGAGGTTCCTCTTCAGGAACAGGTTTCTCCAAGACATACAACTTTTTATCATGTTTGAGGACAATCCTCAGGTTTCGGTGCCAATCCAGAAAATTTGTCCCAGACAATTTTTCCTTGTCAAGGCTTGATCGCAAAATGTTGTTAGAGGTGTTTGTTGTCATGGTAATCTACATAAGGATTAATGAAAATATAAGTATCATTGACATATTTAATTAGGCCTTTAATTAAATATGCTCCCACTATTTTACTCAAAACAAATGACCCTCATCATTTGATTCGGAAAATCCCGTTGGAAGATTTTCTAGTGGGTCGAGATCCATATTTCACTTCGTTCTAAGTCCGCGTAGGCGGATTACACAAAACTAGGTTATTTAGGTAGGAACTCCTTCCAATTGTATCTCATACAACTCTCGAAAATTTCAGTTGGGTGAATAACTCCTTATTCCAATCCATCATATAGATCATCCCCAACTCTTGCTTCTAAACATATATAATATTATTATAATATGTTTAGTTAAGTTTGACCCATTGTTTTAGCAGTTGGATATTACAATTATCCCATCGCACCTTACTAATATAGAACATGCACCTCGCGTAGGCGAAACCTACATTATCCGATACTAGTCTTGATGAATGCTAAAACTTGGAAAGCATAAACTTAATATTTAACTTGAGGGAATTGTAATCGTTATGATCTCACCGGCTTATTTATCATATAAATCGTCTCTCACATACATTCACATGCATCAACATACATTCACATGCATTAACATACATACATAATGAAACAGTTATGGCCCCTAGCGCAATTGTTCTCCCAAGCCAATGAGAGAACCTAAGCTAACCTAATAACGATCTAAGATTATCCAAGCAAGATCTTCAAGGTTGTCCTCCTTTAATATTGAATTCTTCTCTAAGCTTCTCCAAGCAAGATCTTCAAGGTTGTCCTCCTTTGATATTGAAATCTTCTCTTTCTTCATAACATTGTCTTCTTCTCTTTCTTCATAACATTGTCTTCTTCTCTTTCTTCATAACATTACATTCCAGAAGAAACTCGTATTTCATACGAGGGAGTGAGATGAGAAAAGAAGTTACATTAAGAGATTAAAAGGAGAGGCACGACTCGCAGGTCGTATTTTAAAACCCAAAACAAAATAAAGGATAACTAAGGCCATAACTGATCACCACAAGGCAATAATAATAAACACATTATTATTATTATTATTATTATTATTATTATTATTATTATTAATTTTAATTCCTTTAATTAATTAAAACCAAATTAAATTTCGGCGACCGATCACACTACGCAGAGTTAGCCGGGGGTCCGCTGCCCGGACAGCGGGAACGGGGTCGTTTTGAAATCGGCGTCGTTTTGCATGGACACAACTCTTGCGCAGTCACAAAACAGAAACCCCTGATTCTGTGAGTGTGAAGACCGTCACAAGCATGTTACGACCGTCACAGGCATGTTACGACCGTCACAGGCATGTTACGACCGTCACGCGGCCAAAAACAAAATTGCCTAAAATTTTGGATCTGTGAGTGTAACGACCGTCACAAAGCACGTGACGACCGTCGCGTCTAGCTTGTTACGACCGTCACAAGCTCGTGACGAACGTCACGCGGCCAAAATAACAACCTTTGAAACAGTCAACACATGTGTTCCAAAAAGCCCTAAATTCACAACTCCTTGACGGCACAACCCTTGCACCGTCGCCAACCCTAATGCGCCAATTTCAGACCGTCAAACACACCTCGATTGTTGATTCAGTATGATTGATCAACAGGTCATTGCTTCACCATACTAGTGTCGGATTCCGAAGCAAATGACCATTGATCGCTCAAAGGAAAACAACCATTTAGTGTTTGAATGAACGAAACAGAAACAGTATATCATATATACCGTACTTTGCATTAGGATTACTTATATCATATATAAGTTGATCGGTCTCAATTGCGTAACATATGGACGATCGATGTATCGCTGCTTCACCATACTAATGTCGGTACCGAAGCATAGTCAACATCAATCATCCAACTCGTACACTCATGATGCAAAATTTAATTACCCATTTAATTAATTGATTCATTCTGTCTTTTAATCATATTAATACAGAAATTAAACAACTATCCGATTCATGGTTTCGTAAGTGGCTCTGATACCACTGAAGGAGAATTGCGGTCCAAAACGCAGCGAAAATTAAAATTTTCTCCTTTAGAGATCCTTACGAATGGTCATGATCAGTGATAGAATATTTACCTCTTGTGACGATTGAAACCTTTGGTGCAGATCTCTTGTGACAATCAAAACCTTTGATGCAGATCCACAGAGCGATCACGAATGTTGAACGATGACAACGTCTCTACTCAGTCCACACGAACGAATTCCTTCAATCTCAGTGCTAGCTGGTATGAATGAAGGCTTTGAGTGAGAGAGAGAGAGAAAATGAAAGTAATGCAACCACTATCAATGCTTCTGCACAAGGGTTCTATTTATAGAACCACTTGTGTGGGCTTCAAGCTAAAAAGCCCATTTAAGTGTATTTTGGCCCATATCTTATGATATGCCCAAAATCACTTAAGCCCATGGTACCTTACCATATTTCGCATTCTACTCAAGTACACCGTACCTTACGATGCTCTATAATTCACTTAAGGGCACCTTACCTTACGGTATTCCTTAGTTACTCTATCTCTCATCAATCCGTCCTTTGTGTGTGACCCTGTAGGTTTTCGTGACGTTAACAATTATATTAAATCACGCATTTAACATAATAAACAGTGAGCGGTATCTAGCAACACATCACTGCTACCCAAGACACGAAAATGTCATGTGATCTGACAAAACCTTCTGTGATAATACTTATGTGTATAATTACCCTTTTGCCCTTATGTCTATATTGAACACAAGGCATAGACCGTGTCATCCTTGTCCAGTTCAATATTGGGCCCATAGACATTTATCCTGTTATGCAGGATGGGCAAATTCCATCTAGGTCACTCATGTCCCTCACCATGCTTCGTGGAGTACCCATCAACTGTCTTTATGGTTATCCAGTTACGGATAACGTTGGATCAGCAATAAAGCACTCGACTCTACATCTAGGGTCCATAGTGGTTTCAGGTCGAAGAGTGGTATACACCATTATTACCATGAGAATAACTTATGACACTTTGCATAACTTTCTATATAGTATTCTCATAGCGGGTCAATCCGGTATAAATATTACTCCTAATATTCATACCTATGTTTAAGACTTGATAACTCTTTATCCATGATCCATGAGATGTGATCATCAGTCTATAAACATAATAGTCTTAATGCTTTAATGTTATCCCACTTCACACTAAAGCTCGACTACGGATACTTTAAGAATAGTGTCCTTATGTTTAATGTGCTCTCATGATTAAGTCACACTTAATACATTAAACGGACTATCTATTCCAAGGACTTTATTAATCAACCATAATAAAGAAAAAGCCTTTTATTATTAATAAATAATTCGATACAAGTACCAAAAGTATTGGCCTCTAGGGCTTACACCAACAGCTTATATAAAGTAGAAAATGGGGATGTGACACTAATGATTCATGCTCAATTGGGTTTGAGTCCCAACCATGACTGATATGGGGGAAATGTGGACACCTGATCGGTCATCATTTGTACTATATTTTCATCGCTTATTCGACAAAAATCCAGGTACTATGTAGTACTTTATTCGTATTATGCTACCATTTGAGTCAGTTTTAGTTTCCGTAAGTTATTTGCTCGTTTTATCATTTTGAGTTTTATTTCGAGTTTTCTGCATTTTATGCTTTGGTTGTCTGTTTTTGATTTTCTTCAGGTCCAAGTAGAAGACCCAAAAGACTCAGTGCGAGAAAGTAGAGAAATCTGGTGTTTCGGGAAGGAAATCGCCAAGCTACAAGAGGCCTGCCACGACCACCTGTGTCACTTGACACCGGCCGTGGCAGGATGACGGCCTTACAAGCTATAGGAGAATGGAAGATCAGGGGCGTAACGTGGGCGCCAGTGTCACCTGACACGGGCCATGTCAACTTGCCTGAACTTGAAAAAAAAGAATTGGAAAAACTAGTGGGGCAACACGGCCACCCGTGTCAGCTGACGCGGGCCGTGTTGGCTCAGGCGCTGGTTCTTTTTGCTATTGTGGTTTTTTCTCAAGTATTAAGCTGAAAGGGTATTCTGGGGATTGCCAACCAGTGCTAATGGATTTTCACTATTTAGGAGAGTTTTTACGAGGAATTGGGGGACTTTTTGGGACTGAAGATAGCAGGAAGAATTGAGACGATCAATAATTGGAGAGATCGAGTAATTCCGAGAGCGAAAGATTTTCATGCGCGGACGCAATTGAAGATCCAAGTTATCTAATCACTTGTAATGTCTAATTTTTATCTTAAATTTATTTTGAACAACTCCCCAATGCTAGGGGGTGTCCCTAATTTATATATGTAATGACTTTGAGTTTGCATTTGTAATGACAATATTGTTTTTCAAAATTACCGTAATCTTTTGATGTGTTTAATGCTTTCTCTTTCGGAACAATTTAGGTTGATCTATGATTATCGATTAGGCTGGATCGCCATTGATAACGCTTTCATAAGATTATTCTGCAGTAGATATCACCTAGGACTAGGGATATCCTGTATGAACCAGATTATTCTCGATATATTAAGGCTTAATTTCACCGGTAGTTTTCTATGGACATAGAGGTTGGGGTTGAACGATTAAATGTTTTCTCACCAAGGTCTTGGGAAAAAACACCCTTGAGAACTGATAGTAATTAATTGATATTTGTTGATGCAATAGTGACTCAGAGTTATTACAGGGACAAATTACACACCTTCCCTGACATGTTCCTTTACCTTGAAAACCTTGTTTTACAATATTATTTATTTTATTTGCCCTTATTTTTATAAATTTGAATCTAAACCCCCAACACTAGTTTTTGTTTAATTGAACGATTATTCGAACTCAATATTAACACGCAGTCCTTGTGATCGACATTCAGGGAATTTTTCATTTGTTACTGCAAAAGGAAAAATATTACAGTTACTATTTTTCCGATCAGGTTTTTGGCATTGTTGCCGGGGACTGCCAAAATATAGAGTTTGATTTTAGTTCAATTAGAATTTTGTTGCTCTTCAATAAAATTATTTTTCTGTCATTTATATAATTTCATTCACTAATCTGTCTAATCTGTTTATGCGAGAAGATCCCTCACTTGAGTTTCTTTTTGACGCAGAAATTGAGAGAACCCTTCACCAGAGACTCAAACACGCTAGATTGGCTAGACTGAATTCCGAAGAGGAAGTTCCCTCGGTTCACTCATATTCAGACTCAGAAACAGAAACAATGGCTAAATCTCCTCCACCTCCACCTCCAGAAAGGCTCCTTGGTGACTATGGAGGTGCAAATGCACCAGGTGGTAGATTAACAATTGTCAACCAACAAGTGAATGCGACTAATTTTCAACTGCATCCAAGCACAATTAATCAACTTGAAAGAAAACCTTTCACCGGAAAGGTGAATGAAGATGCAAACAAGCACTTACAGAGATTTCTGACCATGAGTACTACTCTGAAAATTGATGGTCATACTGATGAAGCAAAGGAGTTAAGAATATTCCCGTTCACTTTAACTAAGGCGTAAGAATGGTTCTGTTCTCTCCCAGCTGGCAGTATTACATCATGGGAAGAGATGCAAAAGGCTTTCTTAAATGAGTATTTTCCAGCATCGGTATTTCTGAAAAAAAGGTATGAAATCTTGAACTTCAAACAAAAGGAGGGTGAGTCTTTGGGAGATGCCTACAAAAGATTCAAAAGGATCCTGGTGGCTTGCCCAACTCATAATATGGATCAGACTGAACAGATGCAGATGTTTGTTAATGGTCTCCAAATAGACAAAACAGTTGATTGATACAGCAGCCGATGGCTCAACCAATTTCTCAACAACCACCAGTATTAAAAAGATCATTGAAGTGATAGCTGTAAATGAGCATTTGGAGTTGTATAATAGGTGTACGAGCAAACCCGAGGGAGTTATTGATCTGAAGCTGGAAACCAATAAAATCCAGTTGGAAGATACAATAGTTGCTGAAGTGGAAAATAAGTTAAAGGCTATGAATATAGGTACTCAACATGTAGCTCAAGTTCAACCTGTTCAGACAGTCAGTTGTGGGATTCGTAATGGACCTCACCACACGGTGTATTGCTTTACAACTAGGGGTGGCAAAACGGGTCGCCCGCCCTGCCCTACCTAAAGCCCGCCAAAAAAGAAGCGGGGCGGGCATGCCCGTCAAGTTGAAATGGGCATGAAAATCTAGCCCGCCCCGCCAAGGTGGTGGGTTGGCGGGTGGCGGGATTGCCCCCCTTTTTTTATTTTATTTTATTTTCATTTTTTAAAGAAATTAAAATGCTATTTTTTTTTTACATTTCAATAAGAAAACATCAAACCAACAATTAGAAAGTATAAATGGCAAAAGACTAAAACCATTAAAGTATTACCCTTCAATCAAAAATAAAACCTTCAACAAGTATTTACCTAAAATAGAAGTAGAATCATCAACAAGTATTAACTTTCAAGTTTCAACCAACCAAAACCATAATAACATTGCCTAACAAAATAAGAGTGAAGCATTCTAAAACTAAATTCTAATTATTAAGGTCAAAAATATTAGATGCACTCTTAGAACAAGTTGAACCTTATTTTTCATCTTCATTGCCATCATCATTTCCATCTACATTATAAAATAATAAAATAAATTAAATGGTTAGAAAAAAATATTAAAAATAGTAGATAACTATATTCATACTAAAAATAATTACCATCATCAAAGGCATGCAACCAATTGCGAGAAGAAAATAATGCTTCAACATTTTCAGACAATAGTTGATTTCTATACTTGTTAAGCACTCTAGAACCAATACTAAAGGAAGATTCAGATGCAACAGTGGTAATAGAAATGCTTAGAAAGTCTCAAGTCATTACTGAAAGTTCGGGAAATTTATGTCTAGTGTTCTTCCACCATTGTAGTACATCCAAATGTTCTGTGTAATCAATATCCAAAGCCGCCTCTTCCAAATACATATCAAGCTGACTTTGACCATTTCTTTTAGCTGTACTAGATTGTTGTTTACCCAATCTAATTTCCTAAAATTTTAACAATTGAATAATAACATAAAGTTAAATGAAACCAATTATTAAATCATGATTTCATATTATTTGTAAGAAACTAATTAGTAAATCATGAATAAAAAACTTACATCAAATAGGCTTGACTCAGTTGACATAGTTAAAGAGGTAGTAGGAGGAATACTTGAAGTATTTGAAGAAGAAATAGAATATTCCGCAAACAACTTGTACAATTTCAGATTTATGTTTTCCAACTTCGATTCCCAATTTAGTGGATCAATCACTTTATAACAATATCCCAATGAGTCCAACTTCATTCTTGGATATAAGATAACCCCAAATGCAAGAACAACACTATATTCATCCCAATACTTCTCAAATTTCAAAATCATGCTTTCAGTCATTTTTTTTTATAATTTCATCTACATCTTTTTGGTTGTCTATCAAAAGAAGTTGAATTTTCCAAATTTGCAAGAAGTACAAATTGGAAGTGGGATAACTTATTCCGGATATCAAAGTGGTAATTTCATAAAATGGCAACAAGAACCAACTCATTTTTTCAAGTCTCACCCACTCTTTTTTTGAAAGATTACTTGTATAATTTGCATCGTAACAATGAAGATTTTCAGATGCACGTTGATATTTAAGAGGACTTTTAAGCATCAAATATGTTGAATTCCATCTTGTAGGCACATCTATAACCAACCCACTTGATATATCAATATTGTCAACCATATCAATGCATTGCTTATATATATATATATATATATATATATATATATATATATATATATATATTCTTTTTTTTGACTCTCTTGTTTTATAAAATAAAGTTTTAGAATCAATTTTGTAATATACTATTAAAACTGAAATTATCTATTACTGTATGCAATTTGCGGAATAGGCAATATATGTAATAAAGAAGAATAGATTTTAATAGAAAATGTATGTAATAGACAATCAATTCCAGTAATAGACAATGTATGAAAGAAGAACCTGGAGTGGAGGCTGAAAGAGATTCACCGCTAGCAAGACGACGACAATGTGAAAAAGATTTCTGCAACACTACTGATATTGTGAGAGAAATTTAGGTCTTTTACTCATTTGTAGTTTTTTAATGGATATTATTATTGAGCCATATGGCTTTTTTTTTTTCAAAATGGGTCATGGACATTTTTTAGGTAGTTTTTTTTTCAATTTTTTTAACGGGCTAGCGGGCCAACCCCTCCCCGTTATGTATTTCGCCCGCGGGTATTTTTGTTTTGGCGGGGAGGGTGAAACGGGTAGGCGGACTCAAAATCCCAACCCAACCCGCCATTTTTTAGCGGGTGCGCGGGCCGGTCAAATGGACCCCGACCCGTTTTGCCACCCCTATTTGATTCCCCTCAACAAATTGAAGAGATAAAAATTTTGAAGCAGAATAATCCCTACTCCAACACTTACAATTCAGGTTGGAAGAATCATCCAAACTTATCTTGGAAAGATCAGAGATTGAATGTTCCACAACAGGGTCAAGGTTAATATCAAACTCCATATAAAAAACAATAGCAACAACAAGCTCCAAAGAAAGCAGACTGGGTGATTTCCATTGAGAAAATGGCTGCTCACAATATTCAATTCCAAGAAGAGACTCGAAACAATCAAAAAACACCACTGCCTCTATAAAAAATCTTGAAGTTCAGATGGGTCAGATAGCACAACAATTGGCCTCAAGTTCTCAAGCTCCAGGTACCTTGCATAGTGGTACAATGACAAATCCTCATGAGCATAATAATGTTAATGCTGTGGTGACCAGAAATGGTAAGTCTACTGAGAAATCGGAAGAAAAAATTGCAGAAGAAGATGGGTTGTTGGAAGTCGAGTTAGAAATCAAAGAACCGAAGAAAATGAAGGAGGATGTTGTGATAATGCCTATAGTGGAGAAGGAGAAGGAAAAATTTGTCAAGCCAATTATTAAACTTCCTTATCCTCCGAGACAAAAGAAGAAAGACCAACATGAGAAGAATTTTGAGAAGTTTTTGTAGATGTTTAAGAAACTTGAGACAAACATTCCATTTTCTGAAGCTCTGAAGCAGATGCCAATATATGCCAAATTCATGAAAGACATCATTGTTAGAACAGGGATAGAGTATCGGGATTTGTTATCGTCTCCAAAGGGATTATGTGATATTGCCGCCGTTCGACAGTTGTTAAGTTCTTAACTTATAGTAACAAGGGGGTTTTAGTTTTCGGTTACGGTAGCTTGCATAAAAAGTAAGAAATTGCGGTAAAAGTTTTGGTTTTACGATTTGAGAAAGATTGTCAAAGTTAGGGTTCGACGATCACTTTGCATGCATATGTTCGATCAAACAAAACTCATAAACTCCATTAGATGATAAACACATTCACAAAATCCTCCCAATGTGTTTATTTCTAACACACATTGAGGGTTTTTCCCATTTTGATCCATTGTTGATTTCTCACACAATCTATCAAAATGACAACTTTTAGGTTTAACTTTTTAGTGAACAAACTCATTCAAAACTATCTCTAGCTAAAGAACAAGGATGGATGAAAACCTAGGTCAAGAGTTGGAAAACACCTTTCAATAATAAACCAACACAAAGAGTTATCAATAAAACAAAGTTTTCACCATACATTCATCATCAAAGAGTTTACAAATGAAGATCAACCCATATACATACAAAGCTTATGATCATCTACATCTAACCTTGACAAAATGAAAGACTTAGCTACTCATTTTTATGGTAGCTTGAACAACAAGTTTCGGAAGAAGGTTGATCAACATCCGAGTCGAAGAATCGAGATTGGATGGGAATCCACCTTCTTTTTGTAAAATATTGTCAAGAGAAGAAGAAGAATGAGAAATGGGGTTTCTAGGGCACAAAAATCATCTCTCAGCAAAAAACAAGTAAAAAGATGATCCCAAAAAAAAAAGATCCGTTCCAAAAAGTAGCCCATACTACTTATAGAAATGGTTGCATGGCTGTCATGCTCGCTAGGCGAGCAGAATGGTTCGCCTAGCGAGCCCCAAAATAAGTCACCAGAAGAGCCCGCGTCCAGAGGAATCATCCCAGACAAGTTTGCATCTGTTCGCTAGGCGAACAATCCTTCGCTAAGCGAAGCCCTCGCTTCTCTCATTCGCTCCAGCGAGTCTTGATGTTTTTGCTACTGGAAGTGTTCGCTACTTGCTCGCTGGATGCTCGCCTAGCGAATACTTCACTACTTCCCTCACCACAACGAGTTTTGATCTTTTTGATTCTGTCCAAGTCTGGGAGTGTTCGCTGGCATCTCGCTGCGTGCTCGCCTAGCGAATACTTCGCTACCTCACTCGCCTAACGAGCTTGCTTATGTTTGCTTTCTTTCTTGGTTCCTTTGCCATCTTTCTTGTGCCTTAGTTTTCTACTCTTTCATGCCTAATTCCTGCACAATAACACACAAATTAAAGGTACCAAGATCATTTCACATAGTATTACAAATCAACAAAAGCAAGGGCGGTTTCGAACACTTTTTCGACAAAAAGGAGTGAAAGATGCCCACATTTGATAGCTCAAATAAGAAAACTTGGGCATCTAACAACTCTCCCCAACTAGATTCTTGCTTGCCCTCAAGCAAAGTATGCCTCTTAAAGGACAAGAGGATTTGCTTAAAGAAAAAGATTTCTCCGAAATCGGATAAAATGGCTCAAACATAAGAGAATCAACCAGACACAAGTTCCCAATGGTTAGAATAACACAATACACAAGAACTAAAGCCTTATAGCAATGCAAAACATGTATCAATCCACAACAATGTTATCCTGAATGAATCACCATATCTCTCCTCTTCGAATAAGGATTGAAGAAATTACGCGTTTTCAACCGCGGGGACAATTTCATTCTCCAACAAACAATGCAAAAGTCAATTCAATTCATACAATGTCTAACAATTATAAATGAAAATGCGGAAGCACGAAGATCACTAAGGTCTTTTCCGGTTGTAGCTTGGTCAGGTTTACAAACAAGGGTCATATCTAAGGCCATTGAAAACGAACTTGCCGACGCAAAAGAGACATTCACTGTACAAGCTATTCACACATCTCAACTTCGTCCCACTTGTTTCTTATTTAAAACCTTCACAACTCTTATTTCATAACTCAATTTTGTTTTTCACTATTTTTCTTCCAAGCAAGCATTCATTTTCATTTTTTTTTCACATCGTATTCACAAAACAGATGTTTCTCTTTTCTAATTTTTTTCAATGCTTGCTCGGTTATTCAAGAGTTGTGGCACCTACCGATTCTCATTTTCGTTCTCCCCAACTTATCTTTTACTCACCCCAAGTGAATGCTCTTGACTTTTTACGGCAAAAGAACAATTATCAAAAATTTCAGGGTTTCAAGAAAAAAGATTTTGACGTCTCGCCTTATTTCAAGCTGAGATTCAACTGTTTAAGCTCAAAGGGGTTCACGAATACTCTCTGCTCACGGGTAAGTTGTATTTGGAACTGGTTGTGCTCGAAAGAAAACAAACGCCTTGATCATTTCTAATTGCTTCCACAAATTCACAATAATAAAAGACAAAGCATGAATCAAATGAATCAACACAGTTTATTAGAATCCAGCATTTTAGTGTACAATGGAGGTTTCCTCACAATTTGTGGTTCTAAGCCCTAGGTGAATCATTCATTCAATTATGTTGCAAAAAGAACAATATTCAATTACGAAAAGAGTAAAGTTCTTAATGCATTCTAAAATTCTAACCGGAGGTAACCATGTACCTTAACATTATTCGCTTGTTTATTTTTATCATCGCCATCCAAGCTCGGATGCACCTTCATTGGATACTTCTTTGAGGAGCAACCAATCTAGAAGGTTTGACCCTCAACAACCAAAAATTTATTAAACAAAAGAAATTCAAACCAAACACAATAATTTAAAACATAAACAACAACCATCACTTCAAAATGTTAAAATGTGCGTGGGGGACAAAACACCCTAAAAAGTACATAACCAAAATACCAAATATCTGAAAATACAAGAAAATAAAACATAACATAAAAAAAACTTAGTCCTCATAGGACTCAGAACCCTCTTCACTACCGGCCTCAGAACCAGAATCATCATCATCACCATCACCATCATCATCATCAGCATCATTAGCGCCACCAGAACCATTAGCACCAGCACCCGCCCCCTCTCCGAAAACAGGCCTCTCCTCAGGCCAGCTAGCATGTTGCAGGAACTGCCCACGCGTCATCATAGGATGCTCTCCAGAAGGGTCACGCACCTGCAACTGTAATACGTGCATAGAGTCATGTATATCAATCATGGCGCGCTGAGTCGCCGCCATCCAATCCCAATTGTAATTGCAAACAACTTGCTGGAAAGGATCAAACCCCTGAGAAAAAGCACCAGGACCATCAGCAGCCCCGGTATTATCAACAATTGTACTACCTCGGAAGTTCTTCGGCTTACAGTACTTGTCCACATATCGATCGTCGATTGCGGACGGAATCCTTACCTGACTGCGGGAGGGTAGCTTCACCCTCGACTGTAGGCACAAAGCCATGATGAGACAAGGAAAAGCAAGGGGGCAGTTAACTCGCGCCCCCGACTTCAGCCCGCTCTCAACCACGGACTTCATCTCAATCGCAATGATTCGGGCCACATCGATCTGTACATTAGTTAGAATACAGTGGACCAAGTGTGCCATTGGGATCGGCACGGTCGACATGTGTGACTTGGACTTAATGTTAGTCAGAACCAGCATCAAGATCAGCTAAGCCAAGGGTATCATATCCTCCCGATGGTACCTCACAGGAACCCCAGATGGGTTCACCTCAACCGACTTTCCCTCAAACAACAGGGCCGCAGAAATAGTATCAATGTTTCTGTGGAGCCTCAGATCTCTATGGTATACATCCCTCTCATTAACTCCCAGATGGAGCGGTTCACCAAGCACTCGGTTAATAGCATCCTTATCAAAAGCAACCTGACGTCCTGACACTCTTGTAGACCAAGTGAAAGGCTCGTCGTCATTTGGCAGCGCGTTCGCATAGAACTCGCGCACTATCTCAATATCATAGCTTTCGGATGGAGAGATCAACTTGTCCCATTTCTTGCTATTTATCAACCCTGCAAATGTCCGATAATCGCCTTGTGCATTGATCAAAAACCTCTTCTTCGGTAAGATTTTCCTTTTCTCCAACGCCATATAATGTGCGGCTTGCTTCGCCCCAACGAATTTATCGGTGTCAAATTGAATTGGCACAGTGCGGGAAGTGCTCCCGACCTTTCTCTTTTTTGCAACACTTGACCTGGATGCCATCTGATTGAAGAGGTTGATTGATTCTGAAATGCAACAGTTAGGGTTTGCACAAGGATGATTCTCAAAGTTTTTGTGTGAGATGGAAGTGAAAAGTGTGAAAGTGAGAGTGAGTTCGTGACCCTATGTTCAGACTAAAACAAAATAAATGGGTTTTGGGCCCAAATGAGTGGCCCTCTGAAAAATAAAATAAAGTTCTGTCACGCAACGTTCGCCTAGCGAAGAGCTAGCGAACGGCTCGCTACTGTCTTTGCCTAGCGAGCAGCTAGCGAACATGACAGGATCTTGTTTTTTTCAAAACAGCACTGCACAACACAATTCAGCAAGGTTCCACCAATTTGAATACCAATACCACACAACACAAAGCTGTAAATACTTACAATGTTGGGGTGCCTCCCAACAAGCGCTTGTTTAACGTCTGATAAGCTCGACGGTTCGAGATGCTCACAGAGGAGCATCCAAGCAGATTGCACAGCTCTCGTGATCCACAAGATCGCCAAGATAAATCTTCAAACGTTGGCCATTAACCGTCCAACTATCTTTCTTCTCCAAGTCCTCAATGACAACAGCTTCATACTCTTTGACTTCTTTGACACGAAATGGCCCGGACCATTTAGATTTCAATTTTCCAGGGAATAGCCTCAACCTAGAATTGAACAAAAGGACCAACTGTCTGGGCACAAATTCCTTCTTCCTAAGCTTTTTGTCATGATACTCTTTCACCTTTTCTTTGTACAACCAACTCGAGTGATATGCGGCATTGCGCATTTTTTCCAACTCAAGCAATTGCACTTTTCTTTTTTCACCGGCCAAATCCTTATCAAAGTTCAATAATTTCAGAGCCCACAAAGCTTTGTGCTCCAATTCGACCGGCAAATGGCAAGTATTACCAAATACCAATTGAAAAGGAGTTAGCCCAATTGGAGCTTTAAAAGCGGTACGGTATGCCCATAAAGCTTCATCCAACTTTTGCGACCACTCTTTTTTAGAATTCGACACGTTTTTTTTTCAAGAATTCTCTTAATCTCACGATTAGAGACTTCAGGTTGACCATTTACTTGTGGGTGATACGGAGTCGCCACTCTATGTGATACACCGTAATGTTTCAAAACGCTTTCTAACGGTGCATTACAAAAGTGCGACTCTCCGTCACTAATCAACACACGGGGGGTTCCAAAACGGGAAAAGATGTTTTTCTAACGGTGCATTACAAAAAATTTATTACGCGCAAAGTTGTGATAGTTGCCAAAGAAGTGGTGGGATTGGTAAGAGAGACGAGATGCCTCTCCAAAACATCCAAGAGGTTGAAGTATTCGATTGTTGGGGTATCGATTTTGTTGGACCATTCCCACCCTCTTATGGTAATGAATATATGCTTGTGGCGGTAGACTACGTTTCTAAGTGGGTTGAGGCGATTGCCACACCTCGGGCGGATGCTAAAACGGTAATAAATTTTTTGAAGAAAAACATTTTTTCCCGTTTTGGAACCCCCCGTGTGTTGATTAGTGACGGAGGGTCGCACTTATGTAATGCACCGTTAAAAAACGTTTTAAAACATTACGGTGTATCACATAGAGTGGCGACTCCGTATCACCCACAAGAAAACGGTCAAGCCGAATTCTCTAATCGTGAGATTAAGAGAGTTCTTGAAAAAACCGTGTCAAATTCGAAAAAAGAGTGGTCGCAAAAATTGGATGAAGCGTTATGGGCATACCGTACCGCTTTTAAAGCTCCAATTGGGCTAACTCCTTTTCAATTGGTGTTTGGTAAAACTTGCCATTTGCCGGTCGAATTGGAGCACAAAGCTTTGTGGGCTCTGAAATTTTTAAACTTTGATGAGGATTTGGCCGGTGAAAAAAGAAAAGTGCAATTGCTTGAGTTGGAAGAAATGCACAATGCCGCATATCACTCGAGTTGGTTGTACAAAGAAAAGGTAAAAAAATATCATGACAAAAAGCTTCGGAAGAAGGAATTTGTGCCCGGGCAGTTGGTCCTATTGTTCAATTCTAGGTTGAAGCTATTCCCCGGAAAATTGAAATCTAAATGGTCCGAGCCATTTCGTGTCAAAGAAGTCAAGGAATATGGAGTTGTTGTCATTGAGGACTTGGACAAGAAAGAGAGTTGGACGGTTAATGGCTAACGTTTGAAGGTTTATCTTGGCAGTCTTGTGGATCGCGAGAGCTGTGCTATCTCCTTGGATGCTCCTCTGTGAGCATCTCGAACCGTCGAGCTTATCCGACGTTAAACAAGCGCTTGTTGGGAGGCACCCCAACATTGTAAGTATTTACAGCTTTCTATTGTGTGGTATTGGTGTTCAAATTGATAAACCTTGCTGAAATGTGCTTTGCATGCTGTTTTAAAAAAAACAAAATGCTGTCATGCTCGCTAGCTGCTCGCTAGGCGAAGGCAGTAGCGAGCTGATTCACTAGCTGCTCGCTAGGCGAAGGCAGTAGCGAGCGTAGCATGACAGAACTTTAATTTTATTTCACAGGGCCACTCATTTGGGCCCAAAACTTGTTATTTTGTTTTAAGTCTGAATATAAGGATCAAGCTTACTCTCACTTGCACAAAATCACCTCTATCAATTCCATCTCACACAAACCCTAACATTGCATTACAAACCCTAACATTGTAAATTCTGAAGTATGAGACATTAAGGGTGAATTTGGGAGATTGGGTATCATTAGGTTTTGCATGTATGTTTAGGTTTGCATGTATCTTTAGAACGATTCCTAGCATGATAAATCACTTTGTTTCTGAAATGGGTACCATTAGACTTAGGGTTTTCTGAAATTTGAGTGTTAACAATGGAGAATTCAGAATCCCGTAACATTCGCTAGCATCTCGCTAGGCGAATCTGTGGCGAGCTTTCGCTGCCACTTCGCCAAGCGAACCTGTAGCGAAGCTTCGCTAGGTCCTCGCTAAGCGAAGCAGTAGCGACCATGACAGTAGTTGGTTTTTTTGTTTTGCTCTCTAATCTGTTATGTGGTTTTGTGTTGTTTCTTTTCTATAATTTTACAGATGGCATCCAGGTCCAGCGTTTCGAAAAAGAGAAAGGTCGGGAGCACTTCCCGTACGGTGCCAATTCAGTTCGACACCGACAAATTCGTCGGGGCAAAGCAAGCCGCTCGCTATGTGGCACTGGAAAAAAGAAAAATCTTGCCAGAAAAGAGGTTTATAATCAACCCCGAAGGCGACTATCGAACATTTGCTGGGTTGATACATAATAAGAAATGAGACCGGTTGGTCTCTCCACTCGAGAGCTATGACATCGAGATAGTGCGTGAGTTCTATGCGAACGCACTGCCTAATGACGACGAGCCTTTCACTTGGACCACAAGAGTGTCAGGCCGTCAGGTTGCTTTCGATCGGGATGCAATTAACCGGGTGCTGGGTGACCGCTCCATCTGGGAGCTAATGAAAGGGACACATACCACAGGGATTTTAGGCTACACAGAGACACCGACTCTATTTCTGCAGCCCTGTTATTTGAGGGAAAATCAGTTGAGGTGAACCCATCTGGGGTTCCAATGAGGTACCATAAGGAGGATATGATTCCCTTGGCTCAGCTGATCCTAATGCTGGTTCTGACCAATATTAAACCCAAGTCACACACCTCAACCGTGCTGATCCCAGTGGCACACTTGGTCCACTGCATTCTCACTAATATACAGATCAATGTGGCGAAAGTCATTGCTATTGAGATGAAGTCCGTGGTTGAGAGCGGGCTGAAGTCGGGGGCACGAGTTAACTGCCCCCTTGCTTTCCCTTGCCTCATCATGGCTTTGTGCCAACAGTCGAGGGTGAAGCTACCCTCCCGCAGTCAAGTAAGGATTCCGTCAGCAATCAACGATAGATATGTGGCCAAGTACTGCAAACCAAAGAACTTCAGAGGTAGTTCAGCTGCTGATGTTACCAGGGCTTCTGATGGTCCTGGTACTTTTGCTCAGGGATTCGATCCTTTCCAGCAGGCTGTCTGCAATTATAATTGGGATTGGATGGCGGCAACTCAGCGCGCCATGATTGATATTCACGATTCTATGCAGTTGTTACAGTTGCAGGTGCGTGACTCTTCCGGAGAGCATCCGATGATGACGCGTGAGCAGTTCCTGCAACACGCTAGCTGGCCTGTGGACAGGTCTGTTTTCGGAGAGGGGGCGGGTGCTGGTGCTTCTGGTGCTGATACTTCTGGTGGTGCTGATGATGCTGATGATGATGATAGTGATGCTGGTTCCGGTTCTGAGGCCGGTAGTGAAGAGGGTTCTGAGTCCTATGAGGGCTAAGTTTGTTTTATTTTTCATGTTATGTTTTATTTTATTGTATTTTCAGATATGTAGTATTTTGGTTTTGGTTATGTACTTTTGGGGTGTTTTGTCCCCCACGCACATTTTTTAACATTTTGAAGTAATGGTTATTATTTATGTTTTTAATTATTGTGTTTGGTTTAAATTTCTTTTGTTTAATAAATTTTTGGTTGTTGAGGGTCAAACCTTCTAGATTGGTTGCTCCTCAAAGAAGTATCCAATGAAGGTGCATCCGAGCTTGGATGGCGATGATAAAAATAAACAAGCGAATAATGCTAAGGTACATGGTTACCTCCGGTTAGAATTTTAGAATGCATTAAGAACTTTACTCTTTTTGTAATTGAATATTGTTCTTTTTGCAACATAATTGAATGAATGATTCACCTAGGACTCAAAACCACAAATTATGAGGAAACCTCCATTGTACACTAAAATGCTGGATTCTAATAAACTTTGTTGATTCATTTGATTCATGCTTTGTCTTTTATTATTGTGAATTTGTGGAAGCAATTAGAAATGATCAAGGCGCTTATTTTCTTTCGAGCACAACCAGTTCCAAATACAACTTACCCGTGAGCAGAGAGTATTCATGAACCCCTTTGAGCTTAAACAGTTGAATCTCAGCTTGAAATAAGGCGAGATGTCAAAAATCTTTTTTCTTGAAACCCTGAAATTTTTGATAATTGTTATTTTGCCGTAAAAAGTCAAGAGCATTCACTTAGGGTGAGTAAGAGATAAGTTGGGGAGAACGAAAATGAGAATCGGTAGGTGCCACAACTCTTGAATAACCGAGCAAACATTGAAATAAAATTAGAAAAGAGAAACATCTGTTTTGTGAATACGATGTAGAAAAAGAAAAAAAATAGAGAAAATGAAAATGAATGCTTGCTTGGAAGAAAAATAGTGAAAAACAAATTTGAGTTGTGAAATAAGAGTTGTGAAGGTTTCAAATGAGAAACAAAGGGAACGAAGTTGAGATGTGTGAATAGTGTACAGTGAATGTCTCTTTTGCATCGACAAGTTCGTTTTCAATGGCCTTAGAAATGACCCTTGTTTGTAAACCTGACCAAGCTAAAACCGGAAAAGACCTTAGTGATCTTCGTGCTTCCGCATTTTCATTTATAATTGTTAGACATTGTATGAATTGAATTGTCTTTTGCATTGTTTGTTGGAGAGAGAGATTATCCCCGCGGTTGCTGTCATACGGTGAACTGGACTTTTTTGTGGTTTTAATCGCAATGTCGCGGTTAGCAAGAGTCGCCACCGACTTTTCTTTTATCCAATAAGGAAAGGTGGAAAAGAACAGGAAAGACCTTAATTTAGATTTTGGGTTCGGGAGGTACGTTATACAAAGGGAAGGTGTTAGCACCCTTTGTATCCATGGTTATCCATGGGCTCTTAATTGCTCGATCACTTATATTATTTTTTTGTCTGAAAAAAAAGTGTTTGTGAATTGTTTGGAAAAATTGTTTTGAAAAGAGAATTTAACTTTGTAATGATTCTTGTATGAATATATACAAAGTAGTTATCTCGTTTAGTTTTGGAAATTGTTTAGAAAAATATAACTCGGTAATGATTCTAGTATGAATATATACCAAGTGGTGATTTTCTAAAGATATTTTGAAAGGTGTGAGGTGTGAAAATTGTTTTTAGATTGTGAGCCAACAATTAAGAGTTATACCGACCCAAGGTCTTTATGAGCATTTCCTATCCTTATGAGGGTAAAACTGTCCTTATTATTGAGAAATAAGTAGTTTTATCCTTTGGATGTTTAAGGGTCATCGTAGGGTCATCGATAGGTCATTGAAGGCAACAGTTACGAGGATATCTTAGCATTCGAAGGGACTATCATCTTTTAACCGTAGGCAACATCGGAGGGTCATCGAGGGACAAAGTTGTATATTCGAAGGCAACATCCGAGGGACTATAATTTATTTTATGATGATTTAACCGAAGGGTCTTTGCTAAGGGTATCCCCACGTTCGCGGGACATGACCGTAATATCGTAATCGTAAGGCAACAAAGAGAGGTCCAAGATCACTTATTCAAAGGCAAAGTTTTACAATTAATTATATAATTAGGATGAAACTCCACATTAAAATTATTAAAAATAATATATTAAAAAAATTAATACATTAGAAATTAATACATTAAAAATTAATTTAGGGTGAAACTCCACAAGGGTATCCCACAAATAAAGTGGAATACCTAGCCAATAACCTTTTCCTGGGATATGTGAACCTTTACGAAACTCAAAAAAAAAAGAAACATGTCAGAACACCAAATCAGGGTGCAATCGAAGATTACACCGGAGAAATATCACAACAATAAATAGGATAGGATGAATAATGCATGGCTATGATAAAAAAAAAAAAATAGAAAAGTCAGCTACTGTCTCGTTCGCCTCTGCCTCGCCTAGCGAAGGCCAGGCGAATACTCGCCCCAGGCTCGCCTAGCGAGGTGCTAGCGAGCGGCCACGGATTTTGAATTTGAAAACAGCCCCATGTTAGGAACTTTGAATTTTATGGCATTTTATCACAGGAATAACATGATCAAACATTCAGGGTATTCAGGCATATTTAAATTCCCATACGAAAGCAAATTATATATCAACATTTAATCATGATGCATTATATATGTAGATATGGCCAATTGAAAGTATAAACAATAGAGATACGCAAACCTGTTTGCCAATTCAAGGTTGAAGGGATTGACCACTTGTAGTATCGGAATAAGTTAGGCAGCGGGAATTGGACGGCGATGGCTTCGGTGCAGATGGGCTGCCTTCAGGGTTTCTTTACTCTGAATTCTCCGGGTAGGCAGGGTTCCTATGCCAAAACTTCTATTCGTTCTTCTCTGTTCTCCTCCTCTTTTTTTTTCAGTGAATCTCCCAATGTAACTCCAAGTGTCCTTTCCTCTACTGAAACTTCAGTATTTATAGACTGATTTCGTGGGTAATGGGCTTGGAATGAGGGAGACCCAAGTCCAAAATAATTTGTTATATTTTATTTATTTATTTTAATTATTTAATTAATTAATTAATTAATTAATTAATTAAAAAAAATTTCTTTTTTTTTTTTTTTTTTTTTTTTTTTTTTTTTTTTTTTTTTTCGTTTTTCGTTTTTTTTTTTTTATTACTGAAGTGCTGATATTTATAGTGATAATGGTGACCTAATGGGCTCAGAATGAAGCCCGAAATTTTTGTTGTCTGTCAGCTTCGCTAGGCGAGCGCGTAGCGAACAGGCCAGTTTGGGCCATTTTCTGGATTGGGCCATCCGTGAGCTGGGCCTTTGTTTCTTCAAGATCAGTGTTATATATGAGTCGGAATGCCTTGCAAAATGTCTTGAAATATTAATGGGCAAATTTTGGGGTATGACAGCTGCCCCTGTTCAATATTCTTGGACCGAGAGAGTTAGAATGGTGTGTACGCCATTCGTGGTCTGGAGGTGGAAGATTATTGAACACTAGAATGCCTCAAAAATTTGCACTTGAGAATCGACAGTTGGTCTTGATGGAGATGGGCTTAAAGGTGCCATCCGGGAGGTTTGATGACGAAAGCTTCAGATCGCGCCGTATATTAGGCCAATTTGAAGACATGGGTGCCACACTGGGTCGTACGTTAGACCGTATAATGAGTCATCCATTAGGCTGCCGACTTCGCTGGGGAGTCGGAGTGTGTCATATGCTGTTGGGGATAAAGGGTCAGAATGGACCATACGCTAGATCGTATCTGAGTTGCAGAATGAGCCGTACGTTAGGCTGAATCTGATGACGAAAGGGGTAGTCGTACGCCAGACTACACTTCAGAAATGTACCGTACGTTAGGTAGCATCTGAGGGTTGTAAGATCCAAACGGGTCGTACGTTAGACCGCGTTGGAGTTGCTGGAGTTCAGAATGGATCGTACGCTAGATCGTATCTGAGTTGCAGAATGAGCCGTACGTTAGGCTGTATTCGAAGAAGAAAGTAGTCGTACGCTAGACTACACCCCTGAACGTACCGTACGCTAGGCAGTATCCGAGGATTTGAAGGTCCAAATGGGTCGTACGTTAGACCGCATTGGAGTTGCTGAAGAAGTCATATGTTGGGCTGAATCAGAATGAACCGTACGTTAGGCTGTATCTGATAACCTGTATATGTTGTACTTGCAATAAATGTCTGGGATGGGCTTAAAGATGCCATCATTAGGAGGATATCAAAGTGTTGTCAGAATGAATGTTCCCATGAACTGTATTTGAAATATGTATCTGAATCTTGAATGTGATTGATAAAGGTGTCTGTCTGAATGAACCTTTTATTTTGACTATATCAGGAGGATAAATAACCTGCAAAGAAAAGTTAGCTTCATGCTATGTCATGATGCATGAGATGTTTCGTGTTATGCTAAAATAAATGTGAATGTTGTATGCATGCGTATGCTGTGAAAGGATGTAATGAATGAGCTATGCGTATGAGAAGTTCTGCTTGGGGACTCTACTGGGGAAAATAAATCCCCATCTACTGATTTGAGACATTTGTGTCGATGACCCTTTCTCGGCTGGGGATGCTTGATTTCTGTCTGATGGTGGAAATATTCAGCAGAGTCGGGCTGGAGATGGATGAGATGATCAGCCTGTCTGGCGATGCCGACCTCTGTTGGGGAATAGCTGGCTGTGCCGGGGAATACTGCCAATTTCTTCTGGGAAAAAAAAAAGGCTTGCTGGGGAAGAGAATTGGTAGCGGATTCATTGGAAGCATGGTTAGACCTTATCCTCGATCCTGAAGTCTTGTAGTAATTGCTATTGCTATTCTATGCATGTATTTTGGTAAACATTGGTCATATTCAAATGCATATATTAATTCAAATTAAATCAATGGACGTTTACGCAAACAAAACAGAAAAAGAAAAAACAAAAGCATCTTTTGAAAGAAGGTTGTATTGATTTTGAAAGAAGGCCTATAAACAGGCAATTTGTGTACAAGGAGACAGAAATCCTAGTAAGAGGAAATTGTCGAAAACAAAGAGAAAGCTATGTGGAAGAAGTCCTATTGATTTTAAGTCTACTACTGTCATTATGTCTTCAAGCATCTCATCCCCTGCTGTCGGATGGAAGTGATTGGCTTGTTCAGTCCCTTGAACTTGGATGAAGTTGACTAAGAACGGGACATAGTCATACGCTTTAATCCCTAATTTTTGCCTGGACCGCCTTTTCAGGTTTTCAGTCCACCAGGATACCCTTTTTTGCCCAAGCCGCCTTTTCAGGTTTTCGACTTGCCGGGTGTACATTTTTTTTATATATCCCTAATTTTTGCCTGAACCCTTTTGGTTCGCCGGGATGCCCTTACTTTTGCCTAGATACGTCGATCTAGCGGGTCTCTTTTATGCGTAGTATTTTTTAACTATGTCCGCGTTCACGGGATGTGGGAAGTCTTCACCATCCATTGTAGCGAGTATCATGGCTCCACCTGAGAATACCTTCTTAACTACAAATGGCCCTTCGTATGTGGGAGTCCATTTGCCTCTGGGGTCAGTTTGTGGTAGGATGATGCGTTTGATTACCAAGTCGCCAATTTGATACACTTGTCTCTTGACCTTTTTGTTGAATGCCCTGGTCATGCGCTTCTGATATATCTGCCCGTGACATACAGCCGCAAGTCTCTTCTCATCCATCAAATTTATCTGATCGAGTCGAGTCTGAATCCATTCGTCTTCGTCTAAGCCCGCCTCTTTCATGATCCTTAGAGAGGGAATCTGAACCTCTACTGGTAAAACGGCTTCCATTCCGTAGACTAAAGAGAAAGGAGTTGCCCCTGTCGAAGTTCGTACCGAAGTACGATAACCATGAAGAGCAAATGGTAACATCTCATGCCAGTCTTTGTATGTTACCGTCATCTTTTGTATAATCTTCTTAATATTCTTATTAGCCGCTTCTACAGCGCCGTTCATCTTTGGCCGGTACGGAGAAGAGTTATGGTGTTTTATTTTGAACTGCGTGCAGAGTTCAGTAATCATCTTGTTGTTCAAATTAGTGCCATTGTCAGTGATAATCCTCTCAGGGACGCCGTATCGGCAGATGAGGCTGTTCTTGATGAATCGTGCCACCACATTCTTAGTAACAGAAGCAAATGAGGCTGCCTCCACCCACTTTGTGAAGTAATCAATAGCAACAAGGATGAAACGATGTCCATTAGAGGCGGTAGGTTTAATTTCGCCAATCACATCAATGCCCCACATTGCAAAGGGCCACGGCGCGGTCAACACGTTTAATGGAGCAGGAGGCATATGTACTTTATCCGCATAGATCTAGCACTTATGACAAGTTCTGGAGTGATGGTGGCAATCAGTTTCCATGGTAGACCAATAATACCCTGACCTCAGAATCTTCTTGGCCATTGTATGTCCACTAGAATGAGTCCCAAAGATACCGTCGTGCATGTCTTCCATAATCTTTTCTGATTCCTTTCTATCCACACAGCGAAGCAAAGTCGAATCATGGTTACGTTTGTACAATATTCCATTACTCAAAAAGAATTTAGCGGAGAACTTCCTCAGAAATTTCCTGTCATTGATGGATGTCCCTTCAGGGTATTCTTGAGCTTCTAAATATCTTTTTATCTCGTGGTACCAAGGCTTCTCTTCTACTTCATCAGCGTTAAGTTCATAACAATATGCTGGTTCGTCTAGTCGTTCAATGGTAATCCGGGGAGCTTCATTGTCCCATCTGACTCTGAACATAGATGACATGGTAGCTAATGCGTCTGCCAACTGGTTCTCCTCTCGTGGAATATATTCGAATGTGATCTCTTCAAAGTATGGGATTAATGTCAACACCCGTTCTCGATAAGGGATGAGATTCGGATGTTTAGTGTCCCATTCTCCTTTGACCTGACTGATTACCAAGGCTGAGTCTCCGTACACCTTGAACTTGATTCTTAGGTCTATAGCAGCTCTGAGTCCCAAAATACACGCTTCATACTCAGCCATATTGTTGGTGCATTCAAAACATAGTCTAGCGGTGAAAGGCGTATGGCCACCCTTGGGGAAATGATCACGACGCCAATACCGTTGCCCAATGCGTTAGACGATCCATCAAAAACCATAGTCCATCGGGATCCCACTTCGGGTCCTTCCTCTGGTCCAGGTTCTTCATAATCAGTAACAAGCATGACATCCTCATCTGGGAACTCAAAATTCATAGACTGATAATCATTCACTGCCTGATGAGCCAAATGATCAGCTAGCACGCTTCCTTTGATTGCTTTTTGGGTGGTATACTGGATATCATACTCTGTTAAAATCATCTGCCATCTTGCTATTCTTCCGGAGAGGGCGGGTTTCTCAAATATGTATTTGATAGGATCCATCTTAGAAATCAACAAAGTGGTGTGATTCAACATATACTGTCTTAGTCGGCGAGCAGCCCAGGCCAAAGCACAGCAAGTTTTCTCGAGCAGTGAGTATCTTGTTTCACAGTCGGTAAACTTTTTGCTAAGGTAGTATATGGCATGCTCTTTTCGACCAGACTCGTCATGTTGCCCCAACACGCACCCCATTGAGTTTTCTAAAACGGTCAAATACATGATTAGAGGTCTTCCCTCAACTGGTGGTACCAGAATCGGAGGTTCTTGGAGGTACTTCTTGATTTTGTCAAAAGCTTCTTGACATTCATCATTCCATATCATCTCCTGATTTTTTCTCAGTAACTTGAAGATGGGTTTGCAAGTAGCGGTCAAATGGGAAATAAACCGGGCAATGTAATTCAAACGTCCCAAGAAACCTCTGACTTCTTTATCCGTACGGGGAACTGGCATTTCTTGAATAGCTCTCACCTTGGCCGGGTCAACCTCAATACCTTTACCACTGACAATAAAGCCCAAGAGTTTACCGGATCTTACTCCAAAGGTGCATTTGTTCGGGTTCAATCTCAACTTGTATTTCTTCAGCCTCTCAAACAGTTTGTATAAATGATCGAGATGTTCTTCTTCAGTATGAGACCTGGCTATCATATCGTCCACATATACTTCTATTTCATGATGGATCATGTCATGGAACAAAACCACCATAGCACGCTGGTACGTTGCTCCTGCGTTCTTTAAACCAAACGGCATTACTTTATAACAGAAGGTGCCCCATTGCGTCACAAACGTAGTCTTCTCCATGTCCTCAGGTGCCATTTTGATCTGGTTATAACCCGAGAATCCATCCATGAAGGAGAATACCTTGTGTTGAGCGGTGTTGTCTACCAGAACATCAATGTGTGGCAGTGGGAAATCATCCTTGGGACTCGCTCTATTCAAATCTCTGTAATCCACACACATTCGCACCTTACCATCCTTCTTTGGCACTGGTACCACATTAGCAACCCATTGAGGATAAGAAGTAACCGCCAGAAAACCAGCATCGAATTGTTTCATGACTTCGGCCTTGATTTTCTCGGACATTTCAGGACGCATGCGACGAACCTTTTGCTTAACAGGACGACAATCTTCCTTCGTCGGCAAACGATGCACTACTATATCGGTATCCAGCCCTGGCATGTCTTCGTAAGACCAAGCAAAAATCTCCACATAGTCATGTAGCATCTGAATCAATCTTTCCTTGATACTGCTTTCCAAGCCTGCTCCTATTTTGACTTCTCTCTTGTCCACCTCGGTACCCAGATTTACAGTCTCAACTGACTCCTCATGCGGCTGTATAGTCCTTTCTTCTTGTAGTAACAGTCTGGCAAGTTCTTCAGGTACTTCACAATCTTCCTCACTTCCATCTTCGGCTCGGTAGATCGGATTTTCAAAGTCATAATGAACAGTAGTAGAACTATTATCAACAGGATCCAGAGTGGATAGGGATCTGCAATTCGTTACGTGCGTGTGTGTAAGAAAACATAGCTTGTTTGAAAGATAATAGGAAAGACAAAGAGCGCAATATTTGAATGCAAAACGTCCATTGATTTATTGAATATAAATATGCTTATGAAAATGACAAAACCCCTAACAAATTAGCCATTGTGCCTCGGGCATAGACACAATGCTTTAAGAAGTTTGATTGTAAAAGAAAATTAAAATTTGCAATTCTAGAATAAACAATAACAATTACTCCTGACTAAAGGAAATCGGGATAATGTCTTCAGTCTTCCAATTGTTGAGTCCGTCACCAATTGTTGGGAAAATCCAGCTATCCAAGTCGCAATCACTATCAGCATCTTCCATAGCATTAATCTGATTTTTGACTATCTTTCCAGAGTTAAACCCCAGGCCAGCTTTATCAGACTTGTACGGTACATTGATCAGTTGACCCCAACCAGCACGATCACCATTTTCAATCGCGGCTTGAGCATCTTTCAGAGAGATCATGACAGGGGGAGCACGAACAACCTTGGGCACAAGGGGAGTTGGCTTAAGGACAGGACTGGGTGGAGGAACCACTTCAAATGACTGAGAAGGAGTCTCAAAGAATTCACCATCCATCTCGACGTATTTGAAGGCTTGCACACTACTGACAATATACTCTTCTTCTCCACATACAGTGACAACCATGCCTGCTATTGGATACTTCAGCTTTTGATGAAGCGACGAAGCTACCGCACCTGCCCCATGGATCCAAGGGCGCCCCAACAAGCAGGAGTAGGCGGGACGAATGTCCATCACGTGAAAGGTAGTGTTGAAGACTTGAGGTCCTATCTTGATAGGGAGAACCACTTCACCATAGACAACACTCTTCGCACCATCGTAAGCACGCACCACAACATCACTAGGTTTCAGTTCAATGCCTTTGTAGTCAAATTTATCGAGTACAGCTTTCGGGAGCACATTCAAGGAAGAGCCGTTGTCGATCAACACGTGAGCCAGGGTGATCCCCTCACACTCGATGGAGATATGCAGAGCTTTATTGTGATTCTTTCCTGCTGGCGTCAGGTCAGCATCGGAAAAGCCTAGGCCATTGTCAACAGTCAAATTAGCAACATAATGTTCGAATTGATCGACGGATGTTTCTTGAGGCACATGAGCGGTCTTCAAGAATTTCATCAATGCATTGGCATGGGATTCAGAGGATAATAACAAGGACAACATTGAGATTTTAGACGGAGTATGCCCCAATTGTTCCACTACATCAAAATCGCTCTTACGGATGATTTTCAGCATCTCTTCCATTTCCTGTTTGGCAACATCTTCAGAAGTAACTTCGACCGATGTCTCTGACTGAGGAGGATTGACTGGTCTTTTTCCTCGAATTTCGGGAGCGGGAGGTGAGATTTCTGGGGAGTAGATCCTTCCACTTCGAGTAACTTTACTAGTCCCCACAATATCATTAGGATTAGCAGAACTACCAACTTGCTTTATGCCATGGATGTAAACGTCGCCTCCATAGTTCCACGGAATAGCTTTGCTGGAGGAATATGGCACGGGGCCAGGTGCGGTAATAATCAGGGGAGCCACTTTGGGCTCAGCGGTAATCTTCACAGGCACTCTAGTAGCGGTAATCTTCACTGGAGCTTTGGACCTAGCAATCACAGATACCTCTTCAATAGAGTTGTCCACCTTAGGAACCCTTTCAAATAGAATTGTACGATCATCCATCAGCCGTTGAATGCCGTTCTTCAACTTCAAACAATCATTGGGTCGGAGTACACAGAGATCGCAATCTTCAGCACAACCTGGAAATAAACCAGCTTGCAATAAATTCTTCTTAACGATCAGGAGAGGAGATGCTAAATCAGCAACGTCAGTAACGTGAGAATTGTCGTCCACAACATTAACATTCTGGTCATGATTAGGCATAGGTGCTGTGATGACATTGGGGGTCGCCGGAGGATCAAATTCAATTTCTCCAGCGTCGATCATATCCTGAATCTTGTTCTTCAACAACCAGCAATCATTCGTATCATGCCCGGGGCTATCGGAGTGATAGGCACACCTGGCGTTGGGATTATAACGAGGAGAAGTAGTGTTGGGATTTGCAGGAGGGCCTCTGAGGGTAATCAAATTGGCCTTTAACATACTCTGCAGTGCTTGGGTTAAAGTCATATTGATCTTGGTAAACTGTCTTCTCGACCTGTCTTGTCTGTGTTGGAAGTTCTGAGATGGCGGTGCGGCAATTGTAACTGCCCCAACAGTATGGTCACGATTCTTCTTGTTATGCTTCCTCTCACTGTACACAGCATTTGATTCATTCTTTCCCTGATAGGACTTTTTGGTGCTTGCAGAAGTAGCTGCCTGTATCTTTCCACTTCGAATGCCGCTTTCAACCCGTTCACCTGTCAAGATAAGTTCAGTGAAACCTGACGAGGAACTTCCCAGTAGATGGCTGTAGAATGGGCCAGTCAGTGTACCCATGAACATGTCCACTAACTCTCGATCAGTCATAGGGGGTTTGACTCTGCCAGCCAAATCTCTCCACTTTTGAGCATATTCTTTGAAACTTTCTTTAGAGCCCATAGTCATATTTTGTAGCTGTAGCCGAGTAGGCGCTAACTCAGAATTATACTGGTAGTGCTTGTAGAAAGCTGTTGCTAAATCAGTCCATGTGCGGATGTTAGAGCTCTCAAGCTGATAATACCACTCTAACTGTGTGCCAGACAGACTCTCTTGGAAGAAATGGATCCACAGTTTCTTATCAGTAGTGTGCGGCTGAATCTTTCTCACATAAGCCCTTAGATGCATCTGAGGACAAGAGGCACCATCATACTTAGTGAAAATGGGAACCTTGAATTTGCGGGGAATGACCACATCAGAGACCAGACCCAAGTTTTCGAAATCCAGACCGGGCACTTTCTGCCCCTCCATAGCTAGCATACGTTCTTCCAGCAACTTGTACTTATCATCCTTCGGAGAGTACTGTTCATGTTCATAATCTTCATCGTCGTCCTCAGAATTGACGAGATTAGGATTCTCATCTTCCGAATCATTCTCGGTCTCTTCTTCTGAATCCTTCGGAATTCTAATCTTGACTCCTGTAACCTGTCCCTTAAGCCTTCTCCCCGGGTTGATGTAACCCACAGGTTTCTGGTCCTTCTTCTTCTCCATCAAAAGAGCTTTCAGTTCTTCCTGCCCCTTAGATAAGCTCAGCATCATTTCCTGGAATTGAGCATTCTGGGCCTGGAGATCTTTGACAGTTTGTTCGAGAGCCATTGTTCAATCTGTTTGAATCTGCTGGAATCTGTTTGATAGGAAAATCGTGAGAACACTGATCCTTTAGAATACCTGTTATGCGATGCAATGCAATGTATGAAATGTTTTCAAGGACTTTCGGGATTTAACTTTGCATAAACTAACAAAAAGAGCTTTTTTTTCTTTTCTCTTTGTTTTTTGCTTTTGTTTTGGTTTTTTTTAGCAGAGTTAAATCCCTAAATCCTTGAAATGGTTAGTACAATGCCATGATGTTATGATGTTATGATGTTATGTTGTTAGATAAATAACAAGCACAAGCAAGTCACACAACAATCATTCCTAGGTTTTAAGGCTTGCGTGAGTTCCATAGGTAAATACCCTCCCCACTGAAGTTTGGTTGGTTCAACCTGTCTTAGAATAGTAACCGGGTTCTAGAAGGATCTCAAATCATTGACCTTTCCTTAAGTCCACTTCAGTGCAACACCAAGTGGTTGACCGAAGCTTCCCTAAAGTCCAATCTCAAAGAGTGTAGTATCGAGTCTCAACCAACTCCAGTCGGAACCGAAGCCAGTTATCTCACTACTTTCTAATGGCCAGGATGAGTCAATTAGGGTTCTAAAGGTCTGGTTAATGCTTTTATGACACCACGCGAATGCCAAATATTTCCTCAACTAACATGAGGAACATCAGGACATCCAAAGTGCCACATTAACCGTAGCCATCATTTTGACCATTCCAGTATACGCCGGACAGTCGCGATGATCTCTTGCTACTTACCTAAGGTACACTAGATCCGGGTGTAGGATCTTTCACTCAAGCATAACATACCCAAGCAATCCCTTAAAAATAAATCAGACAAATTGAATAAGTGATCTTGTTTTTAAGGTAACCTCTCTTTTTAAATATTTAGGCTCCCCAGCAGAGTCGCCAGTTCTGTCATACGGTGAACTGGACTTTTTTGTGGTTTTAATCGCAATGTCGCGGTTAGCAAGAGTCGCCACCGACTTTTCTTTTATCCAATAAGGAAAGGTGGAAAAGAACAGGAAAGACCTTAATTTAGATTTTGGGTTCGGGAGGTACATTATACAAAGGGAAGGTGTTAGCACCCTTTGTATCCATGGTTATCCATGGGCTCTTAATTGCTCGATCACTTATATTATTTTTTTGTCTGAAAAAAAAGTGTTTGTGAATTGTTTGGAAAAATTGTTTTGAAAAGAGAATTTAACTTTGTAATGATTCTTGTATGAATATATACAAAGTAGTTATCTCGTTTAGTTTTGGAAATTGTTTAGAAAAATATAACTCGGTAATGATTCTAGTATGAATATATACCAAGTGGTGATTTTCTAAAGATATTTTGAAAGGTGTGAGGTGTGAAAATTGTTTTTAGATTGTGAGCCAACAATTAAGAGTTATACCGACCCAAGGTCTTTATGAGCATTTCCTATCCTTATGAGGGTAAAACTGTCCTTATTATTGAGAAATAAGTAGTTTTATCCTTTGGATGTTTAAGGGTCATCGTAGGGTCATCGATAGGTCATTGAAGGCAACAGTTACGAGGATATCTTAGCATTCGAAGGGACTATCATCTTTTAACCGTAGGCAACATCGGAGGGTCATCGAGGGACAAAGTTGTATATTCGAAGGCAACATCCGAGGGACTATAATTTATTTTATGATGATTTAACCGAAGGGTCTTTGCTAAGGGTATCCCCACGTTCGCGGGACATGACCGTAATATCGTAATCGTAAGGCAACAAAGAGAGGTCCAAGATCACTTATTCAAAGGCAAAGTTTTACAATTAATTATATAATTAGGATGAAACTCCACATTAAAATTATTAAAAATAATATATTAAAAAAATTAATACATTAGAAATTAATACATTAGAAATTAATACATTAAAAATTAATTTAGGGTGAAACTCCACAAGGGTATCCCACAAATAAAGTGGAATACCTAGCCAATAACCTTTTCCTGGGATATGTGAACCTTTACGAAACTCAAAAAAAAAGAAACATGTCAGAACACCAAATCAGGGTGCAATCGAAGATTACACCGGAGAAATATCACAACAATAAATAGGATAGGATGAATAATGCATGGCTATGATAAAAAAAAAAAAAAATAGAAAAGTCAGCTACTGTCTCGTTCGCCTCTGCCTCGCCTAGCGAAGGCCAGGCGAATACTCGCCCCAGGCTCGCCTAGCGAGGTGCTAGCGAGCGGCCACGGATTTTGAATTTGAAAACAGCCCCACGTTAGGAACTTTGAATTTTATGGCATTTTATCACAGGAATAACATGATCAAACATTCAGGGTATTCAGGCATATTTAAATTCCCATACGAAAGCAAATTATATATCAACATTTAATCATGATGCATTATATATGTAGATATGGCCAATTGAAAGTATAAACAATAGAGATACGCAAACCTGTTTGCCAATTCAAGGTTGAAGGGATTGACCACTTGTAGTATCGGAATAAGTTAGGCAGCGGGAATTGGACGGCGATGGCTTCGGTGCAGATGGGCTGCCTTCAGGGTTTCTTTACTCTGAATTCTCCGGGTAGGCAGGGTTCCTATGCCAAAACTTCTATTCGTTCTTCTCTGTTCTCCTCCTCTTTTTTTTTCAGTGAATCTCCCAGTGTAACTCCAAGTGTCCTTTCCTCTACTGAAACTTCAGTATTTATAGACTGATTTCGTGGGTAATGGGCTTGGAATGAGGGAGACCCAAGTCCAAAATAATTTGTTATATTTTATTTATTTATTTTAATTATTTAATTAATTAATTAATTAATTAATTAATTAAAAAAAATTTCTTTTTTTTTTTTTTTTTTTTTTTTATTACTGAAGTGCTGGTATTTATAGTGATAATGGTGACCTAATGGGCTCAGAATGAAGCCCGAAATTTTTGTTGTCTGTCAGCTTCGCTAGGCGAGCGCGTAGCGAACAGGCCAGTTTGGGCCATTTTCTGGATTGGGCCATCCGTGAGCTGGGCCTTTGTTTCTTCAAGATCAGTGTTATATATGAGTCGGAATGCCTTGCAAAATGTCTTGAAATATTAATGGGCAAATTTTGGGGTATGACAGTTGCAAACGCGTAATTTCTTCAATCCTTATTCGAAGAGGAGAGATAGGGTGATTCATTCAGGAAAACATTGTTGTGGATTGTTACAAGTTTTGCATTGCTATAAAGCTTTAGTTCCTGTGTATTATGTTATTCTAACCATTGGGAACTTATGTCTGGTTGATTCTCTTGTGTTTGAGCCATTTTATCCGATTTCGGAGAAACCTTTTTCTTTAAGCAAATCCTCTTATCCTTCAAAGAGGCATACTTTGCTTGAGGGCAAGCAAGAATCTAGTTGGGGAGAGTTGTTAGATGCCCAAAAGTGCTTATTTGAGCTATCAAATGTGGGCATCTTTCACTCCTTTTTGTCGAGAAAGTGTTCGAAACCGCCCTTGCTTTTGTTGATTTGCAATACTATGTGAAATGATCTTGGTACCTTTAATTTGTGTGTTATTGTGCAGAAATTAGGCATGAAAGAGTAGAAAACAAAGGCACAAGAAAGATGGCAAGGGAACCAAGAAAAAATGCAAACATCAGCAAGCTCGCTAGGCGAGTGAGGTAGCGAAGTGCTCGTTAGGCGAGCACTCAGCGAGATTCCAGCGAACACTCCCAGACTTGGACAAAACCATAGCTAGCAGTTACTCGCCTAGCGAACATATGCATTTTTCTGGGATGACTCTTTTGGGCGCAGGTGCCTCTGGTGGCTTATTTTGGGGCTCGCTAGGCGAACCATTCTGCTCGCCTAGCGAGCATGACAGCTCAGGAACCAGTACTATAAGTAGCAGGGGCTACTTTTTGGAAAGATATACTTTTTGGAACTTAGATATTTTTCAGCATTTTTTCTTGGGATCATACTTTGTAACCTAGAAACCCATTTTCTCATTTTCTCTTCATCTCTTAACAATATTTCACAAAAAGAAGGTGGATTCCCATCCAATCTTGATTCTTCGACTCGGATGTTGATCAACCTTCGACCGAAACTTGTTGACCAAGCTACCATGAAAATGAGTAGCTAAGTCCTTCATTTTGTCAAGGTTAGATGTAGATGATCATAAGCTTTGTATGTATATGAGATGATCTTCATTTGTAAACTCTTTAATGATGAATGTATGGTGAAAACCTTGTTTTATTGATAACTCTTTGTGTTGGTTTATGATCGAGAGATGTTTTCCAACTCTTGACCTAGGTTTTCATCCATTCTTGTTTGTTAGCTAGAGATAGTAATGAATGAGTTTGTTCACTAAAAAAGTTAAACCTAAAAGTTGTCATTTTGATAGATTGTGTGAGAGATCAACAATGGATCAAAATGGGAAAACCCACAATGTGTGTTAGAGATAAACACATTGGGAGGACTTTATGAATGTGTTTATCATCTAAAGGAGTTTATGAGTTTTGTTGATCAAACATATGCATGCAAAGTGATCGTCGAACCCTAACTTTGACAATCTTTCTCAAATAGAAAAACCAAAACTTTTACCACAATTTCTTACACTTTTATGCAAGCTACCGTAACCGAAAACTAAAACCCATTGTTACTTTAAGTTAAGAACTAAACAACTGTCGAACGGCGGCGATATCACACAATCCCTGTGGAGACGATAACAAACACCGATACTCTAACACCCTACACCAACACATCCCGAGCTGAGTAATAAGTTGCACCATACTAGAGGTACTTTGGATTCTGTCAAGCTTTACCCAACATGGTGAGAGCATAAAGGCCAAACATATTTTCTATCATGAGCGAGAGTTCATGTATGTCTTTATCACTCTGAGTTTGCTTAAAGTTCTCTTGGAATATCACAACATGTATACACACACTGAGACACTTTGTTTGTGTTATAAGCCCCGAGCCTTTCTAACCATCCCTATTAATATTATCCCTTGTTAACCCCATTTGAGCCTATATCCTTTTGTTTGTTGTATCACCACATCTGTGTGAACCCGTGGCCTAAGCATTTCCCTACCCTGCTCGATATATATGTTGTTGGTCTGGAATCTGTGGTAAGTTCTAAATTTGGGGTTTGGACACCTAAGATCAATTAGGTAAGTGCAATAAAAAAAGAAGAGAAAAAGCAGCATGAAAAAGAAAAAAAAGAAGGAAGGAAAAATAATGTACTCACCTAAAAGACGAGACTTAGAGAATTTTTTTTCTTCCCGAAGATATACCATCAAAGGCAATACTTGAGTATAAACTAAGTTGTCGAGCTGAAAAAGGTGTCTGAAATTCCCATTTTATGAATATTGCAATTTAACACAGTGTAAGGAATGACAACACTACTCTGAGCCCAAAACCATTTCCTTTTCCTTTTTTGTGTTTACCCCACCGTAACCCAAGCCCCGTTACAACCCAAAAAGACCTCAAAAAGTGTGTGTTGTGTGTAGGTGATATGAAAGGAGAAGCTATTCAAATTTATGAGTCGATATTGCGTATTCTGAAATTTGAGTGTAAACACTTTAACCAAGAGAGAATTGGCGAGAGTGTGAAATAAGCTAACAGGTGAAGCAGTAAGTCTATATGGAAGTGAAGAGGAAAATCAATTGTGGAAAGCAGGGACTATGAAAGAAAGAGTGAGGGCTAGTGGAGAAAGATCTCATCAGTATTGTGGTAAGAAAATTTCATGTATTTTGGTGGTGACGCGTTCTGTCGTTCAGAATATTACTTGAGGATAAGTAATGAGCTAAGTTTGAGGTTGTGATCGGTCACCATTTGTACTATATTTTCATTGCTTATTCGACAAAAATCCAGGTACTATGTAATACTTTATTCGTATTATGCTACCATTTAAGTCAGTTTTAGTTTCCGTAAGTTATTTGCTCGTTTTATCATTTTGAGTTTTAATTTGAGTTTTCTACATTTTATGCTTTGGTTGTCTATTTTTGATTTTCTTCAGGTCCAAGTAGAAGACCTAAAAGACTCAGTGCGAGAAAGTAGAGAAATTTGGTGTTTCGGGAAGGAAATTGCCAAGCTATAGAAGGCCTGCCACGACCGCCCGTGCCACTGCCATCCGTGCCACGACCATCCGTGCCACTAGGCATGGCAACATAACCCATACCCATGGGTATCCATCCGAACCCACCCCGAAGTTGACGAGAAAACCCGCTTTGGCTGAGTCTGGGTTCGGGTATGGATTTTCCCCGATAATAAAATATGGGGATGAGTCGGGTAATGGGGACACTAGTACCCACCCCGAACCCGTCCCGTTTATTTCATTATGTACATTATTATTTATTTTTGATAACTTAGAATATTAAATATGTGGTCAATATTTTGATATTTTAATTTGAATATATTATTTAAAATATTTTAAATGTATGAATGAATTTTTTTTAGATTATCTTATTTCATTATTTGTAATGTAATTTTATTTTGGAAAAAATAAATATTTCTATTAAAAAATTAATTTTACTAAATGAATGGTGGCGGGACGGGGATACCCGAACCCGTTTGGGACGGGTTTGGGTTTTGATTCTCCATCCCCGTTTGGGTTTGGGGCGGAGAACGATGATTGTTTGAGGATTCGGGTTTGGGTTTGGGGGAGGTAAAAACCGTCCCCGACCCGCCCCGTTGACATGCCTACGTGCCACCTGACACGGGTCGTGGCAAGATGATGACCTTATAAGCTACAAGATAATGGAAGATCAGGGGTGCAACACAGGCGTCCTTGTCACTTGACACGGGCCGTGTCAGCTTGCCTGAACTTGAAAGAAAAGAATTGGAAAAACCAGTGGGGCAACACGGCCACCCATGTCAGCTGACACGGGCCGTGTTGGCTCAGGCGTTGATTCTTTTTGCTCTTGTGTTTTTTTCTCAAGTATTGAGATGAAAGGGTATTATGGGGATTTCCAACCAATGCTAATGAATTTTCACTATTTAGGAGAGTTTTTACGAGGAATTGGGGGACTTTTTGGGATTGGAGACAACAAGAAGAATTGAGATGATCAATAATTGGAGAGATCAAGTAATTCGGAGAGCGAGAGATTTTCATGCGCGGACGCAATTGAAGATCCAAGTTATCCAATCACTTGTAATATCTAATTTTTATCTTGAATTTATTTTGAACAATATGAGTAGCTAAACCCCCAAAGGTTAGGGGTGTGACCCTAATTTATATCCGTAATGACTTTGAGTTTGCATTTGCAATGACAATATTGTTTTTCAGAATTACCGTAATCTTTTGATGTGTTTAATGCTTCTCTTTCGGAATAATTGAGATTGATGTATGATTACCGATTAGGCAGAATCGCCATTGATAACGCTTTCATAAGATTATTCTACAGTAGATATCAACTAAGACTAGGGATACCCTATATGAACCAACTTATTCTCGATATATTAAGGCTTAATTTCACCGGTAATTATCTATGGACATAAAGGTTAGGGTTGAACGATTAAAGGTTTTCTCACCAAGACCTCGGGAGAAAATACCCTTGAGAATTGATAGTAATTAGTTGATATTTGTTGATGCAATAGTGACTCAGAGTTATTACAGGGACAAATTACACACCTTGGCCAATGCCATTCATCTGATACAACCTTGAGAAGCTCCTTTGGTTTTATCTGTTACACTTTGTCTTTGTGCTTAAGTTATTATTTTAATTATTTAATGCTTTCTCTTACACTTGAAGGACATTGAAGACTGCTTGCTTTGGAGTGGTTGCTTGGATGTTTGGTTATCTTTATTTGATACCATTGGTCTTCTTATTAATTGCTTGGATGATTATGATTGTTGCTTGCTTGACCAATCCAAAGGAAATCAGTTTCTATCTAACACTTTTGTCTTGTGGATGCTTCACATTGGTTAGATATTTTCAACTCTAAACTCTTAAATCTTGTCTATGATAGTCCCTTCGTGTCATCCTCCTTCTTTAATTTCAATTTTCAAAATATTTTCTTAACCAAACTTGTAAATGAACTTAATCATATTGACTTTATTTTCAAAAAGACAAAAAGAACTAACAACCTCATCTAATCTTTTTGGTCATTTTGGACCTTTTTTTTCTTTTAAACTTCAAAAGAAAGCATTTAGATTTGAGTTATCTTTGGTTGAGATATAATTCTCCCATTCCATGATATATTGATCGTAAGTCTTTCCATTTATTATGGGTTAATGGCATACTTGTTGATTGAATCCAAGTTGGAGCCCTCCCTCTTAAATGTTGTAAGGCCCTCATTATCGAAAGATGTTTGGTTGAGTATTCTCCCATTGATAACAAAAGATCTTTAAGCTTTTGTTAAAATAAATTCACCCATCTTTGAAATTTTTAACAAGAACTATGAGGTTTTGATCCCTCATTTTTATGTTGGTACGTAGACATAAGACCTTCGACAAACATAAAATATAAATAATGCATTCTTTTCCCATCCCCTTATTCTATTTTTTAACAAACATATTTTTTAACTAAAACAGTTGCACACAAAAAGGGATCCCTAGGAGTATCTAGGACACTTTGGGTGCTAATCCCTTCCCTTTGTGTATCCAACCCCTTACTTGTAATCTCTGACATTTATCGATACACTTTCCAAAGTCTGTTAAGAAACTAATGAGATCTGACCAAATTAACCTTACATACTTGCACTAGCACGTCATCCTTAAGCCCAATTGACATTCCACAAGCAATCTGACTTTCAAATCTGCGATTAACAGAAATTCCATTCTAATTAGCAATACACATACAAAATGGAAGTAAAAACCAAACTGAATGTGGGGAATCACTAACATAACAGGGTGTAGGAAGTGAATTTCATTCACATTTCACTCAAATTCTAATTTGAATTTCTAACCAAATTTCTAATTTCAAACCAATAATGAATTACAGTTGCATTTCACTATAATTTGGGTTGAATTTCTAACAGATTCAGGCCCTATATAAATCCAATGCTTCAAGCACAAAGGGTGAGAGGAAAAGAAATCATAAGTTGAGAAGCAAATCAAAATTTCCTCATTCATTTTCAATCAAACAATGAAGCATCACACAATTTTCAATTGGCAATATCAACACATTCATCAAGAAATCAGCAATGCGTATCAAGCAAACAGAGGCATCAATCTCGTAAACACGAAGAAATATAAGAAGCACAGTGAAGAGAAGAATAGTGTATTACCTGATTCAAGCTCGTCTTCTCCAATCCATCATCTTCGCCGGAGAAACTGCATCAGAGTGATTGGGTAGGTCTTCTGCCCTTTCTTATCTTATCACATTGAACTTCATGATGTCGTTCAATGTCGCGCACGGGTATGATTCGCCTTCGGTATGGATTCCACGATTCTGATTTGGTGAAGATAAAGATGAATCCAGATTGAGCAGAACTTTGGTGATGGTGATTAAGATTTGATTTTGGATTTGAATTCCTCTTGATATTCGAGATGAGAGCAAGAAAGCGCCGATTTCAACGATGCGAAGACGCGCCTCCATGTTGTTGATCCCAAAATCACAGTGGTGTTGATGTTAAGACGCGATTCGAGTCGATTGAAGAATGCGACCTGGTTTTGTTCGTAGAAGTTATTTCAGCGATGAATGTGTTTTCATGAGTGTTTCTATCCCCTTATTTGTTTCAGTTGATTTAACTTGTGAGCCTTCCTGAGCCTTATATGAGTGGTTGGGCCTCAGGCCCAAACGGATATGACCTGAGCAATACTTCTCAATCCGTTGTACCCCCTCCTGAGCCCAATTCAGCGCTAGGCCTTGATCCCCGGTCCCAAGCGCGTTTTGGTTGGCATGAACCCCACTTCTTGGGCCATAATTTTTTGTTCTCTTCTTCCTCTTAATTAATTAGTTATTTTTAGTTAATTAATCCCTTTTAATAAAGCCTAATTAAATCCTGCTTAATGTAATCAATAATGCTAATAGAATGATCATTAATTTAGGTTAATCGTTTTCATTAGTTAATTTTTTATTTAATTAATTAATCATGATTAGTAGATATAATTGCTAATTAGTCAATTAAAACCTTAGAAATTTTAGTTTTTTTTATTAATAACCTAATTCCATTTTTCATCATGTATCAATGTTGTATTTTTAATTGATTAGTGGATTTTAATTAGTTCTAAGTAATCTTGTTTTTAGTCCATTTAATCCATTCTTGTGCAATGACTATTTTACCCCTAGGTTTAAGAGACTCTTGATTTTCCATGATCCCCTAACTTAGGGTTTGCTTAGGAGCAACTGATTCAATTAATTGATTAATTCATTTAGGATTGTACATAGGCTAATTAATTTCTCTGAATCCCACTGATTAGTGTTGACCAGAGGTCACTTTGGTAAACCAAATCCTTTGTATTGTGTTGTAATCCCCAAACCTATTCAAGTGATCAAAAGATCATTGATCACTTGATATGGAAAGTTCATTATGCTCAAGTTGTATTGGATATGTTGAATCATAGGAGCTCAAGACCTCAAGTTTCAAATGCAAGATCAAGACTTCAAAGTAAATACCAATCAAGCATAGCTGACAAAGTGGACTACTTCTCAAGCACAACAAAGGCATCAACAATTGTCAATCTTGATGAGAGTTACACGCCATGTTCCTTATGCAATGAAGAATGACGAGATGGAGTTTCTCATACCATTGTCTAGAATACCTTTGCATATGGGTCGTAGGCCTTAGCTATTTAAAGTATCCGCCTTTGTTCATAGACTTTAGTGTAAGTCAAATCAAGTAATTGATAAGTCTTCTTCAAGTATACATCATTGCACATCAAACTTCCTTCAACAATGAAGCACCACTAATCTCCTCTTGGACTCAGTATCATATTCTCCTTCTTGATGTTCATACATCTTTTGAGATCATTACCTTAGGGTCACACACCCATTTCTTAGTCAATTGCCTCATGCACTGCCTATACGGTTCAGACTGTGGCATATTTTATTATTTTCCTATGAGGTACAGACCTTAACATCTTACTCATAAAGTCCAGACTTTAGCAATTCCCTTTTACCCCATGGAGTTCAGACTCTGGCAACCCTTGATTGTGCCTATACAGTTCAGACTTTGGCATACCTTGTTTCTTGCCTATGAGGTATTGACCTTGGCACGCTTTCCCCATTGAGTTTAGACTATGGCCACCTTGATTTTGTCTATACAATTACAGACTTTGACATATTATTCTTCTGCCTTACAGTTTAGACTTTGGTATTCGTTCATTTAGCCCATTGGGTTCATACTCTGACTACCTCTTTCATTTCCTACACAATGAGGACTTTGGCATCATACTCTATTGCCTTTATTGAGTTCAGACTCTGGCATTTAGATAATTTCCTTTGCCTTATATAGTTTAGACTATGATATGCTTATACATATTGCCCATGGAGTGCAGACTCTGGAAACCTTTGATATTGTTTCAAAGTTTAAACTTTGGCATCTTATTCCTTTTCTCTTATTGAGTACAGACTCTGGAAATTTGTTCCTTGCCCTTGTATTTGTCGCAACTTGAAAAATACAGTGTGCGAAAAAACAACCGGCGAAAGAAAATGACAGAAGAGTCGCCACCGTGCGTTATTTATCCCAAAGGAGGGAAAGGAAACACTCGAAGTAAACCTGAAAAGAGGAAAGGAAAAAACAAGGTCTCGCAACCAAATCTTGGGTTCGGAAGTCGGTTATGCGAAGGGAAGGTATTAGCACCCCTACGCATCCGTAGTACTCTACGGGATCCACTTTTGTAGTTCTTGTCTAAAGGGTGTGAGTTTATCTTGTGCTATTTACAAAAAAAGGGGTTAAATGAAAATGACTCGCGCGGATGTCGCATCCACTGCATACGTATCTCATCTGAATATGAGAATCAGAGTCTTCGTAGCTCGGCTGACCTATGGGTTTGGGGGATGTGTGCTCGCTAAGACATCGCGTCTTATGCCTACGTATCTCATCTGGAATGAGAATTAGAGCAAGCCGTAGTTCGGCTAACTACGGGGTTATGGATTGGGTTTTGGACGAACGACGTTACTACGCAATCTACCGGATGCTCGACCTTTGGAGACTTACTCGCCTGTAGTAGAAGGAGTAAACGTGTGTTTAGGAGAAGAAAAATCAATGAAGGGTTAAGGTTTGGGATGCTCATGCAAAAAGGCAGTCCTTGACGAAGGAACCGCGCTACCTGCGGGGATACGAACACATACAAAACAAACATGTATAAAGTAAATGTGCCAACAAGGCAATCAGAATAAATCTCCCAAATGGTATCCCACAAGCACAGTGGAATATCCAGCGAGCTATCCCTGCAAAAGTCATGTGAGCCTTCACAAAAACTCAACAAAAGGGTTAGTGAAACACGATAAGCATTTTTTTCATGGATAACAGTATGGTTTCAGAAACCTCAAACTCTGTGGCATACACTTTAGAAATTAAACGATTAAGCATTCAAGGCATTATTTATACATTCATACACAATACATCACACATTTAGAACATTCAAATTGAAGGCGTAAAATAATGGGAATAGGGCAAACCTGATTGGAGAGCTTGATTGAAATTGAGTTGCACCCGTGAGGTTTACAAAACAATCTTTAGGGTTTATGTGAGACAGAGGTGATTCTGTGCAGTTGAGTTCCCTTCAGGGTTTGGAGGTTGCTCTGAACTCTGTTAGCTCTTCTCTCACTATCTTTTTCCTCCATCCAGGGTAATAGGAATAGAATGAAATTTTCTTTCACTAAAACTCTGAATTTATAACCTGATTTTTGTGGACCTGTGGGCTCAGATGAGAGAGGCCCAAGTCCAAAATTTTTCTTTTATTTATTTATTTATTTAATTTATTTATTTAATTAATTATGTTTTTTTTTTGGAATGCTAAATGACCTAAAAATGAATGCATGCATGAGGTGTAAAGCGTATGCTTCCAGGAAAAATGAAGGGTAAATTTTGGGGTATTACAGCTGCCCCTATTCAATCAACTAGAGACCTGGAAAGAAGATAGCAGCGGCTTTCGTGCTTTCGAGGTATCAAGGGATTGAATACAATAAAAGCCCGAATATTTGCACTAAAGTGAAGTGAAGTAAGAATGCCTGTCAGAATCGGCAAAGAGGTGGTCTTGAAAGAAGAATCCGTCTGGTACGGTGAGAGTCAGTCTGAATACCGAACAAGAATGTTAACCTGGATACCAAAATAAATGGTAACACAGAAATAACCATGGCCTGAATGTTGCTCATCAGTCTGAATATTGGAAATGACTTCGATCTGAACATCGGGAGATATGAGATTATTAATATCGGTCTGAGCACCGAGAGGTTGGCCTGAATGCCACAAGTTGCGTCGACCTGAACGTCGGAAACTTCTTCGATCTGAACATCGGAAAACTGGCCTGAAAGCCACTTTGATATGAATATCGGAAAATTGGCTTGAATGCCACAAGTTGCATCGACCTGAATGTCGGAAACTTCTTCGATTTGAACATCGAAAAACTGGCCTGAACGCCACAAGTTGCATCGACCTGAACGTCGGAAACTTCTTCGATCTGAACATCGGAAAATTGGCCTGAATGCCACAAGTTGCGTCGACCTGAACGTCAGAAACTTCTTCGATCTGAACATCGGAAAATTGGCCTGAACGCCACAAGTTGCATCGACTTGAACGTCAGAAACTTTCTCGATCTGAACATCGGAAAACTGGCCTGAACGCCACTTCGGTCTGAATACCAGAAACTTCATGCCTGTCAGCATCGGCAGAAATAGGGAACGATAATAGAGGCGGCGCATGTGCCAATGACACTTGCTAGGGATAACAAAGGTAAGTCATGAACAATCTTCAGTCTGAGTACTGGAAACAACTTCTGGCTTATCACTTGGGATACCGAGAATGTTTTATGCTTACATGCGTATGTTTGAATTTTTCAATAGCGTAATGCTCCATGAAAATGGAAATGCTACGCGGTTTGGGAGGATGCAATGCAATATGATTCTACATGCAGGGATGCGAAATGCTGGGTGGAATGCCAAGCTGAGGCAAGGGGATCTGCTGGGGAAATGATCACCATCTTCTGGACCCTGGCAAGGCTGCTGGAGATGCACAACGCAAAGAATTATGTGGGGAAATGACCCGCCACACGGTGTTCTAGCAATGACGAAATGCCGAGATTCTGACTGGGGAGAGAACGGCACTGAAAACCTGCTGTTGGGGAAAGCGATAGTGGTTCTGGCAACCACGATCTGCGAGAGATGACTCAGTAGGGGAAGCAAACACCGATACGGTACCAAGGTTCTGCTTCAAGGAAAGCAACCATGGATCTGGCATTGGGATTATCGATCTGGCCTCGAACTCTGAGGAGCAGCCGCTTCTGCTGGGAAGATACAGTCTAGCACTGTCAACTTCGCTGGAGGTATATAGTCTGACACTGTCAACTCTACTTGGGAGTGTATAATCTGAAACCACCGCTTGGGGGAGGTACAGCAGTGAGAAACTGCTAGGGATTGAAGAATCCAACGCTCTGATCAGCTCTACAGGGATAAGATACCGAATTCGTTTGTTGGCGACTTCACTGGGGAAAACATTCACGATCATCTACAGGAGATTTTAAGGAAATGCCCCGAGGGTACCTGTTCTGAATAGACGATCCAAAGCACTTAAAATTTACAGCAATTTTAAATGTTTATTAAGCATGTACCTGTAAAGCTCTTATGTGTCATGATGCAATGTTTATCAAAAAATTCGGACGTCATTTTTGCAAACAAAACAGAAAAATGAAAATGAAAACAGAGATATACTGAATAACATGATTTTATTGATTGAATGGCCTCTGAATAGGCATTTACATCAGGAAGCAATCCCTGGAAAGAGGTAATTGCACAAAAGATAAAAACATAAATTAATCTAATGGTAATGTGAAATGGATTTCTATTGGGTTCCAATTCTGCTATGACTTGCTCATCTTCAAGATCCTCCAGATGATCAGCTTTCTGAAAAGAGTGATTGGGATGTTTCCTATCCTTCAAAAGTTTCCAGTCATTGACACGAGATGAGATTCAGAACTACTCAGAACGCAGTCATTCGCTTAATCCCTAACTTTTACCTGGATCGCCCTTTTCGGGTTTTCAATCCACCGGGATACCCATTTTTGCCTAAGTTGCCTTTTCAGGTTTTCAACTTACCGGGTGTGCGATCTTTTCATTTTTAATCCCTAATTTTTGCCCGAACCTTTTCATTTTCTTGGTTCGTCGGGATGCCCATTTTTTGCCTGGACTATTCTTTTTACTGTCCAGCGGGTCTATTTTATGCGAAGTATTTTTTAACTGCGTCTGAGTTCACAGGGGAAGTGAAGTTTTCACCGTCCATAGTTTCAAGCATTAAGGCCCCACCATCAAAAACCTTGGTGACAATATACGATCCATCATAGTTAGGAGTCCACTTGCCCCTGTGATTTGTCTGAGGAGGAAGGATCCTTTTCAGCACTAAATCTCCGACTTGGAAACATCGAGGACGCACTTTCTGATCAAAGGCTCTCTTCATCCGACTCTGATACAACTGCCCATGACAAATGGCTGCCATTCGCTTCTCTTCGATAAGACTCAACTCATTGAACCTTGTCCGAATCCATTCAGCTTCGTCTAACTTGACATCCAACAGGACTCTTAGAGAAGGAATCTCCACTTCAACAGGTAGGACTGCTTCCATACCATACACAAGGGAGTAAGGGGTTGCCCCGGTCGATGTACGTACTGAAGTACGGTACCCATGCAAGGCGAAGGGTAGCATCTCATGCCAATCTCTGTACGTAACGACCATCTTCTGCACAATCTTCTTTATGTTCTTATTTGCCGCCTCAACAACACCGTTCATCTTAGGGCGGTTAGGGGAGGAATTGTGATGCTGAATGTTGAAGTTCTGGCACAACTCCTTCATCATTTTGTTTTTGAGATTAGAACCATTATCAGTAATGATTCTTTCGGGAATCCCATAGCGACAAATGATTTCTTTCTTAATTAATCGGGCAACCACATGTCTGGTGACATTCACAAACGACGCTGCTTCGACCCACTTGGTGAAATAGTCGATGGCAACAAGGATGAAGCGATGCCCATTGGAGGCGGTCGGCTCAATCTTTCCAATCATATCGATGCCCCACATAGCAAAAGGCCACGGCGAAGACATCACATTCAAAGGATTTGGCGGCACGTGTACCTTATCAGCATAAATCTGGCATTTATGACACTTCCGAGCATATTTGAAACAATCAGATTCCATGGTCATCCAGTAATAACCCGCTCTCAACAATTTCTTAGCCATTGCATGTCCGCCGGCATGAGTACCGAAGGAGCCTTCATGAACTTCCTGCATTAAGATGTTCGCTTCGTGTCTATCCACGCATCTGAGCAAAACCATGTCGAAGTTCCTCTTATACAACACATCGTCTTTATTCAAGAAGAAATTGCCTGCCAATCTTCTCAAAGTCTTTTTATCATTGTTGGATGCCCCTGCAGGGTACTCTTGATTCTTCAGAAAGCACTTGATGTCGTGATACCAGGGCTTGTCGTCAACCACCAGTTCAGCGGCAAACATATACGCGGCTCTATCAAGGCGCATAACATCGATCCTGGGGGCACAGTTCCACCGAATCACGTTGATCATGGAGGATAGAGTGGCAAGAGCATCTGCCATCTGGTTCTCATCACGAGGTATGTGATACAGCTTTAGTGTTGTGAAGAAAGTCAATAGTCTTCTCGTGTAATCTCTGTAAGGGACCAGATTCGGCTGGAGAGTGTTCCAATCACCATTCACTTGATTGATTACCAGAGCTGAATCTCCGAAGATGTCCAAAGTCTTGATTCTCAAATCAATGGCTTGCTCAATACCCAAGATACAGGCTTCATACTCAGCTTCATTATTGGTGCACTCGAAAGTCAGACGAGCGGTGAAAGGCATGTGGGTACCTTTCGGAGTTGTAATGACAGCACCAATTCCACTTCCTCTGGCGTTGACGGCCCCATCAAACATTAAAGTCCACTTTTCGTCTGGATCAGGTCCCTCTTCAATAACTGGCTCTTCACAGTCTTTCATCTTGAGGAACATGATGTCTTCATCTGGAAAATCAAACTTCATCGGCTCATAATCTTCAACCGGCTGTTGAGCAAGATAGTCTGACAGAATACTCCCCTTGATGGCTTTCTGGGAAGTATACTGGATGTCGTACTCTGTCAGTACCATTTTCCAACGAGCAACTCTTCCGGTGAGAGCTGGCTTCTCAAATATATACTTGACTGGATCCATTTTGGAGATCAGTAAGGTTGTGTGAGACAGCATGTATTGTCTCAAACGCTTAGCAGCCCATGCAAGTGCATAACATGTTTTTTCAAGCATTGAGTATCTCGACTCACAATTTGTGAATTTCTTACTCAGGTAGTAGATGGCATGCTCTTTCCTACCTGCCTCGTCGTGTTGACCGAGAACACAACCCATGGAATTGTCTAGTACTGTCAAATACATAATCAGCGGTCTCCTTGGGACCGGAGGCACAAGGATAGGAAGATTCTGCAAATACTCTTTCATCTTCTCGAACGCCCTTTGACAATCATCATTCCACCTGATAGTATGATCTTTTCTCAACAATTTGAATATTGGCTCACACGTGGCTGTTAGGTGAGAGATGAACCTTGCAATGTAGTTCAACCTCCCTAAGAAACCACAGACTTGTTTCTCTGTTCTTGGCTCAAGCATTTCCTGTATCGCTTTCACTTTGGCCGGATCCACCTCAATCCCTTTTTCACTAACAATAAAACCCGGTAGTTTTCCAGATCTCACCCCAAAAGTACACTTGTTCAGATTAAGCCTCAGCTTGAATTTCCTCAAACGCTCAAACAGTTTCTGCAAATTCACCAAATGTTCTTCTTCTGTCTGAGATTTGGCAATCATATCATCAACATAAACATCGATTTCAAGATGAATCATATCATGGAACAGAGTCACCATCGCTCGCTGATATGTTGCTCCGACATTTTTCAGACTAAACGGCATCACCTTGTAGCAGAAGGTGCCCCATGGGGTTATGAATGTTGTCTTCTCCATGTCTTCTGGTGCCATCTTAATTTGATTATAGCCAGAAAATCCATCCATGAAGGAGAATACCGAGAACTGAGCCGTGTTATCCACCAAAACGTCAATGTGAGGTAAGGGGAAATCATCTTTAGGACTAGCCCTGTTCAGATCCCGGTAGTCAACACACATCCGTACCTTTCCATCCTTCTTAGGTACCGGAACGATATTTGCAACCCTTGGCGAATAATTTGTGATTGCTAGAAACCCTGCATCCAACTGTTTTTGCACTTCTTCCTTTATCTTGACAGCCATCTCTGGTCTTGTTCTTCTGAGCTTCTGCTTGACCGGAGGACAACCTTCTTTGAGCGGCAAGCGATGTACCACGATGTCTGTGTCAAGCCCTAGCATGTCCTGATAGGACCAAGCGAAGATGTCAACATACTCTTGCAGCAATTCAATCAACCCCTTCTTCACATTATCTTCCAAAGCAGCCCTTATCTTGATTTCTCTCTTGGCGTCCTCGGTGCCGAGATTAGTCACTTCAATAGACTCTTGATGCGGTTGAATGACCCTTTCCTCTTGTTTTAATAACCTGGTAAGTTCTTCAGGGAGTTCACAGTCTTCATCACCCTCTTCTTCAGCTTGAAAGATTGGATTTTCAAAGTCGAAGCGAGCCATAGCAGAACCGTTATCAATAGGATCCGGTGATGTGCATCTGCATGAGTGATGGTATGTGCTTATGAGTGTGAAAAAAAAAGAAAAAAAGTGGAAACTAAACAAAACATTGCCATTTTTTTTTGAAAAACTGCAAAATAGAAAGACAGGGAACGAAATATTTGAATGCAAAAAGACGTCCTTTATTTATGATAAAAAATGCAATTGTCACATAGATGAGCCCTACATAGAGTCATTACGCCCTGGAGGAACGTAAGACTTGGATATGCATGAATAAACAAAGAAAATTACTCCTCAAGACAAGTGGCTTGGACAATCTCCTCAGAAGACCAATTGTTGAGAACTTCACCCGGGATCCTCGGACGCACCCAGTTATCGATGTCGCAATCACTATCCCCATCTTCATTGTTGACTACAGAGACTAATTTGACTTCTCCTTCAACCATGTTAACGTTGGCTCCACCATGCTGGGGCATGGGATTGTTGACGACATTAGGAGCTGGTGCAAAGTTAACGGCCTTTGAATCAATGAGGTCCTGAACTACGTGCTTAAAAGCTTTGCAGTTCTCAATATTGTGGCCAGGTGCCCCAGAGTGGAAGCTACACCTAGCGTTGGCGTCATAACCCACCGGAAGCCTACCAACGGGAGGAGCCAGACTGCGCAATTGCACAAGTTGTAGTTGTTGAAGACTAGAAAGCAACTGAGCGTACGACATTGGAAGAGTGTCGAAACGCCGGTCCATCGTCCTTGGCCTCGGCTGATAGGCGGGTCTGTTACCCGGTTGTTGTGGTTGGTACTGAGCTGGTTGACGTTGTGGTTGTTGTTGTTGTAATGGTGTTGCAGCTGGAATGGTCACAGTCGCAACATACGGTTGCTGATGATAGTTCTGAAAGTTATTCCTCCGGTTATCCCTGTTCTGATAAGAAGATATGGCATTTGCATCCCCTTCTCTCCTCTTCTGTCCCTGAATGAACGGCTTCTTCACCCCTGATGAAGATCCACCTCCACTCTGGGTCTTGTATGTCCTCAGGTAATTCTCCACCCTCTCTCCAGTAGAGACTACATCAGCAAAATTGGAGGCATTGCAACCCACCAGGCGCTCCAAATAAGGTCCTGGCAGAGTGTTCGTGAACATGTTAGCCATTTCCGTCTCCAACATAGGAGGTTGAACACGGGAAGCTGTTTCTCTCCAGCGTTGAGTGTATTCTCTGAAGCACTCATTGCTTTTAAGAGACAGATTTTGAAGTTGAGTTCTGTCCGGAGCCATGTCTGCATTATACTGATACTGCTTCACGAAAGCCTCAGCCAAATCCCTCCAACAACGGATGTGGGCTCTGTCCAGCCTTATATACCATTCCAGGGATGCCCCAGCTAGGCTGTCCTGGAAAAAGTACATAAGCAACTTTTCGTCATCGGAGTATGCAACCATTTTACGGAAATAGGCTTGCACATGGGTCTTCGGGCAAGAGTTGCCATTATATTTGTCAAATATCGGGACCTTGAATTTCGGTGGCACTCTCACACTTGGGACCAGCCCCAAGTCAGCAACATCTACTCCCAGAGGATTCTGTCCTTCCATTGCCTTCAACCTCTCTTCCAATCTTCTAAACATGGGGTCCACACCATGACCCATACCAAAGTCTTCCTGCAGCAGGGGGAACTGATCGTCCTGATCATCATGAACGGGCTGTTGGCCGGAGGTGACATGTAGGATTGGGATAGGCCCCGGTCCGTTGGGTCCATTAGCCTCTCCAGCTGGAGGATCAGTCACCGTCTCTGGTTGAGCAGGGGGATTCCTCTGTTTCATCTCGGCGAACTCTGCCTGTAGGCTTTCCATTACTCTCTGTTGGTTTCTGCGGGTACCGTACCGGTGAATGCCTGGGTCAGCTATCCTGATGATTGAACACCAAACAAACTGAGAACACTGTGGCGGTACCTGTTATGCAAGACATGCTAATGAATATGTAAATGCAATGACATGTTTATCAATTCCAAAGGTATTCTACCCCCTTGACCCCAGTCTCTCAATAGATAAACGATGTAAAAAAAAAGACTAAGCCGTTGATGAGAACCAAGAAAATTCCGACTAGAATCAAGTAGAAGATATAAACCCCACAGAAATGGATAAACATGTGTGAATGATTATGAATGCAAAATGATGTGATGCAAAATGATGTGAATGCAGTGCAGTGGCATGGGAATCAGGATCGCTGTATCTGCTTGAACATCTGTCAGGTTGCACTATCTGGAGAGAAATTAAGAGCACACCAAACAAAGGTCATGGGGATGGATCATGTTATCCTTAATATCAACCACCCATTTTGGTGGATTATGGTTTACACCTTATCAACACCCAAGTTTCATTGATATTAAGGATACCTGATCGGATCAACCATGAATCAAGGGTTTGTTGCAAATCACGAGCATGGAGTTTAGGTTAAGAACCACCCAAAAGGAGTGTACTAAGGTTTAAACCTTCCAAACATGTTCTACAAAAGGTTCCCATAGTCATAATCCCATCTTTTGGATATTATCGGAGGAACGACTACTCGTATTCCAAAAATATTCTCAAGAGAGACTCTTATGAGTGTAGTATCGCGTAACAATCGTATCAAATCTTACACTTGAACGACTTTCGCACTACGTCCTACGAATAGGCCAAGATGGGTTTGGTAAACTAAGGTCCTCGGCTTCTAAGGTCTATATTGGAAAAAGTAATGTCTAACCACAACTTACTTGTGTGACATTATTGATCTCAACATGACCTCCACCAAGTGAATGGGCTTGCAAGTCAACTTGCTAAGGAATAACTCCACACAAGTCGACAAGACTATGCCATTCTCCTATCCTAAGTGCACTCGAGTTCGGGTATAGAACTCATCTCACAAAGATCACCAAGCAGCCATGGCCAGCCAACAGATACAACAATGATATGTACACAATGCAATAAGGTAAAGCAGGTAAATAAATAACTGTACAAAAGCATGAACACCCAATAAACAAACAAACTACAAAAGCTAGGAGGGACTCGCTTAGGGAAACCGGGTCCCCAGCAGAGTCGCCAGCTGTCGCAACCTGAAAAATACAGTGCACAAAAAAACAACCGGCGAAAGAAAATGATAGAAGAGTCGCCACCGTGCGTTATTTATCCCAAAGGAGGGAAAGGAAACGCTCGAAGTAAACCTGAAAAGAGGAAAGGAAAAAACAAGGTCTCACAACCAAATCTTGGGTTCGGGAGTCGGTTATGCGAAGGGAAGGTATTAGCACCCCTACGCATCTGTAGTACTCTACGGGATCCACTTTTGTAGTTCTTGTCTAAAGGGTGTGAGTTTATCTTGTGCTGTTTACTAAAAAAGGGGTTAAATGAAAATGACTCGCGCGGATGTCGCATCCACCGCATACGTATCTCATATGAATATGAGAATCAGAGTCTTCGTAGCTCGGCTGACCTATGGGTTTGGGGGATGTGTGCTCGCTAAGACATCGCGTCTTATGCCTATGTATCTCATCTGGAATGAGAATTAGAGCAAGCCGTAGTTCGGCTAACTACGGGGTTATGGATTGGGTTTTGGACGAACGACGTTACTACGCAATCTACCGGATGCTCGACCTTTGGAGACTTACTCGCCTGTAGTAGAAGGAGTAAACGTGTGTTTAGGAGAAGAAAAATCAATGAAGGGTTAAGGTTTGGGATGCTCATGCAAAAAGGCAGTCCTTGACGAAGGAACCGCGCTACCTGCGGGGATACGAACACATACAAAACAAACATGTATAAAGTAAATGTGCCAACAAGGCAATCAGAATAAATCTCCCAAATGGTATCCCACAAGCACAGTGGAATATCCAGCGAGCTATCCCTGCAAAAGTCATGTGAGCCTTCACAAAAACTCAACAAAAGGGTTAGTGAAACACGATAAGCATTTTTTTCATGGATAACAGTATGGTTTCAGAAACCTCAAACCCTGTGGCATACACTTCAGAAATTAAACGATTAAGCATTCAAGGCATTATTTATACATTCATACACAATACATCACACATTTAGAACATTCAAATTGAAGGCGTAAAATAATGGGAATAGGGCAAACCTGATTGGAGAGCTTGATTGAAATTGAGTTGCACCCGTGAGGTTTACAAAACAATCTTTAGGGTTTATGTGAGACAGAGGTGATTCTGTGCAGTTGAGTTCCCTTCAGGGTTTGGAGGTTGCTCTGAACTCTGTTAGCTCTTCTCTCACTATCTTTTTCCTCCATCCAGGGTAATAGGAATAGAATGAAATTTTCTTTCACTAAAACTCTGAATTTATAACCTGATTTTTGTGGACCTGTGGGCTCAGATGAGAGAGGCCCAAGTCCAAAATTTTTCTTTTATTTATTTAATTAATTTATTTATTTAATTTATTTATTTAATTAATTATGTTTTTTTTTTAATGCTAAATGACCTAAAAATGAATGCATGCATGAGGTGTAAAGCGTATGCTTCCAGGAAAAATGAAGGGTAAATTTTGGGGTATTGCAGTATTTAGTTCAGACTATGACATATCTTTACACCTTTTCCCTATGGCATTCATCTATCTTGTCCTATGGAGTTCAAACTCTGGTTGTATATCTCATTCTGCCCTTATGGGGTTCAGACCCTGGAAAATATTGGCCTACCTTGTAGAGTCATAAACTCTGGTAGCATCTTTGGTTCAGACCATGTCTTCATATTTACCTTGTGGTTGATTGCCATATTTGGTTAAAGCCACACTCTTGCTTGTTAAGCATTTTGCTTTGCCTCTGGGAAATCCAATCTATCCTTTCTTTGTTTTCGTGGTTCCACGAACCACGGAGCTCTGACTTGCTTATTGCACGATGAGAATACATAGGCACGAGGATTCGAATCATTCGCGAGCATATTTATTCATATTTTCCCCGTTCATCTCCATGATGCATCCATAATACTACCTTCTTTCACTTCATGTGATATAAGCTTTCTTTGAGCCAAATACACTATCCCCTTAAGCTCCATCTTGTGACTGCCTATGAACCAAGAGTTGTTTGTGTTGTCAAACCAAGCACTTAATTCTATTTGTTTTCGATCGTACCATATAATGGTGAATGTTCAGACTACCCACATATTGGTCAACACCACCTTTACTCTTGGGTTCAGATTTTATCTATTTTTGGAGTTCAAACCATATTATCCTTGGGTTTAGGCCATACCTTTATCACAACTTCTTTTCACCTCCTGCCATTAGTTCTATGAACTACGAAGCTCTGAATTCCTTATTGCACTATAAGGATACTTAGGCATGAGGGCCCAAATCCTCACCAATCACTTTATCTATTTTTTTTCCTTTTACTTTATCCTTTCACGAGTAACCTTAGATATAACACTCATTCAAGCAAGAACAATCAAAGCGGTTCCCATTGAGTACAACGGATGTTAGGAGTGTTAATATCTTCCCGTTGTATACCCAACTTCCTTACCCGAATTTCTCTTCCCCCGGGTTTTGTCGATATTTTCCCTTTCCTTCGGGAATAAATAAAGTTCGATGGCGACTTTGTTGTATGTTCGAGCGTGCAATGCGTTCAGGTATATTTCCCCTAGCTTCACGACCGTGGTGATATCTCATTTATTTAATTAATTTTATAAAAAAAGTCAGTTTTTAATCATTTAAAAATAAAAATAAAAATGGAAATTATATCCACATTGTTGGTTTAATTAACCGTAGTGAAATCTGAATTATATTTAGATTAAAAAATAAATAAAAGTGAAAGTCGTCAATATAAAAAAATTGAGGTAAAACATATCACCACGGTTGGAATATTCAACCGTAGTGAAATCAGAATTATATTTAATTTAAAAATAAATCAAAAAGAAATGTGTCACTATAATATTAAGGAAATCACAAATTTGTTGGCACTGAGATTCAAGCCCATGAACTTTACGAACTATCATCAAAGTTGTTATATCCAACCGTGGTAATATACAAACTATTTTTAATTAAAAATTTAAAAATAATAGCGTCTGATTTTAGAGATGTCACCACGGCACTTCAAAGAAGAGTGGTAAAGTGGGTCTCGTAGTATATACTTTTTGTAGTAGTGCGTATTAAATGTGCATGTTCCCCATTACTTTTTATAAAACTGATCCCAAACGTTTTAGTTCTTTTCCACATTGGACACTATAGACGTCGATCAGTGATACTTAAGGCTTTCCCAGACTCCTTTATTGCCCGACAATGTCTCGAGAGCAACTGTTATGGACCGGCCAAAGGCCCAATCCATCTAAATTCATTCTACTCGACCCAAAGTATAAAAACAACTCACATGCAAAGAGAAAGGTACAACCTCTGATCTCCACTTGTATTATATTCATCTTGAATCTTGAACAGACTTGGGTGTTGGAGAGCTAACCATGCATGTCCACTCTGTGCCACCATAAAGGAGATCGAAATCATCGTTCAAGAACACTAACTACCAACTATCTCTATTTCTGGTTCCTAAACGGAGTTAGAGCATCCATTTCTTATTTCTGAACGAAACAATGTCGTCGTCTATGGGAATGCACTTCTAATTCTTACGATTTTCACGGAAACCATGCTCGTTTCACAACACCATCAAACAAACTCAAAAATTCTAGATCTAAATTTTTGCGATTCGGATCCAAATATTTGATTCATCGATTCACAATTTTCTTAGGAGCAATGCTATTCTTACACCCTAATTGTACAATACTTACACCAAACACTATTCATCGTATCTGAATAGTGTTTTTTTAAATAAAAAATAATATTTTTATTTTAAAATTATTTTTTATAACATAAATATATAATTTGTGATTAACCAATTTTATTATTGCATTAACCACAAAAATATATGTTATTAACCACATATTTTTCTTATAATTTATTAACCAAATTTACTATTTCATTAACCAATAAATATCATAATATTAATCAAGTTCTGCCATTAAAATATAAAATATAATAATCAGTCTTTACACTCTATTATATTTCATATTTTAATGTTAGAATTTGATTAATGTTATGAAATTTACTGATGAATGAAGTAGTAAATTTGGTTAATAAATTATAAGTAAAACATGTGATTAATAATCTATATATTTGTGATTAATGCAATAATAAAATTGATTAATGATAAATTTTATATTTATGTTATAAAAATAATTTTAAAAATAAAAATATTTTTATAAAAAATATTTTTTATTTATAAAAAAATAAAAAACATCATTCATTGTATAAATACGATAAATAATATTAGATGTAAATATTTGGTATAAGAATGACATTATTGTTTTCTTAGATTACCAAATTAAAAACAAATCATGTTCTGAACATAATATATAATATATATATAGTAGTACACAATGCACTACACTTAATTGATATATAAAGATTAAATTTGTCATAACAAATTTTATTCAAAAATTGAGTAAGGGAAATTTTTCTTGATTAAAGTGGTAATAAGTACCACTTAACAATTCTTCTCAAAGGATTTAAATTAAGATTAAATTTTTACGCTTGAACTACCGCATGAAATATTAATAGTAACTAACTCAATAAAAACAAAAATAAGTAAATTTGATCGATGATTTGTGAACAACAACTTATACATTTTTTAATTCCATTTTCAGCGAGACACCTTTTCAATTTCGCTTGTTCAGAGCACTTGCATCCTCACCTCTGTCATTTCAGCAAGACACGTGATTCTATTTCCAACAACTCAAGAGAACCTCAAGATGAGCTCTACTAAAGCAAGACACGTAGTTTACGCTGAATATATATAAGGACCACATAAACAAACAAATTATGATTGGTGAACAACAACTTTGTATCTTCACGTTTGTCATAAACAAACAAATGATTTTTTTCCCATAATAAATACTAGGTTACAACGAAAGATGAAATTAAAAATGTTGGTCCAAATTATGAGAAATGCATAAGGACCACATAGTAGGAGACAACATTCATGAGCACATGCAAGAATTCAAAACAGTACTCCACTCCATCAGTAAAGATTGAAATAAGGTGGGTCTAGTTTGATAAAGAGAGAACTAAGGAAAACACGTGATTAGTAAGGTGTTACTTTATATATATATATATATATATATATATATATATATATATATATATATATATATATATATATATATATATATATATATATATTAACATTTTAGCAAATATTAGATAAAATATTTGTTATATTGTAATGCTTTTTTAATATCACTAACTATATTTAAAAATTGTTATCTACTTAAAAAATTTGCAACATTTTTCATTCCATTGATAAGATTTTTTTTCTTTCCTATTTGAACTATTTATAAGCAAATTTATATAAACTAAAATAAATAAATACATGTGGTTTGAAATATTGAACACAAAGTAATTCAATAACTAATTCAGTTATAATTTTGTTAAATATAAATAATTTGAGTGTAATATTATAAATTTATTACATTATAGTATTAAAATATTATTTATAATAAAATAAAAAATTCATGAAATCTAGAAGATTGTGGAAGAATACTTAGATATATTCATTGATTAATACCAGTAGTATCATTAGGTCTGTTTGTTTTAGCTTTAAAAGAATAATTTTTTTATTTGTATATTTAAAAATAGGTTCGATAAAATTATTTTTTAAAATATTATAAGTTTTTTTATATTTATTATTTCTAAATTGAATGACTTGTACGGCCTGGAAAATTAGTTTGATTCAGTCGAGATATAAGATTTATTGAGCACATAAGTTCTCTGAAGTCGAGTTGGTGTGGCAGCCGAGTATAGTGAGGCTAACAGGTCGGATAATCGTGCTTACCTCTACAAATCGAAATCCAGTTAGGGTGTCGACAAAGGCAAGACGTAGTCAACTACAGGTAAGTCGGGAATGATCTAGTTCGTACAAAGTCAGATCCGATGGCAAGGTTACAATGATATTTGAATGGTCGTAAGAAACAATTACGGAATGATGCATTATGATAGGGGAATTATAATTATTGAAGAGGTCATACGTTACATAATAATTATAGGGACGACATACGTTATTGACAAGTGTATTTATGACACATAAGAAGAGTAAAAACAGGGGAAGAGAGAAAGAAGTTGAGACCTATAAATAGAAGAATACTTAGAGGATAAAAGGGAAGCAAAAACGAAACAATAAATACAAAACAGATATTCCAACCATTCATTTTAGACTCTCAAGTCAACCTTTAGTGTTTTTTAGCAAGAACATGACTAATTTTGACGTCCTATAAGATAAATATACATTATTGAAAATCAAAACATAGTCGAAATCGCAATTTAAAAAAAAATTGTATTTCAAAAATGATTTTTATGAAAAGTTATTTAAACTTGCTTAAAAATTAAGTGATTTTTTGAAATTTTGATATTAAAAAAAAATTCAATAAAATGATCAAATATTTAAAATTATATTTTAAGAGTAATTATTCAAACCAAATTTCCATTTGAAATTTTTATAAAAAGTTTTTTTCTTTTTTTAAAATTCAAATCTTAGGAGGCATCATGGTAAAAGCCTCCACAAATGTGTAGAAAAATTGATTATTGCAATACATACTAAAGTAGTTTTCCATTTTTACCTGATTTTTACCTGTTTCTATGTTTCAACACTTTCATTATAGAAAATGAATCCAATCATTTTTAAACTTTAAGTATTTATCAAATATTCTCAAATACAAGTCTACATAGATTGTAGGGGTAAAAAGTTAAACGCGATCGTTTAAACCATCGCAAAATGTTTTTGAAGGCGGATGGAAGTAGTTGTGGCTTATGGTATCGAGTTGTTATTTGAGGGTGGTTTGTAGGCGTTTTACTGTTTATCGGGTATTCAAATTGTCTCTTAGGTTAAAATGATGTAAATTTAAGAAATATTTTATTTAAGTTAACTATAAAAAAGTTCAAAAGACATTAAAAAATAAAGAATTTACTCATTCATTTTATAGAATGCAAATGTTAAATTGTTTTTACTATTAATTTTTCAAATTTTATAAGATAATCCTCATATTTTATAAAAATTTCAAATTCATCTCTAAAATTTTCAAAAATTGCAAATAAGTTTTTAATAATTTTTAAATTTTATAAATTAGTTCTTTCAAATTTTCAAAAATTGCAAATTGGTCCCTATTTTGCATACTTTAATTTTGGCTCAAAATTTTTATTTTTTTTGAAAATAACCCCAAAAATTTAACAATGAATCATTTTAATACTTCATCAAAACAAAAAAATTTAAAAATGAATGGATTTCGATTGAATCATTTAAATTATTTAAAATTTTGAATTCTTTAAAAATTCTCAATTAACTCATCCAAACACACTTTGAATCATTTTAATAAAGAAAAATAATTTTGAGAAAATTTAAAATATCTTGACCAAAATCCATTGTTTTGATAAAACATATGAAAATTGTTTAAATGATGTAAATTTATAAAGTATTTTATCAAGATAAATTTAAAGAATTTCAAATGACATAGAAAAGTAAAGAATTTGAAATTGTATATTCATTCTATATAATATGAATGGTAAATTGTTTATTTTTAATATTTTAAATTTATAAAATAATCTTCATATTTTATGAAAATTTTAAATTTATTTTCAAAATTTTTATCTTCAATGTTCCTTTTATTTGAATTTGCAACCTTAAGGAAAAACTCTTTCATTAAGAAGCAAAGCTTCTCAAGTGACAACTTCAACCTGTGTTGATTCATCAGTCAGATGAGTATAACTTGGATGAGGTCTTGAAAACCCAGGACCTTGCTATAAAAGACAAATAATGAAGCAATCTCGGATACACATAATTCTAACATAAAAACTACACAGTTACCGTTGTCACTAACAAGAACAACAAAGTACTTGCAGATACACCAATGTCGCATCTCGAAAAATATGATTTCTCGTGATGGTCGCGGAAAAAATTAGTTCGAACAGAGTCGCCACCGAACTTTATTTATCCCAATGAAGGAATAGGAAAATATCGATAAAACCTTTGAAAAATAGAATTATGGTCGTCGCAACTATATTCGGGTTCGGGAGTCGATTACGCAAGGGAAATGTATTAGCACCCCTCACGTCCGTTGTACTCAACGGGAACCTTTTAGTTTAATTTGCATTTGAATATTAGCTTATGTTGTTTGTTTTCTTCGAGTGATAAAAAGATTGAAAATAGAAATGGATGGAAACCTTAGAAAGGGGGAAAAGGGAGGTTTTTTATTAGTGTGCTCGCCAAGATTTCGCAATCTCGTGCCTACGTATCCTTATGGTGCAATAAGGAAATCAGAGAATTCGTAGTTCGGGGAACTACGGTTTGTGGGTGTCTTTTAGCGAACAGCTGTTTAGATCGCATTCTAAAGGCTAAACGTTGGCTTGTCTATTCTCGGCGGAGGCTTAAGCACTAGTTTGTTGTGCGCATTAAAAAGGATTAAATAGTGTTCTTTCTGAAAAGAGTTTTGGTCACACGGGGGTGACAAGTTGAGTTAATACTTTTGATGTTTTGTTTGATTGGTTTTGATCGCATGGGAGCGAGACAGAGATATATTTGATGTGTTGAGATATTTTGTTGGATGACGATTTCTCGGATAGCCGAGTAAGACAACTCGTATCCTAATAGTCGAGGAGAGGAATCGAAGGCTCTAAACCATCTCCCTTTTTATCCTTAATTGTAAAAGGGGTTTGATAACAGTTAAGGTATTTTAAATGGATGACGATTACTCGGACATTCGAGTAAGACTACTCGTATCCTAACAATCGAAAAAGGGAATAGAAGACTCTAGACCGCTTTCTTTTTCATCTGAGTGATTATGAAAATATGTTTGTATGGTTGATGTATTTTAGAATAAACGACAAATGCTCGAATGGCTGAGTAAAACAACTCATATCCAAGTACTTGAGGAGAGGAATCGAAGGATCAAGACCTTCTCCCTTTTCGTATAGTTTATTGTGAAAATGATTTGATTAATTTATTAATTTGTGGAAAAATGACAGTTATTCGACTAACCGAGTAAGAGAACTCGTATTCAAACAATTGAGGAGAGAAGTTGAAGGCTCAAAGTCATCTCCCTCTTCATTTAGCTTATTATAAGATGGTTTTGATTTAATCGGGTTAGAGGTTTGTAAAGGAATGATAATTATGTAATTGACCGAGTAAGAGAACACATATTCAGACAATTGAGGAGAGAAGTCGAAAGCTCAAAGTCATCTCCCTTTTCATTTCGTTATTATGAAAAATAGTTTGATCGTAATTATGTTTAAGTGGATAAAAATGACAATTATTTGACTAACCGAGTAAGAGAACTCGTATTCAAATAATCGAGGAGAGGAGTTAAAAACTCAAAACCATCCCCCTTTTCATTTTCAAATGAAGTATTGTTTAAACGTGATTAAGTATCTTAATCGAGTTTGAACGAAAAATACTCGATGTTGGATCGAGATTTGAATATGTGTTTGCGGATAAATTGGATTACTTTGGTGTATCAATCATCTACTCGATTAATTAATAATCGAATAGGTCTCATTGTAAGAAAGGCCAAGAGTAAGCTATGTAAGGTTGATGTCGATGCTTTAAAAGTGATCGACTTACAAAAGTGTTTGAAAATGGGCTCGATATTAAATCGAGAAATATGTGATTTTAATGGTTTAAAGTGATTTGGAATCGATGAGATTGAAATGGATTTGGAATGGAATTGAAAGTGATTATGAATTGATGCTGCAATGAAATAGTTTTGGTTTGAAATAATGTGAAATTGTGATAGTGGAAAAAATCGATTAATGTTTAGTAAAATTAATTGATTAAAATTTGGTCAAATCAGTTAATTAAACTAATTAAAATTAATTATCAAAATTATTGAATTGAATCAAATAACTAAGTTAATTAAAATTAATTAATCCAAAATAACTTAACTAGTCAAAATTTAATTAATTACTTTTAAATATAATTAAAGGATATAAGTGATAACTGTCAATTTATTTAATGGAATCGATGTGCTCAAAACCGGTTTGTGCGTAATGACAACGCGAGTAATGTCATACGCGAGATAATAACATGGTGGAAATTTTCTATTGATATATCGAAAATTTTAGTGGCCTGACGACATATGAATATCAAATTCGCGGATCGTAAATCACCAACATATCAATATTATTTGCATCATTATAATATTATGTAAAAAAAACTAACCGTAAAGTCTAGCTAAAATCCAATAAAAAAATAAAGTAACCATTCGAGAGCCAATTGAAACTACACCATTAAGTTAAACCATATTGACAAATGATAATAAAAAGGATGGTGTAAACTGAAACAATCAACATACACGTGACTAATAACAGTATAAGATTTTCTTTTTACTGTATAACAAAACAAAACCCAAATTATTTTAATCTTATTTTAATGATAACAAATAACAAATAATAATAAAAACATTAAGAGTAGAAGGGATTATGATTACCATACATGTGATTATCTCACGTTTTCCCTCTTTTCTTCCCAACAACTTGTTTTCCTCTCCAACAGAGGTGTTGTTGAGGTGGGCGTGTATTGGAGCTCGCGGCGGCGAACGAAGGAGGCTGGAGGCGGACGGTTTTGTGAGTGCGGAGGAGAGTGTGAAGGAGAGTGAGGACGGCGGTTGGTGGTTGCGTCCGTCGGAGGTTGTCGTGGGATGCTGGCGCGGTCGTAATGCGATGGGTTGCGCGTTGGTGTTTGGATGACGACGATTGTCGTGCGGTGCGTCGTCAGAGAGTGTGGTTGTTGTTGTTGGCGTTGCCGCGACGATGAATCAGGTTGTGTGTTTGGTGGTCGGCGGCGTGGATGTTAGATTTGAACGCGAACGAAGATTTGCCGGCGGTGAACGAAGGATATGGTGAAGATTTGGGTGGTGGTGTTGGAATGCGGATGTGTTTGGTAGCGGCGGTAGGTGTGTTCGTCGGTGATGTGTTGGTGAGGATGTTGTGTGGAGTATGAGAAGTGTGACGGTTGACGGAGATGGAAGTGAGGTGAGCTACGGTGGTTTGGATGTGAAGAAGGAGAAGAACCGTCTTCTTTTCTGCAGAAGAAGAAGAGTGCCTCTCGAAGAAGAGGAAAAATCCTCTTTTTCTCTTTTTTTTTTGTTTTTTTCCGTCTCCAGCCAGAGAGAGAGCTTGTGAGGACAGTCTATTATTGATATCCTCCTCTTTTTTAACGTGGCCCTTGGCTTTTTCAAGACGTGGCCAATTGTCTTCTTTTTTCAATGGCCACCGAAAATGGGCCCCTTTTGTCCTTCATCCATTTCCCATTTTACCGTTGGAGAAAAAAAAATCGGACACGTGGTCCTTGTGTGAGGGAAGATCAAGATGCCTTATTATTTTCCGATTTTCCGATTTAATGGTCAAGATCAAATGAAAGAAACACAAATTGTAACCAACTTTAAAAATGTCTAAAATGCCCTCTCTTAGATAATTTAATTGATTTAAATAGTTTAAATCAATTAAATCAAGTAAAATTTACAACTCTCTAAATAATCATGATAGAATTAAAATGAAGACATGAAAAATTCTATTTATTTAATTTGAATATTTTGGCAAAAAAAATAAAATTAAAACGGCTGAAAATGAATAGGAGTCGGGCAAAAGTTTGCTCAAAAAATTAAATCGGACGTACTAAAATGATCAACGCGAAATATACTTATTGAAAAAATACAACGTTTCTTTTAATTTTGAAATAAATTGTCATCGGTTAAAAGGCTTAGACGTATTAAAACGCAGCTGGAAAAGTCGTCGAAAAATGTAACGAGCATACCAGGTTAAACTACTTGAACCGTAGATTAATAATACTATCGTCTGCAGGCTTGATTTCGAAACTTTTTACCCGCTAATTTTGCACGCACTTGTGGTAAAACATATCACCACGGTTGGAATATTCAACCGTAGTGAAATTTGAATTATATTTAATTTCAAAAATAAATCAAAAAGAAATGTGTCACTATAATATTAAGGAAATCACAAATTTGTTGGCACTAAGATTCAAGCCCATGAACTTTACGAACTATCATCAAAGTTGTTATATCCAACTGTGGTAATATACAAACTATTTTTAACTAAAAATTTAAAAATAATAGCGTCTGATTTTAGAGATGTCACCTTGCTCCTTCAAAGAAGAGTGGTAAAGTGAGTCTCATAGTATATACTTTTTGTAGTAGTGTGTATTAAATGTGCATGTTCCCCATTACTTTTTATAAAACTGATCCGAAACGTTTTAGTTCTTTCCACATTGGACACTATAGAGGTCGATCAATGATACTTAAGGCTTTCCCAGACTCCTTTATTGCCTGACAATGTCTCGATTGTGAGATGTAATTTTAAGTGTCGGGTTTTTGTTATCGTATCCACAGGGATTGTGAGATATCACCGCCTTTCGACAGTTGTTTTAATTCTTTGCTTAAGGTAACAATGGGGTTTTGGTATTTGTCACGGTATCTTGCATAAAAGTGTAATAAAATGCGGTAAAAGTTTTGGTTTGAATATTTGAGAAATATTGCCAAAGTTAGGGTTCGACGATCACTTTGCATGTATATGTTCGATCAACAAAACTTATAAACTCCTTTAGATGATAAACTATTTCACAAAGTCCTCCCAATGTGTTTATCTCTAACACACATTGTGAGTTTTCCCATTTTGATCCATTGTTTATCTCTAACACAATCTATCAAAATGACAACTTTTTGGTTCAACCTTATGGTGAACAAAATCATTCATTACTATCTCTAGCTAACAAACAAGATTGGATGAAAACCTAGGTTAAGAGTTGGTAAACATCTCTCGATCATAAACCAACACAAAGAGTTTTCAATAAGAACAAAGTTTTCACCATATATTCACCATTAAAGAGTTTACAAATGAAGATCCTTACATTTACACATAAAGCTAATGATCATCTACATCTAACCTTGACAAAATGAAGGACTTAGCTACTCATTTTCATGGTAGCTTGGTCAACAAGTTTCGGAAGAAGGTTGATCAACATCTGAGTCGAATAATCGAGATTGGATGGGAATCCACCTTCTTTTTGTGAAAGATGGTTAAGAGATGAAGAAAAATGGTTTTTAGGTCACAAAAGATCCTTGGAACAATGCTGTAAAATATCTAGAAAAAGTACAAAAGTATGGAAAAATGAGGTATGGCTCCAAAAAGTGGCACTTGCTACTTATAGAGCTGCTACTGGGCTGTCATGCTCGCTAGGCGAGCAAAATGGCTCGCCTAGCGAGCCCCTAAATGAGGCACCTGAGGCACCTGCGCCCAGAGAAACAGCCTTTCCCAGACTGTCATGTTCGCTGAGCGAACAAAACCTTCGCCTAGCGAAGGACACGCTTCAACCTTCGCTCCAGCGAGGTTGAGAGGTTTTGCTACTGGAATGCTCGTTGGGAACTCGCTAAAGCCTCGCCTAGCGAGTGAGTGCTGGCTGCGCTTTTCACCAAGTCTGGACGTGTTCGCCACACACCTCGCTGGAAGCTCGCCTAGCGAGTGTGGTCATGTTTGCCACTGTAAAATCCTGGGGCTTTTCGCTGGGCTTTTGCTGGACGCTCGCCTAGCGAGTCCTTCGCCACAGCCCTCGCCTAGCGAGCAAGCTGATGAATGCTTGTTTTATTTGATCCCTTTGCCAAATTTCTTGTGTCTTTACTTTCTATTATTTCATGCCTACTTCCTGCACAATAACACACAAATCAAAGGTACCAAGATCGTTTATCATTGAATTGCATTTCATCCAAAACAAAGGTGGTTTCGAACACTTTAGCAAGGAAATGGAGTGAAAGATGCCCATATTTGATAGCTCAAATAAGCACTTTTGGGCATCTAACAACTCTCCCCAACTAGATTCTTGCCTGTCCTCAAGCAAAGTATGCCCCTTGAAGGACAAGAGGATTTGCTTTAAGAAAAAGGTTTCTCCGAAGTCGGATAAAACGGCTCAAACACAAGCGAATCAGCAGATACAATTTTCCAACGGTTCGAATAAAATAATACACAAGAACTAAAACTTAATAGCAATGCGAAATATGTATATATCTACAACAATATTATTTTGAATGAATCACCCTAACTCTCCTCTTCGAATAAGGATTGAAGAATTTACGCGTTTGCAACCGCGGGAATAATCTCACTCTCTAACAAATAATGAAGAAATCAATTCGATTCATACAATGTCTAACAATTATAAATGGTCATGTGGAAGCACGAAGATCACTAATTAAGGACTTTTCGGTTGAAGCTTGGTTAGGTTAACAAACAGGGGTCATTTCTAAGGCCATTGAAAACGAGATTGCCGATGCAAAAGAGACATTCACTGTACATTATTTACACATCTCAACTTCGTTCCATTTATTTCTCATTTGAAACCTTCACAACTCTTATTTCACAACTCAATTTTTGTTTTTCACTATTTTTCTTCCAAGCAAGCATTCATTTTTCTTTTCTCTATATTATATTTTTTTCTCTTTTCTTTCACATCATATTTACAAAACAGATGTTTTTCTTTTCTAATTTTTATTTTCAATGCTTGCTCGGTTTTTCAAGAGTTGTGGCACTTACTGATTCTCATTTCCGTTCTCCCCAACTTATTTCTTACTCACCCTAAGTGAATGCTCTTAACTTTTTACGGCAAAAGAACAATAATCAAGATTTTCCGGGTTGTAAAAAAAAGATTTTTGAAATCTCGCTTTATTTCAAGCTGAGATTCAACTGTTTAAGCTCAAAGAGGTTAACGAATACTCTCTCTGCTCACAGGTAAGTTGTATTTGGAACTGGTTGTGCTCGATAGAAAACAAGTGCCTTGATCATTTCTAATTGCTTTCACATATTCACAATAATAAAAGACAAAGCATGAATCAAATGAATCAACAAAACTTATTAGAATCCAGCATTTAAGTGTACAATGGAGGTTTCCTCACAATTTGTGGTTTTAAGTCCTAGATGAAACATTCATTCAATTATGTTGCAAAAAGACAATACTCAATTACAAAAAAGAGTAAAGTTCTAAGTGCATTCTAAAATTCTAGCCGGAGGTAACCATGTACCTTAGCCTTATTCACTTGTTTATTCTTATCATTGCCATCCAAGCTCGGATGCACCTTCATTGGATACTTCTTTGAGGAGCAACCAATCTAGAAGGTTTGCCACTCAACCAACCAAAAATGTATTAAAACAAACAAAATTTAAAACATAAATAATAATATTAACTCAAAATTTAAATTTGTTCATGGGGGACAAAACACCCCAAAAGTACAAAGCCAAAATCAAAATACAGAATTCTGGAAATACAATCAAAATAAAACATAAAATGAAAAAATAAAAACTTAGCCCTCCAAGGACTCAGAACCCTCCTCACTACCGGCTTCAGAACCGGTAGCCTCATCATCATCATCATCATCATCACCATCAGCAGGACCACCAGAAGACGCACCAGCACCCGCCCCCTCACCAAACACAGGCCTGTCCACAGGCCACTTAGCGTTAAGCACAAACTGCTCACGCGTTATCAATGAGTAATCACCGGTGGGGTCACTTCCCTGCAGCTGTAACCGCTGCATAGAATCGTGCATGTCGAGCATGGCACGCTGAGTAGCCGCCATCCAGTCCCAATTGTAATTGCAGACAGCTTGCTGGTAAGGATCTGGTCCGAGAGTAGAAGTACCAGGACCATCAGAAGCCCGGGTACCCTTAGCAATTGCACTACCTCTAACATTCTTCGCCCTGCAATACTTGGCCACATAACGGTCATCGATGGGTGGCGGGATCCTTACTTGACCCCTAGAAGGTAGTCTGACCCTCGCTTGTATGCACAAACTCATGATTAGGCAGGGGAAAGCCAGGGGACAATTCACACGAGCCCCCGACTTTAGCCCGTTTTCAATCACGGACTTAAGCTCATAAGCAATAATCCTCGCCACATCGATCTAGACGTTAGTGAGGATAGAGTGTACCAAGTGTGCCACTGGGATCGGCACTGTAGAAGTGTGGGACTTGGGTTGGATGTTTGTCAGAACTAATAGCAGGATCAGTTGAGCCAAGGGAGTCATGTCCCCCCTGTGGTATCTCATAGGAACCCCAGATGGGTTCAGCTCAACTGATTTCCCTCTTAACAGCAGGGCAGCAGAGATTGCATCAATATCCCGGTGAAGCCGTAATTCTGTGTGGTAGGTGTCTCGTTCCTCGGCTCCCAGTTGGAGCGGTTCACCAAGGACGCGGTTAATAGCATCCCGATCAAAAGCAACTGGATGACCGACCACTCTAGATGTCCAAGTAAATGGCTCGTCATCATCCGGAAGTGCGTTCGTATAGAACTCACGCACCGTTGCAATGTCATAATGCTCCAGGGGATTAATTAACCGATCCCACTTTTTTGTGTCAATCAACCCGGCGAATGTTCGGTTCGTGCCTTCAGGGTTGATGATGAATCTCTTCTTCGGTAGAATTTTCCGCTTCTCCAAAGCCACGTATCTTGCGGCTTGCTTCGCCCCGACAAATTTGTCGGTGTCAAATTGGATTGGCACGGGACGGGAAGTGCTCCCGCCCTTTCTCTTCTTTGAAGCGCCGGATCTAGATTCCATCTGCAAAACATAAAGAGGAAGCAACACAACACACAAACAGATTAGAAAGCTACACATAATTCAAACTACTGCCATGCTCGCTGCTGCTTCGCCTAGCGAAGTGGCAGCGAATTCTCGCTTCTGGTTCGCCTAGCGAGTTGCTAGCGAACCTTACGGGTTTTTTGGGTTCTGCAGGCTTTTCAGTGAAATTTTTCCAAACCCAAGTGCTCATGGTGCCAATTTCAGAACAAGATGATCTATCAAGAAAAGAATCGTTCTATGCTATATGTAATTACAAACCCACATGCAAATCCTAAAGTTCCCACATTCAAAACCTAAAATCCCCACATGCAAAACCTAAAGTTTCCCATACCAACAACTTCATCCTCAATGTCTCATGTTCAGAAATTTCAAGCAATTTTGGAAACAGAAAGAAACAGAAAGTAATGAAGAAGAGGCAAACCTGATTTTAGCTCTGTTGAATTTGAAATGCACAGCAGGTTAGGGATGCAATGTTAGGGTTTAAAGTTTGAGTGAGATGTTAGTGAGAGAGATGAAAAATGAGAGTGTGCTTGAGTGTTCGTGAGAGTAGAATTGCCTCAGCAGAGTTTGTAAAACGAAATTTGTGTTTGGGCCCAAAATGAGTGGCCTGCTGAGTTTTAATTAGTGCTGTCACGCAGCGCTCGCTGCTGCTTCGCCTAGCGAGCATCAAGCGAGCATGACAGCATTTGCCTTTTCATATACAGCATTTGCCTTTTCAAAGACAACATGTCTGGTACATTCAGCAAGGTTTTACAAATTGGAATCCCACTACAACAGAACAGAAAAACTGTAAATACTTACAATGTTGGGGTGCCTCCCAACAAGCGCTTGTTTAACGTCGGCTAAGCTCGACGGTGTGATGCTCACAGAGGAGCATCCAACGGAATAGCACAGCTCTCGCGATCCACATGACCGCCAAGATAAACCTTCAAACGTTGGCCATTAACGGTCCAACTGTCCTTCTTTTCCAGGTCCTCAATGACAATAGCTCCGTACTCCTTAACTTCTTTGACCCGAAATGGCCCGGACCATTTTGATTTCAACTTTCCGGGGAATAACTTCAACCTGGAATTGAACAAGAGGACCAATTGTCCGGGCATAAATTCTTTCTTTCGGAGCTTTTTGTCATGGTATTTCTTTACCTTCTCTTTGTACAACCAGCTTGAGTGGTATGCGGCATTGCGCATCTCTTCCAACTCAAGCAGTTGCACCTTCCTTTTCTCACCGGCCAAATCATTTTCAAAATTTAAAACTTTCAGAGCCCACAAGGCTTTGTGCTCCAATTCAACCGGCAAATGGCAAGTTTTACCAAACACCAATTGAAAAGGAGTTAGGCCAATTGGAGCTTTGAAGGCGGTACGGTATGCCCATAATGCTTCATCCAATTTTTGGGACCACTCTTTTTTCGAATTTGACACAGTTTTTTCGAGGATTCTCTTAATCTCACGATTAGAGACCTCAGCTTGCCCATTAGCCTGTGGGTGATACGGAGTTGCCACTCTGTGTGATACACCGTATTGTTTTAAAATGCTTTCCAACGGTGCATTACAAAAGTGTGACCCTCCGTCACTTATCAACACTCGGGGGTTCCGAAACGGGAAAATATGTTTTACTTCAAAAAATTATCACCGTTTTCGCATCCGCCCGAGGTGAGGCAATCGCCTCAACCCACTTAGAAACGTAATCAACTGCGACAAGCATATACTCGTTACCATAAGAGGGTGGGAATGGTCCTACAAAATCAATGCCCCAACAATCAAATACTTCGACCTCTTGGATGTTTTGGAGAGGCATCTCGTCTCTCTTACCAATCCCACCGCTTCTTTGGCAACTATCACAACTTTGCGCATGGGTATGTGCGTCTTTGAAAATAGTGGGCCAATAAAATCCTGACTGAAGGATTTTAGTGGCCGTTCTCACCCCATTATAGTGTCCGCCGTAAGGCGAGTTGTGACAATGCCAAAGGATGCTCTGCGCTTCATCGCCAGTAACGCATCTCCTTAAAAGGTTATCACTACCCAACTTAAACAAGTACGGGTCATCCCATACGTAATACTTGGCATCCGAAAGAAACTTCCTTTTTTGGTTCGAAGTTAGGTCGGGAGGCACAAAACCACTAGCCTTGTGGTTCGCAAAGTCTGCAAACCACGACCTAACTTGAACTTTGAACAGTTTTTCATCAGGAAATTCTTCCCGGATTTCCTTCTCCGACGCGGTAACCTCCACATTCACCAAGCGGGATAAATGATCCGCCACCAAATTTTCCGATCCTTTCTTGTCTTTGATTTCAACATCAAATTCTTGCAACAAGAGGGTCCAACTGATGAGCCTTTGCTTCGAATCCGGTTTGGTGAGCAAATATTTAATCGCCACGTGGTCGGTATACACTACGACTTTAGACCCTATAAGATAAGATCTAAACTTTTCAAGCGCATACACTATCGCAAGTAATTCTTTTTCAGTTGTGGCATAGTTAATTTGAGCCTCATTAAGAACTTTACTTGCGTAATGTATCGCATGAAAATTTTTCTCTTTTCTTTGGCCAAGTACCGCTCCAATTGTATAGTCGCTTGCATCACACATTAGTTCAAAATTTGAATTCCAATTTGGAGCGACTATAATCGGAGCGGTAACCAATTTTTCTTTTAAAGTTTCAAAAGCTTGCAAACATTCATCGGTTAAGAGAAATACCTGGTCCTTAGCTAGCAAATTACTCAAAGGCTTAGCCACCTTTGAGAAGTCTTTGATAAAGCGCCGATAGAACCCGGCGTGCCCCAAAAAGCTTCGGATTCCCTTCACATTCACTGGAGGAGGTAACTTTTCAATCACTTCAACCTTAGCACGATCAACTTCAAGCCCTCTTGAAGAGACTTTATGGCCAAGCACTATCCCCTCGGTCACCATGAAGTGACACTTCTCCCAATTAAGCACCAGATTGGTCTTCACACATCGTTCCAGCACCGTTTTCAAGTTTGCCAAGCATAAACTAAAGGATCCACCAAATACCGAGAAGTCATCCATGAAGACTTCCATTGTTTTCTCAATAAGGTCGGCAAAAATGGCTTGCACACATTGTTGGAAAGTCGCCGGTGCATTGCACAACCCAAAGGGCATTTTTCGGTATGCGAAAACTCCAAACGGACATGTGAAAGCCGTCTTTTCATGATCGGCCGGGTCAACCGCAATTTGGTTATATCCGGAATAGCCATCCAAGAAACAATAGTATTGTTGGCCCGAGAGTCTTTCGAGCATTTGATCCATGAACGGGAGTGGAAAATGGTCCTTTCGAGTTGCGGTATTCAACCGCCTATAATCAATACACATTCGCCACCCCGTTGCAACTTTAGTAGGGATCAATTCATCCTTGTCATTCCGGATCACGGTAATTCCACCTTTCTTCGGAACCACATGCACGGGACTAACCCATGGACTATCCGAGATCGGGTAAATCATTCCCGCATCCAACAGCTTTACAACTTCCTTTCGAACAACCTCCTTCATGGTAGGATTTAAGCGGCGTTGAGGTTGAGCTACCGGCTTAAAATCCTCTTCCATCAAGATCTTGTGCATGCAATAGGAAGGGCTAATTCCTTTTAGATCGGAAAGAGTCCAACCCATGGCTTCTTGATTTTTTTTAGCACATGGATCAAGCGGGCTTCTTCATCATTTATCAAAAGGTTGCTTATGATGACCGGCTTTGCTTCGGTCTCATCTAGGAATACATACTTCAAAGTAGAAGGTAGTATTTTCAATTCAATAGGCGCTTTTTCGTCAATAACCTCCTTCTTCAAGTCTTCTTCCTCAACTTCCCACGGTTGTAGTTCGTCTAAACTATCAAGTTCCTTTAAGCATTCCTCAAGAGCTTGCTCTTCTTCAACGGTGAAAACCTCCAATGAGTCGTCAAGAGTTAACTCCATAGGAGATATCTCATGAATATGCTTAGAAACCTCCAAAACTGCTTCTTCGATCACATCGATGCGAAAGCTATCATTTCTATCTTTTGAATGCTTCATTGCTTCGAATAGATCGAATGTTACTTCCTCATTTTGGACTCTCACCTTCATCAAACCGTCATCAACGTCTATCATCATTCGCGTGGTTTTCATGAACGGTCGGCCCAAGATGAGCGGAGCATCATCATCTTCTTCCATATCAATAACAATAAAATCGACGGGGAAAAAGAATTTGTCGACTTTAACCAAAACATCTTGGGCTACGCCATGAGGATGGGTAGTCGACTTATCTGCCAATTGCAACGTCATTCGGATGGACTTAATTTCAATGTTGCCCAGCCTCTTTATAATAGACAAAGGTATAAGATTAATGCTTGACCCCAAGTCAATTAGTCCCTTCCCGACATAGATATCACCAATTTTAACTGGCAAAGTAACTCTTCCCGGATCAACCTCTTCTTTTGGAAGCGTCCTTTGAATAATGGCACTACAGCTCGCATCTAGGACGATGGTCTCCGGTTCCGTATACCTCCGCTTTTTTGTAAGTATGTCCTTCATGAATTTGGCATACTTGGGCATTTGCTCCAAGGCTTCGGCAAACGGAATGTTGATTTGTAGTTGTTTAAAAATATCCATGAACCGGGCGTAATGCCGTTCATTCTCCCTTTTGGACGGGGCATGAGGATAAGGAAGATTTTGGATTGGAGTAGTGCTCACTACCTCCTTTCCCTTTGCAACTCTAGAACTCCTCCATCTAGGCTTTTTCACTTCCTCCCCCATTACTTCATCACTCATATTTTTCTCAATCTCCACACATTTTTTCTTTTCAACTTCACCATTCTTTTCGTTCTTTTCAACTTCTTCCTCCTCATTCCACTCCCCCACTCCACCATCAATATTTTCCGCCACTATTTCCTCCTCATTTTCTTTCTCATCTCTTTTTTTATTCTCACTACTCAACTCCCTCCCACTTCTCGTCATGGTCGCCTTACAATGCTCCTTAGGATTTGTTTGCGTGTTTGCCGAAAATGAAGGACCGGGTTGTTGTTCCGCGAGTTGCTTAGCAAGTTGCCCAACTTGAGTCTCGAGATTTTTTATAGCCGCGTCATTGCTCTTTTGATTTTCCATTGACATTTACATGAATTGCGTCAATGTCTCTTCCAACTTAGAAGTTACGACCGGCGGTTGTTGAGATTGATAAGGATTTTGGGGAGGGTTTTGACGGCTAGAAGAACCACCTCCATAACCTTGGTTATGGTAATAGTTACTCCTAGGTTGGAACCCTTGGTTCCCTTGGAAATGTTGTTGTTGATTTTGAGGGTGTGGTTGATAAGGTTGTTGTTGTTGTTGTGGTCTCGGTTGGTAGTCCCTTTGGTTTGCCATGTAGTTTACATCTTCGAACCCCGGAGGTGGACAGAATCCGGTGTCATGCTCACCTTTGCAAAGCTCACAACAAGCTATTTGTTTAGCTTTAGAAGGTTCTCTCAACTCTTTTATTTGTTGCGTTAAGAGTTCCACTTGTTGTGAGATGAGCTTGTTTTGGGCAAGGATGGCATCGTTCGTCCCTAGTTCAAGCACTCCCGGATTTTTCAAAGAGTTGCCTCGACTTTGACTCTGAAGATCATTTAAAGCCATTCGATTTATGATATTTGTAGCTTCTTCGGCACTTTTAGACAATAAAGAGCCACCCGAGGTAGCATCCAACAATGTCTTGCAATTTGGTTGAAGTCCATTTTTGAAAATATGGATTTGAGTCATCTCATCAAATCCATGCCCTTTACACTTCCGAAGCATGGATTTGAATCTTTCCCACGCTTCATTTAAGGATTCATTGATTCCTTGCGCAAACACTGAGATGGCCGTCTTGGATTCCATGAACCGGTTATGGGAGAAGAATCTTTCGATGAACTTCTCTTCTAACACGTTCCAGTCTGTCATGACGGCTGGTGTTTGATCTAGGCACCAATCTTTTGCTTTGCCGAGCAAAGCGTGGGAAATAATCTTCTGAATAACGGTAGCTCCTGAGCCTGATCCACTCCGGCCGCCAATGCTATCTCATAAAATTTCGTGAGAAAAGCAAAGGGATCTTCATGGTCCATTCCGGTGAATGGACTTCCATATAATAAATTGAGAGTTCCTGTTTTCATCTCAGCTTGCCTTCCCGTGTGGTTGGCAAACTGAGCAGTGTTTCTTGGACTGTTTATGCATGGAGTAGAAATAGGCGGTGGTGGTGGCTCCATGTTGGGTATGAATGGTGGTGGATTTGTGGTAGAAGAACTTTCTCCTTGTTCTTGTCGATGTCTCGCTTGTTGCCTCCTTCGTCTCGTTTTGCTATTAAGCCTCCTTGCGGTTCTCTCGATCTCAGGATCAAAAAGAAGTTCGTCCACAGGGATTTGCCCTCGCATAAAACGTAAGCTGCACACTAAACCAAACAAATTACAAGCACAAGTCAAAAATTCGAAAGCTAGAACTTAAACAACTATTGCGATGCTCGCAATATCAATTCACAATCCCCGGCAACGGCGCCATTTTGTTGAATGTAATTTTAAGTGTCGGGTTTTTGTTATCGTATCCACAGGGATTGTGAGATATCACCGCCTTTCGACAGTTGTTTTAATTCTTTGCTTAAGGTAACAATGGGGTTTTGGTATTTGTCACGGTATCTTGCATAAAAGTGTAAATGCGGTAAAAGTTTTGGTTTGAATATTTGAGAAATATTGCCAAAGTTAGGGTTCGACGATCACTTTGCATGTATATGTTCGATCAACAAAACTTATAAACTCCTTTAGATGATAAACTATTTCACAAAGTCCTCCCAATGTGTTTATCTCTAACACACATTGTGAGTTTTCCCATTTTGATCCATTGTTTATCTCTAACACAATCTATCAAAATGACAACTTTTTGGTTCAACCTTATGGTGAACAAAATCATTCATTACTATCTCTAGCTAACAAACAAGATTGGATGAAAACCTAGGTTAAGAGTTGGTAAACATCTCTCGATCATAAACCAACACAAAGAGTTTTCAATAAGAACAAAGTTTTCACCATATATTCACCATTAAAGAGTTTACAAATGAAGATCCTTACATTTACACACAAAGCTAATGATCATCTACATCTAACCTTGACAAAATGAAGGACTTAGCTACTCATTTTCATGGTAGCTTGGTCAACAAGTTTCGAAAGAAGGTTGATCAACATCCGAGTCGAATAATCGAGATTGGATGGGAATCCACCTTCTTTTTGTGAAAGATGGTTAAGAGATGAAGAGAAATGGTTTTTAGGTCACAAAAGATCCTTGGAACAATGCTGTAAAATATCTAGAAAAAGTACAAAAGTATGGAAAAATGAGGTATGGCTCCAAAAAGTGGCACTTGCTACTTATAGAGCTGCTACTGGGCTGTCATGCTCGCTAGGCGAGCATAATGGCTCGCCTAGCGAGCCCCTAAATGAGGCACCTGCGCCCAGAGAAACAGCCTTTCCCAGACTGTCATGTTCGCTGAGCGAACAAAACCTTCGCCTAGCGAAGGACACGCTTCAACCTTCGCTCCAGCGAGGTTGAGAGGTTTTGCTACTGGAATGCTCGCTGGGAACTCGCTAAAGCCTCGCCTAGCGAGTGAGTGTTGGCTGCGCTTTTCACCAAGTCTGGACGTGTTCGCCACACACCTCGCTGGAAGCTCGCCTAGCGAGTGTGGTCATGTTTGCCACTGTAAAATCCTGGGGCTTTTCGCTGGGCTTTCGCTGGACGCTCGCCTAGCGAGTCCTTCGCCACAGCCCTCGCCTAGCGAGCAAGCTGATGAATGCTTGTTTTATTTGATCCCTTTGCCAAATTTCTTGTGTCTTTACTTTCTATTATTTCATGCCTACTTCCTGCACAATAACACACAAATCAAAGGTACCAAGATCGTTTATCATTGAATTGCATTTCATCCAAAACAAAGGTGGTTTCGAACACTTTAGCAAGGAAATAGAGTGAAAGATGCCCATATTTGATAGCTCAAATAAGCACTTTTGGGCATCTAACAAGCAACTCCATCTAAATTCATTCTACTCAACCCAAAGTATAAAAACAACTCACATGCAAAGAGAAAGGTACAACCTCTGATCTCCACTTGTATTATGTTGATCTTGAATCTTGAACAGACTTGAGTGTTGGAGTGCTAACCATGCATGTCCACTCTGTGCCACCGTAAAGGAGATCGAAATCATCGTTCAAGAACACCAACTACCAACTATCTCTATTTTTGGTTCCTAAACGGAGTTAGAGCATCCATTTCTTATTTCTGAACGAAACAATGTCGTCGTCTATGGGAATGCACTTCTAATTCTTACGATTTTCACGAAAACCATGCTCGTTTCACAACACCATCAAACAAACTCAAAAATTCTAGATCTAAATTTTTGCGATTCGGATCCAAATATTTGAAATATCGATTCACAATTTTCTTAGGAGCAATGCTATTCTTACACCCTAATTGTACAATACTTACACCAAACATTATTCATCATATTTATACGCTGAATAGTGTTTTTTTAAATATTTTTATAAATAAAAAATAATATTTTTTACAAAATATTTTTATTTTTAAATTATTTTTTATAACATAAATATATAATTTATGATTAACCAATTTTATTATTGTATTAACCACATATTTTTCTTATAATTTATTAGCCAAATTTACTATTTCATTAACCAATAAATATCATAATATTAATCAAGTTCTGACATCTACTTTTAATATATAAAAGTTAATTACCATCATAATTACTTAATTACCCTAATTACAATCCATAATACAGCTAATTTCATGTTCCTATAAGTAATTTCGTACTAAACTCTATTTAATACTCTAACTAACTCTACCATTTTACAATTTAATAAATTTGCCGTTATTTGAATATTAAAAGTAGATTATATGTAAAGTTGTTCCCAATTAAATGCAGTAATGAATATAAAAAATATTTAAATTTTTTATTATTAACATTACAACTAAATATTGAAAAACTAATTGACGTCTATTACATTTTACTTTTGACTAATCATCTGTAATTTAATTTAATTTTTAATTTTTATTCACATCAAATTTACAATGGTTTAAGATTTATTATCACTCACAACTCATACCGTTTAAAACGGATTGATATGGTTGTTTACTTACATATTAAGTAATTGACTAATTTAATTTTATCATAATTAAGAGTTAATATTCATTTATTATTATGACAACCATATTTTACACGTTTAATAATTATTTTTATTATAATTAACGATTCATTGGATTCCAATTACATTATAATTTGCAATTTATAATCAATATACATGGTTTACTTATATTATTATTATTATTATTATTATTATTATTATTATTATTATTATTATTATTATTATTATTTGATACATATTCATATCATTTTTTTTAATATAACATAGGAAATAATCAATATAAAAAAGATTATTTTTGTACAAAATTTTATTCATATTTACAAATAATTATATTTATTCATTTTATAATCAAAATAATATTCTTCATATTGTTGGTAAATTACAAATATTAAACATAGATATTAGATGACTATAATCAATATTTATTAAAATTAATGCATCACCATGTAGCATATATTATACTATATGAAGGCCATTAATTAAAGTATTAAAATAAAATTCATTTGAATCATAAAAAATTAATTTAGTCTATCTAAAAAAATGTTTATTTATGATACTAATAAATAAACTGAATCTTGATAAAATATTTACAATAAACTACAATTAATTTTTTTTCTTTTTTTGGAGAACCACTAATATATTTAAAGTTGTTCACAAATTAAATTCAATAATGAAAATAATAAAAATTTAATTTTTTTGTTATTACTCTAAATTTAAAATTACATATTAATAAAAATATGTTATTTTATTTCACATGAAAAAAAAAATCATATAGTATTGTATCCCAAGTATTAATAGCACATGATAAAATGTCACATAAATTAATTTTATTCCCTATAAAAATAAAAATAAATCTGTCACTAATAATCAAAAAGAGTCAACTATTTTTAAGACAAAAAACCTAATAAATCATTATAAAAAGGTATTGAAAACATTAATGTTATAAAAAATATCGGCATAATTAAAATAAACAAATGTTGATAAAATATTACAATAAATTATATTATTAATCAAAAAAATATAAATAAAATATTGTTTATGGGGACGAAAAAGTCATAAATGATTGTAAAAATTGAAAAAATTATGTCATCAAAATTATTTCCATCATTGAATTTTTTTATAAAAACTAAATAATAAATAATTTAATTTTTTATTATTAACATTATTATTTAAAAAATAAAAAATGCGTATGAATAATAAATATATTATTTTATTTCTTATCATAAAAAAAAAATTAATACATATAATATTTTATCCCAAATATTAATAGTACTTAATAAAATGTTACACAAATAAAATATTTTATTTTTATAAGTATTTTATTAAATACGTGTATTATCATTATTATAAACATTTAAATCATTTAAAAAAAATAAAACTCATGAAATAATGGCAATAAATATAATAGACTATTTTTTAAATTATGAAATAAAATCGATGAATGGATGGACTTGAGTTACATATTATATTGAATAAAATAATAAAATTTTATAATATTTTAACGTTCATTATAACTCATAACTCATACATTTTAAAACGAATTGATAATGTTGTTTATATACAATTTCATCATAATTAAGAATTCAATTGGATTCTAATTGCATTATAGTTTAGAAATAATATTCCTTTATTATTATGACAATCACCATTTGCATTATATTATTATTATTATTATTATTATTATTATTATTATTATTATAAATATTCATATCAGTTTAGTTATATATTATTATTATTATAAATATTCATATTAGTTTGTTTTAAGTATAACATAAAAAATAATCAATGTAAAAGAGATCAGTTTGTACATCATTTTATTCATCTTATAATTAATTATATTTATAATTTTGATAATCAAAATAATATTCTTCATATTGTTTTTAAATTATAAATAATAAATGACTAATTAAATCATATTCAACCAAATGTACATATTTTTAATTTTTATAAGAATTAGATATAAATAAAAACAAATATTAATAAGATTAAATATTTTTCATTTATATAGATATAAATAAAAACAAAAGTTATTATAAAAAATATTCTATAATCAATTTTATTAAAATGAATTCATCACCCTTTGACGTATATTATAGTTATATGAACATTGCTTCCCCATAATTAAAATATTAAAATAAAATTCATTTGAATCATAAAAAAATAATTTAGTTTTTATAAAAAAATATAATGTATGTTTGTAATACTAATAAAAAAATCGAATCTTGATAAAATATTTACAATAAACTATATTTAAAGTTGTTCACAATTAAGTTAAATAATAATAATAATAAATTTTTAAATTTTATATTGTTACTAAAAATTGAAAATTAACAACACATAATAAAATATTTTCATTTTATAAATACCTTAATAAAAATGTATATTATTATTATAAATATTTATACCATATTTTTAAAAATATAAGACATGAAATAATGATAATAAAAATATTCATTTATTATCATCACGATTTCATTCATATTTTAATATGGTGGAGGTACATTGTTATACATAAGTTAAAATAATAGTTTATCGAGTTGTAAAGTTCAGATTATCACTCATGGTTGATATTTTATTTTTCCATTAGAATGGAGAAGATGATCCAATGGTTTATCCTGATGAGCTTGAAATGCTGTTGAATAAGAAAATGGCTTTTAGAGTTAAGGTGCAGCCAACGTTTTCCCAAGCGTCTGTTTGGAAACTTTGTGATGATGAAGTCTTTGTTAAAGAGATTGAAAATGACTACATAGTAGAAGACGTATAATATTCACTTAATTCATGTATTATTTAAACATTTAACAAGTATAATAAATATTCGATGTTTCAATGTGCAGAATCAGTCTAAAACTGAATATGCAAAGTTGGTCCCTAACAAAGAAAATTTGGAAACTTCCGCAGTAAGTATCTTCATTTGTTAACATAATAATTTTCTATGATAAATATTGTATTATTATAATTCATTTTATATCTGACAATTAATTTTTTATATTGCAAGCAAACATTATCTGCATCTGGTGAAAATGATCCAGAATCAATCATTCTAAAGACTCCGGCTAAGGATGTTGTAATTGCTGACAAGGGTGAAGAAGTTGATTTTGAAGCGTCTGGCGCTACGCAATTATCAGGCACCAAACCATCCAAGAAAGTAAAGATAGAACCATCTTCTTAATTAGAATTTTCGGAAATTTGATATTGAAATATATTTTATGAACTTTTTAGCACCAGAATGAGTTTAAGTATGAAGTTGTTAAGAACATGATATGTTTTGGTTGTAGGATGTGTTCTTACTTTTTTGAAGTGTTTATTTTGTGGGATTACAATTGACATTTATATTTCATGTATGGTTTAAAGGATGATAATGAGTATTTAATTCATGTGTGTGAAATTATTCAAAATCCTATGTTGTTATGTTGAACATTGTGTTTTGTGTGTTCTTTCATTGTGAAGGTCAAAATTCGGTATATTACACTGATTTTGATCGTATCAATACAGTTCTGGAAAAACCAAGTGTAACTGAATCGATGTTTACATCATGGTTCGAAGCAAATTGCAAGTATCCTGAAGCACAAAATTTAACTTACAACAAATTTGTTTCAAATTTTGTTTATGTTAAGAAAAAAAGAGAATGGAAACCCCGTCAAAAAGGTTACACAATTGGTAGGCTTATATGGGTTCCTCCAACAACTGGCGAATTGTACTATCTTAGATTGATGCTCACACATGTCAAAGGCCCCCGCAGTTATAATGATATAAAAACAGTGAATAACGTAAAATATGATACTTTCCGGGATGCCTGTTTTGCTATGGATTTTATCGGCAATGATAGAGAATTCATTGCAGCTATTAAAGAGGCAAATCATTGGGGTTCAGGTCAATATTTGAGATTACTATTTGTTCACATGTTATTATCAGGCAACATTAACAGGCCAAGACATGTATGGAGTAAAACATGTCATCTCTTAGCTGATGGAATACTATATGCTCAACAGCGAATTGCAAACAATAGAGGTATTATTTTTCCTATATTGTGAATTTTTATTATATTTATTTGTTTGATTCTTAAAAGTAAATTTGTTTTACAGTTTACACTTATAATTACTATTGTATAAAGGTTTGAGGTTGTCGGATGAAGAGATAATGAATTTAACATTAATTGAGATTGAACGAAATCTTCAAAGGAAGAGCCGAAGTCTAAAGGAATTTGCTGGAATGCCTTATCCAAGTGGATATGTGGTTGAGCAGTTGGGAAATAAGCTCATATACGAAGAGCGGAGTTACAATCCAGCCGAACAATTGCAAGAATACAATAATTTGTTCTTAAATCTTACAGGTAAATATGTTAAATGTTTGTAAGTTTTGTCATAATTTTATAAAGTTAACTTTTAAAGTATGATTTTATCTTACAATTTTTTTAATGTATAATTAATTTATTCACTGCATGTTTGCTATGTATTTTTTTTAAATTAGATGAGCAAAGAGGTGTATTCAAGCGAATAATGGAAGCAGTAAACAATCAACAAGGAGGCGTATTTTTTTTTGTATGGATACGGTGGCACAGGGAAAACCTACATGTGGAGAACTCTAGCTTCCTACATAAGATCAAAGAAACAAATTTGTTTAACTGTTGTTTCATCGGGCATAGCTTCACTACTACTTCCAGGAGGTCGAACGACTCATTCAATGTTCAAGATTCCAATACTTACAATGGAGTCTTCTACATGTAATATCGACAAAGGTAGTGATCGTGCAGAGCTACTAAAAATGGCAAACTTGATAATTTGGGATGAAGCTCCAATGACACACAGATTTTGTTTTGAAGCGTTTGATAAAACCCTTAAAGACATAATGGGGCGTTCCAATTGTTCTGACAAATTATTCGGAGGGAAAGTAGTTGTATAAAATATACATTATGTTTTAACATTTGTTTATATGGATGTAATTGTTTTTTACAGGGTAATGAATCATCACTTCCTAAAAGGTTGGGGGCAGGTTTTGTATAAACCCAGTTTTTTAAGGACCAAAGAATTGTACGAAGTTAAATCATTTTTGTTGTTGGACTTATTTCTCACAATTTTAACTAAAATTGTGAACCTTTTGTTTCAATATCTTTTGTTGCATTAAACCTTACTGTATCAATTGCAATTAATTTTAACATTTGGTAGTATTCATTACTATATTTTAAAACAAATGAGGTTCTCGTATTTCTTTTACATGGTTTATGTATTTTGGTTAAATAATCATTTATTATGAAGGTTAATATTTGCGCTTTTATACCTCAAATTAGTAACAGATTGGAAAATTTCATCCATTACTAAATAAATATATTTTTATTTCTTAGGTCCAAAATCTCAATGATAAATGGAATGTTTATTCATAACATTAACAATGGAATATTTATTATATATCAATATACCAATAAATTATAAAAATATTTTTGTATTATATTTTTTGATTATTTCCTTAATATAGTATACAAAAAAATTAAGCAAATTATATTACTATAAATTAATAATGTTTTACTTTATTATGTCCCAAACTGAAAAAAGTTATTTGTGGAAATTTTTTGAACTCATTTATTGATCATTTAACATCCATTACATTAAAAAAAAAACTCTTATGCAATAAATTTGTGTACGTTGATCCAACTATATATATATATATATATATATATATATATATATATATATATAATTATATATATATATATATATATATATATATAAACAAAAAAAATATTATATTTTAATTTTTTTAAAATAAATTATTTCACTTGCGCGACCCGTGCGAACGCACGGGTCCTTTACTAGTTAAAATATAAAATATAATAATCAGTCTTTATACTCTATTATATTTCATATTTTAATGTTAGAATTTAATTAATGTTATGAAATTTATTGATGAATGAAGTAGTAAATTTGGTTAATAAATTATAAGTAAAATATGTGATTAATAATCTATATATCTGTGATTAATGCAATAATAAAATTGATTAATGATAAATTTTATATTTATGTTATAAAAATAATTTTAAAAATAAAAATAATTTTATAAAAAATATTTTTTATTTATAAAAAAAAATAAAAAACACCATTCATCGTATAAATACGATAAATAGTGTTAGATGTAAATATTTGGTATAAGAATGACATTATTGTTTTCTTAGATTACCAAATTAAAAACAAATCATGTTCTGAACATAATATATAATATATATATAGTAGTACACAATGCACTACACTTAATTGATATATAAAGATTAAATTTGTCATAACAAATTTTATTCAAAAATTGAGTAAGGGAAATTTTTCTTGATTAAAGTGGTAATAAGTACCACTTAACAATTCTTCTCAAAGGATTTAAATTAAGATTAAATTTTTACGCTTGAACTACCGCATGAAATATTAATAGTAACTAACTCAATAAAAACAAAAATAAGTAAATTTGATCGATGATTTGTGAACAACAACTTATACATTTTTTAATTCCATTTTCAGCGAGACACCTTTTCAATTTCGCTTGTTCAGAGCACTTGCATCCTCACCTTTGTCATTTCAGCAAGACACGTGATTCTATTTCCAACAACTCAAGAGAACCTCAAGATGAGCTCTACTAAAGCAAGACACGTAGTTTACGCTGAATATATATAAGGACCACATAAACAAACAAATTATGATTGGTGAACAACAACTTTGTATCTTCACGTTTGTCATAAACAAACAAATGATTTTTTTCCCATAATAAATACTAGGTTACAACGAAAGATGAAATTAAAAATGTTGGTCCAAATTATGAGAAATGCATAAGGACCACATAGTAGGAGACAACATTCATGAGCACATGCAAGAATTCAAAACAGTACTCCACTCCATCAGTAAAGATTGAAATAAGGTGGGTCTAGTTTGATAAAGAGAGAACTAAGGAAAACACGTGATTAGTAAGGTGTTACTTTATTATATATATATTATATATATATATATATATATATAATATATATATATTATATATATATATATATATATATATATATATATATATTAACATTTTAGCAAATATTAGATAAAATATTTGTTATATTGTAATGCTTTTTTAATATCACTAACTATATTTAAAAATTGTTATCTACTTAAAAAAATTTCAACATTTTTCATACCATTGATAAGATTTTTTTTTCTTTCCTATTTGAACTATTTATAAGAAAATTTATATAAACAAAAATAAATAAATACATGTGGTTTGAAATATTGAACCCAAAGTAATTCAATAACTAATCCAGTTATAATTTTGTTAAATATAAATATTTGAGTGTAATATTATAAATTTATTACATTATAGTATTAAAATATTATTTATAATAAAATGAAAAATTCATGAAATCTAGAAGATTGTGGAAGAAAACTTAGATATATTCATTGATTAATATCAGTAGTATCATTAGGTCTGTTTGTTTTAGCTTTAAAAGAATAAATTTTTTATTTGTATATTTAAAAATAGGTTCTATAAAATTATTTTTTAAAATATTATAAGTTTTTTTATATTTATTATTTCTAAATTGAATGACTTGTACGTCTTGGAAAATTAGTTTGATTCAGTCGAGATATAAGATTTATTGAGCACATAAGTTCTCTGAAGTCGAGTTGGTGTGGCAGCCGAGTATAGTGAGGCTAACAGGTTGGATAATCGTGCTTACCTCTACAAATCGAAATCCAGTTAGGGTGTCGACAAATGCAAGACATAGTCGACTACAGGTAAGTCGGGAATGATCTAGTTTGTACAAAGTCAGATCCGATGGCAAGGTTACAATGATATTTGAATGATCGTAAGAAACAATTACGGAATGATATGCATTATGATAGGGGAATTATAATTATTGAAGAGGTCATACGTTACATAATAATTATAGGGACGACATACGTTATTGACAAGTGTATTTATGACATATAAGAAGAGTAAAAACAGGGGAAGAGAGAAAGAAGTTGAGACCTATAAATAGAAGAATACTTAGAGGATAAAAGGGAAGCAAAAACGAAACAATAAATACATAACATATATTCCAACCATTCATTTTAGACTCTCAAGTCAACCTTTAGTGTTTTTTAGCAAGAACATGACTAATTTTGACGTCCTATAAGATAAATATACATTATTGAAAATCAAAACATAGTCGAAATCGCAATTTAAAAAAAAAATTGTATTTCAAAAATGATTTTTATGAAAAGTTATTTAAACTTGCTTAAAAATTAAGTGATTTTTTGAAATTTTGATATTCAAAAAACTTTTAATAAAATGATCAAATATTTAAAATTATATTTTAAGAGTAATTATTCAAACCAAATTTCCATTTGAAATTTTTATAAAAAGTTTTTTTCTTTTTTTAAAATTCAAATCTTAGGAGGCATCATGGTAAAAGCCTCACAAATGTGTAGAAAAATTGATTATTGCAATACATACTAAAGTAGTTTTCCATTTTTACCTGATTTTTACCTGTTTCTATGTTTCAACACTTTCATTATAGAAAATGAATCCAATCATTTTTAAACTTTAAGTATTTATCAAATATTCTCAAATACAAATCTACATTATAAAGATCTGATTGTGGGGGTAAAAAGTTAAACGCGATCGTTTAAACCATCACAAAATGTTTTTGAAGGCGGATGGAAGTAGTTGTGGCTTATGGTATCGAGTTGTTATTTGAGGGTGGTTTGTAGGCGTTTTAATGTTTATCGGGTATTCAAATCGTCTCTTAGGTTAAAATGATGTAAATTTAAGAAATATTTTATTTAAGTTAACTATAAAAAAGTTCAAAAGACATTAAAAAATAAAGAATTTACTCATTCATTTTATAGAATGCAAATATTAAATTGTTTTTACTATTAATTTTTCAAATTTTATAAGATAATCCTCATATTTTATAAAAAATTCAAATTCATCTCTAAAATTTTCAAAAATTGCAAATAAGTTTTTAATAATTTTAAAATTTTATAAATTAGTTCTTTCAAATTTTCAAAAATTGCAAATTGGTCCCTATTTTGCATACTTTAATTTTGGCTCAAAATTTTTATTTTTTTTTAAAATAACCCCAAAAATTTAACAATGAATCATTTTAATACTTCATCAAAACAAAAAAATTAAAAAATGAATGGATTTCAATTGAATTATTTAAATTATTCAAAATTTTGAATTCTTTAAAAATTCTCAATTAACTCATCCAAACACACTTTGAATCATTTTAATAAAGAAAAATAATTTTGAGGAAATTTAAAATATCTTGACCAAAATCCATTGTTTTGATAAAACATACGAAAATTGTTTAAATGATGTAAATTTATAAAGTATTTTATCAAGATGAATTTAAAGAATTTCAAATGACATAGAAAAGTAAAGAATTTGAAATTGTATATTCATTCTATATAATATGAATGTTAAATTGTTTATTTTTAATATTTTAAATTTATAAAATAATTTTCATATTTTATGAAAATTTCAAATTTATTTTCAAATTTTTTATCTTCAATGTTCCATTTATTTGAATTTGCAACCTTAAGGAAAAACTCCTTCATAAAGAAGCAAAGCTTCTCAAGTGACAACTTCAACCTGTGCTGATTCATCAGTCAGATGAGTATAACTTGGATGAGGTCTTGAAAACCCAGGACCTTGCTATAAAAGACAAACAATGAAGCAATCTCGGATACACATAATTCTAACATAAAAACTACACAGTTACCGTTGTCACTAACAAGAACAACAAAGTACTTGCAGATACACCAATGTCGCATCTCGAAAAATATGATTCCTCGCGATGGTCGCGGAAAAAATTAGTTCGAACAGAGTCGCCACCAAACTTTCTTTATCCCAATGAAGGAATAGGAAAATATCGATAAAACCTTTGAAATGGATGGAAACCTCAAAAAGGGGGAAAGGGAGGTTTTTTATTAGTGTGCTCGCCAAGATTTCACAATCTCGTGCCTACGTATCCTTATGGTGCAATAAGGAAATCAGAGCATTCGTAGTTCGGGGAACTACGGTTTGTTGGTGTCTTTTAGCGAACAGATGTTTAGATTGCATTCTAAAGGCTAAACGTTGGCTTGTCTACTCTCGGCGGAGGCTTACGCACTAGTTTATTGTGCGCATTAAAAAGGATTAAATAATGTTCTTTTTGAAAAGAGTTTTGGTCACACGGGGGTGGCAAGTTGAGTTAATACTTTTGATGTTTTGTTTGATTGGTTTTGATCGCATGGGAGCGAGACAGAGATATATTTGTTGTGTTGAGATATTTTGTTGGATGACGATTTCTCGGATAGCCGAGTAAGACAACTCGTATCCTAATAGTCGAGGAGAGGAATCGAAGGCTCTAAAACATCTCCCTTTTCATCCTTAATTGTTAAAGGGGTTTGATAATAGTTAAGGTATTTTAAATGGATGACGATTACTCGGACATTCGAGTCAGACTACTCGTATCCTAACAATCGAAAAAGGGAATAGAAGACTCTAAACCGTTTTCTTTTTCATCTGAGTGATTATGAAAATAGGTTTGTATGGTTGATGTATTTTAGAATAAACTATAAATGCTCGAATGGCTGAGTAAAACAAGTCATATCCAAGTACTTGAGGAGAGGAACCGAAGGATCAAGACCATCTCCCTTTTCGTATAGTTTGTTGTGAAAATGATTTGATTAATTTATTAATTTGCGGAAAAATGACAGTTATTCGACTAACCGAGTAAGAGAACTCGTATTCAAACAATTGAGGAGAGAAGTTGAAGGCTCAAAGTCATCTCCCTCTTAATTTAGCTTATTACAAGATGGTTTTGATTTAATCGGGTTAGAGGTTTATAAAGGAATGACAATTGTCTAACTGACCGTGTAAGAGAACATATATTTAGACAATTGAGGAGAGAAGTCGAAGGCTCAAAGTCATCTCCCTTTTCATTTCGTTATTATGAAAAATAGTTTGATTGCAATTATGTTTAAGCGGATAAAAATGACAATTATTTGACTAACCGAGTAAGAGAACTCGTATTCAAATAATCGAGGAGAGGAGTTGAAAACTCAAAACTATCACCCTTTTTATTTCGTTGTTATGAAAAGTAGTTTGATTTAATTATGTTTAAGCGGATAAAAATGACAATTATTTGACTAACCGAGTAAGAGAACTCGTATTCAAATAATCGAGGAGAGGAGTTGAAAACTCAAAACCATCCCCCTTTTCATTTTCAAATGAAGTATTGTTTAAACGTGATTAAGTATCTTAATCGAGTTTGAATGAAAAATACTTGATGTTGGATCGAGATTTGAATATGTGCTTGCGGGTAAATTGGATTACTTTGGTGTATCAATCATCTACTCGATTAATTAATAACCGAATAGGTCTCATTGTAAGAAATCCCAAGAGTAAGCTATGTAAGGTTGATGGTGATGCTTTAAAAGTGATCGACTTACAAAGGTGTTTGAAAATGGGCTCGATATTATATCGAGAAATATGTGATTTTAATGGTTTTTAAAGTGATTTGGAATCGATGAGATTGAAATGGATTTGGAATGGAATTGAAAGTGATTATGAATTGATGCTGCAATGAAATAGTTTTGGTTTGAAATAATGTGTAATTGTGATAGTGGAAGAAATCGATTAATGTTTAGTAAAATTAATTGATTAAAATTTGGTTAAATCAGTTAATTAAACTAATTAAAATTAATTATCAAAATTATTGAATTGAATCAAATAACTAAGTTAATTAAAATTAATTAATCCAAAATAACTTAACTAGTCAAAATTTAATTAATTACTTTTAAATATAATTAAAGGATATAAGTGATAACTGTCAATTTATTTAATGGAATTTATATGCTCAAAACCAGTTTGTGCGTAATGACAACGCGAGTAATGTCATACGCGAGATAATAACGTGGTGGAAATTTTCTATTGATATATCAAAAAATTTAGTGGCCTGACGACATATGAATATCAAATTCGCAGATCGTAAATCACCAACATATCAATATTATTTGCATCATTATAATATTATGTAAAAAAAGCTAACCGTAAAGTCTAGCTAAAATCCAATAAACAAATAAAGTAACCATTCAAGAGCAAATTGAAACTACACCATTAAGTTAAACCATATTGACAAATGATAATAAAAAGGATGGTGTAAACTGAAACAATCAACATACACGTGACTAATAGCAGTATAAGATTTTTTTTTTACTGTATAACAAAACAAAACCCAAATTATTTTAATCTTATTTTAATGATAACAAATAACAAATAATAATAAAAACATTAAGAGTAGAAGGGATTATGATTACCATACATGTGATTATCTCACGTTTTCCCTCTTTTCTTCCCAACAACTTGTTTTCCTCTCCAACAGAGGTGTTGTTAAGGTGGGCGTGTATTGGAGCTCGCGGCGGCGAACGAAGGAGGCTGGAGGCGGACGGTTTTGTGAGTGCGGAGGAGAGTGTGAAGGAGAGTGAGGACGGCAGTTGGTGGTTGCGTCCGTCGGAGGTTGTTGCGTGATGCTGGCGCGACCGTAATGCGATGGGTGGCACATTGGTGTTTGGACGACGACGGTTGCCGTGCGGTGCGTCACCAGAGAGTGTGGTTGTTGTTGTTGGCATTTCCGCGATGATGAATCAGGTTGTGTGTTTGGTGGTCGGTGGCGTGGATGTTGGATTTGAACGCGAACGGAGGTTTGCCGGCGGTGGACGAAGAAGATGGTGAAGATTTGGGTGGTGGTGTTGGAATGCGGATGTGTTTGGTAGCGGCGGTAGGTGTGTTCGTCGGTGATGTGTTGGTGAGGATGTTGTGTGGAGTATGAGAAGTGTGACAGTTGACGGAGATGAAAGTGAGGTGAGCTGCGGTGGTTTGGATGTGAAGAAGGAGAAGAACCGTCTTCTTCTTTTCTGCAGAAGAAGAAGAGTGCCTCTCGAAGAAGAGGAAATATCATCTTTTTCTCTTTTTCTCTTTTTTTTGTTTTTGTTTTCGTCTCCAGCCAGAGAGAGAGCTTGTGAGGACAATCTGTTATTGATATCCTCCTCTTTTTTAACGTGGCCCTTGGCTTTTTCAAGACGTGGCCAACTGTCTTCTTTTTTTAATGGCCACCGAAAATGGGCCCCTCTTGTCCTTCATCCATTTCCCATTTTACCGTTGGAGAAAAAAATCGGACACGTGTGTCGCACCTCGAAAAATGGGGATACGACTTTAAGCGAAGCGCGATCGCACCCTCGCAATGATGGACTGAACAGAGTCGCCACCGAACTTTATTTATTCCCAAAATGGGAAAGGGAAAATATCGATAAAACCCCTAAAAGAAAGGATAAGATATGGTCATCGCAACCAATATCAGGGTTCGAGAGTCGGTTACGCAAGGGGAAGGTATTAACACCCTTCACGTCCGTTGTATCCAACGGGAACCGTTTAGTTAGTTTCGTTTTGAATGTTAGCTTATGTTAGTCTTCTCAAGTTATAATGAGGGAGAGAAAGAATATAAGAGAGGAGAAATGTTTTTGGATTTTTGACGAAGGACTAAACCTAAGTTTTTTATTAGTGGGCCTGACAAGATTTACAAATCCTGCTCCTACGTATCTCAAAAGAGAAATCAAGGCTTACGTAGTTCTGGATAGAAAAATGTTTGTTTGTTGGTAGATTTTAGCGAAAGCCATACTGTATTAATCGACGAAACATTGTTTTACCCAAAACAGATGAGGAGTGGACGCATACCACACATCGAACAAATTTATAAATCTACATTCAGAAAAGCGTCACTTATCTCGACTCAACAATCATGGCCGAAACATTATTTCGTATCAACTTAAGACAATATATCTTTCGTTTATGAAAAAGGTTTTTGATTAATCGCACGGCGGCGAGAAAGAGTTTGATTGGTTGGATTTATTTTGAGTAATGGCGAGAACTTGGATGAGCGAGATATCCATCTCGAATCCTAGTCTCGGGAGTGCACGGTATACACCATGTTCCATTTCCATCTTATTGCAAAAATGTTTAGTAAGGATTAAGTAGTTTTAGGTTTGATTGAGAAAGGGTTTGAAGAAACCTCATTGCCAATTTTAGACGACGGCGAGAGCTAAGATAGGCAAGGCATCCACCTTGAATCTTAATCTCAGGAGTGCACGGTATACATCATGTTCCATTTCCATCTTTATTGAAAAAGTGTTAAGGTAGGAATTAAGTATATTTTGAGTTTGGAAGACGAATATTTGATGAGAACGAGACACGAGCCTCGGGATCAATCACTCGGGGTTCCACTGGAATGCTAGATTCCAATGGTCCTTTTTCATTCGAATTATTTAAGAAAATTATTTAATGGACAACGAACACTTGATGAGAATCAAATGTTCGAAGGGTTACGCCAGAATGTTTGATCTCAACGGCCCTTATTTTGTCCAAATTAATTATTAAGTGTTTTAAGAATGAAGGAAAAGAACGAACGGTTGATTCAAAACGTGAGACTCGGGACGGATTATTCGAGGGTTCCCACTGGAATGCAAGATTCGAATGGTCCTCTTCTTTCGTTGTTTTAAAAAAGGAAATTTAATCGAGTTGTAAAGATAGTTTAAAAGTAAAATTGTCATAGGGATAAAATTAATTTTACAATTTTATATGTATATCGAATTAATTTTACATATATAATCGAGTTAATTTTATATATATCATCAGGTTCCCACCAGAATGCTAGATTATAATGGGAGGAAATGGAATTAAATGTCGGAACTATGGAAAATTAGTGAAATTTAAAATCGAAAGTTTAGCGAGTTTGAAAGTGATTATT